>NW_027466473.1:10552500-11217500 GCF_050575085.1 Anarhichas minor | reverse complement strand
GTTAACACTATGCTGGGTCAGTTTGCCTTATGTCAGCCCAAAAATGATTCAATCTGACGGGCGTGGAGCGATAATTAGCAGCGGACACAACAATTCCAAATCCAGGAGAGATTCAAGAGAGCTTTAGTCTCGTCTCAGACAACGGAATTGCAGTTGCATCTTCAAACGGGTGCAAGTTCCTTGCTTCAAGTTTCTAGGAGTACACGTCATCAAGTACTTTGTCATGGATTACTAATACCCCCTAAATATTGTGTAAAGCCCATCAATCCCTACACTACCTCAGGGAGCCAAAAATATGCGACGTACCCAAACAGTTGCTGATCAACTTCCTCCCGTGCACGACTGAAAGCGTAATCACACGCTGTCGTACAGTGTGGTAAGCAGGCTGCAACAAGGATGGCCACAAAACACGACAGCATATTATCACAGTGGTGCTATCGGGGTTATCTTAGTTTGGGCTTGCATTTCTACAGATGTATAACAGAAAGCTTGCGTAAACAAACTGGCAGGGATGGGAGATAAAAAAATAGATTCACATAAGCATCGCAATTCATGTCTTTTGCAATTCAAAGATACCAAGAATGTATTTTTGTCAGTTGTCAGTAAGGTCACATCAACAGAAAAAAAAGGCATTTGGGTGCATTTATGATCTAATTCCTTAACTTATCTGAATCGAGGTTCTAAGGAGAGGGTTTCGTACACGTAAAGCCTTTTGAGACCTGAAATTGAGACCCATGATATTATCACACACACTGTAATAATAATAAAAAGAATCCTGACGCAAAGGTCTTGATATTTCAAGGCATATAATGCTGTTAATACTGATTTTGAGGTGTGACATAGTCTTTTGTTGACACTTGTGTGTCCGTCTGAAGTTTAGATAAGTTTGAAAAATCCTCAGATAATGATTGTCGTTGGACAAATTTGAAGCAGATTGCCCTTCTGCCCGTTTCTCTGTCCGTCTATCAGCCTGCTTTGTCTCTTTGCTCTTGTCTGACTCCAACTACAATGTCCGGAGAGAAGAGGGGGAGGGAAAAATGCATGCAGAGAGATGTAGGAGGTGGGCAGAAAGTCAGAGGCCAAGAGGGACCGAAAAGAAGAGGAGGAGGCAAGTGAAAGGAGAGGAGGGAAGGTCACAGGTGTCTGTGAAAACAACATCTCTAAGTCACAGTATAGTCTATGATAGGAGCTCAGAGAGGGACAGAAAGTGGTCGATGGATAGAATAACACACAGAGGCCTGCATTTGTAAAAGGTGTATTGTAAAGCATTAGGATTATTCTTATAAGGGTTCTTTTACTGTGTCGTTTTTTTAACAAACGTTGTTCTTTTCTCACAGAGAAGGATGAAAATAACGTTCGTTTTTTTTTACTTCTGGGCAGCACAACAAGCTATAAACACAAGACTGGTACATTATCACCCTGTCGATCTGGTGATCTTCCAGTAGTCACACATCCGGCGTGTGGTCCTTTGTTGTTTTCCTCAGCTGCTCTATGGTGTCCTAATGGGGCAGGAATAACAACAGGAGATCATAAACAGCAGCTGTGCTCGGTCAGACCACACAGTGCAGTCTACCGTCAAGCTGATCATACGAAACCCACTCTGAGGTGACAGAGTGCAGCAGGAAAAGACACTCAAAGTGATGAAAGCTATGGGAGTTTGTTTTATACATGCATTTTACTGAATGTATAGCCACACGAGCAGGACTGCTCCATAGGGGTGGCAATGTCTGTCGGTTGGCGGCTCTGCTTGTGAAATATCTCCACGAGCATTAAGTGGATTGCCATGACATTTGGTTAACATATTCACGGTCCCCAGCGGATAAAACCCTATGACTTTGATAATCCCCAGACCTTTCCTGTTCCACCACCACAAAGTCAAGTTTTCATCTATCCTGGGAAATATCTGACATCTACTAGATGGATGGCATCAAATTTGGTACAGATATTCATCACGGCGATGAGTTGCAATGACTTTGCTGATCTTCTGATATTCCATCTTGCGCCACCAACAGATTGACATTTTGTTTCAGAGTCTCAACAACTATTGGATGGACCTCTATGAAATGTTAATGCATTTGTGCTCCCTTCATGACGAATTGTAATAGTTTTGGTGATTCTCTGACTTGCGGTAGTATGACCAGGATATCATTATCATTCGGTTTAAAGCACTTCTGTGCTGAAGTACAGCCAGACAGACCCGCTGGCTTTTGAGACTTTGTTACGTTACAGTAGATGTAATATGTTTTTATGCAGTGCGGTAGCTCTTTTATAAAGGCACCTTTTGTCAGACAGTGTTGTTGTGCTGCTGTTATTGGTTTAGTCTGTTGATATTACAGATCTCATGAAAAGACCAAAACCAGCCGTCTGTGGCACTCAGCCCGAAGCAAATTGGTTGCTACTGAAGAGATACATCTAAAAAAAACAAGTCACAAAAACATACCTTCATTTTATTTAAAGGCTTAATAATTGCCTTAAACAGGAGAACACTGTGTTGTTTCTCTTTGCATTGTAACTGTAATTTTTACTGTTTAGGTTGATATGCATATACACACATACAACCCATTCTTATACATAAATATAGACAAATATAGACATATATCTTCACATAAACACATACACCTCCATACATTATTGTTATTTTTTTTACATTACAACATTAATTGAGGGCACTGTGGTTTTTACTATTCAAACACGAGTAAATGGTGCACTTGTTCAGGACTATTTCTTCAGCAGTGGATTTAGTGCATTAGTGAGTATTTACGGCAGCAGGACGGTGTGGATCGCCTCAGAGCATAGTAATGCCCATAGTAATGAAGAAACATGTCACACAGTGTAACGGTTAACGGTACGTTTTAGCGAGATCAATTTATAGATGGTTCTGATCTTTTCATGAGATTTGTTGACAATAAAAAATGTAGAATATCACCAGACTTGAATATGTACTGTATGATGACTGACTGAGGGCGACCGTGGCTAAGTGGAGAGCAGGGTCGTCCTTCAATCAGAGGCTCGGCGGTTCGGTCCCCGGCTCCGCTAGTCGCATGTCGATGTGTCCTTGAGCAAGACAATTAACCCCAAATTGCCAATTGTGATAGAATCTGAATTGTAAGTTGCTTTGGATAAAAGCGTCTGCTAAATGACTGTAATGTAATGACTGGTCTGCTCAGTGATGTTACCTGATCTATTTAAGTTATCGGGAGCAGTAGGGCAGTTGTGTGTTGATCTGATTTCTGCTTTTGGTGCACATTTCAGTGGCATGACTTACTGTTTTGCAGTTTTACAGGATGTAAAGCATTGTGTCTCCTAACCTGCTATTAAATCTGACGACATTCTTTACACAGCCCATGGGAGGAAACAGCAGAGATGATAAAAACTAGCCTCGTCGCCCTGCTGGTACTGGCAATAAGAACGCTGACGCGGGCAGCAAAGATGTGTTCAGTATTTGTTTTGTTTCATCTTTAAGCATATTTCAATAAGCCTGGCTGGAAAAAAACAATATCACCGCTATCATCCTTACTTATTCAGGAAGAGAGTGACAAATAAAGCAGTGATTTAGGGTTAGAAATAGATAAAGAGAGGAGGATGAGGGGTTGGGAGAGTAAATGGAAAGCAAAAAAAGGAAGATTCTGCTGATAGGATGCGGATTAACTGTCCAAACCAGGCTGTCATCGTCAAAACACATCAGGACGTGCAGCATTAGCGTTTGTTGCTATGACGACGGTAACTAGAGATACCAGTGTTGGTGTTCAATCACATGGTGAGGTCACCCATTGTCCTGGGAAATCAGATCACCCATTACAGCCAGTCCACACGTCCTCAATGGTTTTATGACGTAGAGCCACAAGTGAAAACATCTCTCCAGACTGAAGTCTGAAAGCTCAGTCAGGTTTTTCAAAGAATTTCAAAGTAACATTTTGTCAGATTATAGGCCTCCCGTTCTTAGTTTATTCCATATCCCATCTTATCTCTTAACCTCTGGTTACTATTACTGGCTATAATTAATAGTAGTAAAAGAAAAGACAGTCCTGATCAGTTCACACAGCCGACCATACACTTCTCAAAGTTGGGAACGCACGTCCACATTTTTAATTAAGAAGGTTATATGTCCTGACATCACAACATCTACCACAGATCTTTGGGACAAAGTTATGTTTGGCATTAAATAGTTTACAACTTGCTTACAACTAGCTTACTGTGTGTTGCAGTAGCTGTTTCTAAGAGTTCTGGTGCTAACTTATCAGCATGATGATGCAGGTTAACAACATTATTTGCATTCTTCTAAAACTGTCTCTGTCATGATTTTAACTTTGTTGGTGTGGAATCTGATTAGTCATCATGAATTAAAACACATCTTTTCACCGAACTATATGACGTAACGTTTATTTTGTTGATGCTATAGATTGTAACAATAAGCTTGTTACACAATAATATGACTGACTGATGCTGGTATCATATTGTTGTAAATTTAATAAAACACAAATACCCAACACATTCTGCGCTGTCACCATCATAACAGTAACTTATCTAATTAGCGCTGCTATGTAAATAGCAGTGGATGTTTGTCTGTAGAAGAACGTCCCTCGTTTTGTTCCGGCTCAGGGCTTCATGCTTTATGAAAGCAGCCACAATACGACCACGAGTAGCAGATGTTAATCCACACTGCACAACACACTCTCACTTCCTTTGTAGGCAGGAAGTTAGATGACGAGATAACAAGAGTCGGAGCACTTCCTTGTGGTTTAAATGCATAAGTTGTTGAATTGCATGTAAAAGCACAAAACACCATTGATATGGAGGTTATGAAGACTAGCAGTGTTATTTCATGCACATTCAAGTGCAGCAGAGACAAGTGTTCCAGGAGACAACCTATATATTCAGTTACATTACCAACATATGCCTTGTGATCTATAATTCCTCGAGTTTTCAGTGTGAACTGGGTTAACAAAATGACTGAGCCTCTGCAAAGCGAGATTAGGAAACTAAAGCCTAATGCCAGCAGGGAAGATGTTGGCCGGGTCCACTGCAGTCTTTGTTCCGTCTGTCTCTTTTCAGCTCACAGAGAAATGAAAGGTGGCTTTATAACACCCTGTTAGCGCAAAGGAAAATAGATCCAATCAGTGCAGTCTGATGGTGACAAAGAAGTGTGTCAGGCAGCACACCGGTGTCCCTCATATCGGCACAGGGTTAAGTGCAGGTGTTGTTCCTTAGAACAAGATGTATGTTATGGAACCAGGTCATTACACAAAGCAGTGCATTGACACCAGAGTCAGGACAAGTGTGCCTGGGAAAAAAAATGACCTTGAAAGGTCATGAAAAGGGTGTGACATCAACTGTGATAATGGAATATATATATATATATATATATATATATATATATATATATATATATATATACAGTATATTTGAACCGCTGTAGGTGGTTTGTGAAGTCTGTGAGAGCGTATGTGTTGGTTGGGCTGTCTACAAAAGATAAATAAAAATGTTTTTGAGTACGAAATGACAGATAAAACACCCAACAGCAAAAGACCTTGTTGGTGCCATGCACAGATGGAAAATAGAGTGCTTGGGGGCAGAGAGTGAGGGAAATGTCACCATCCTCTTCTCTAAGGCCTGGTAGTGTAAGAGTTTGTATATTTTCATTTAAAGGAACGGTTCAAGTGTATGCACTTTCTGTCTGAGAGTGAGCTGTAACTAACTCAGAAGGGAAGCATGTTTTGGGATTTTTTGGGGGGAAAAAAGCATGAGATACATTTGAGTAAATGATTCAGCTTTAGAGGGGCTGGTACAGTATGTGTATTGTTTTTATGTCGGACAGAGCTAGGCTAGCTGTTTCCCCCTGCCTCCAATCCTAATGCTGAGCTATATAGCCTGTTATATAAAATAGTTTCCCTCCTGAAAAGTACAGAAATATCCCTAAAAATCACGAGGCAAAACAAAATCGAACTACCCTTTGTTTTGTCCTCTCCACCCAACACCAGATGTGACCTATCACATGCCCCATCTGTCTAATGCACCTCATATCTCCAACAGTGCCATCTCCCCGGCAAGGTCCAGGCTCTCTCTTTCGCTCTCTTTCTCACACACACACACACACACACACACACACACACACACACACACACACACACACACACACACACACACACAAACAGTGACACAATTTGCCACTGATTACCTCCTCATTATCTACTGTATCTCAGCTGTCTTATGGCCGGTTTCTTCAGGCTACATCTGCCTCTATCACTACATGTCCAACTGACCATTAATCACTATGATGCTTTAGTTTACAGTGATAGTGAACCAGGTACAGTATGTGTATATGTCACAGTGCAGGCTGTTCTCGTTCACCGTCTGCGCTTATAGCTACGAAAAGTAATGCGCTGTAATCCAAATATAACCCACGTAATCACGAGCCAAGACATGCAGAGCTGCCGATAAGGAAGTCAGGTGATGTAGTGTAAAGAAGGACAAAGGTCGGGGTGGATGGATGAGGCAAACAAACACAGTAATTCCACCCAAGAGACCGCTGTTCGTGACTCGTGTGAAACCAAAAGTCAACTCACTTTACCTTATCTCTGCTACGTAACTTACCAAACGCCACCTACGTAAGTCACGTAACTGACGTAGTTATTTTACGTAACAAAGTGGTTTTCTTAAACTTCACCAAGTATTTGAAACGTGTATGAGGATACGTTGCATAATGCAGTTCAGTGGGCTTTCATATTTGGAGTGTTTTCCACCTAGTTGGTGTTTTTACTGTGAAGCCGACTTCATTATTTATTTATCTGCTAAACTCAACCCCAAATTAGGACTGACCTACTTATCTTTTCGGAAAGCAAAGCTTGGCGTTTCCCCTCACTATCTTTCTTCAAGCAAACAAATGTTACTGCAACTCATCCCTCCATCTCTTCTCCTCTCCAGCCCTTTCCATCCTTCTCCTCTTCTCTCCTCTTCTCTCCTCCCTCTTTTCCCTTCCTTGATATGCAGGCAGTCACACAGTCACTTCTGTTGCTATGGCAAGGCTGTGGGTGCGAAAATGGAAGACTGCGTTTGCAAAACCACCGCAGAAGACAGAAAGGCGAAGGATAATGGTGATGAGGAACAGTAGGAGGAATACAAAAAGGAAATGGTACAGGATAAGTCTGAGACAGCAGGAGGTGAAGAAAACAATAGAAGGAGAAAGAAAGGTGAAAGAAAACCAGTCAAGTATGGGATGTGAAAATGAGGAAGGTGTTTTTTTTTGTGATTGTGAAGGTTAAAGAGGAAAATTCAGTCTAGCTTTACTGAAAATCTGTGGGAGGGAAATTGAACAAGTAGTGCTCTACCTTTCCTTGACAACCATGGACAAGGTGCCGTTGAGCAAGCATTTAAGCATACATGCATGAATGCACACTGGATAAGCAGGAGGTAGGTCTCGCATACTGGTCCTGCTTCCCTTGATTAATTCATCAGTGTCATGAAGTTCGCCACACAAACTGCGCGGCCTCAGAAATAACCCCAACTTCACTCCCTCATGTTGTCATGGTAATCTCATCATTTTATTTCTACTACCCGTTGCAATCAGAGGCATCGGGACACCAACAACTGAGAAAGAGAGAGAGAGAGTGCGGGAAAGATAAGAGCGGGTGTGACAGAAAAAATGCATGTTTGAGACAAAGATAAAAACGGTATGCAAACATACAGACACAAAAGTGTCAAATTGTCAGAGCGACACTCGGTGGAATCAACAGTGAGAGAGACGGATAGACAGGCTGGAAGACAAACTTGTGCCTGCATGTATACAACACACGACTCCTGATCCTCTAGTGCTGCACTGCCTCTGAAACAAAATGGCATCCCTGTTTGGAGTGACGCTGCAGTTTCCCTTTCATTGAGGAATTACTGTAGAGCTTTCTAGAAAATGAGGCTGGATGTATACTGACAGTGCAGTTCTCTCTCTGATACAGACCTCTTGCTCCCTTTTGTTTCTGCCCTCAGGTGTCTGTGTATTCATTCTGCGCAAGTGTGAATGTGTGTGGAGTCTGTGGTCTAGTTATTAGGGAGACATTTCTGCCAGGTGCCTATGTGGGACAAAAACCTCCTATGAGGCCTTTTTATATGACCACACACACATGTATGCATGCGCACACACACACACACACACACACACACACACACACACACCCACAAACACACACCCACACACACACAAATGGATATCAATTGGAGTGGAACAGCAAGGTCACAGTTTTTCTCCGGGTGCCATGACACCCTCCACAGAAGATGATAAAACGGAGAGGGAGAGGCAGAGAAAGGGATGAGAAGGGGGATATTTCTTCATAAATGATGAGTTCTCTTTGACCCCAATTACAAACAGCAGGATCAGGTGATCATCATTTTTCTTGAAAAAAAGAAAAAAAAGAGTTGGATGTCTAGTCTGCTGTGAGGTTTGCATGCAGAGAGAAATGTTAATTGACTGAATAATAATGGACACAATACGAAAAAAGAAGCTAATTCCTTCACACTGATGCAATGGCAATATATGATTTTCTCAAGTGTCCTTGTGCGAAACACTTGATAGTGAACATACTGTTTTTTTTTTTAATTGGCAGCAAAGCTCAAGTGAATGCCAAGAAGGACAGTAAATATGGGATTTAAATGCAAATATCAATCACAAAACAGTCACCTGATATCCACATCTCAGTTCTTTTCAAAAACGAAATGATCCCTTCTTGGAATGTGATATAATTTTAATCCACTGTCTTTAATGAATTGAATCCAAGTAATAGCTTCTACGGCCCTGCTAGAAGCTGCACAGGTCATCACACTCCTTAATACATATTGGATTAAACAAACAACATATTGACAAGTATGTTAGAGGAAAGAACATATGGTGATTCAAATGAAATGGGATTTTCTCATCACAGCAAGAACAGGGAGATTTCATGGACATCTGCACATTAGATTTTGATTTCACCTGAAACAATAGGCTTCACCGTCAAGGAACCATGAATTTCTGCAGCAAATTTCATGGATATTTGGCCATTTATTTGTGTGCATACTTTTGTTAGTCATGGGTAAAATGTGACCCTATGATGGCACTGTATGAAAGGTCAGATCTCCAAATACATTTAAATCTATCCTCTGGGGATCATGAATATCCTAAATAATCCTACTAATTCCATGGTATTCTGGCCAGTAGTTTTTGATGCAGGGGGACTAACAACATAAATGATTGTACTATATTCATGGTGGACTATTGTTCCTCTTTAAAAATGCTGACATGTAATTCAAACACTATGAAAACATTGCAGAGTAAACATGCTAAATGATCAATTCAGATCACCTTCTGCTGACTGGCTGATCATCCCTTCATCGTGCCAAACCCTTCCCCCAAACATGCATGCAGATAAACTGCTGCCTTGTGACCTTTGTTCCACTAAATGTTCTTGACAAATTACAGATCAGGGTGTTGCTTTGTGCTTTTGGTTTGAAATGCAGCTGCTTTTAAGCTCAATATGTGTTTGAGTCCATATGCTTTCTTTTTCTTTCTATGTGTGCCACATCGGGTTGGATTTAAATTAGTGGTGTTTCACTGAGAGTTCACTGAGTTCAACAGCAGCTTTAACAGCAACATCTGAGGTGTGATGAATTAACTAGCTAACTGCATCTGGTGATAAGAGGGCAGCGATATCAATAGAGAAATGAAAATATATAGATCAATGATACATTTTATGAAGGTATTCATCTTTGAGTAAAATTGTGAAAAAGAAATGGCCATACAGAGGTAATTACACGGGAGGTTATGTTTTCTGTTTGGTTTGTTGGTTTGTCAGCAGGATGACGGAAAAAATACCGGCCTGATTTTATTGAAAATAAATATAATCAAATCCGAATCACGTGGCGAATACACACACACTGACAGTGGCAGTGGTAGCATGTTGATGTCTACCTGATGATATTTACCAAGTTTGCCATACCAGTTTTGCGTGTTAGCTTGCTGATATACTACGCTAATAAGCAATATTCACTAAGTACAGCTGAGGTTGATGAGGATGTAGTTTTATATTTTCAATAGCTGGTCACAAGCTGGTCAAAGTCAGTGTGGGAACCATGAATATATGTACTAAATTTCATGGTAATGCATTCAATAGTTATTGAGGTATTTTGTTCCAGGTCAAATGGTGGATCAATTGACGGGCCGACAGACATTTACATTGTAGCTAAAGAGGTGAACGAAAGACTCACATTGACAACGCTCATACAGCTCCTCGTGGCCCTATTTAACCTGCACTTGAAAGAAGCGTGTTGAATGGTTTCTGCATTGTTTCGTCATCCCCAGCAGGAATCTTGAGCGATGCTCTTCTTGCAGGAGCAGCACCATTCATCTTTTCAAAGGAGCAGCAGAGGGAAACTGTGCAGAATATTCCTTTATAGTGATAATACCACTAGACTATTATAAATTAAGATAGGCAACATGTTATTATACCTAGCTAAACATGTTAGCATTGTGACATTAGCATTTAGCTCAAAGAACCACTCTTCCTGAGTACGTCACAGAGCTGCTAGCTTTCATGTTTACCAATGTTAGTGGGGAGTAGGCACAATACAACACCTCTGCAACGTTCATGCAAACACACTGAAATGATTTCTTCTTAAAAAAAATGGACACAACACATATTCTATTTCCTGAATTTACACCACAGAAACAATGCGTTCTAGATAATTGCCTTTTCACGTGATCCTGGCTGTGTCTCTCCCTCCCTGTGCATCTATGTCTGCATGTGTGTGTTGGTGTTGGTTAAATAGATGCCTACAACTTGGCAGAACTCAGTTTAGACCTTGCTATGCATCTCAATGACTGCAGGCACACTGCAGAATGAGTCAAGCACTGTCAACACTGGGAGAGCTCTCAGACTCATCACTGGCTCTGGGTTTGAGTTTCTGAATGCTAAGGTGTGTGTGTGTGTGTGTGTGTGTGTGTGTGTGTGTGTGTGTGTGTGTGTGTGTGTGTGTGTGTTGTTTGGACTATCTTTATAACTCACCTCAAATTAAAGATTGACTTAAAATGCACAGGGTGTCTAATGACTCACTGACTGGCATTAAGGCTATTGTGTTATCGTGACCTTTGTGTTATTCTGCGCCTATAACGTTCTGGTGACCTGCATGACCAGAGTCATTATGGGTAATTACTTGTGTAAAATGGCATGACTCACACGGTTTATTACAGACCAAGGTGTGACAAGAAGCAACACGGACAGCGACGCTGTCTGTGGGTCAGTGAGTGAGTGGATCCAAGCATGTGTGAGCAGGCAGTTGCCTGCTCACACATGCTTTTCCCTGTAGTTTATGCATGATTTGGGTATGATCAGAATCAGCTTTATTGTTCATGTTCATGCCATTACTGTTTCACTGTGCTCTGCTGAAGCTCTTCAAACTCTTAAAGCCTGTACACAGAGAATCATGTGTCTTGTGTTGCAGATCATGCTGCAGCCAGCCTCTATACCAATGTTTGTTACTCCCAGTGGAAAACCTTTTATGAACTTTCGGAGACTCCAAGGCAATCAGTGATCTATTAATGAAATGTATGGGAGCTGCCGTAATAAAATGTCTCGAAATAGATTGACCTTGTTTACCAAAATAAAAACAGAAGTGTTGGTAACATACCCTCACTCTCCTTAAGTGTGTGACATATCAAACATTTCTGACGTCTAGTAGAATCTCCACTCGTATTGCTGCACGCACATCCCCGTTGATTTAGTGTTCAATTTTCAAGCTAGCTTCATTTTGTGGTGGGTGTTACTATCCCACAGTAAGCTCGGCTAGGCATTGCTCCAGTAGTGCTGAATTCTATGCCAGATTTTCTTCGCCATGGTACATCTTATCAAAATCCTGTGAAATATTCAGTCAGCAGACATTCCCACAATACCACAGCCTCCTTGTGATCCACCATAATGACTGTGGCTCTCACTTGTATTGTATTCCAATGATCTGTTAGACACATAGATAGATTGCAAAAAGTGGTTTTCCAAGATGCCGCCCATTCATTACAGTGAAAGTTGCTCATCCAGCGCATGTGCCAAAAAGGTTTTCTCTCTTCCTGGTTTGCTTCCTCGTTCCTACACGTGCACACGTTCCCTGAACTCGCCAGCCTATCCCACAAACTTTGGATTAACAGGACATTGAGCTCATTCTATAATAGAAAGATTAATAACTGACCTTGTCTTATGTACAAAGTGTCCTGTCAACATTTTTACATAGAAACGTTTGAACAAATATGCCCGTTTAAAACGGAAGACTTGTTGGCAAACAGTTGTCTCTTTACACATCCACAAGTCATGGAGCAACATGAGCATTCATTTGGACTTGTGTCTGATGAAAAAAAAAAAAATAAATAAAAATCCAAGTCCAATAATAACACTTCTCTTAGCTTTGTTTTGGACGCCACCGACACATGAGGGAAATATTTGTCTCACTAACTTGTAATGATCCCCAAAGCATGAGAGACAGAATCCAAAATCATGATAAGAAAAGCAGCATGAGTGATTCAGATGGATGTAGAATGGAGGTAAAGACAAGCGGACTACTGCTGATGACTGGTTGTCAACGAGGTGGCCGTGGTTGACTTGGCAACCAAATCTCTGTGGGGTTGTTGGGACAGAAACAGACTGATCGTTATTACAAATATTTAACTCATGCGTCCGTCTCCATGTAAGGATGCATTATGTTTGCGTGTTTGAACATGCGTTTCTGCAATTCATGTACGGGCTAAATAACATTGTTCAGTGCAGCTCAGCGTATAGGACATTATGTTTACGATGCTGAACATACATCCGTGGTTCTGCAAGTCATGTCGGCTTGAGTATTTCTGTGTGAGAGTTTGCTGCATGCTATCGTCATCATTCAGTGGGTGCTTGTTGTTTCAGTGAAAGCCTGAAGGACATTGTAGCATGACAGCAATGCAGCTATCCATTTTAGTTCCTGTGCCTCCTCCTCCACCTCCACCACTCCTCCTCCATCTCCCCCGCCTGCTAATCATCTGTGTTTCTCTCTACCCATCCTCCTCAACACAGTCATCCTCCTCCTCCTCCTCCTTTTACTCTCTTTCTCGCTCTCCCTTGACTCATCATCCTTGTCCTCCCTTCCTCTCTATCGTCCTTCTCCTTTTGTTTGAGATACAGGACCTTGGGGACTCAAGGCTGCAGTAAAACAGGTCTGATGGATTCAATATGTCCTAATGAAAGTCCTTGACCAACATTTCAATAATTTAATGAATGTACGGCGTTGAGCTAAAGTATAGCCGAGCACAAAGGATCCTTTTTGCTGAAAAATTAAGTTAGACAGTTAGAGGAAGGTCTACTGTACCACTCAGAGTTGTGTCAAAGCTCCATCAAACTCTTAATATTTGAAAATAATACCAAGCTAATGGCTGGGGCAGGCATGTGCATGTGTATGTACATGTGGGGGGTGGTATGGGTGAACCTCTCCGATGTCAGGGAGTGAGTGTGATGAGGCTTGCGTCTGTGAGGTTGTAAATGTTTGATGGGGTTTGATCCTAACATCTGTCCACTACTGCTGGCTAAGAGGAAGAGAGAGGCAGAGAGACTGGGTTACAGTAGACAGCACAAACACAGACACAACGGTAAAAGGAAAAAGATCAAAATGTTAGCGCGTCATGGTGCAAGCAGCATTACAGAGGACTGACCGCTCGTCATTGAATGTATGATATAATTAAGATTTAGTATGGTAGACCTGTATATGGAATGTTTGCTTGACTAATGACAAATACATATAATATTGCATGTAATGTAAAGCCCTTTGGTAAAGTGCTATATAAATAGCAGCAGCAGAGTGAATACCCAAATGCCCCTATTACACCCTCCTTTTGCACCGTTGAATGTCATTATTATGTACATATTTAATATACAACTCACCTCTGTAAACTTTACAGAGCCAATCGTGAGTGTGTTAGCAACGTTTGCTAATTAGCACCAAATGCTGTTGGGAATGTCATTACTTTTGGGAAAATGATATGGAAAGTGAGGAGACCACCTAAACCATTACAATTATTCCTGTAGGGACACAGTGCCCTTATGCAAGAGCCTTTTTTTTTATCCTTGTAGGACTGTACTAAGTGAGATACACCAAACTCTCAGTTCATGCCAATCCATCCAGTAGTTGATAAGGTATTTTGGCCTGAGCCATGGTAGTTTACCGTCCAACAGACATTCCAGAGCCATCCCACTAGGATGTCAAAAATTGTAGATAGTGAAAGAGAAGAAAGATTACTGTGATATCCGCCATCCGTTTATCTGCTTTAAAAGGTTGTTCTGGGGACAGCATTGCAGATGATCAAAGAATACGCTGTATTGTATATAACCGTTTGTTATGAATCTTTTGAGGGATTGCATGGTGGGCCCCATTACCTTTGTGTGTGTCTAGACAGTGTATATGGAATGTTCATGATTAATGTATGCTTACACAGTGCACACATCTCTGTGAAAGTATGCTGAACTGATATGCATGAATGCACACAAAATGCTTTTTTGTTTGCATGCACGCGGAACTTCCATGACCCAGGATCAGCCCCCCCCCCCCCCCCCCATCCAGTCACGTTGCTGTGTGTCTCCCATGACCCCAGAGGCTGGTGACTGGCTGAGCTCCAAGCCAGTGTGATTTCAACAGATTGATCATCTATAGTTTATACTCCAATCAATGGCTCTAACTACCAATGGGCCAGATTGTGACTCTGCAAACTGAGGTCAATAATCCAGATTCTGGGGGGCCCTGAGGGTTTGGGGCGGGGGGGGTCAATCTCTCTACTAAAGGGCCCCTCCTTGCACTGTCACTCACTGGAAAGGTCACAAACTCTTTCTGCTTGATAATAATGCTAACGCAGCTCGTACAGCAATCATCACCCGCCCAGACATCAAACAGGATTAATGAGACCCTGTAAACTACTGTGACTTTCTGTGTATCTGACCTTCTCTTTGCACTAGTCCTTCCTCAGATCTGTTTGAAACCTCAAAGTCTTGACATATTGTATGAGATCAGCGTTTTTTTTATAGCAGATTAAGAAATCATGGAGCATGTCATGTTATGTAACTTTGCCCTTACGTGTGCAACCAGTAAAGCATAAGCAAGTACTTCCCTTTTGGTGCAAGCTCAGGCTAAAACGATGTATCAATGGTTGAAGTGTGGTTTGAACTGTTTGAGTTTCCAAACAAAGTTTGAGAGAACGTTGAGGTGAAAGAGAACGAGGCCTCGGTACACTATCACTGAGGTAGTTATTAACCGTAGTTAGCTTTCGGCTGGCAAAGCTTTTAGGTCTAAAGGGACCACAGTGATGAGAGAAACATCTGTAGGTGTAATCATGACCTATCTGAATATAAGAATATAAATCTAAGACAGGGAGGAATCACTTATTTCTTCGAAGGCTCCCAACTCCCACTGATTCCTAATATAGAAGACCATGCCAAATGAACCTGATAAAACCCATCGCATGAATATTTCTCAGCTGGCTTGCAATAATCACATAAGGCATTTGTGAATTTATCAGCATTGATATTATCGGTAGTGCGTTGCATAACTGCATGGATAGCAGAAACTTAAATTGACATATAGGATTCTCTCATGCGATAGGGGGCATGTGGGCAGTTTGCTTTATGTAATAGAACAAATAGACAGGGCAAAATAAAAGTAGTTAAGAGTGAGGGGGAAATAATGTAGTTGACACCAGTACATTGAGAATACTCTGTTCGTTTTTACAGTTTTTAAATGGAAACGTTGCAGCCCTGAGATTCACACTTAACTGTAGCCTTGAAGAAAGACATTTTCTTGTTTATGCTCAAAGCTTTCATCCCAGAACTGTAAGTCATCTCAGTGTGACGACCCTCTCTGCCCTGTCTGCCTGTTACTTTGTTTGTGTGGCTGCTTTCCTTGCAGGTATTGGAGGTGGGCAGGGCAGAGGGTCATCAGTTGAGTAGAAACACCAGAGCTCATCAGCAACACTTGGCCCTGGCCCTGTGTGCCAGTGCTCTCTTTTAAAAACCCTCTTTGAGCTCAGTGGCTGGTTCTCTCTCCTCCCTGAGGCACCCATTTGGTTTTTAGTTGACATCATGGTTTGTGTCTCTACACCATACAACATTGCATTCACACTTTTTCACTCATGCACTCACCTACACTGCTGAACATACTGACTCAACACGCCACTGCTAGTTTAAGCTTTCCTCTTATGTTGCCTTTAAGTTAATAAATAATTTGTTAATTGGCTTGATTGTGTGCATCTCCCTCTTTTGTCATGGCCATGCAGCCACATTTGATTTGTTTGAGGCTGAAAAGACGATGTGATGATCCAGAGGAGAAAAGTAGAGAAGAGATGCTTCTTAAAAAACCCTCCAAATCTAACCCGCACCTTATTTACTGCACTTCATAACCTAAGAGTATGAACATGAAGGACACAATTCCACTTGAAAAAACATCTCTCAACAAAACAAAATTCTCTCAACTGTGAGGATACCAAAAATGTCAAATATTTAAAACACCCTTTCAATTGAAGGACCAACACCACACAATAACAAAACACAATAAAAGCTATTATTACTGAACCTGCAAAACAAAAACTGTTGACATCGACTGGTTAATTTGATGAAGAATGTCAAGATTTTAAAATACCTATTATTTGTATGCTTTTAAATAGTGTTTGGACAAATTAAAATGCAGAATATATTACAATAATAATGTTCCCATTAAATATGCTAAATTGGCCTAGATACTTGGATGCACACAACACATACCCAATTAATGTAAGTGATGACTTAAGATCAAAGCAATTCAAAGTGCAATGAGGTTCAGCCTTGAGGAACTTTTACCAAAAAATTCCTTAATTCTGAGTTCACAGTTAAAACCCTGAGATTTGAGGGATTACAGAGTTGCTGGAGGGAGCTACGTGTGTTCATGTCTGGAAACCTCCGGCTGATAGTCACAGTGTGCACATCCTTCTGACTGGCTTTCACTACATCTGCTGGCTGGCACACACATCACAGTACATCACAGTATCCTTGGAGGTACAGCTGCGCCGACTGATAAGAGACACATGGAGCTCCACCTCACAGTTAAAGTGATCTGGAAATACCATAAACCTAACCATGTCCCTCTCCAGACCACAGAGACTAGCCGGATGTCTTCGTAAACACACGCATTATTTTTCTTTTACTGACCGACACATACACACACACACACACACAAACGCACAAAGTGACTTTCAGGGCTTTAAGGAGGACTTTTCATTATTGATGAGGCCACATGCTCTGTACCTTTATTGGGGCAGCGAGTGGTTCAGGTCTGCTTGACTCAGCATTCCTCTGTCCATTGGTCTTTCTTTTAGCCTCTGTCAGCACTGTGTGTGTGTGTGTGTGTGTGTGTGTGTGTGTGTGTGTGTGTGTGTGTGTACAGACACACAGGAAAGAGAAAACAAGAGAAAGACAAACACACCCACAATGAACCCATTGCAGACAGACCTTACAAGAGGCACAGCCAGAGTCGGTGTACAACCAGCGGGTCAGTGGACAACAAACAGACTTGGAGATACCAATTCCATCCTCTAACCTCCATACAGGATGTGTTTTGAGTGAGAGAAGTAGCTGCAACCATTGCTATGACAAACAAGTTGGCTAGCTGCTAAGTGGGAATGTCAGCTGCCTAGTTGTTATTTCCAGTCAGAGAGTTTGGGGAATATCTGAGGGCAATGTCTCCTGCTTGGCGAAAAAAGAAAGAAAAAAACTACAGAAGTTTCAAGAAATTGTGTCAAAATAACTGCAAATCAACCATCACGGGCAGTTAGACTTGAATATAATCTGATATATGAACACACAAAGAATTGAGTGAGTTAATTGAAAACGAGCTACACTCTTATTTGTGAACTTCTACCAATATGCAACGTTAAAAATATCTAATTTAGGCTTAATTTCCATTTCTCTGATAGACAAGTAAATATTCACTATCTATCCATGCTAACTTCAGGATGCTAACACGCTCACAATGACGATGCTAAGGTGTTGATGTGTAGTAGGTGTAATGTTTACTATGTTAGTTTAGTATGCTAACATTGGCTAATTAGCACTAAACACAAAGTACAGCTGTGGTTGATGGGAATGTCATTACTTTCGCAGGTATTTGGTTATAAACCAAAGTGCTAGATGCATTTGAGATTTTGACCTGGTAACGGCCATATGTCAGGTGATCAACAACATTATTGAACTTCATATTACACTCTGGAGGGAGACATGAATGTGCGTACCAGATTTCATGGAAATCTATTCTGTAGCTGTTGAGATATGTCAGTCTGGACCAAAGTGGTGGACCTACCGACCAGCAGACCAACACACTGACAGTATTGTCATCCATAGAGCCATGCCAGGAGCATGGCTAAAAATCATTCTGGGTAAAAAAGGAAGTCACAAACAGAAATGGAAGAGGCACATTGAGGAAACACGATTATGCGTAATATCATATAATCTGGTTTATTTTAGAATCCAAATGACAACACTTCCTGAGAAAACGACTCATATAAAGACTTGATCTGTGAACTGAACATCATGTAACTAACAAAAACAAACATTGAAAAGGATCAAAATGGTATATTCTTACTTGAAGCTGGCCACTACATTCATCCAGCGTCTGTTATCCTGGCTCCTGTCAGCCTGTCACCCAGCCAGATTCATCAGCCATGGAGAAGTGCCCAGAAGGTAAATGAAACCACTCCCGCTTTAGCGGCACAGTCCTTCGATTGATTTCACACACATCTGTGCACATTTTTTAATTACACTCACACACACACACACACACACACACACACACACACACACACACACACACACACACACACACACACACACACAGACGGACACAACCCTTTGACAGATTGATACGTGTTCCTAAATTATTTTCCTTCTTTCTTCATTGAAAGAAAAATAAAGATGCAAATAGATGAAAATAAGCAGCATCTGAATCCCTTGTATGTGTCACCAACAGCGAATAAATAAACAAGTAGCCCAAATTTCCATGGCAACAACAAATTCACACATTGCAGACCGCCACATGTACAAGAATCACTCAAGATACAGAGGTGTAGTGAAAGATGGACAAACACAAGTGTACCTTTTCAGTACATCGTTGACCCAATTTATCCAGAAGGATCAACAGCACTTTTGCTAAACCAAGACACTGTGTTCAGTCCCAGTTCTTTGTGAAACTTGTTTGGCATTATATGCACAGTCCTCATCTGATTATCACAACTACCACCAGGGCAACAACGGGTAATCCACCAGTACTCATTTTCTATGCCAGGTATAGTAATTATGCCAATTTTTCCCTGAAGATGGTACCTCTCCAAATACATGTAATGATTTTTGCAGCTCATTAATTGTTAAGCACTTTAAAAAAAAAAAAGAAGACTTGCTCGTGATATTTGGGAAGTGACACCATGATCAGATACAAGTTAGGAATGAAACTGCAGATTTTCCAGTTTTAGCTATATGAAAGATGTTGAATTTCGAAATGTGTGTTAACTCACTTAACTACTTATTTGCTCAATCTAGTGTGCCCGAAGACACACCTACACACACACACACACACACACACACACCCACACACACACACACATTGACGCTCACATCACAGACCCCCAGCTGCTGCTCTGTTGTAATTTATTATCCCGTCTGTGCCCAGTGGAGTCATGAAATCAGCCTGGCTATTGCGACACACACACACACACACACACACACACACACACACACACACACACACACACACACACACACACACACACACTCACACACACACTCACTCACTCACTCACTCACTCAGTCCATGTGTCTTTTTCAAACAGTCGTCCTGGCTTCTACCCAGCAGAGACCTCTTTAGCTTAATTAGTGTAGAGTCCCCAGGGAGAGAACAACAGGGCAAAATACACTGAATGGAAGAAGGATGTGAAAGGTCTCAGACTGTCAGAAAAAAAACATTGAGGAGAGGAGTTGCTCTCTAATATAAAAAAAACATTGATGTTTTTTATTTATATTTCTAATTATTTTATCAATGATAATGAATGATTGGTTAAAACAAATCAATATGGTAGAAATATTGGAAAACTGACACACTGCCACATCTATCAAGTCGTCTTTGGGTTCAAAATCAATGCGATGCAACTAAAATCCTTCTTTATACACACATATTGTTTGATTCTACATTCATCCCTGATAATTATATCCCACAGCTCTTTTATCCTCCTAACCTACTCTCTTATATTTGCCCCCCCCGCCCCGCACTTCAACTCCGCCCTTTACCCAAGGGTCCTTGTTGTGTCCCAAAGCCACCCAGGAGCACCTCCACGCCGTTAAGTCAGCAACATGTACACACCCTGAATATTTGATAGGACACAAACACAACACAACAGCACATCGTGAGGCTTCGTTACATCATCCAAAAAACATCTATCTGTTAAACATCTACATCATTTACACAAATACAAAACCTTGAATTTCCCAACAGGACCAGATGGGGACTAATTTTCTGGAAGATTTTGTAATTATAGCTTTACTATGAAAGCCTGACTCCGCTGTAATGTACTATTCTTTCTGAAACAACATTGATTTTTTCCCATGCCAACACATGCAGTCTCTATTCTACTGTTGATGATAAAAAAGCATAATAGGTCATGAGCAGTATGTATAAATAGTGGTATATTGAACTAATATATCTGGTCATGTTAGATTGTTCACACGCTGTGGTACAGCTCACCTGTTTCTTCCACAGCAGGGATCCTTCTGGACACATCACTGGGTCCTGACACCACCTCTGACAAGTTTTTTTAATTGAATTGCGATATTTTCCCTACAAAGCAGTACAAAAAGTCCCTGTTTCCCAAACTTGGAATACATGCTGAAGTGAAAGGATTTTTCTCCACCATCAGAGTGGGAGGAAAGCGTTTCAAAATAGGATTCTAAGATATAAATAATCAACATTGTTGAGTTGTGAAATTAGCATGTGCACATTTGCACTCAGGCACCTCTGTGCACACATACAAAAGAACACTTGTGCTCACACACACACACACACACATGCACACACATTCACATGCACTCAGGGAGGAATTGCACCATAATTATACCTATGGTAAAAGGCGATTAATTTTCTAATGGAGTCAATGTTTTATTCATAGCGCCTATCCAGTCTTGGGTATGGCAGAGGACACTGAAAAGCCTATGACGGAAAAACTGGCTATTAGCTATTTCATACAGTGGATGGATTGCACATCTCAGTTGCTTTGTACACAGTAACATTTTGGGCTGAAATTGTAGCCATATAGATTCCATAAATCGTTTGACAAATAAGTATGCTTTTTTTGTGGTGCTTTGGACATGGGGAATCTGATAATGATGTGACAGAGAGTGAAAGACATACAGAGAAAGGGAAAGAAGGAGGAGAGGGTGTTGCCTCCCGAGTGAGGCCTGTAAGACCGGTTATTCTGTCCTAGAAACCCTTTAACCCTTTAACCGAGCACTCCGCTTAAACATCCACCCCGCTGTGAGAGGAATACTCTGCCCCACGCAAGAGAAATGTTAAGCTAGAGCACATTTAGGACCATCAAACATTACTCCTTCCTCCTGCTGATTCTTGCCCTCCAGCGTATGATTAAGATTTCACTTGAACACTTTCGTTTGTGGAACAAAATGGAGATTAGAAAGTGAGGAAAGGGAGCGGAGGTCACAGATAGAAACGACAATATATAATAGAAATGCATGAGGCAAGTGTATGGCTGCAGTTTCTGACCTGCACATGTAGTGTTGGACTTATTAAGGATTAAGCCATGCAGGGATACTGCTGCTTTCAGCTTAGTAGAGAACCGCTCAAACAAACAACTCTACACTAAACACTGTGCTTCCTTGAGTCCTGAACAATACACCTGCCATGACTTCGGCCATAAACCCAAGTTGTGTCTATTCAAGTTCAGAAACACTGGTGAAATACACTCTGGTATATAAAAGGGCCCCTGACAGCTATAGATTTATTGGGATGTTTAGATATGAAACATCTTGAATTATGCTACTATTCAAACTTATACTACTTACTGTGTACTTCTACTACATAAGAAAACATTGTAGTACTACAATTGCCTGACAGATAGACTGGTTACATTCCAGATTTAGATTTTACTCACAAAGTATATAATAATTACTATATGATGAATTATTTATTCATGTGATTATCCAGCATTATAAATTGAACGCTTCACCTTAAACAGACGTTAAGTACATTTAAGTACATTGCCTCTTTCACTCTTCACGTGAAGTAAAAATCGCAGTATTAATAGTTTTCTAGTAACTAGTAAAGTTTAGATTTCCAATATACGGTCAGTTTATCCAAATAGCGTGTGTCTGGAATCGTTATCGGATAAGGGAGATGAGCTACAGGTACCCTGAGACCGGCATCGTCGCTTTGCATACTTTAGTGAACTCGTGGTGTAAACAGTCTGCTGGTAAAATCATACTTAACACTAATTAACTATATTAGTATGCGATTTCAAACACAACCAAGGGACTCAGAGTCAGCCGGGCTCGAGTTATTTTGCTGGCGGTAACGTCATTAGTGTTATAAATTAATATAAGAAAAACATACAATTTGACTTAAAATGGCAGAGTGGTGCTGTTCCTGTTATCAGCTTGTATTGAAAGTGTTGCATGTCAAAAATGCGCCAAATTCAACAAGGCACTCCCTTGGGGCCCCAGCAATACACCCACCAAGTATGAAGTAGATCAGATGAACGGTTCTCGAGATATGTGAAGAACACACAGACAGACAGACAGACAGAGATTACTTGATGGGCTAATTATGTTAATAGAGGACAAAAAAGGACAGAATATGTTGTACTCTAAAATCACTATTTTCTGAAGCAGGACATCAATGGCATGTGCCTCACACCACAATTAAAAGGAACTGAAAAATAAAATGACACAACGTGAGCTTGAGAGATTTTTCTGGAAGTCATTTGAGCTGCTCCTCAATTCTAAAATGTAATCCAACCCCAATAAAAAAACGTTTGGTTGTGGACACCTTTTCAAACGTTTAAATGTGTTGCCGTGGGTAAGATGATGGTCTCGGTCAACAGTAAAAGTAGGGAGAGTTTGACATTTGTCTTCTCTTGTAGGTACATGGAGAGCTTGCATTTAATCATGTTTACCATCAAATTATAACAAAATAATTGACTCAAATTCACTCATGAGACTTCCAAATGATATTGCATGTGAGGGTATTTGCACAGTTTGCAAGCTTAATGTGAATAGTGTTACTATTACATTGCATTACAGTCATTTAGCAGACGCTTTTATCCAAAGCGACTTACAATAAGTGAAGTGTTACTATCAGACATCTGTAATCGATTTCTTTAATCGGATTACTTTAAGCTGGTCACTGCCTAACCCTGCCAATACCTGCCATCGCCCACCTCGCAGCGCCTGTCCATCCTTTCTGTACACACTTAATAATGCACACAACACTACGGATTCCCTAATTTATCGCTCTCTCCCAGCTGGACTTGAAATGACAGATTTATTAGATAGCCATTTGCTGCTGCGTGTAACACTGCCAGTTGAGGGTCAGCGAGACTGACAGAGTCAAAGCCGTTTGATGACCTCGAGGTGATAATGACCGTACAGGAGAGAAGGACACCGAGGACGACAGAGAGGGAGAAAAAGAGACATGGGGAATGGTGTGGGCGGGTGATGAGGGAAAAAAGGGCTGGATGGCCGGACATCTGGCCGAGTAGAGAAAAGCAGACGCATGGGTAGTGGGCTAGCATCGTGTGATAGACTGTACAGAAACAGCACAAACTGGAGGAGATTAAGATTAACGCTGTTATATCAGATAGAATACTGTGCGTGCGGGGAAGAGTTGAAATGGGTTTCATTTTTAAATACAAGAAGAAGTCCTTCAAGCCAATGCAATCCAGTAAAATAGTCGTGCCACAACATCTATCTTTACAAGGTCATATGTCCAGTTTGTGTAGACATTGTTCAAAATGTGTAAATTAAAATATGTTTGTATTGAGGTGATGGTTAAAGGTGGTGTTGTAGCTTTGTGTTGACTACATTATATTGACGGGTGTTTTGAATCCTTTGTCCACATTTCCTGACATGAAAGAGGCAGAATATCAGAAACACCTCTGAATATAATTTAGTCCAGCACATAACCACCACTACCTATGACCTCAATGCTAAAAACAATATAATTATATTGCAACTTGACACTTTCCACAAAAAAACTGAACATCACAGCTACTGAAATGTATCATGCATTCCTGTTTCATTTCCACATGTACAATGAAGGAGCATGAGATCAAAAAGCTTGGCCCAAGGATACTCTTTGGCAATGCCATGCTTTCAGAGGGGGGGTTGGGTATCTCGGTTTTCTCACGACCTGATACCTACTAGCTACATCTTGAAAGGGCCGTGCTGGGAGGATTTTTTTTCCTCTCTCTTTAAAAAAAAAAAATCATATCTGACCTCAGTGGGCAGTACTTATGGATGGCATGGCTGTATTATTGGTGCATGGCCTTTTAATGTTGTAGAAACTAGGCGAGGCTGCCGGTCGTCCGGCCAATCAGATACCGAGGTGTGGTCCTCGGAAGGCGTGGTCACGGGGGAAAGGGTGGCGCTAGAAGCGGAAGTGTGTCTCGGCTGATTTCTCGCTGACAGTCGCTGTCATTCGGCCACGGTCGGTTTCAAGAGAGAGAGAGAGAGAGAGAGACAGAGAGACAGAGAGACAGCCAAAGGAAGCACACAAGGAATCGGGCTGGCTCTGTAGGAAAAAGACAGTTAACGAGAAAATATCCCGAAAATCAAGCAAACAATGAAACCGATCGAATAAGGCTTGTGAAAGAACCGCGGCCGATTATATTTCAGTCATTGCCACGTGAACAAAGCTCGTTGATTACACAGATTAAAGGCAGCAGATAGAGAGCTGTGTCATTGAGCAGGCAGGACACGTCAGGAGAAAAAAAAAAAAAAAAAAAGAGCTGACCGACTGCACTGTACGAGTCAGCTATCACATCTGAAAATATTTGCCCGTCGCACTCTTTTATTTTTCAAGGACACCACTTTGCTTTCGAACCGAGGAAAGGATCTCGACAAAGACATCGCCGAGGTCGAAGGTGGTGATCAGAAGGTGAAAAGACATTTTGTTCTCCCGTATTCAGCCTGTCCGGCTAGCTATAGCACCTAGCCTACCTAGCCTGCTAGCTAGCTAGCTAACGTTAGCAACGGATGGAAATTAGCTGGCTAGCTTAACATGTCTAGTTTATTTAAACCGCTCGGCTGCTACTTGACGTGTAAAAATGTAATAACGCGCGATAACGTGTGACATTATTTATTGTGTGACTTTTATCTGGTACATTTTGAGGTTGGACTCCACGGACTGGTGACAGCTGTCAAACAAGGTCGAGTGTTTTTTTTCCTCTGACCGTTAAGACGGTTTATTGTTAATATTATCAACATTCATTTATATTGTGCACAGCGGTGATCTCTCTAAGGTTACACTGCGGGTACTTGATTGTTCGTCAGTTGGTTTGTGCTGAGAAAAACGTCTGCAAATGGAGATTGTGTCGGCTCGACACAGCGGCGTTGCAGCTAGATATATTGTAGGCTGCCAGCAGCTCAGCTGAAGACTTACAAGCTGGCAACGTCACGGGGTTATAATTAGCTAAAGATGTAACGTTAACCGGTTGGCTTTTTTAAAAACTGCTCAGCGTAATAATAAGGGTAACAGATTGTTCAGTACAAGAATTAGCTCATTCATGACAGTGGTGTATGATTATCATATGTCTAGAAATTCTCTGAGGGAGTAAAACAGACCTAATAGAAAGAAAAAATGTCTTTAATGTCACAATAGATTGTCTATGACCGTCACCCAGTTGTTTGTAAATCCCTTGATGTGTAGTGGAATGAGAGAGGCCGACTGCTAACTCAGTGCATGCCATCCTGTGTGCTCTTCTCTCAATAGGACAAACGATCACGGGATAGCTTTTGTGTGTGGGGGGAGAAAACAAATGGGGGATTACGGGTTTGGAGTCCTAGTTCAAAACAACACTGGCAACAAGTCTGCATTCCCGGTTCGAATCCACCCGCATCTGCAGCCCCCACACCACCACCAAAATGTGTCGCAGAGCCCTGCTGCTTTCATAAACAGCACCACAGCCGCAGGGAATGGCACCACGGGAGGCTCTCCGTGGCTCTTTCCTGGCTCAGCCACCCACAGCAGCGTGCAAGATGAAATCCTGGGGGGCCCAGAGAAGCCCAAAGCACAGCAGCAACAGGAAATGCAAGAAACGCAAGAAAAGCAGCAGCAGTTGTCCCCTGGGAGTCACCAGGAGGGCGGGGGTGGTGGTGGGATCATTTCAGAACTGGAAAAAGCCCGGTCAGATGAAGCCAAGACAGACAACGGCACGTCTGAAGGAAGTAACGGAAAGGAGAAGCAGTTGCGTCTCGAGTCTCCTGTCTTGACGGGCTTTGATTACCAGGAGACGTCTGGTCTCGGGGGAACTGGCCCGGTCCAGTCCAGTACAACCTCGTCATCGCTCACTGGCTTCAACAACTGGTCAGCTGCTATCCCGCCGGCGCCGTCAACCATCATCAATGAGGACGTCAGCTTCTTCAACCCGGCTTCTGCCAACAACGGGCCCCTGCTGTTCCAGAACTTCTCACACCACGTCAGCCCCGGGTTTGGCGGGAACTTCTCTCCCCAGATTGGACCAGCGGCGGCCTTGTCCCAGCACCACCCGGCTCCCCCGCCACACCCTCACTTCCAACACCCCCACAACCAACACCAGCAGCATCGGCGCTCCCCGGCCTCTCCACACCCTCCACCGCCCTTTCCGCACAGGAATCCGGCGTTCAGCCAGTTGCCGCATTTGTCCAACAGCCTGAACAAGCCCCCGTCCCCTTGGGGTCCGGCCAGTTACCAGAGCCCCTCTCCCTCCCCCGGCTCCTCTACCTCCTGGAGTCCTGGAGGAGGCTATGGGAGTGGTAGCGGCGGCTGGGGAGGGTCTCAGGGCAGAGACTATCGCCGAGGGCTGAACGGCGGGATGACTCCCATCAACTCCATCTCTCCTCTGAAGAAGACCTTTCCCAACAACCATGTGGCATCCCAGAAGTACCCTCGAAACAGTCCCGCAGGCTTCAACCCCAAGTCCTGGATGGATGATGGAGTCAGCCGCAGTGATAACATCTTCCCCTTTCAGGTCAGTTTTCCTGCGATAGTCTCATTGTATGATTCAGCAATAATTCTGGCATACTCTTACGTTTAACCTAAGCATGTGTGTGTGCACTTTGTGTGTTCATGCTTTGTTGTGTGTGCTACATGAATGATTTAAACGTCAATGTGAAATTTATGTTGGCTGTTGATTTTAGTACAGTTTTTTGTTTCTATTTTTAGACATGGGGGGTGGGTATGAATTTACACGATGCATTTGTTACTGTGTTAGCTTAGAAATCAGTCGTTGGGCTCTGCACTTCCACAGCTGTATGTCTCTGATGATGACTAATGTGGCTCTGTCACTGCAGTGGTGTGCGCCACGTATACGAGCTGGGGGGTTAGAGTGAGGAGTGGGGGAGGCATCGTGGATATAGAGAAAAAGATGGGGAGAGGGAGGTAAAAAAAAAATGGGGAAAGCAGGCCGGCTGCAAAGAGAACAATCGCAGCAATGGAGGACCAAGAATGACTGAGATGTAAAGAATAATCTAGATCCACCAGTGAACAAGAAGACATCATCGTGGGATTTATTTTACTCCGGCCTAAAGCAAAAAAACCAAAAAAAAAACACAATACTGTGGATTTATGGCCCGGGCATAATGGCCAATGATTTTTCAGGATTGCCAATTATTAATCACCCAGATCGTGGCTGTCATAGCCTAGCAACTCGTTTTCAAAATGCCAGCCTATTCATAGTGTAATCCTGATAGCCGGGTCCACTCACAATGAAGACGGCTTGAATAATCGTACAATCGCATGGAGAAAACGAGATGATGAGATTGATGGAAACAGGTAAAGGGAGCATGGAGGTAAATTAATTTTATTGATCCAGCTCATGATTGATTGAGGAGGCGGGGGTGAAGAGAGGAAGGTTGCATCAGCGCCAGCTTGGCCAAGTGACCCGATGAAAGGCTTCTTTAAGCCGTTAAGTTTACGCCATAATCTCCATTTTCATTCAGACATTTTATTCAGGTATTAACTCTAAAATCTTACAATCAAATTAACTAATTTTCCAATTTAGAAAGTGGTGCTTGCTGTGACCTTTCCATGCGTTTCATTATCCCTACTTGCAATTAATGACTCACAGTGCAGCACAGGTCAAAGGTAAGGATGTTGTGTGGACATGTCTTGACATGTATTTTTGCTGAAGAGGCAGCAAGGCTTACTTCTTAGGTGCAATGTACCATTAGCTAACAGCCCGATCGCTGTTCTAAAACATCCTAATCCACGTCAATATTATGGAGTCATGTTGTGGTAAAATGTACTCAAGTCACAATGTTCGTCGGGTAGATGCTACATAAAAAGGCTATGCAATTAGCATCAAAGCAATCAGAATTGTGGAAGAATTGATAATCGGTCTAGATTACAAAAAAAGCTATGAAGATTGCTTTTATTGAATGAAGATGTAAATTGACACTTAACCTTTAAACTGTTGGACTTGTAATTGAAATGATTGAGGTGATGTAAAGATATTTTGAGAGGCGATGGACGAGTTCTCTGACTCACAGCAGAGATATTTGCTGCAACAACGAGCATTGTTTCTCTCTGGGACGGGCTCGTAAAATAATATTTTAAGCATATCAAATTGGGTCCATATTTAATGTGTTTCTTTCTAAACCATAGACTGATGGTATCGTTCCACCCCCTGTAATATAATTGGAAAATGTGTAATTTTGGTGTAAGCAAATGGATAATGTTGCATCATTGAAGTTGTCACGATAGAAACTGCTGTTAAATTATTTCACAGGCAAGTGTCAAGTTATTCGCCAGAAGCCACCTCGGTGTAGTTTAGTCTTTAGGATCTGAATAAAATAAGGCCATTTCATTCCCATTCACTCCCATTTCATTGCATTTGCTGATTGGAATAGCCAAACGTGTACCCAAAATGGTTCTTGTCAGGGCTTGTCAAGATCATGAACTGTTTAGAGGACTGATGACACATGTTGCCTTACACAAGGCACCCCCGGGTTTGGTAATGAAATATTGTAGCTCCTAAACAGACCCCATGAGGAACTGTTGTCACACTGTTTCACAGTAAGTCCTCTCCAACTGTCTCCATTTGAGCACCGACACAAGATGAAGGATGAGTCGCTTTTACTTTACAAGTCCCATTTGTTTTTCAGCCTGTGTACGATCAAAGTGAGTTCATCATAGTGTCGGTGTCTTTGTACACTGTGGGATCAGATGTAGTTATAACTACGTTGTTCTACAGAGACCACGCAGATCACACATTAAAATGGCAATTTGGAGCGGCTGAGGTATGTTACAACAGCTATCTGCTAAAGCAGAAAAATCCCTCTCCCTGTGTCCACTTTTACAGAGTGTGGCATTTTCTTCTGGTTGCCTTTCAGCCTCCACATTAATTTGTGTCTGTATGAGGAAATGTGTAGATGCAATTTGAGAGCAAGGCCATATGCCATATTTCATCCAAAGTGTTGTACAGCACCGTGGCACACACAGAGAGAGAGAGAGAGAGAAAATGTTCCAGTGCTGTGGCTGCAGCAGGCAGGGCCTCTGCTGTATTAGAGCAGCTTTAGTATTTGGGATGGGCTCCAGACCAGGCACACTGCTGCTAACTGCTAACACACTGGTCAGCTAGTAACTAGCCTCAGGCCAGAAATGACTGTGTTTTTAAATGCCAGGCAAGCCGTCCTTGCTTTGCTTTTTATTCTCTCTTGCTTTTCGATCCATCATCCGTCCGTCCTTCAATCCATCAGCTATTCCTGCTTATCCTTGAGGATCGCAGGGGGGGGGGGGGGGGGGGGAACTGAATCCAATCCAAGCTGACATTGGGCAGGAGTCAGGGTACACTATGGACAGGTCACCACTCAATCAAAGAGACATGCTCATATTCACAACGTCAGGCAATTTTAGAGTCTCCAATTAACCGAGCCTCTTTGGATTGTCGGAGGAAAGCGGAGCACCTGGAGAAAATCCACGTGGCTCTTCTCTCTTTCCTCGCTCCCTAATTCCTCACCTGTGAAATTCAAGGTCAGAGGATCTCTGCTGTGTCAGGTGTACTGGCCTCATTCAGACTGGTAAATTTGGCCTGGGACCAGATCAAGACCTGCAGCGCCTGAAGGCGAGTAAGCCAGGACAGGATATTGTCTCGGTAAGCTACCAGGGTAACTGCTGGTTACAGCCTCCTCCTCCTCACTGTTTGTGCAGCTTAGATACACTGCAGCCGTATACCGTGCTGTTATATGAAGGCTCATTATTAAACTACCTCTTCGGGCCTGCAGTGGAAGCAAACCTGTTTGAGGATTCTGCCTCCTTTTTAACCTCCGATTGTTTGAAAGGCAATCTAATCAATACGGCAGGTCTCTTTAGGCAAGTATCACAAATCGTGCTATTCACGTGTGCATGCAAGTTCTCTTGCAAGCATGTCTATAAATACATTCTCAGAGCCATCGATCTGTAGAGGTTTCCGCCATTACCTCTGGTCTTTTTTACAACTTTGGTGTTAAATGAGAGAAATGTTTTTTTAGACTAATGAGCGGCCTGAGCTGTGCTGGCAAGCACCTAACTCTGCTGCTCATACAGCCTCATTGTGCCCTCCTCACACCCTAGACAGACGCTCTGAAACAAGAAGAAAGAGAGCTTGTGTGAGCGTGTGTGAGCGAGCGTGCGTGTGTGCCCATGAGTGCAGAAGCCCTAATTAGTCCCTGGCCTCTGTCTTCTGCACATGTGTCTTAACAAAGGAAGACGACAAAGCAGAGTCGGCGCAAAAGTGTCATATTGTATGTAGCGTAGCCCTGTAGCTTATAGCATGCAATAAAGTAGAGTCAGTGCAAAGCCTGCTGGAACCCTTACCTCCGTCATCCCGTTGCAACCCAGATGCACTCGCACGCCATTCAGCCAGCACTGGGTGATGGTTTGTTTTTGACAGTTCGGGGTATTTAATGTCACAGCGGGCCTTTGAAATACTTTGACCAGGAAGAAACCTAATCGCGAGCATCGAAAGCACAACCTGCTTCCCTTTCCTGCCCTCCTTTCTTCTCTCTTGACTTTGCCTTACCTCACTACTCACTTTCTCTCTCTCTCTCCGTCATCCCCTTTCTTTCATCTGCCATTTTCCCCTTCCCGTCTTTGCTTTTGGCTTCCTCTCTCTCCCTGTTGTCTCGGGGATGTGATTAGATGGAAACGAAATACGGGGGAAAAACGTCAGCCTTCCTATAAATGAATGTGAGGTTAATGTGGAACATCGTACGCCTTTCGAAAACTTAACAATCATAATGCACCTATATATTCATATGTCCTTTACTTTTTCAACTCTTCCACCCTCCCTCCCTCAACTCCCATGTTTCATTAACAGGCAGGCGACATGGAAGATTAATGTTGGAGTTAATCAACCACAGCTTGCTGTTTTTAATCATTCTTAACTTCCCTGTGTGTCATCAGAATCTGTTGGAGGTTGCCCCCTCTCTGTTTTGTGGTGCTTAAGAGTAAAACCCCGTCTAGAGTTGACTGACGGGCTATCTGATCCATTTTGTCATTTTAACCTTTTTTCACTTTATAGTTACAAATGCAGCTTTAAAATGTTTTCATTACGTGAGTTTTTACGTAGGTTTTGTACAGATACCCAATACTGTAATCTATCCTTAATGTGTGTGACAGCTGTTGTATGTGACGAGGGGCATGTGATGCAAGCAACAAGCCGGGCCACAGTTGTGGCTGGTCTGGGTACAAATTGTGAAGCGCATTGTCCGTCCATTTCCACATTGAATCAACAAAACAAAAAAAGATTTCTCGATTGATCGCTGAATCGTTCAGAACAAAGTGAAAATGGTCACCACAATTTCCTAGAGCCCATGTTCGTGTCATCCAATTGTCGTTGTTTTGTCGGACCAGCAGTTGAGAACCCCCAAGACCATTCGGTTTTAAAATGATACGAGGACAAAGAGCTTCAGCAAGTCACGCTGGGGATCCATCAAATGTTCGGCATTTTTGCTTGAAAAGGCCTTAGACGATAAATCGATTATCAAAACATTTGCTCAACCAACCGATTAATCGACCAATCGTTGCAGCTCTAGCATTCTTCTGAATTCAGGTAGCATTGGCTAAATGGTATTTTCCCAAATGATCACAGTACTATTTTGTCAGTTTCAGATGAGCTGTTTATATGATAACACATATTTGCAAGATTTGTTGATCCATATCTACTTTCAGGGCTTAGTAGATGCACTTTGATTTACCGTGTAATGCAAATCGATCCACCACGCAGGTTTTTATTGAAGGCCACTGTAAAAAAGGGGCGTGTCTCGCCGTATTAATCCATTTAGCTTTAACTAGATTGGGTCGTGGTTATTATATGTATACTGGGCTACATTTCACTGTTCTTTGCCAATAAGAAACTATGTACTGCCATATCCTATACATCTACATCCATGGATTAGCTTTCATAGACGCATATAATGTGATCTGCACTTTAATTATGTGTGACTTGCAGCTAATCTGTTTGTGTGACTCTGTGTGTGTGCGTGCGTGTGTGTGTATTTGTGCTTGCCGTGCAATCTGTCTGGGATGAGTACTTTGCTGGTCAGCTGGACAGTTGTTGAGAGAGAGAGAGAGACGAATGCACCAATCTGATGATTAATCACCCTCTGCACCTGTCCAGGCTAATGCTTAGCAACTGCCAAGCACCAGCCGGGCCTCATGTCCGCTCACTGCGTCCATCTCGGCCACAAAATTAATTCCTATCGTCCAGAAACAATCTAATAGGATTACCTTGCAGTGCTGCGTTAGTGAGCTGGTACTGTAAAGAATGACACCCAATGAAAGCATTCAATTTTGTGAAGTTGTTAAAACACTAAAGCAGGAAGTTATCATAGTGCATCACAGAAAGACCAAAACCTCTGGGAAGGATCCCACAAATATGGCACTTTGCTGCTACACCTATCCGTGTTTGTCTTGGGTAATGTGTTTACGTGCTTGCCTCAGCTATATACTCACTAGTGGTGTGTACTTGCCACAGTAACCTCTCGTTTCTGCTTCCCTTGTCTTTTGAACGTTTGGTTTATTTAACCTTAAGCAATACCCTAAGTCCACATAAGATACTGAGGCGGATATGAGAAAATAGTGGACCTAGTCTGGCCTATATCCCTGTGTTGATATTTGTTTTGAGGGAGAGAGTGTGCACTGGGTGTGTTCTTCCTACCATGTCATCTCTGTGTTTCGTATGTTCCCTCAGTCAGTGTGGGTAATCGGCACCAGCCAAAAATGCTGGTAAAACTTTTGGCTACAGCTTGGGGGAGTTTTTTGGCCGTTTCATCAGCCAGTGTGTGCCAGGCATCCAACCACGCTCTCAGATCAGATAGTGAAAGCAGCCATTCGATTTTAGGAGCCACTACCCAGACGGTAGATGAGAAAAATGAGCGGCATGCCGGCCCCGAGCGTTGGTCATGTGGTTCACTGACGCAGGTCTGTTTTTCTGAACCCGTTAGCATTTGACCCCCGTGGAGTTCGTGGTGTAACAAAGTTATATGAGGCTTTCTCCTCGAGGTGGTTTTGCTTTCGGATCGTTCTCAGACATTGGTCTGTTTGTAGCGAGGGTGTTACCTGGTCGCTGTACAAACGAGTTCATAACAGAGAGGTTGTGCTTGGATGCATTTGTCGGACACACAACGTGGTGAATAAAGAGTGATTGACTATATAGATGGGTTACCTGCAGGTTGACAGACAGGTTGGGTAATTCTTGTTGTGCAAGGCTCGTTTATTATCGGTCATGATGAGGGCAGAGCTGATTAAACGGCGATGAGGGCCGAGGATGTTGTAGTTTTATTTTGAGGTCTTTATAGGCCACTATTAATAAACAGGCTTTCATGCAATGTTAAGCTTTATTCACACTTTTTAATGTTAATGTAATCTTTTTAACATCAGCTCATAGTAGTCTGTTTTCACTCGCTGTTAGCTTGAGACGGATGTGATTTGAAGTCGGCCGGCCGTACAATAGAGCTCAATCAGACCTTAAAGTAAACTGTTGCTACACCTGCTTATTATTCTCAACGGGAGAACAATGGTGGCTGTTCTGGAAATGTTGAATTACTCTTAAACTATGCACCAAATTATTTTTTTTGTTAAGGGTAGAAAAAATAGCAATGCGTTTGCAGATTGCAGCACTTTACTCTTCGTTTACTCTTAGTTTCAAGAGGCCGTGATGCGATCTTCTAAAACCTCACAGGTCCATGATTTGTCTGTCAGCATCGATCATCTCTTGCGTATGTTTCCCAGACTTATATCTTGTGGCACAAACTGACTTCAAAAGATGTATTGTGGCATTGCTATTTTACAAGCATACGTCTTTTAAGTCCAACAGGCTCTCCTCCTCCCTGTCCCTGTGTTAAATATTTTACTTTAGTGTTAATTTGCTCTTTGTTTGTGTCCCAAATACCGCATATTCATCACTGTGTTTTCACGAAATGCTAACCTCTGCTAATGCTACCTCTGCAAATGTTTGAATAATGGTTTCTACAATTAATATTATTTAAGTGTTTCATTATGTTTTTTTCACAGCTGTACTTTAAAATAACCGATATGATGCAGAAAGGAAAAAAAAGTGTATTTCTGTCGTGACCAGACGGTAAAGAAAAAACACACAATCATGACTAAACATTTTAGTCACGATGCGCAGCTTATTGAACAACAACTTGTACCCAGAAGAGTCATTGGCTCTGTGCAGTGTGAGATCCCTGACGCATAAATGAGGAATATAAATCTTTTAAGGTATTTCTGCTTTTACGGTAAAATTGAAGAACGGCTGGAAAAATGAGGAAGAGACGGAGGAAGAAATGAGACAATCGATCACACGATGTTATGTCATTTAGCACCAACTATAAATGTAAACAAGGAGGGTATGAATTTAGTTCTGTGGTCCTCGGCGCCAGTCTCTGCCTGAATTGTGGTTGTTTTGTACAGAAGGAAGCCAAAATAGTTTATCAGAATTTGTTAACAAGTTGTTGCCAAAGGCTGCATATTTTGTGGTGAGGTGGAGTCAAAACAGAAATCTTATCAGCATGGCACTGGAGTGCGTGTGGGGGGGGGGGGGGCTCATGTTGTGTATACACATATTACAGTTGTGTGTGCTTACACATATTTCTGTGTGCATACAAACATTTCCAGTATGGTTGGTATGCCAAGGATGCCCTTGTTTGTGGGTGACGACGCTGTCGCTCAAGAATTCCTCCGCTCCTGCTTCGTTCTGCTGATGTCTGTACTGTTGACTTCCCTTATGCTGCCGAGGTGAATGAGTACGTTTATAGCTCAGTCACTTAAGTGTTCACGTAACAGCAGTTAAACGCACAATAACTATGTGAAGAGGGGAATTTAAAAAAAGATACAATACTCACTAAACAACAAGACAAAGACTAAATGAATGCTGACAACGTAAAGAAAGGAGTGTCTCCTAATAAACCTTGTGTCCCTCAAGTGGTTTCACACACCTGTGCCGTAGACATGGGCACTCCGGTTTGCTGTCTTGCAAACCAGCATTGGGGAATATTCAAGCAGAAAAAAGTATTTTTCATGAAGTTTATCCAACTTATTTGTATCCCAGATTTTACGTCAGTTGGCAGAATATATTAGTGAATCACTTGAGATTCCACTTGTGTGAATCTCGGGCTCGCTCCTAAGTTGTTTTGTTCGTCACTCCCGCTATTTATGCCAGAACCTTAAAATGAATATCTGAATTAAATTGTATTCAAAGCAAGGTATACAAATAAATGGCGTTTCTCCTCTTTCTCTCCTCTCTTTAGGAACGCACCCGGTCATTCGACAGCTTCAACATGAACACGCTGGAGAGCTCCCTCATCGACATCATGAGGGCTGAGCAGGACACCCTGAAAGGTACAGACGTCAACCAGGGACATTAAACACTGAGCAGACTACCACTAGCAATGCTGCAGTTCTCATTTCACACTCTAACAGCAGAGACGTAGTGCATAGAAGCGATCATATCATGATCTGTTGTGGACAAAACAACATTGTTTGGATTTCATTCACTGATGATCCATATACAATACGTGACTTGTCTAAAGACATACGAGTGTATTTTACTCGACTAACGGTGTATCAATTGAAAGCTCCAAAATGATGATTAAGCCTCCAAAAATATTGTCAATAGATTACAGAGTACGGGGTCAGATCAGTCTCAATATTAATGAATGCACACAGACGGATTCACAAAAATTCAGCGCACACAAAATAGTCGTTATTTTATATGCAACTGGATTGAAGGTTACAACCACAATGTTGAAGGAAAAGGCCGTCTTCAGTCAAACCAATATGTAGCTACGCTAACGCTGGCCAGCGTTCTCTAGCGCCGGAGAGACGGCGAGGGCGATGACTGACGGTGGCAGACGAGTGGCACGGCAGTGAGAAGCCCGGGAAAGCGTTAACACACTTCGCTCAACTGTCGTATTACTAATAAACTGATGAAGGCAGATCAACTCTCTGTTCATGTTTTACTGTCTAAATGTCCACACAGTTAAGTTCACACATGACCAGCCGTTTGTACACGGAGGTTTATATAAATACAGTTTCTATATACATGTAACCACTTTAAATTTAAATCCAAATATTTTGTGGATTTTTATTACATTAATTTAAAGCAAGAAATATTGTGTGTGTGCATCAGAAATATATTTGTGAATCCTTCCTCATTAATATTGAGTGTTATGGCAAAATACATACTAATAAAATGAAATGTACCTTACTCTTTCATAAATGAACATCAAACTTATGTGATGAAGATAAAAACAAATGTGTAATGATTTAATTACATCGGCCAAACATTCGGTAGGATGGTTTCACTTCAAGCGCTCGCACACTTATTCACAATTTAACACCAATTCTTCACAGAAAAGTTTCACTTCCTCCACAGATCACATGTCTGACCGAGTGTTGTCTTTTAGTGTTGTGATCAACAATAGAAAGGGAGGTCAACTCGCACCCCTGTCTTCCTTTTCTCTCCTTCCCACACTGAATTTAAGTTTTCTCACTTTTTTGATCAAATTCAATGCAACGAGTCTGACCTCTTTTTCTCATGCATTTTGAGAAGGAGCCGCAGAGACGCTCCCGGGCCGATGGAAGCTTAGGCTTTGTACTTAAGACGGGATTTGTGAGCGAGATGGAAAGACTCCCACTGATCTCAACTGAAGTTGTTTGCTATCGTTAGTTTCTAATGATCACGGCTGCAAAGCCTCCCATTTTGAAGGATGATGATAAAACAAATTCATAACACAATGACGCACAGTTGCATGTTGCCGTTACCTGTAGTGTGAAGTTCGGTGGTTGTTTATCTATTAACAACACGTCAAATCAGAATTCATATATTTTCCACATATTGCCAGTAACAAAAGTGTGAAAATGAAACATTTGTTTGCTTGTTGGCAAAAGAGATGTTTCATTTCTGGGTCTGTGTAAATCCCTTTATTGGTCTAATGCAACAGCTCTGCAATCAGTCCTACCTTAATGAAGTTCTAATGATCAGCTATAATATTCAGTTATTGTTTTAGAGACGTGGGGATTCAACTTTGGGATCGTTTTGGAGGCTGTTTGTTTAGCTGTTGCACTGTATTACGTTACACTGAGATGTGTTAGTTATTTACAGGAACACATCTTTATTGATATGAACTAGGTTCACAACATAACAAAAATAGGTACACCTTATTAAAACTAGGTTAATAAACTGAATTTAAATTACAAAGTAGGCGCTAACACTTGTAATTGGCTGAAAAAGAGAATCATCTATTGGAAATTGGACTCCAACTATTTTTGGATTATTGATTAATGGAGACAAGTCTGTTATTGGCTGAATGTTGTGAGGCAACGTTGGCCAATGGTAAGCCAGAAATGGGTTATTGAATACGGCAGGTCGACGGTGTTTATTGTTTTAGAGCAGTCATTCACAGAAACCTGGTCTGGACCCAAAGGTAGGTTGCCAAATACACTTGCAGACTTTCTTTTATAATCTTTTAATTTAGCATTCATATTTTCTGTATACCTTGCCACATGAGGGAGCCTGAATGCAGCCTGCTTATAACATTGGAGCTAAAATGGAGGACTAAGGCACATTCTGTTTGTCAAATGAATGAGAGGAAGAGAATGAGGGAGCCTGCTCACGTTGCTGAGAGGGAGCAGCTCGTAGGACTAGTTCTGGTAATGACTGATTGAAAGGAATCACCTTTTTTTTTCAACCTTTAGTGGAATTTAAGGGATTTGGGTTTAGAGTTTAAGTTGTTAGCCACATTTCTTCTGTTGTTTATCAAACCATAAGGCTTAACCAATGACTACTGTACATGTATTTGTTTTACTTCATTGGAGTCTAATGGGCTGAGCAGCAGAAACCGATTGTACTGTATCTAAAGATCAAAAATCCATTAACAAGATTTCCTTTTCTAGTTTGCATTTACAGTTGACTACGTCGAACTGTTGAGCATTTTAAATGTTGTTGTGCAGAAAATGAAAATAGTAAGTGCATTACTCCTCGTACCTGTTCTAATCATATTTAATGCGTATAATCCCATTTAATGTTCTTCAAAGAAAGTAAAACACACACACACACGCACATGAGTGAACACTCGTGAGCTCCAGACACTTCACGATCACCTTGTATTTATTTCAGCCTCACACCCACTGGGCTCAGCCACATCCAGCTGTGATCTAATGTCCTGCTGTCGAACCTTAGTAACTCTTCTCTCCGTATTAATAGTGGAGGACTGGAAGGTTACCTCATTATAGCCGTGCTCTGGTGTCTTAGCTCCAGCCACGCTGGCACAGATTCCTGCGACTAGATTAGATCCGAGAGCTTGGCAACGACAAGTTTTCTTCTAAATTGAAAACCCACACGCTTCTGCTTCATTAGCAGTTGAACCATGAAGGGTTCTTAAATGATGAGGTATTGTTGACCTGACTTCCTCTAACAGTTTATTGTGATTGCTTTGTCCATTTGTGTCGCAGCTCTGTTTCTTTGTTTAGGAAAGACAGACTTGTTTGTATGTTTTATATTTGTTATATAGCGAATGAATCCTCCATCTTGACAATTCATTTTATGCTTTGTCCAAGATACTGTATCCTTCTACCCTCTTAATGCCCTCGGCACCCCATTCTTTACTGCTTTCACATGATGCATCACGACATATCTCACCCCATACTCCTTATTGTTTTCTGTCTTGTAGCCTTTGGCCTGCTACATGCATGTTTATTCCTCCTTTTCATAATTATAGTCCGAGCTTGTACACTGCTGTGCCAAGTGTAGCAGTGGTTTTAGTGAGTCCTTCCCTTTCTCCTTGCAGCGAAGTAGAAAAGAAAAACATAATTACAGCGCATTTTCTTTAGCACGGACTCTTCTCCAGATTAAATGCCCCTTGCATCCTCCTCCTCCTCTCTGTCACGCGCATACAAGCATGCACACACTCGAGTATAATAATCTCAGATCGCATGCATTACACAAGCACACTTGGATGCAGAAATCTGTCATTCCAGCAGAACATATTAAACAAAGTGAACGCGATGAAGCGCGGGAGGAGGCGAGACAAAATGTCTACAGTAGAAGTGGCTTTGAATCGTTTCCAACATTGTCCTGACGAACAGAAAGGATCCCTCTGTTCAGCCAACACACACACACACACACACACACACACACACACACACCACCGTGTTATGTGTTTCAACTGTTACTGCACTGTACATGTACGCAGCCAGCCGGTTCACAGAGCGGCCACAGAGAACGACGCAGACACACCAGGGATGTGGTGTGCTTGCTTACGTGTCGGCGCACTTGCTCCTCAGAGACTATTAAAGGCTCTTAATAAACGCCCAATATGACGGGTTTGGCTCAGATGGACTTTGATTTTGGGCGGTGCACCTATCGGCACACATATATTACTAAGCTAAATTACAGAGGGAGATAAACTGTCAATGTGCCACGCAGTCGAGAGGAATTGAGCTCGCGTGATCTGCGTGATCTGGTTTTGGTTGGCACTTGTAATTTGTAGTTTGATTAAACTGAGCGTTTTGGTAGAAAGAGTGATTTGTGTTTTGATGCTCATAATGTCGTGAGTATGATGAATGTATGGAAAGCCGTAGTGTAGTGCTCAGGCTTGAGCCACGGGTGGTCCGTCCCGGTTTCTGTGGTCTAGTTCTAGTTGTTTGCACCACATCTACTGTGGGACTCAATAAGCGAGGTGTGGGGGAGGGGCCAGCAGCTTTCCATGTGGCATCGGAATGCACCAATCACAGGGTGGTTCGTACCCGTACAACAATGGCTGTACTATTTCAGCTCTTTCATCTCATTATCCCTCTGCAGCAAGCGGGCCTTGCATAACTTTGAAGCTTGTTTGGCATCATAACATGTATTTGTGTGGGTATATATGTGTGTGTGTGTGTGTGTGTGTGTGTGTGTGTGTGTGCCTGGCAAATGGCTCAATGTGAAATGTATGATATGCGGCTCAGAGGAAGGCGAGCGTGAGGCACAAACAGGGAAATGGAGGTCGATTAGAGGGAGAGAGATGGTCGGTGTCACCTGTGTGACACCGACCATGTAGGAATACGTCCTACATTGTGTGCAGAACTGTTCAAATGTTTCCCGTCAGCGAAGTAAATCTGTTCACATGCAGCAATAATCATCATTATCATGGTCACAGGCTTTTTACCAAATGACTAACTGCTTAACTGATAGTGGTGCAATGTTTCCTCAGATGGTGGGTCTATATTTTTTGCCATTGTCTGATCTGTACTTCATCATCGACGTGTTTCTGTTAAATCTCAAAATTGGCTTTAAATAATGGGATGTTATTTGGAGGCTATACATTCATCAAAATGGAAACTTCTGTACGTTTTACTGAAACATACGTTGTTGTTTAGAATAATGGCATCACACGTCTGCATGGTGTGTTCAGGCCTCATCCTGTTGGGTTCATTATTTCTGTTCTGTGTCTCCCTGTGCAGGTCGTCTGGGATTCCCTCATCCAGGAGGAGACAACCCTTTACCCCTCAATGGTACGTATGGCAACATACTCTGGTTCCAAGGGCCCACCAGGGATTATTCAAATATAAATCATACGGAGTTAGTGTGAAAAATGTCTCCAATATCTTTTAAAACACATTTGATTAAATGTCATTTTACAAGAGATTATCACGTTTGAATCAAGCTCTCGTTAATCATCATTAATCTGACAATATGCACCCACCCGGCAGGTTAAATACAAAGTAAAGAAGTGACCTAGTCACCTAGTTATGAACTTCTGTCGGGTCCTTTCCTTTGACTGTTGGTACTGCTTTGTCACTCAGATACATAGATGGACAAAGAGGGGCATGATTCCCTCTCTAATATCTATTTTATATTGCTGTGAAAAAAATTCCTTCTACATTTGAACGCATGATAATGTTATAATATAACTTAGCTCTATACAAATTGATCTGAACCTCCGTATGTTGGCTGTTGGCACCGTCACTAGCTCTCCTCCGGCTGATTTCAACACGTATTTGTTGTTCGCAGTGTAGCGTTATCAGGGATCGGGACTAGAGAGCATCACTGCTGATCTATTGATCGCATATTCTTACTGAATATCAGTCGATACCGATGTGCAGTAAAACCCTATGATGGTTCAACTGTGTAATTAATCCGCGGTTCACGTGTGTGCAGAACCGTGAGAGGGGTTCCGCACAGATCAACGTTCAACTGCGGTCCGTTTCACAACTGTTGCCTATTGTGCATTGTTTGGTTTTGGCTCTATACTGTTGTCAACATGGAAGCCGGCTCACAATCATTCACATTCTGAAGCTAAATGATGCAAATGAAATGTGTTTCTGCAAACATTTGAGGCGAGAAATAGGCAATGCAGTAACAGAATCCAGTTTGACAATTTGATCGGATCTCACCAACTTCATGAGCAGTGATTGATTTTATGTTCTACCTTACCGGATGCAAACTAGCGCCGCTACCCCTGATTTTAGGGTTTTTTGATGCAAAATATGAGGCTCTTTTGTAGATTAAAAATAAGAACAAACACTCTTAATTATTTTCCTTCATCCCTGTGTTTCTGAAAGACGCAATGAGGAGAAAAAGTTCATTTGATTTCCAGATATGGTCCAGAAGTAAAGAATGCCTTTAAACTGTATATAAATAACTCTTTACCTCTTTCGAATGGTTGAATAAAATCTGGAAAATCCCTTTGACGTTTCCACAACGGCAGTTTAATATTTAGTTACCTCTCCTTTGCCCTCGCGCACTCTCATTCCATTCATTATTATGTAATTGTGTTGTTGTAGCTTTTGCCTTCTGGTCTTGGGCCAGAATGTAAAACACGAGAGGCCAGTCGTTCCTCCACAAGATCGCTGGGTCACATGGTCAGGTCACATGGTCAGGAGCTGTCATCAAGCTCTGAGACAGATGGTGCCAGCGGATAGGCAGGATTCAGAGGCTGCACACCAGCTCTCTCTCTCTCTGTCTCTCTGTCTGTGTGTGTCTGTGTGTGTCTCATAAGCGTACACAGATTGCGTTCCTCATTCTCTTGATTCTCTCTCGCTCACTCTCATTTTCTCTCACCCCCACACTGTGTATTATCAGCTCGTTTCTCCATCTCTTCCAATCTATTTCTCTCTCTCACACAAATGTACACACACACACAAACATGCACACATGCACCTTTTTATAGCACACTCGGCTCTCTTCTCTTTCAATCTGCTCTTCTGTTTCTCTCTCTCTTTGACCTCCCCCCCCCCCCCCCCCCCCCAGAGTTAATGTCCATCTGGGTTGGAAAGTCCACTGAGGGATTATTGCTTGTGTGTTCTGGCTGCTCCTTCATCCTCTCAATGTCCTTCAATCTCTCCAGCGTCGCTAAAGAAACATTGTGTTCCTGTGAGCGTATTAAAGCCAATGAGTAAAAAGAGCATCTTCTTGACTACACGTATGAAAGTGAACTGCATTGTGGGGGCGGATGGACCTGTAAAATCAGCCGACGCCAGTGTTACCTTTGTTATATTTATATCTTGCCACGGTCACATAAGTTCAACCATTATCAGCTGGGGCGACAGAGGCAGATAGCCACGCGCGCACATAGCATCGGTGCCTTCCTGGGCTGCTATTGTGTTTCAATCAATGAAGGTTGCGACAGTAACCGATTGTTGATGCATTTTGCTTAAAAGTCTGAAGCGTGACTTCAGACTACAGGCGTAGGAGGGCAAATCACATATTGTGAAATGGCTGAAACACTTAATGGTAACTAACCCATAGTTAGCCACACTAGTGCTTCCTCTGCACTCGTTTCAGCAACAGCCTCTATGTAGTGGTGATGATGGGCGTTGTCCTTGTGTTGTATCGTTTACTTTCACCTGCACAGGAACTGCAGATGGAAATTAGCTAAAAGCTAAATCTGGTAAAACCCATATTGTTCTCTTTTTGAGATCAATGTAATTTTGTATTTGTTTCCTGGTGAACTAAACTATCTTACTTTATCACTGTGCCTTATTACTACCTATGGTGTGCCTCAAGGTTCAGTCCTTGGGCAAGTTCTTCTTTCCCTTCAATTATTCTTGGTCATAATTAGAAGGCAGGAAATCTCCCTCCACTGTTACGCACGCCTCTGTTCTAATGTTGTAATCCTGGTCCCTGTATTTGCTTGTTTTGTGTTACTGTTCCTTTGTTATAGGACTTATATAATCTTTGTTACTGTTGTCCTGATCTTTCCTTTGTCTTCTTTGGATTGTATTTGTTATCTCATTGATGATGAGGAAACTTTAGTTTGAAAGAACTGCATAAAAAGCCAAGTGTCCACATGTCCATTCTGTGTCAGTATACACTGAGAGAACATCATGGTGTTGACATGGTCAAGCTGCTCTCAGTACCTTTCTTCCCTGAAGTGTTTGTCTACAGACCTTCACAAGTTCCACTTGTACTTTAACTTTATAGTCTAGTGTCAATGAAGTGGCATGGTGACGGTTCCACAGGCTGATGGTCATTCACAGCAGGCAGACAATGGAAGCACCTGGCACTTTTATTGGTACAGTGTATTATGCATCTTTTATAATCACCCTCTTCTTTGATTTGTCCTTATTCCACATGCAGCCAGGAATTATAGCAGGAGACGAGGTAAAATATATTCATGGGTGTGTTATGTCCGGCATAAATCAGCTCTCTAGGTCTCAATATATTGACTGAAGCTGCCGTTATGATTTTATTGGTCGTAGGACGTTGGTGGTTAGATGTGTTTTTTTTTTAATGACTGCGCTTTGCATCAGTGCGGTGAAGTGACACGTGTGTCTGCATGGTTGTTGTACGTGTCGAACGCTCTCATAAGCTTGTGAAATGATCTTATGCATCTTTCATCGTTTAGTTTGCGTTTCTCTCATTACGCTCGACTCTGCTTGCTTTTCTTTTTTTTTTTTTTACTTGTTTTCTCACACATTTTGCAATATTGTTAAGTCGGACAATAGTTGTTGTTGTCTCATTTAGCTGGAAGGTAATGAAGCACAGGAATTGTAATATGTGATTTACACACTGCAGCAGAAGCAAAGACACATGGCAGGACACACACACATCCTCACTCACACACACAGCACATACTTTAAGCTGAGGCTAACTCTGTTGTATAAAGCAGCTCAGCTCAGGTTGTATAGGAGCAGGAATAGGCCGGTGAGGACTTAGTCTCTACAACACATACCCGAACACTGTGAAACTATGTAGACTGGCTCACTGAGGAAGCTACTGTGTTTGTTACAGAGAAGCTGCATGCACGTTCACTCCTTCATATACATATTAACTAATTACGTGACATTTCTGTTCATTTCTTACTTGTTGTTTATTGTTCCGCCCAGTTATCTCCATGCCTCCAACACCTGCAACATCTCACTCTCACCAGAGGGTGTAAAAGGCCCCCAGTGCCCAAATGAAAGTGAAACATATGTCATAATCCATCCATATAAATGTGTGCATGCTATTAACTTGCCTAAAGTATGTGGTAACTGATGTTGGATCAAGACTATAATACATATTTAGCTTCTTAGCCTTCCACCCAGCACCAGGTGGACTATTCACTGCAGTAAAAAGTGAATGAAAGGTTTCATGTACAGTTCTCATGACTGCCCTAATGTAACCATGAAAACATCGACGCCTCCTGAGCCTTTACACCAACTCTTCCTCTTCCTCTCTCTCTCTCAGGCCACTCCTCTCTCTTCCCGATGGAGGATGGTTTCCCTGATGACGAGCGTGGTGATCAGGGCCTTGCAGGCCTGGGCTCTCCACACTGCTTTCCTCACCAGAACGGAGAGCGCGTCGAACGTTACTCACGCAAGGTCTTTGTGGGAGGACTGCCCCCGGACATCGATGAAGGTAGAGTAGTTGCTTTAAGATCAAAGGGATTTCATATTTTGGTTATGATTGAAACTTAAGAGATGGGGAACTTGAGGCCAAATTATACCACAAGACATCTTTGGAAAGTTACACCTGCAGCACAAGCATCTTACTGTCCAGTAAGGATACCGTCTGATGCAGCACTTTTACTGTAAATCTTCAGCTTTTTCTTTATTTAATTTAATTTTTAAGCTGCCAACAAGTCATGCATTCTGTCTGCTTGATTTCAGATGAGATAACCGCCAGTTTCCGGCGTTTTGGACACCTGTTTGTGGACTGGCCTCACAAAGCAGAGAGCAAATCCTATTTTCCACCCAAAGGTTTGTTAAATTATTCGTTCCGTGCCGTTTTTTTTCTCACAATTGTTTCAAGTTTTGTGAGAGTAATGTGTCGGGACTACTTCCTGAACCAATGTATTACTACGAGAGATATGTTTCAGGTATTGCTTAAGCGTCTGTGTGAGACAAATACAGATATGTATCTGTGTACTGTATCTGTGTACTACCACTATTCATGTGTGTGCAGTCTGCTTTTGTCTTCAGGCTATTGTCTGAAGCGTTTTGTAACCATGTGTGGACTGTTTGTCTGTTTCTCTGTCTGTTTGCGGAAGCTTATGCCTTCGTGCTATGAATGCAGAATGTTGTGTTCACAGTAACGCTTGCGCTACATTCCAGCGTGACTCTTTGTCGGTACAGCTTGTCCCCAGCAGCCTGAATAACGCTGCTGTATTTTGTGCAGGCTACGCCTTCCTGCTGTTCCAGGACGAGAGCTCAGTGCAGGCTTTGATTGACGCCTGCATCGAAGAGGACGGCAAGCTGTACCTCTGTGTGTCCAGCCCCACCATCAAAGACAAGCCGGTCAGTAGGAACACACACACACACACACACACACACACACACACGTCTGCTCAAATGTTATGTCGTTTCCACTGAACTCAGTAAAAACTTGCGGTTACGACCAGCTTGTGCTAAACGAGTGCTGAAACCTGTTGGCTTTGGGTGTGACAGGTCCAGATCCGCCCGTGGAACCTGAACGACAGCGACTTCGTGATGGATGGCTCTCAGCCTCTGGACCCGAGGAAAACCATCTTTGTGGGAGGAGTCCCTCGTCCGCTCCGTGCAGGTATCCTTCCGTTTTACAAGTCTTTCCACGAGGTGAATCAACAACGAATCAGCGTTTATGATGACAGCTTGTGTTTATAGTAAACATTAGACCTGCTAAGAGGGTCGCGCTAAGAGAGTCACTGTGCGCTGAGATCAGCTTTGGCCTACACTGGTCCTGTCAGGAAGTACCCTCTGTGGCACACTGTGCTGTGAAAAATATGAAATCTCTTTTTATCCTGATGGCAATGTTACGTCCCTGTGGTGCATCAAATGTTCTATGACCCTGGGTCTCAATTTGCACGTGTAAAATATACACATTACATTTCTGCCATTTCAATGTTTTAACAAGTAAAGCGGCCTTATTTGTCCCATCGAATTCTGCTGAATTTAAATCCATCTGTGTTGCTTTAAACTCTCAGATCAACAACCTTCATCAACATGTTGTGTTTGTGTTCATTGGCTACATTGAACATGAGTTTATGTTTAAAGCCTGTGTGTGTGTGTGTGTGTGTGTGTGTGTGTGCCAGATTGTTTATTTTATTCATGTCCTTTGCTTCTGTGCGTCACACTTGTTTTTGGGAATATCTTTGTTCAACGTGTCTGTTTTTTTTCCTCCCTTCGCAGTGGAGCTGGCCATGATCATGGACCGCCTGTACGGTGGGGTTTGCTACGCCGGCATCGACACCGACCCCGAGCTGAAGTACCCCAAGGGAGCAGGGCGGGTCGCCTTCTCTAATCAGCAGAGCTACATTGCTGCTATCAGTGCTCGCTTTGTACAGCTGCAGCATGGAGAAATCGATAAACGGGTGAGTGGAAAGAAAAGAGAGCTTAGTGTTTTTTGGTCTCCTCTCTCCAGCCCCCTTCGTTCTTCATTTGTCTCCCCCACATCTCACTTCCTGTTCCCGTTCCTTTTCTGAGTTGTGCTAGAAGAGAGAGAGTCTCACTAGAGCTTGAAAGAAATGCAGCACCGTCTACATAATGCGTTTGCTTATTAGTGGAGCATGTGTGGTGGGGGAAGTACATTTTGCATAATAGTTGATTCCCTTTAGAAGATCAGTGCAAGTAGCAATACTTGTCATGGCTCCAAGAAGAGATTTCTCTCACTAATCCAAATTGAATTCAACCAAAATGTCTGCCATGGAGTAAGAGCACAGGACAGTATAACAAACGGCTGCTGTTATGTTTAGATGAAATCCAACACAAACAATGTCTCTCCCCTTTGATTTAGAGTGACCACCAGTCACACGGGGACGTACATCACCGCTGTGCATGGAGGCTTCATACACATAACGAAAATATCTGTGCATGTGATTAACTCCTGATAATAATCTGAACAACTGTTCAAGACCCCGTGACATAGCACTCGTATTTTTGTTCACCTCGTAGCCTGACATCTCACCACATTCTCTCAGTGTGGATGGATTGGTCTGGACTTGTGAGGTTTGCCGATATATCGTCCGCATTAAAACATAAAGTACGAACGCAGTCGCCAAATATACCATGAATGGGCAGCGGCTCAAAGTCGGCAGCGAATAATAGAGAGACTATGTAGTACTCTTTGGGGAATCAGTCGTGGCCTGGTGATTCTCCTGAGGCAAATGGGTTCCGGCTCTCATCATGTCCTCTTCTGTAATACTGCCCTCTAGTGTCTCCTTGTTATAATCTGATGCAGGGTTCAACCCTTGAAATGTGTGAAAGCATTGATTGTAGCTCAAGAAAGTATAAACTGATGATTTAAAAAGTAGAGATATCTTTAACTGCTGCTTCTACCGAGTCATTTCACTTTCAAGGTTGCATGATGAATAATCCAATAAATGACACAGTTGTTAACTCCTTTCTCTCTACAGCACAGGGTCGGTTTGATGAGCAGCCATGCTTATTTACAGCAATGCCTTGTTAACAGTTTCAGAGAGAAGTAAAACAGGAAGAGGACATTATTTTATGACGCCACTGCAGCAACATTAAACGTTGATCACTTGCTGGTTTGATATGAAATACTGGAATAATGTTAAGCTGCTTTCTAATTTGCATAATGCTGTTCACAAGATCTTATTACTGAAGCTAAATAAACAGTTTGATTGGAAATCTAAATGCTTTTCTGAATAATACCGGTAGTATTACTTGTTACATTTTCGAAACAAACAATAAGTTTTCACATTTTCCATTTGTTTCATTTCCCGCAAGTTTGCTGTAAAACAGACGGAGAAACACCATCACTGAATCCCAAATTGTTCCCGCCTCTGATTGCAGGTGGAAGTGAAGCCATACGTGCTGGATGACCAGCTGTGCGATGAGTGCCAGGGAACTCGCTGCGGCGGGAAGTTTGCGCCGTTCTTCTGCGCCAACGTCACCTGCCTGCAGTACTACTGCGAGTACTGCTGGGCGGCCATCCACTCGCGCGCCGGCCGGGAGTTTCACAAACCCCTGGTGAAGGAAGGAGGCGACCGGCCCCGTCACATCTCCTTCCGCTGGAACTGAGCGGACGACGAGAGAGGGGAGAGGCAGCAGGGGAGCAGGAGGGCAGGTAGTGCAGGAGTCGCAAATCATTGTACAAATAAATGCACTTTTCTGTTGCTGGTTCCTTTTCGTTCCAATTTCACTGAACCTTTTTTCCAAATTTTTTTTTTTTTTTTTTTTAAGTTAATATATATCTATATTTTGAAGATAGAAAAGAAAAACTGGAATTATATCCAAATATTGTCCAGCAAAGGAAAAAAGATGTGTAACATAATTTTATTTATGCGTTTGATTTAAAAAAAAAAATATTTTATTAGTTCTCAAAAAAACCACACATATATAGGAACGTTTGAGGTTTGATATGGTACTCTGCTGTTCAATTGGCCTTCTTTTTCTAAACAATGTATTTTAAATTTTAATTTTGATACAAGACGCCCCAAAACGATACACTTCATTTGACATTTGATTGACTTGTTTTGTAGCAGAGCTGTTTATTGTGTACCGAGGTGTGATTAAGTTCTCTATTGGTACAAGAGGCTCCACAACAAATGTGACTTGAAAAAGGTGTTGCTAAAGAAGAGTGCACTTATTTCCAATTCTGAAGAGTGCAGAGACACGAGACCCTTCGTAGTTAATAACCAAAGCGGAATCTTGGATTAACTCTGAAGAACAGAGAGGGCCCACTGCAGATTCTTTTCCCGCCCATATCAACATGTTTGAACCTTTCTTTTTATGATTTCCAACGTCATACACATATTTTGATGTTACTTGAAAAATCTCAAACGAAATTTTAGCAACACACATTTGGGTTTTGATCTCCATTTTGACATGCAAAAACTAATACCTCAAACTCAGCTGCTAATGTGCCGAATACAGTTAACAAGAAAGGAAGAGAAAAAGAAAACATTATTACCTGCTTGTGTTCTCCTTTCCTTAGAACTATAATCAAAGGGAAGTGATGCGACAGGCAGAGCGTGATGTGACCGGCACCGTTTTCTACTCGCTTGCTTCATCACCTCCTTATTTTTATATTCAAACCCAGGGTTGTGCTAGGGACAGAGCAGAGCATCGTACAGTGTATTAGGGGAAAGTACGGCATAGGTCGGCTACAGGAGAGACGGACAGGCCTACCGGTAAAGAGATAAGTCCAGCCCCATCTCCCACCTCCCCCCCCCCCCAACCCCCCCCCCCCCCCCCCTCTCCTCATGTCTGCCTGCGGCCTCTGCTGCTAAGCTAGCAGCTAACAAAGGGGTGGGCCTCGTGGATCGAACCCTGCTTCCTGTGTCTGTTGGGTTTTGGATCCGGATCTTTCAGGACTGCAGTTATGGTAACTCCTAGAGAGAAGGCGGGGTCATTGCAGTTTCTACGGGGCTACCACCAAACAGGAAATGCCTGTCCTTTTGTTCGTTTGTTTTTTTGTCTTTCTTTAAATGCTTTTGTGCAATTCTCCCCAGTCTTTAATGAAAACGTTCTACTTTGCATCTGAGAGTCAGCTACAGTTAATGAAAGAAGCAATTAAAGTCGTCGGCACACATTTGAGTCACCGACGGGTCCGCCCTTTTCGGCGAGCCCTTTATCCTGCTAAGCTAATCCAACTCAGCATCCAGTGTTTTTGAAGCATAAATGAAGATAGTCTCTGCAGTGTGCTCTACTACTCCACACTTGTGACCCACATGCAGCTTGCTCTTGATAACAGCCGCTTGTACCCAGTGGTTCTTTGGGAACCAAAGATGGCTGTGCAGTAGTGGGTCATACTGTAGCTCATTTCTTATTTAGGTCTTTTCTTCTGATTTTCCTTCTCATTTCTTTCAGGATGTTTTCTCATATATATATTTTTCAAGTTCTGTCACTTCTACCCAGTTTTGCTCTCAACTGTCAAGCCCAGCAAACCAAAGATTGGCCTTGAACATAATATATTTATATATGTATATTTGACAGTGCAGTCAAAACACATTAGAACACCACTGGAAAAACAACAGGGCTTGTAGACACACACACACACACACACACACACACACACACACACACACACACAAGGCCTCATAGCTGATGGTGCACGCTGGTAGGCACAGTTCTTTTTATCTCAAATAGGTCTGCGGAAAGTTTAACATAAAGTGCACATTCACACAGCAAAAGTAAAACTAATCCTTACGTTTGTTTGACGTTTTAAGTCACTCAGTGGTAACCTACTAGCCGAGCATTTAAATGTGTCAGGGAGTTAGTGCAGAAACTTGATTACACACACTAGTGAGTAACGTATCCTCATGTCGCCGTCGTTGCACCAGTTTTGCACCCTGGACATTAGTTTTGTGGGTGTGGTGGTGGGTGAGCATTTTAGAAGTTAAAACACTTTGTGAAGAATTTGCTGTTAAATGAGATGAAAAAAAAAAAATTATTTTATACATGGCCTGCTGATTTTTGGTACAGTGTTTTCTAGCTAAATTATTTTGTCATGCACATATAAACATTTATTATGCACTACTTTTCTAAATATTTTTTCTTTTTCCAACAGTCATTTTAGGCACATTTTTCACAAATGGGGAAACTCCTTTTTGCAATACCTCAATTTTTCACATTGTGAAAGGTAGCTTTTGTACTTTTGTTACTGAGAGATCTGCATATATGGAAATGTTCATTTTAAGAAAAAAAAAAAAGTTGGGTGATTTCAATATATATTATTTTCAATTATGCTTTTTATACATTTCAGTGCTGAGGAAACTTTACAACTAAGTGCGCAATTCTGTTGATGCGGCTTCAGATCTGCAGAGGAGAGACCGAAGTGCATCGCTCTCTTGGTCTTAGCTTTTCGTACACTAGATATTTCCAGTCAGTCTGGTCAATAACAGCATGGCGAGAATAATAGAAAATACAAAAAACAGGTGTCATTTGAAATTGATGTTAATGTCTCCGAACATGGCTATACTAGTTGGGAAATGGTAACTTCTGTCTTGGTTTCCTCTCCATAGATGGAGTATAACTTATTATAAGGAGAATGCAAAATTTGGTTCATGCTTAACGCTGAATCTCGTATCACAAGAATGGATGTTTGGTGTTTAGATATTTTAATATTTCAAAAAAAGTATATATATATATATTCTTGAACTTGCCAACTAGCACCTATTGTAATCCTTAGCATGCATGACAAAAAAAAAAAGAAGAGAAAATGACAAGTACATGAATTAGCTATTAAAATTAATTGTTGTGGTGTGCACCAAATGTTTCTCAACTATTAAGTTGTTAAGGACACCCCAAACCTGCTCTCACCCCCCCTCACCCCCCTCTCCCCTCCCCACGTGTTGATCTCCTCGCTTCCCCATTTGCAGACCTCTGCAGGATGCACATGACAGAGATATAAGACGAGAAAACAAGACAGAAACGTAACTTTTAATCGATTTGGCAGTGCAGGACTTTGAGCATCCTTTATACAAACACTGTTTTAAAAAGACTTGAGAACTCATTCCCGCTGTCTGTCGAGGTGATCTTATATCGACCTATCTGGAGGAAGGGGAGCTTAAAGACTTGAATGTGGTAAATGTTGCAAGTTAACTTCAAGTTGTTATGTGCAATACTTCTTTTGAACCTTTTTCCAGATAAAGACTCTTTGCAATGTAATTCTTTAATGCCATTTTTAATTGCAGACATTTAATTAAAGAAGATGTTAATATGTTTTTCACAGTCATTTTCTACTGTTATTGTAATCCTTTTCATGCTGGTGTTTGTAAAAAAGAAAAGAAATCAAAACTATTTGTACTAATATAAATAATTGAAGTTATTTTTAAAACATTAAAGGTTTTGTGCTCATTTGCTTATTTTGTTTATTTTAAGCTACTGTGATTGATTGCATTGTAATTATTAGGTCAACAATGTATTTAGCTGTTTATTGGTATATTTTTAATTGGAATGTATAATTGATTTTTATAATTTTGATCAGATTTTTGTTATATTTTTGAGGTGAAGCTTTTAATATGTTAAAGTGTCTAGTTTTTACTAATTGCTATATTGTGCTCCACAATATATGGTTCACATTTTCTGAAGGAAAATAAATATTTAAATATTTGTCTGTTAATGATGTTACTTAATGGCAAGATTTCAATAGTTTTTAACTGTGTATGGGAAGGTTGTTGTATTTATTAATAGCATTTTTTTACTTAAGATATCACCTTAATTTTTATTGTCATTTCACTTTATAAGTTCCTATTTTTGTATTTTCCTTTCTAATTAAGTTATGTAATACGGATATGTCCATATTTCTAGGAGTTGGTCTGTAGAAGTGCTAGTGAAACGAAAAAGAAAAATCTAATGTTATTTAATTGTTTGCAGCCAACTATTTATAACAGTATGCATAATTTTTAAATATTTGTAATGTGAAATGTTGAATGAAATAAATCTTAACTGTGATGAAAATATGCCTTGTGTGCTCGTTTTTTTTATGAAGACATTTAAAGCTGTTATGGGAAAGTCTCGCTAACTACGAGACAACCCGACAATATTACGCCACATCTGTCTGTTGTAATCACAGTTTGGCTCTCCGTGTAGTAAAATATGTGCACAACAAGCTTACAGGTGGTACTTTACTGCCCAATACCTCTGACCACACCCAGCAGTGACCTCATGGTGTACTGACCACACCCTGGAGTACGCTTCTACATCACTGTCTCAATATGAGGGGAACTACCGATCTTTAAAGGTGCAAGGTACGGACGGGATTGGGAGCATTTCGACTGCCTCTCAACACGACGACGGCGAGCCGGGTTCAGCAGCTCTAACCGTGCTGACGGAGCTAACGGTGATTAGCTGAGGGGGACTCGAAGGACGGGGGCGACACTTCCACGACAACGCTGCAATGCCGTCGGCAGCTGTGAGCTAGCCTGTAGGGCACGCGGTCATGCACGAACATGCACTAAAAGCCCAGCCTGACTGTAAACAAAGCAAGGAGAAGCTCTGATTAAAAGTATAGGAGTGACTTCATTCTCTGCTCTAGTAGACATTACTCCACTATATCTTTAAATAGCTGATGGTTGTTTGCTGCTTAATGCTCAAAATGTTCTCAATTCGACATTGTCTGTGGGAGAACAGTGACTTCTAGTTATTTTTCATCGCATCTCTGTCTAATCAGCTGCTGCACACACTGGCCTGCAGCTCAGCAGCCTGAGGATCACAAGTGTTTTGACAACTCCGTGTGTGCAAATGTAATGTGGATTTTACACTGAATTATCTGAACCCAGACAACGTTTGATATTGATGTATTTCCAGGTGTGTAAAAGTGTGGTGACACAATGTCTGTGCTCTTGCTCAGTGCAAGTCTTTGACTTGGTGGTTAGATCTATGCAAGTACAAGTGTCTTAGACTGAACTGCTTGTCTGGGTGGGTTTGTTGTTCGTCACTGAGCTAGATTAGACATCAACGTAAAATCTGTTTCACCTCTACTCCCTTTTCAAATAGGATTTGTGCTCAGTGTCTGCAGTACTGAGCCAGCCTGAAGCACAGGACAGGAAGTGGGTTTCAACTGACCTAAATAGAATTACGTTTGATGTTTTGAGTTAAATGTTTCTGCTATTGATCCACCTATTTGTTTTGTATTGTCTTACTTTACTTCAACCTGTTTTCTTCCCAAAATGTTAATGCAGGTCAGATTGTAAACTGGTATTTTTCTTAGTAGCTTTTAAATGTAAAATGTAGAATATGTTTAACAGAAAAACAAGACCTGAGGTTCTTGTAAGGCTGAAGAGAATTATTTATCTACACCAGGATTTGCTACATAAGTATACTTTTTGGTATTATGCAAATTGAAACTGGAAACTGGCTCATTATATGTTAATCTGCAAACACAGTGTGACATAGCAGCTGCTTAAACTCACCCGTTCATGTGCATTGCTGCCCCTTTCTCATGATTAAATTACCTACTTTCAGCAGCTACATTACTGCAAGCAGCTCTGTTTCTAATCATGAATGACTATTTATTACTATAGTTTAATCTTAAACGGGTGCTCTGTAGGTTTTCTGCTGTTTGATGTAGTTTTTGACCTCTTCCGCTGCATGATCTTAATCCCTCTTCTCGTTTTACTTAACCACCCTGAATCCTCTTACCTGAAACATAACCACATAATTTCTCTCTCACATGCTCAAGCGTGTATGAATACTTTTGTAAAGATAATAAAATAATAAAAATAAGACATTTTTCAATCAAGAATGGTATCAATTAAGGGTCGTGGTTTGTATTTTTTGCCCTTTTTTTTATATAAAATCCTTAAAACCAAGCATGAACTCAATGCCCATACTGATTTAGCACCTTTTCAGTAATCACTCCTGCTGCTGAGCTACACTAATAGCTTCTGCCAAGATGCTCTCCAACAATGTCAGGGTGTAATCCTTACCAGCTAATGGACAATCAAGTAGGATTTCAGGTGCAGAGTAAACCTCGACCCGATGCCCCAACCTTTTCAACGCACCGCACTGTAGGAACGAAGAAAAGGAAACGTGTTCAGGATCCAACAGGACAGAGATGATTTATATTTGTTCTGGTTGATGGAAGATAAGAGGAAGAAAGAAAATACATGTTGAATGCTCCTCAGCTGGATTTAACTTTTTGCCCTCAAGTCCTCATTTCACTCTCTGCTCCTGCAAAAAGGTCTCAGGTGAGTGCTGCTGGTGATGGAATGATACTAAGGACATTTACTTAAGTATTGTAGTGACGTACAAATTTGAGGTTCTTGTACTTTACTTCGGTATATCCATTTTATGCAACTTTATACTTATACTGCACTTCTTTTCAAAGGCAAATATTATACTTTTTACTCCCCTATATTAGTCTGACAGCTTTAGTTACCAGCTACTTTTGAGATTAAAATTGTTCACACACTATCCATGCTATCCACGTATCTCAAAATTTGGGGATTTTTGAATTTTTCTGAAGAAGTGTTCTTTTATAGGTTTAGAAAAGTGTCCTTCATCTGAAACTAAATTAACTATTTAAAAACCTCTTGGACTATAAAGCCTGATTTAATACAACAGTAATATATTTACGTGATGAGCATAGCTATACTACGCTTTCCCTCCAAGTGCAAAATCATTGTTATGGTTTGATATGACTGTGTAGCAGTAATAATAATCCAAAAACATCACACTTAAACAATCAGTACTTTTACTAGTGATACTTAAAGTAAAGATTGTCGGTAATATTTACATACTTTTACTTGGACCAACAACAGCATTGTATATGTGATAAGGTCCTCACTTCTGTTAAGCCTTCCACCTCTTTAAACACATTTAGAAACACGTCTAAAAAAAGTAGATTAATTAACAGGGATCCCAATTATCTGTATAGAAAATCCCTGGTATCAGCAGTCGATCTTCATTGGATTAGAGTCAGGAAAGCACCACAGCCAACAGCATCACTTTTGGTACTACATGTACCAGGTCAACATAGAGCAGCTTATACACGTGAAATTTACACCCAGAAGGACTTAACACAGTGATCTAATGATCCACTTTTCATTTCCTGTCCCATTTCGTTGCAGGGAGATGTATTTTTCTACATATTGCACAGCACGTGAAGGGCCCAGTATGCAGTATGATATCAGCAGAGATAAAATAATGTATAACTGCGGCTGTTATCTTTGGAACAATCTAAAAACATCTATGATCCATGAGGAATGTTCTTGGTTTCAGTCTCTCAGGATGAACAAGCAAAAAACTCCTTTCTTAAATTACCGTTTTGCACCAGGGTTCAATAATACAGGAAGAAATCTAATGAGAATCCCACTAACTGTGCAACAAAAGCAGGCCATGCAATGAACATTTTCTTCTGTTTGTAGTATTTATGCAGCGTGGGAAATGCACTCAGTTCACATTACAACATCAGGGAGGTAATCTGCAGAATGGGCCGGGCTGAGGAAGTGAAAGACTTTGGGCTACTAAGCACGAGCTAATGCTCTCTTACCTCAAAGCACCCCAAATCCCTTGGATTGTGTGATCTCTTGCACCAAGCAAGTGCAAGCAAAGCTTCCTTTCCTGGCCTGTCTGTTGCATCTGAAATAGAAAGCCCTCTTCTGTGAATGCTGTCTTTCAACCAGCAGGGTGCAGCATACCACAACATCAATTCTTCTCCAACTTCAATTTCCTCTCACCTGGAGAAAGTCATAGTTATTGTTAGTATACTCTTGAGCAGTAGGTGCGTAAACACTGGGGGGGATTAGTATAATGAAACAGCACACGATCAAACAAAGTAACTCATGGAACACATTCACCAATGATGACTAAACCCATACATTATAATAACGTTATGTTTAACTAAGAAAAACAACAATCAGTTCCTCTTCTTGTATGTCACTTTGTACAAAAAGTATTTTAATGATAATATGAAAATTGAATAAGATTATAACATGGTGTTGGTGCTATTGAAGTCAATAATAAAGGAAACAGGACACAAAAGCTTTTAACTGTACAAGGCAGATAAAGTAAAATCAGAGTAGCAAGAATAGAATAGAATATGATATGATATGATATGATAGCAGATTTAATCAAAAGTCCCTTTTTTTGTGTATTAAAAATGTCAAGACTCTGCTGTCATCCTGAGTCCCCAGGATCATAACGATTGAAAATGCATTTTTCAGCACTCTCAGTAACTTCCTTCCTGGGTTTGTGTGTGCCAGACAAAGGCGCAGCCATGGACATCGGCTGTTTGGAGACAGTGGTGGCAAACTCTGCCTACGTTTCGGCTCGTGGCAGCACGGAAGGAGTAGCAGCAGCATCCATGCGGGACAAGAAGATGCGTGCCAGGGTGAAGCTTCCACACATCAGAGATTGTGAACACATGAAAACATCCGTCGACACCACTTTTGACAGCATGTGTGTCAAACAGCCCATCGGCAAGCGCCTGTTCCAACAGTTTCTGGAGAGTGACACCACCCATACAAATGCTGTGGAGTTGTGGAAAGACATCGAAGACTACACCATATGTCAAGAAACTGAGAGAGTGCAGAAGGCTCAAAAGCATGTCAATAAATACTACAAGTCAGCTTCAAAGAGTTTTTGCAGCTTCTTGGAAGAGAAGGCCGTCGCTCGAGTTGTTGAAGACTTCAAGAACGCCCGCGGTGACCTGTTTAAAGAGAGCGAGCAGCAGCTCCTCAAACACCTGGACAAGACGGCCACAGATTCCTTCAAGAGCAGCATGTTCTTTCTGCGTTTTGTTCAGTTCAAATGGGTGGAGAGCCAGCCTTTTGACGAGGAGTGGTTCATGGACTTCAGGGTCCTGGGGAAAGGAGGTTTTGGGGAAGTGTTTGCTTGTCAGGCCAAGGCAACGGGCAAAATGTACGCCAACAAGAAGCTGGAGAAAAAGAGGCTGAAGAAGCGCAGAGGCTACGAGGTAAAGCAACGATGAGGCATCTATTGTCCCACCTACAACCATGCTTTGTGTGTATAAAAAGAGTTACAACACAAAGTGAAATCATTCGACTGGCAACCTCACACTGAACTACAGCAGGAAATAAGAAAGAACAGGTTGTGAGAGAATTCAACCCAGTGAGAGCAGAGGTTTCGTTTTTATGAAAAATAAGGCTCACAAGCAAAGAAGCTTGCGAGTCTCTTTAAGACCTCACAGAGCAGCTCAAAGACAGTAAACACTTGAGCCTAATTCTTCAAAAAAAGATCTTCAAGTATAAGCCCACCCGGTCTGTCAAAGTCTACTTCAGTTAATGCTGATTAGACCTCTGCTTATTTGCGTTACGTACTTGATGTACTAATAAGAGTAGACCATGTCTCACAGCACAGAGCAGTTTTGTCTCTGTTCCCTTTGGGTCCGTCAGTAAGCCACAATAGACACGACAGACATTTTGACGTGTTAAATAAAGAGAAGCACGGGTGTAACTACTAGTGAATTAGTTAATCCTGTTCAACTAAAACTAAAGACACCTGATCAGCTTTGCAAGAAGAAGTCATCTGCTGAAATCACCTGCTGTACAAGGTGCACATGGCACATGGTTGGCCGACCCAAGCCAGCATTTAGAACACAATGACATTAAGTGACACGTTAAGACATCAGGAGAGTTGTAATCCGCCAAGATACCCGTGTGGCTGGACAGTAAGTGTATCGGGCCTTTAAATATTCCTAATAGCCGACATTGTTAATTCTTGCTTTTGTTGGATTGATCGTGTTCTGATGTTTGATTTGTGTTCAGGGAGCAATTGTGGAGAAGCGCATCCTCGCAAAAGTCCACAGCCGCTTTATTGTGATGCTGGGTTACGCCTTCCAGACCAAGACGGACCTCTGCCTAGTGATGACCATCATGAATGGTGGAGACCTCAGGTGCTCTCTATGAATACAGCTTTATATACACTCACACTGACCTCGGCACTATGCCTCTAAATCACACGCTACATGCTGGTTTCTGTATACAACATGGGGACGGCGTTTCCCTCCTTTCATCTCCACTAATCAGCCTAAAGTAGATAAACTGACATGCAGCCCTCATATCAGGGCCACCATGCTTTCAGTCGGAGAATAACTAAAAGAGCATTGTGTACCTTCACTTCCCTCTTCTATGCTTGTTGATTTCACAGAGGCTTGAAATCCTATAACATCCCACCCTCTCTTACAGGTTTCACATGTATAATGTGGATGAAAAGAATCCTGGTTTTGATGAGAAGAGAACATGTTTCTATACGGCTCAGATCATCTGTGGGCTGGAGCACCTTCACCAGCACAGGATCGTCTACAGAGACCTGAAACCAGAGAACGTCCTGCTGGATGATGCAGGTGAGCCATTATTAAATCTGCTGTCATCTCATTGGCAGACCATCCGAGGACTTCTTTTTACCACATACTATACAATGACTTTTTTTATGACTTACTATAATATTACTTTTTAAGACATATCATGACTTTTGTATTACTTTTTTGACATACTATAGTAAGTCTTTTTGAACACATCCCATACTATGACTTTTTTAAAGACTTTTTTATGACTTACTTAACTCTGACTTTTTAAAACATACTATACTGCGACTTGTTTTAGATATATTGGTTGTCTACATACCACTGTTGTAATCAAAGCCTTTTCACTCAGGACACGTCCGCCTGTCAGATTTGGGTCTGGCTGTTGAACTTCCACCAGGACAAGACACAACTACTGGATATGCAGGAACTCCAGGTAAGTAAAAATCCAATACATTAATATTAAGTTGCCCAGTAATATTGGCATGGCCCATCTATGTCAATATTACTGTGAAAAGAAAACCCTGTACCACCATGAAGCGCATGTTTCTCTCAGCAGTGAAATCAGTGTGAAATCATGTTGTTCATAAATATAGGTTTCATGGCTCCTGAGCTGCTGGAGAAGAAGCAGTATGACTACTCGGTGGACTATTTTACGCTGGGAGTCACCATTTTTGAGATGATTGCCGCCAAAGGGCCCTTTAGAGTACGAGGAGAGCAGGTACTAAACATGTGAAGAACAGACTCATTGGGTGACTTTTATGGAAAACGATATCCTCAATTCACCCGTTAGCTCTTGTCCAGTGCCAATTCTCCGATGCCTAATCATATATACATATATATAATGGTCTCTTTCTTCAGGTTGAGAATGACGAGGTAGCTCGCAGAATCTTGAACGATCCAGTTTCATACACACCAAAGTTCAGCAAAGGATGCAAGGATCTTTGTGAAGGCCTGATGCAAAAGGATCCATCAAAACGCCTCGGGTTCAAAAATAACGAGTGTGAAGAACTCAAGAATCAGCCATTCTTTAAAGAGATTAACTGGGGCCGTCTGGAAGCAGGTACAGAGGGAAACGTTGGCTATAGATGGCTCAAACCGTGGTGAATTACAAAAATAACAGGTATTGAATGTGTTCCTTCTTCTGTGTTCAATCTAAAGGTATGCTACCTCCACCATTTGTCCCCGATCCTAAGATGGTCTATGCCAAAGATATTGATGACGTGGGCGCCTTCAGCTCAATCAAAGGTGTGGTCCTGGACACCAAGGACACGGAGTTCTACAATGACTTTGCTTCTGGCAATGTCCCGATCCCTTGGCAGGATGAGATGATCGAGACGGGTGTGTTTGGAGAGATGAATATCTGGGGAGGGAACGGCAAGCTGCCCAATGACCTTGATCCAAACTACATGGAAGCCAAAGGTGGAGGATGTGTGCTGCTTTGAGCAGAGACACATGGAAAGAACAAAGGGAAGAATCTCTTATCAAACACATCTGGATACGTTCTTAATCCTAATCTGTGTTATCTGTCATCTGTACAATTGTCTGTCATCGTTGTAATGAATTCATACTATTTGCGTATTTAAATATCACTATCATGTACCTATATTGTAATATTTATAGTGTTAATAAAAGTGGAAGCATGGTAAACATATTATAATAATAATAATAATGTATAATAATTGTATAATAATACCAATAATATATGTAATATATAATGTAAATATGGTTGCAAACATAATGACGTACCACATATGTCAATATTTTAGTAATTACAGACAAATTGAATATAAGTTATTTTGTATAGAAACTATATACAATGTTTATACAGCATAGAAAGAAAGTATTGACATTATGACATTATGTAATTATTCTTTATTTGTTCATTATACAACAAATAGTTATTATGGTAGAAAAAGCAATCAATAAAATCTTGTAAAGCACAACATGTGTGCATGTACCGTCCACATCAGTGTGTTTGTATGAGGCTGTCGACAAATGACAACAAGAGAGAATAAAAATACAAATTCAGTCCTAATTACACCTCCTGAATAAAACATCAAGGGTCTTACACACAGCACGTGTTTCTTTCTTTTGTATTTTATACGGATATTTTATTGTTTCTAAATATCTTCATTAGCATATGATGTAAGAATATTCTGCAAAAGCTGAGATTAAAAAGCTGTACTATAATATACTTATAAACCTTAAGTTATATAAATACCTGGATAGCAATGACGGGAAGTTTGGTGAATTAAAAAAGTGATTCTACATTTGAAAATGACACAAAAATGTGAATTTTTGAGGATCTACTATATATTGTTAATATGAACCATTATCTTCATTATCATATAATTATAAACCCTTTTATTAATAAAAATGTAATATGGCACATTGAAAATCTTTGTGTTCTGTTGAACAAACAAGAGTGACGTCTTTATCAGACGACATGTTCAGTTTGTACAAACGTGATGGGGTGGTTTAAGTTTATGACGCTCTAGTTTAGATAACAATACAACAAAGCTTCAATTTTGGTCAAACAATAACTGAAATCACCACCACACTTGTTTATTTGAATTGTCTCAGTCTCCTGGGTTACCGTCGGGGTAAATGATTAAACCACAGAGCATTTCAGGTCTAACTCTAGAAGTTAATCTTAAATTAAGGCTTGGAGCAGCAGTAAAAGTGTCTGTGGGATTACATTTGATCAGATACCATTGTCAGCTGTACTCTAAACAGTGGTTATACTTTAACACAATTTCACAAAGAAGTGTGTTGTAATTACTGCCCGCACATAGTGTTCGATGACGAAATAGTACAGTGGAATGTATCAATCATCACTTTACTGTTAACTGTGACTTTAGACTTTACTTATCAAAACAGTTGTGAAAAGAAAGTGTTGCTTAACAAGACTGTGAGTCGACAGCCCTGCACAGCTCTGAGCTAAAAGTTTACATTCGGATGCTAACATGCTGATGCAGGTATGCAATGTTCAGCACGGTCACCACATTAGTTTGAACACAAAGTAGCCTACGTATGAGATTGATGGGTACGTCATTAGTTTTGCAAGTATTTGTTCTTGAACACACACACAAAAAACAAATGTAAACCTGTTGGCACAAGAGGAAAAGTCAGTGGATAAGTAAAGTCACGAGGGTTCATATTAATCAATAAAACCAGGTATTGAAACAGTGACTTCACACAAATACTGACTGTTCAAAGTTTTGTCACATTATTTAAACAGCTTTTACGTACAGCAAATTAATGAACCCAATTATGAATCATAATTTAAACTTAGTTTAGTGGACAAATGCAAGTTTGTTTGGTTTTAATAATTCTCTAAATTTCCAAAGTCATCTTGAAGGCTGAAGGGCTTGCTTCATTTCCTGATCAATATAATTTTGTGCAATGTCATGGTTACTTGGTCAACGACAGCGGCTTCTGTTGAACTCACTTCTTCTATATACACTTTTAATTGAGTAGTAATTTAAGTACAAATGTAAGGTTTTAAATGTTGAAGCACAGCACGAATGTTTCTGTGCTTGGGGGGAAAAAAATATGTATTCACTGTCTAAAATAAAACATTTTTTATTTTATTTTTGGAAGTATCTATGGGAATTGTTGAGTGTTCACCTGCCAACACTAAGTCAAACCACAGTGACACGTTTGCTATTCAAGGAAGATTACTACTACTAGTGCTACTACTGCTAATAATAAGAATAAGAATAATACATCACATATTTCTGTTAAATAGGACGGTTTTAAACTTTTTCCAAGATCAAACATCTCTGTGAGAATACAGTAGTTATTTACAACCAGGGAATTCACAGCGGACAAAGAATAAAGATGAAAGATTCATTTTAAAATCAGTTTAGCAATTTAAACTGAAATATTAGCTACCACCATGTTCTGCATAAAGTCATGCATGTATTTGTTCTCGGTGAAGTACCTGGTGTGATCTTAATACCAGTGCTGACTTGTGGGCACAGCCAGAGTCAGAGCCCGACAAACCTGAGTGAACTTTCCCTTTATTAAGCAGGGAGGTCAACGCGGTCACAACTACATAAATCTTTCAGCTGACTGAGGGAAGGGCAAGTAAATAAAATATTAACAGACATAAGATTATGATTTAAAGGCTGAATGTCTATTCAATACTGTAAGTATACGACAGTACTTTGAACCGTGCTTCTGATTACTGGTCGGCAAAAGAGAATTCACATTTCATAAGATACTGACTGTAAATGTTGAAGTTACTCGTAAACAAAACGTAGCTCCACTTAGACAAACGGTAAACATCTGTTTACTTTCAAAGTCATCTTCACAGAGTTTTGAGGAGGTTTGTGCAAAGGTTTTGTAAAGACTGAACTTAAGTACATCAGAACTTCTAGATCTTGGATTTTTGCTTACTTCCATACGTTGCTTAATGTATAGAGGCGACCAATTAATTATGAGGGTGTGTTAGAGCAGCCTGGTTTGGTCTTCTAGGTGACAGCACTGTACTATGTCAACACAACATTTCATCATGTTAAATCTATATGCTACAGTACAAATAATGCACTTACAAAGAGCAAGGATTTCAACGCATCTTTTGTCCCGCAGCAGACTCGTTAATGCTTAACCAGTACTAAAATAGACCCTTTCTGCCTTCAATAAATCACCCACCTTACCCAGCTTTCATTGTTTGCTTTGCCCTCTATTCAGTATTTCCCATTAGCTCATAGAACCTTAAATGACCTCCCTAAAATCACAAGCTACCAATTCCTCAAAAGGGAATACAGGCAGGAGGACAAGATGATGTGAGCAAATAAAAAAAGCAGAAGAATGATGCCCACAGAGTAAACCTGCAGCACAATAAGAATATCACTTCACAGACCACGCAATTCAACTTTTCTCTGATCGTCCTGATCATATAGTAATGATATATTTTACAATTATGACTACAATGCTTCTTAAAACACTACCACTGATAAGACAATGAATTGTCATGTTAACTGCCTCCTGAAGAAGCTTCAAAGGCACATCACAGCAATCAGTGACAAATGATTCCAGACATTTGGCTCATGGATTTAAAGCTGTGATAACTATATTACAATAGATTATCTAGAACTCCACTGCCAATCAAAAGAGGAAAAAAAAAAAAAAGCTCATTGTATACTTACATTTCTATGGTAATATGCCGGGCACGTGAAATGTCATGAATTTTGGGCGGGAATAGCAGACTTCTAATGTAGCTACAGCCAACAAATCAATGTTCAAATTAGTCCAGGTTTGAGTGCATGAAGGGGAAAAAAAAAATCAGTTCAGTTCTCACACTCCCAAAATGTATATCAGATACAGAAGTTGGGAATAGAGCTCCTCACAGAGGTATTATCTGTTCGTTTTGCCAATTATTAATAGACGATTACTTTCAAGATGAAAGAGATCATCGAGGTTATAGCACTTTTCCAAGGTTTTGCAGGATGGATATTGATTTTCATATCACTACAAGATCAGTATTGGAAAGAATCCACCACAGAAGGCAGCGTAATTACAACCTCCACAATCTATGAGAACCTCTGGATGTCTTGTGCGAGTGATTCAACAGGGATCTTTAACTGCCGGGACTTTCCATCCCTTTTTGCTCTCCCGGGTAAGTTAAATTAGAAGTAGTATCTGTTACAATACAAGATCTTAGAAAAGTCACTTTTAAAAAAAAAATGTAAATGAGACCGTTACTGGTAATTTATAACAATTTACTTGTTCTTCTATTAATATTTTTACACTACTATTTATGCTTTCAGATTTTCTCTGATGATCCAGCTTTATGTAACAGCTGACTATACATTTTATAATCTCCGTCAGTGAAATTGTTATCTGATTAAGACTTGTCTTTTTTCTTCTTAGAAACTTAATATGAACTACACATACAAAATCAAACCAAACTTAACAAAACAAAAAATAATAAACACATGTATGCTGTAATCAGCAGCTGTACAATCCAACACAATATCTCTGTAAAGTTTGTAAAGTTCATTTTTGTTGAGATTGTAAAAGAGGAATTTACATCCACTTTATGAACATTTCTAACAACATAGATTATACTGGATTACATTATATTTTAGGTGAACACAGTCTCAATAAAACTAAATAACCTCATCAACCTTACAAGCAGTACTGTAGCGCTATAAGAGTGTCCTTACATTGTACAGGTCATTCTTTTTACAGTGTCCTTCATTGTGTTTAATGCAATGCATATGTTGGACATCCAGTGAGCACTGACATTGTACAAGAGGGAGCTGCAGACTGTACTCAATAAGCAGTAAAGACAAGCTGTTCTTAGTTGGTGTGAAATGGTACTTTGATATAATGACATTCATTACAAAACCACTGCAACTATTTCTTTAGAAATGTCCAGAAAGTCAACTTTGACGTAAAGCAGTTCTTGTGTTTAGGTTGTAAAGATTTGTTATCGAGTCAAGTAAAATGTTTTTTTCATGTGTGGCCAAAAGGCTGCTGCAGTGGTACTTCGTCACCAGGATGATAATGGCCAGATAACGAACGACACTACATGTGTAAAACAAGTGAAAACAGGACTTTTGGACTCAGTTGTCAGACAAGCAAACCTGTGTATCTGCTGGGCAACAAACCTGGTCATTCTGCGGATGGGTATGTTGTGATGCTACCTCACCCCTAAATGCCACTAACATACCCATCATCGCCCGAACACAGGGGGAAGTGAGGAGCCAAAACGTGACTCGAATCCCATCAATAACGGTTTGATATTATTGACACAGTGTTTCAAAGCAAACGTCAAAAGGTGACAAATAGCTTTAAGCCTTTAGTCATTAATAAGCAGGCTTGAAGCTTGGACTTCACCTCCCTGTTGTCCCTTAAGTTGGGCAAACATTTGGAGTCTTTGAAAAGGTTCAAAAGAGTGGAGAATAAAAGATGTCATCATTAGAGGGTTATTTGGAATTAATCATTAATTTGTGGTTTTCTGTAACGTCTTCGCTCGGGTGGGAATTAGTCTGTCAAACTGAGAATTTGGGGCCAACAAATCCACACGTTTGCGCAGGAAGATAGCTTGGAGTCGACGTTTGAATTAAGTGTTTCTCTCTCTGGATAACTTGCACGATTGGACAGAAGAAACAAGGGAGTATGAATGCGATAGTGGAAGCGTTGGCCTTCTTTCTGGGGTTTCTGGCCTGGCTAATGGTTGGGATCGCCCTTCCAAATCGATACTGGAAGGTCTCGTCAGTGGACGGTAACGTTATCACCACATCAACCATCTATGAAAACCTGTGGATGTCCTGTGCAACTGACTCTACAGGAGTTCACAACTGCCGGGATTTTCCATCTTTGCTCGCACTTAATGGTATGTGGCCAACACAGAAATAGTTTTTAAAACTTTACTCCTCGAGCACTATAGCATAAAAAAATACATCGTAATTCATCTCCAATGTCTAAAAGGGTGAGAATGTTATGTACAATAAAACAGTTTGACTCCAACAGATCCTCATTGAATTCAGCTGAATCTCACACCACTGGATCAAACCCAAAAGTGGAGAAATGGCTGTTCTTATTTGCATTGTTTACCTTGACTTAGACAGTATATTAGTGTACCTTTAAAAGCATATCAGGAGCAATCTACTGTACTGGCTATAATCTGTATTAAAGGCGGGGAATACAAGATATGATAAGCACTACAACAGTGAACCCAGACAAACGCAATACCCATAAAATAATAAAAACACATTTCTAGTAGTCATTCCTATTTGTTGTAGACTGTTATAATGTGCACGCTTGGGTCAGAACTACTGTTAAGGCATTGATTTAAGTGCTGTATAGCACATATAACACATGACACTGGATGCCAAGCCCCAGTCTTGAGCCCTGAGGTATAACGTGCCCTCATCTCACCACAGCATAAACATGCTTTCCAGTTCACACACACTGACATATTGCTGTTTTGTCAAGAGGAGAATTTAAAGTTTGGCGTATTAGTAAGGAATCAAACCTGTGTGGCTCTGCCTGTGCTCATAGGACCAGGGTTACTATCAGTGAGCCTCTAGGGGGCTCCCACCTGCATCAACTATGCCCTGCTGTAACAGTGAATGTCATCTCTGTGGCTAAAACATGCATTTCATAATGCATGCATTATGAACATAACAAGACAATGTGATACTTGCTTTGAATTTGTTTCAATGTTTATGTTGTACATATGTGTAGATTTATGTGTCGCATGTTCTTACAAGTAGGCATGGGGCCATATGAAAATTGAATGTCACAATTATCCGGGCCAAAGTAATTATGATTAACAATATTATCCCAATTATCATAGAATATGACTATTTTTAGTGAACATTGTTTTTACTGAAAAACAAACAATCTTAAATAAGATAATCATTAATTATTATTACACTTTTTTTTAAATGAAGCTATATTTCTTGATTAACTACCATAATAAAGAGCTAGACGGCTTTTCCAAGTGTCTCATGTGACAATATTCACGATTATCCCGATAATGTCAATTCCCCACTTATTGCCAGTGTTTTTTATAGCAATCCGCAGTGAGATCCTGTATTGTCCCATCCATAATTACAAGTGCATATATCATCGTATTTTTTTCATGTTTGCACACAGGGTACATTCAGGCCTCCCGGGCACTCATGATCGCTGCCATTGTGTTTGGGACTTTCGGGCTCGTGGCTACTCTCGCTGGAATGAAGTGTTCAAAGATAGGAGGAGAAAACTACGTCCTGAAGGGAAGGATCGCTGCGATGGGAGGAGTGTTCTTTTTACTACAGGGTAAAGACCTGGGGATGGATGACATGTCACAAAACAACGCATGAGAAAATGTTTGATCGGAAGTTTACTTCAAACGTGTTGTGGTCCCTGCATTGATAGTACTTTACAATAAGTGAGGACCATGTCCAGTCCTCAGGAGGACGCTCACAATCACACAACACAAAACAGCTAGAAAGATAAATCATGTCTGGCACTCCAAGCTTTAAAAAAAAAAAATGAGTCACCAGTTCAAAAGGTTATCCTTAGTCTCACAAACCTGCTGATGCACAAAAGCCTGCTATTACCAACGGTATTTGTATTGTGAGAATAGGAGCGGTGACGGGACACTTGCTATTATTACGGTTTGATTTGAAAGGCTTTTAAACGTTAGAACTATATTGTTTTATTATGTTTACATAGTAATCATGCTTATAAGCTATATGTTGTAGAGTGGATATAAAGGAGTAGTCCTTCCTTGCAACAAGCAACTTTGCTCCATATGACTGGCTTCATGGATAATCTCATGATGTTGTATGAAATGGTTTTAGCCCCGTTAGGACTAGCATGGCTAACATCGTGGTATTATCTATAAAACCCCATTTTGACCGTGTTCATGTTATCTCAGCCTGTTACTGTCTGCGTTGCTTGCATTGAAAAAACATCCCACTTTGTCTAAAGTAAACAATGCTTTGTGTTTTGTAGGGATTTCCACCATGATTGCTATATCTTGGTATGCAGCCAACATCACACGGCAGTTCTTTGACCAGTTTTATCCGGGGACAAAGTAAGTCAATACTCTCCGCATCAGTATGTCACCGAGTTGAAAAGAAACGATAGCTGAATGGCACAAAGTGCCGTTGTAATAATAATACACATATATATACTGTATACATAAATATATGTTCAATGTTATTGAATCACAGGTATGAGATTGGAGAGGGCTTGTATATCGGCTGGTCGTCGGCCACACTTGCCATTTGTGGAGGTGCATGCCTGATGTGCGCTTGCAAAGTCAACACACCCACGGAAAAAATGTGAGTACGTGTTGCAGAGACGTTTGATCATTGGGTGTAGTAGAATTGGTGCATAATCTCTCAACTGAAACGCGTCTTTTGTGTTCCAGGCCATACCCATACCAACCATCCTCCAGAGGACATGTGCTGTCCACTGTGGCGATGTCTCAGTCGGTCCCGAGCAACTATGGTAGAAACGCATACGTCTGAGAGGTGATTGTGGAGAAGTGGAAGCCAGCTTGGGAGTCAATTCACTAGATTGAATGCAGTATGAGAAGGCAGGATTTACAATGGAAAACACCATTGTAAAGCCTCATGATCGCTGTATATAGAGCAGCAACCTTGATTTGATTTATTGGCTTTATCCAAACCTTTTAATGGTAAATGTATGCTATATATATATATATATATATATATATATATATATACATATATATACAATTTACCTTACTAGCTTGCTGTCGCCTTACCAAGAGAAACTGCAGCGTAATGAAAACAAACATTTGTTAGTGTTGATCACTGCTATAGATTAGAATTAGTCTATATGAAGAATATGAAGAACATATATGTTAGACTACATGTCCAGAATGTGGTGGTGATACCAATATATTTATAACAGCCTTATATAAGCACACATTTACACCAAATTACGTTTCCTTTTCTGTATTTTAATGACTGCTGCAGAATAACTTCATGAGAGAAAGATGCAAGAAAGCTGTTAGATATGCCATGAAGTGTGCTACTTTGACAGGATTTTAAAGGTTTTAAGAATATACAAAAAAAAACCTTCCCTATCTCTCTTACTAGGAATAGGAATAGGACAATCACAAATATTTAATCCTTAGATCACCTTAAACTGTTTTACAATCATGTTCAAGTCTATGAAGTTTGTGTAATTATATAAAGTGTTGTAATCCTTTGTAATTTCTGTGCATCCTCAAACCTGCCATCAGGTTTAAAGGTCAAGAAAGATGAGAGCCGCTCCCCTTCCACAAAACCCAACATTTCTTGTGGCTGTGCAACAAATTCAGAATCATTTTTCTGCAAAAATATTAAAAGCTCAAAAGCTCTTCCCATTCGGAAATTAGATGGCAATTCCAGAAATTTCTGAAATCTACTTGATCAATAATCTGGCTGGTCTTAAAGTAGAGCTCTGAGCAGAATGTCTATCAGTATGTATATCAGTGAGAGGAAATCTGATTATGTAACTTGACGGTGCAAAAGTCATGGAGGAAACGTGTGACTTGAACTTTCAACTGTAACCAGTAATAGCTACACCAGGGCTTTCACAGTGTGATTTTATTTAGACGCTCGTCTTTGAACCAGAACAATCGAGTAACGGGGTTGAAACACATATAAACATATAGCCTTTGTAAGTTTTGTGCATTATAATCTTTTTTTTTAGCACACGTGTATATTTCAAATGTAACGTCACAGTTTCTCTTTAGGCTGATTCCACATGTGTTCCTTTGGATTTCAGTATGTTTTATACAATAAATAAATATCATTTCCAGTGACTGATTGCAAAAAAAACAAACAATGAAAGTGTTAATGAGAGATTTTGATTATCAACATAACGAACATAATTCCATGAAAAGGGTTTTAGGTTACAGAACTAGTTTCCAAGTAATCTTCTCCGTTGACTCCTTTAACCAGAGCAGAAAATACTCACAGCTGAGACACAGAGCTTAACGTATCGTGCATTTAACCTCGGCATTGCACGAGTGTCCACTCAGAGAGTTCATTTTCAGTTGGATAAATATGCCACCTACTGGAATGATATGGTATCACATCTGGGATTGGATTTAATCAGGTCAATTCACATCGTCTTGCTGGGAAATTTGCCAAAATCTTCACCAAAGCATCATCAGATCCTAGAAAGATCAAAATCATCAAGGGCTGGACTCTGTTTAATTTCCCAATAAAGGCAATATTTTGTTTCTTTATACACTCACAAATGTGGATATACAAGATGAAAGGATGTCCGCAAATTGGATTTGCACGCTGCACTGAAAGATGACAAAGCTGAACCAGATGCATCCATGCCAGCAAAATGAATGTTTAACAAGTAGAAAGACGAGGTAGTGAGGAATTGGGTTACAGTGAATTTTGGCACCGTCTTCAGGGTGAATGTTTAACAGCCACATTCGTTTCACAGCAAGATACACATCTTTACTCGGCAAACTTCTAATCTTCAGGAGCTTCGTTTGCTAAGTTGTCCAGGTCTTGTCCGTCAAAACGTAGAAAGTGCCAGCCTTCGCTGGCGGTGAGGTCCTGAGCTCCTTTAGCGGCGTAGAAGTCTCGAGAGGGAGTATTCCAGTCCAACACGGACAACTGCAGCCGCACACACTGCATCTTCTTCCCCACCTGAGGAAACAAAAACAGTCGTGCACCGTTACCTCTTCGTCACACAGATTTCTCCTCAGAAAAACTACGATTTAGTGGTCAGCAAAGACATTCTTACCTCGGCAACTTTGCTGAGTAAACCCTTGCCAATGCCCTTTCCTGTAAAGGAAATCAATAAAAGAAATGTTTTTACTTGGGGACAAAACATTTGCAGAAAAAGATGCAACGGAAACGTTAAGAAATGATGATTTGCACAACCAAGCGAGCGCTTCGTTGACAACAATTCAATACATATCTTACCCCTGAACTCTGGCATCACGTACAGGTCCTCCAGATGCACCGACCGCCCCTTCCATGTGCTGTACGTGTAAAAGTAAAGGCCGTATCCGACAATTGTGAATCCTACACGGACGAAAAGTACAAGCAATCAAAAAGACAAGCAGGAAAAATACCAGAAACTTTTTTTTTTTAATCCCTACAAATATAATGGAATATTTAATTGACACTAACACTGATGAGGTGGCACCTGTGTAGTCATCGTGATTTGTTAGATACTAAATGGAAATATATCTAAACAGCAAGGTCACAGACCTGTTGTTATCGGCGTAAGACGCCGACAAGTTTAAATCTGTCTGACAGAGAGGAATACAGTAGAAAAGGCCTCGATCAGCACTTTACCTTCTTCAGATTTATGCTCCTCGGGCACTTCTGCAACGAGGCATTCAAAGAAGGGATTGTGGCAGAAACCGTCCCGCTCCAGTGCTAAAGCAAAGCAGGACAGATCATTTACCCAACAACAAGGCAACATTTCATCTTCACATTAGAGGTAATATTATTATTCATCAGCACCCAAGTGCAAGAAACATTGAAACATTTAAAGATTATTTAATTACTTTTTTAAACTCTTATTCTCTCTTATTTGATATTAACAGCTAAGATCCAAGCACATGGTTACATCACTACAAAACTGTTCATAAGGCAAGAAGCCAGTCATAAAAACATCACATCCTACATCTCACATTTTTGCAGGTTTTATCCAGACTAAGTTCTTTACTGATAAACATTTTCAAAATCATTTACCAATTAATAAAACTGTGTTTCAAACCTGCGTGCAGTCTTCTTCTACTCCTCTTTTATTGGCGCATTACTTTCCACATGGCATATAGCCCATTAAACACCAACACTTGTTGGTACGCATCGTCTTCAAAATGTCTTTCGCATCCTGCATGTTGCTCGTGGTGTGTGGCATACTCGCTCTTCAAATCGTTGCTCTGGAGTTTTAAAAAAACTCAACCAGGTACCTTTAAAAGTACTGTGTCCGTATTGAACACATCATAGTACTCCAGCAACTGTCAATGAGAGGATTGTAAGGGAGACTGATGCAATGGATCCTGCTCACACATACAACCACATAAGTTCTCCAAGAGATTTGATCTGACTTCAAAATTCAGCACTGCTGAATTCCCCCTCGCTCCTGCTTAAATTAAAATGTCATCACAGTTACTTGTTAGTGAACTCTATTTACTAACCGAGTCTGGTTGCAAAGTGTTTCACTGCTCACTCTAACTCTGTGTTATATAGACCTTTCTCACAGCTGACATTGATGTGCCACAGCAGTACAAACACAGGTGTAATTGTTCCAATCATTACCTTTGCATATCGACCCTTTGGTGTGGCTTCCAAGGACACAAACAGTTTCAACTGGGCTTTCCTCAGCATTCATGTTTCTATCATATTAAGTACAGATTTACCTTCATGAGTTATCTTCACTTGGTCGGGCATTTTTTCATAAACCGCCAACTCCTGAGGAAAAGAGGGGGTTTTAAAACGTTATGTGTGGATGTATTACGTTGACAAATACACCAAAGTGCATGCAGATATACTCACAACATAACGTTAAAGTAATGTGTGTCACATGCGGCATCGTGAAGCAGAACACGTGTTTTAGGTTTAGTGGCATTACATGACTGAGCCTCACCAATATCATTCTCGATATTTCTTTGCAGTCATCTTTTGTCGCAGCTCGGACTTTGAAATGCATGTTTGTTGACTCTACCTCAGTCCACACCTGCTTCTTCTTCTTCCTCAGAGAGAAGTCAAACAACCTCGAATCTGAGCCGCGTTGTTGACGACAGTGAGTTCACAGGAAATGATTCCGGCGTTGCAATTTTTGCCTTCAAAATAAAAGGTATCGCTCAAAAACGAGCGATACCTTTTAGTTTTAGCCAAGCAGGGAAATCTACTCAACAAAGAATAAATCTAAAATGAGCGTTTAATCTTGACCGTAATGTTCAGTGGGAGTCGAAGTTCATTACTGTGGTCTTAAACTTAGATTTTATTTTTATTTATTTACTTCTGGAACTCTGGTCTACCAACAGACCGGAAGCAGGTGTGAAATGTAACCAATTACATTCACTCATGTACTTATTTGAATTTTTCCATTTTATGCCACTTTATTTTTACTCCGCTACATAGATTTAATAGCCATAGTTAGTGGTATATTTTCATTCACAGGTCCTTTACATATTAAAAAAATGTAAACGTGCAATTTTGAAACCGTACCACTGACAGGAAGTCCATAATAGTTTTCTTCTTCTTTACAACACGCACGTGGTTTAAACTGGCTTGTGATCCGTGATGACACCAAGCCAGTTGCAGAGAATAATAGCAGTTTGTTTAAACAGTTGTTCAGATATTTGGTTTTGATAAAAAAGGACATTTTTTAATGACAAACTGTACACAATAACATATTTCTTAAAAATCATAATGGAAATATATATATATATATATAAAAAAAAAAAAAGAAAAACACCCAGACAAGGATTTCATACAAAATCTGATTTATTTTAGAGTAAAAAAAACAACATGGAATCAATTAGAATATAAGCTGAAACATTACAGATCTCACAGCTGGACCTGAGTTTTCATTGGGCATTAACATATTTACAATGTCTAGTCACATTTGCTCTTCATCAGTCAAGAGTTCAGATATTCCCCTTCATACCATGCCAGAGTTTAACCCTTTATGTTCAGCCTCAACGAACCACTCTGAGTGTTCAGCTGCATCAACATGGTAAAAATCCCCACTATCTACACAAGTCTCAGTGTGGCGACTGTGTGCTTGCTCCGGGAGACTCGGACCGGTCTAGCTTCAACGCTGCTTCGAGTGGGTTTGAGGAAATTGAGGTTGGTAGCACGGAGCTCTTAGCCTCCAAAGAGGACGAGGCAGACGAGGGCAGAGATACAACTATGTACTTCTGCATCGGTCGTGAACCTGTCAGACCAGGGCCACTGCCAGACTGAAAGGTCGACATGGCACTGGGAACTGTGCTAGTGACTGGTGAGGCTGACTGGGAAGAGCTGAGGGTGATAACCTAGAGGGACGACAAAAAGACAGATGTATGAATTACTCTTATGATTTTAAAGAGAACGGTTTCAGTAAATCCTATGCCTAATGCCATCTTATCAATACTGGCAGGAGAAGTTACCCTGCGGAGATTTCCTGTAGCGCTGTAGAGCAACAGGATGAGCGTTAAACTGAATTTAAATAAATCAAAGTACCTGCTGAGTTGAGGAGGCTCCGGCACTGGTTGCCATTACGATGTATTTCGTTGCCGGGGGAGAGGGCTGCGATGGGGTCCCCGGTCGAGGAGACATCAGGGTGAGGGAGCTCGGGACCTTGATGATGCTGGGAGTGCGCGGTCCTGCCGACCCACTTAACCCACTTTGCGACACGGTAAGGGTGGGACGAGGCTGCAAGAACAGGATTCATCGTTCACGAATGAACAGCAGCAATTGACTTCACTAAACAGAACACATTTGTATCGGTGTTAAATGTACCTGTGTGATTGTTAATGTGGTTCTGTTGACTTGCTGAGCTTGCAGTGCTGCTTGAGTCCTGGCCTTCATCACATGGGAGCAGAGCATCGGTCCAAGGTACCCATAGTCTGTCCGATACTGTTCCGCGTTGTCGGGCTGAGGTCGGATCTTGGCAATAACACTTGCACAGTGTTTCTTTAAAAACAAAAACACATTTTGTTAACTTTAAACTTAAGTGCTCGTCTAATACAAAGTAAGAAACAATTACTGATGAACCTCATGTTTTAGTGAAACGCTTTGACTGTTATAGTATACAAATGTGTTATAATCTGTGGGAAGTCGTCTACTTTTCAGTGCATAATAATCACAAACGTGTTACCAGTAAGAGGCTTTGAACATGGTCCGCTCCTATCTTATCAATGTTGGAGACCACTGGTCCTTCCATCACTGCTTTGATGCGAGCACCCTCTATAGTGAGCCGAGGAAGGATCAACGTCTTAATCACCTGCAGGGGAAGGAAATAAAATTAAGAGGTTGGTGCCGATTGAAGAGTCAAAATGATAAAGACCTACATAAAGGAAACAGAATCCCACTCACATCAGGTCCTAGTTCAGAAAGTCCAGCGATGCATCCGTAACGTGTCGTCCACTGCGTTTTCTCATCCAACCAACTCTGAGGAAACAAGTCAGTCTGGTTTAGTATGTGAAGTGTTTTAAAAAGTGATGTAATGTTAATGAGGGTAACAGTTATCCATCTAACAAAGTGATCACCTTAGTAAAGGTCTTGGTAATGCGGGACTGGATGTTGTTGGTCGTAGTACTGAAAGTTTTACAACTTTGGGCCATGAGGCGAGCAGCGAAGTCTCGTAAAGCCCAGTGGTTGTCCACATCTGGTCGCAAACACAGCTGCTTACTCACGATACACGTCACCACAGCTGGGATGAGCTCATGCAGCTGCAAATACAGATAGAGAAATATAAGCATGAGGATAAAAGTAAACGTTGAGATTATACTCTTCAACAAATGTGTTTGTTTTCTGTACTCACGTATTTCTCCAAATACAGCGTGGGGTTGTCCATTAGAGCCTTGACCATCCGCATTAAATAAATCAGCAGGGCCAAGTTGTTCTGCACCACATTCACACGAACCTTTGAGGAGAACATCAAGTCAGTACTTCCAGCACAGGTATGCTTGGTTATTTTATACACGAGGTGAGTAATGTTTCAGAGCATTAGGAGAAGAGGGAAAAGATGCTCACTCCTTCAGAAATGAATGTGCTGAATCTTGGAAGCATCTGATACAGTCCAGGATCTGTGGCAATACTCTGTAAAGCCTCCTGAATGAGACAAGAGCAAACATTTATCAGAAAAAGGTTAAAACTACTATTTGACCACTATTTCTTCAATGTAAAGCCAATTAATGAAACACACAATATAACTTCTCGTCAAAAATGATTCAAGAAAAGGTTATCAGGTTGTTACTCAGCATGTAGAAAAAAGAAACCATATAAACAGACAGACAAGCCAGACTTACCGCTCTTTTAGCCTCACAGGAGCCCACACACGCCTCTGTGATTTCCTTATAGTAGAGCTGCTGTTCCACAGACAGCTCGTGAGTGCTGCGCGGCTTCAACCTTATTAGACCCTTGTCCTTTCCTGAAAGAGACAGATGTAAACATGGCATGATGGAGGCAAAATCATAACGGATTAGGGAGGGAAGAAGGGAGGAAGGCAGGGGGACAGGAGAAGAAAATAGAGAAAAGTTTCATTCTAATAGAACACGAGATACTGACCTTTGCCATCAGCAGGCATTGCCCCCTGACTCTTGCCTTGCATCATGCCGTCCTCCTCCTGACCAGGTTTGGCGACTTTGAGCGGCTCTGTAGATTCAACCTTTTGTTGCTCTTTTGGTGCTGAAAAACAGTAAATAAAACCGAATATTAAGTTTTTCCTGCAGATAAATGTATATGTATTTTTTTGGTCTTTCAAGATAGAAAAAAAAATCTAAAACAGGGCTGACCTGGTGGTGGATTTTCTGGAATAGAAGGCTGCACCCCCTCAATGCTTAACCAGTGGGCTGTGGATTAAAACAAGCATGGTGTATGAGTTTAGAGTCAAAACAAGACAACACAATATCCTGGAGTATAACGGCATGTAATAATGATCATCTGCGTACCTTTGAGAGACACATCTAGTGGAACTCTGGGGAGCGGCGTGTTAATAATGTCACTGAGGTCGACTTCTTTTTCCTCATAGAAATGAAGCTCTCTTCCACCACCACTTGCAAAGCGAAAAGGGATAAACTCTTGCGACTGGAACCCATACAGGGGCTGTAACAAGAGGAAATGCATTCAGAACACAGAAGTTGAAAAGAAATCAGAGTACAAGACCCACTTCAAGCAAGTATGCAAGTTCTTACCTCCACGTTTTTTAGTTTGAGAGCGTTATCTATGTCGCTGGTGGTTAATTTACGTCTCTTCCCATGATGCATGAATTTGAGAGCATCCTAAGTAAACAGGAGAAAGGAAAGAATACAAAATATAAAGATCATGTGTCAGTTATGCCAAAGACAATCAAGCATGTAGTTTGAGAGCAATTTACAGACCCACAAAGACAATATCTACATCGATCATCCATCATTTACCTGTGCAATTTCTTTTATTCTGTAGCTGACTTCTTCACTGAGGGCAGCGCAGCTTTCCTCCTGTAACTGCCCCACTCCCATAGACTCTGCCATGGCCTTCATGGACTCTGTGGGCAGGGAGACCGAACACTGCTTCTGCCGACGTTCCTCCGCCATGGCTAACAAAGGACACAGGTCTGTGAATAACACCCCTCAAATGTGCACACACAAAATATTCAAACAGATGTACTCGTCTTATTCAGGAGACAAACGCAGCATCTTGACATGTTATTTGACAAGCAGTCTTGATATAGTTATGTGATGGTTCAGCAAACATTGTACACAGCCTATTGTTTACTTCTATTCCCAAATGTCAATAGTAGAACGTGCATCTTATTGCAGCTCATCATTTAGATATTTTCAACAAAATGACTTCACTATGTATCTGCAATCATCAAAAACATAGTGTCAAGAGGCCAATCACATCACTCAAGACGTTACAGGTATCCGTGGCTGACATGTGAGACAATGTGCACACACCTGGGTGTTTCAATGCAGCTTCGTGGGATGATGACAAAATAGAAAGTCGATGTTGAAAACGAAGGACTTATGACATCTCAGCTCGTGAGAGAGCCCACGAGAAACTCAATACAAAGAGTGCAGGAAGGCTCTATGGTGCACGAGACCACAACTACACTCTTATAAAACAAATAAGCCAAACAACTCTTTAACATGGTTAAACCAGAAAACAACCGCAAACATGAAGCCAAAGCTATACATGAAGTCAAAACAGTAATGTCAGCATAGATGCCTGAAGGAAATAACGTTATCGACTTGATGGTTATTACGTTACGATATTATATATCTTACTCATAATCCCGATTACCTCCACTTTGATTCTAAGTTGAATCTTGTTTACAATGCAGACATGAAAAAGTCCATAGAATAAACACTTTAAAAAGGGTTTTATACTTCATGTGTGTAAATAAACACAGTGAGCTCCACAGAGAGCGGGTTATCCACTCTGACGGAAAAACAATCAACTAGCAGCATACAATGCTGAAGCCACTTCTAAAGTAACGATGTATCCATGCAAGTGCAACGACTTCATGCACAACATCTTAACAGTGATGGTTGTAAGCCACTTAACGACTGCTTAGTTCTTTAATATTAACTTACAGCGAGCTAGATATGATGTGTTTTAGCTCGCATGCTAGTAACTTAGCTTCCGATGACATGTTACCTGTGTGAAGTTGTCCTCTCCTTTCTGAATTTAAGCAGGAACTTACGCGAATAAAAACCGTCAATGTTGGGATTTGCAACAATAATTATTTCGCAAAGCTAATTCTTCTCTATGAATATCCATCTTTCGATATAAATAACTAACTAATTCACGGATTGCGGCTGGGACCTCCTTTCGTGAATTAGCGCTTATGTTCCGTCGCCATTTTGAGTCACGTTCGGTTGTGATATCGCGAGACTATGATTCAGATCGCTGGACCGTTAGAGCAGCCGTTTATCGAAAAGTAAATTATCCAAAGTCAGTTACGGGAAGTGTGTTTTGAACGGCAAAATAACCAATACCACAATTATATAAATTGACAATATAACTTAACTAAATGTCAGTTCCTCGATGGAAAGTACCCTTTACACCATGAACTACGGTGTCCGGAACCAATGTCATCCTCCAGTTTACGTCGGTGACCTTGTGATGTAGCAACGGAGACAAATGTCAGGAGCGTGGAAGGACATTACAAGACGCAATCATGTATAGATTTATATTCCGGACAGTGTGCACGGCTAGACATTCTTCAGCCAGTGTATTTGAGTCGTGTGTGTTTACAGCTAAATGTGACAAGTCTGCAGCTCCAGTCTTAAGGTGAGTTTGGCTGTGAGTGAATATGAAGCACACAGTGACGAGTCAACGTCAGCTACGTACTGGGCTGTTATTTGGGTGTATTTTTGGTAAATAAAAACTTTGTATAGTGACAACAATTTACATTCTATATACCTTGAAAATGTGTCCTTTGGACAGCTAATGTTAGCTGTTAAGTTACTTAACCTGCACTAAAGGGGCGGGACATTTTGATTGACACTTCTTTGAGAGGCTCAGGTTCATCACTAGCAGCTAGTTTCCATCTGCAAAATGATGTGAATCTAGAGAAGATGGTACCAGCAGCCACCTTGTGACGGGAGAACTTAACATCTCGCTGACAGACAGTTACTGTTAATTAAAAAAGCTATCATGGTCTCTACCTCCCACCATGTACCGGCTCACAGGCTATTGCTATTATGTAGAGTGTCTATGAAAGAGCCAAACAATGTAATGTCTGTTGCTGCAATTAGTAATAAAGTGTTTTATTATCATCAGGAATATCATATTGTAAAGAAATCCCTGCTCTATCATGTTATTTTAAGACGGCATGGCCCATCCCTAAACTAATTATTGTATTTTTTTGTATTTCATTTGTAATAATAGTGTTGTTATTATTATTCAAGCTTCTAGCATCCCTTCCCGAGTCAGACCCCTATAACTATTAACTCTGTTTTCTGTTTTCTTCTCTAAACATAGGGTTGCAAATGGAGGTGGAGTCAAAGCCCTCAGCACAAGTTCAGTCAGACTCTGTGAAAAGAAAAACGATGGTGACAATTCTAATCAAGTTGAGAAAACATGTACAGATAAAGACGCTGAGCCAACAGAAACTCCAACTGTGGTTACACAGAAAGCCGAAGATGACGGCAACATTACCAAGATGGCTGAACATAAGGAGGAGGAGCCGGCGGTGTTAAAGACCGACGAGGGAGGTACCACGCAGCGGCAGGTGGATGTTGAAATTGAGCAGGTCGTGGCCAAGTCAAAACAAGTGACGACTGACGCAGCGAAGAGCAGGAAAGAGAGTCTCCTCGACCTTCTTGGAGCCATGAAGGTGGAAGTAACTAGTAAGAGGAAGCTCAAAAACATGACAGTGAAGCCGAGTTATGAGTCTACACCCAAGTCAAAGCCAGCAGCTATGGAGAGCACTATCAGTATGTTTCAGAAGGCTACAGTGGAGGCTTCATCGCAGAGGTGAGAGGGGGTTTCAGGTTATTCATCATTGCCTTGTTAAAGTGCAGGTTTCTTTGAGTTTACACCTTAATCTCAGGAGGATATCTGAAGCCCCGGTCTCTCTTCGTCCACTGTGTTGTTGTTGTTTTTTAGAGAGACACTGGATCCTGAACTGGTTGCAGCCGCGTCTGCCGCTGCCTCCACTCTGCCTGACCGCAGCCAGGCTGAGTCTGAGCTGCTGAAGCAGCTGAGGCAGCACGAGACCATCACTGAGGCCCAGAAGAAAGGGGACGTGAACAACCTCGGGTGTGTGTCTAGTATAAGTCTCCAGTATACGAATGTCAATAGGCTGAGTATTTAAATGAGACTGTGATATTTGATCTGCTTTTTCATTCTGTATAATGGAAAAATCAAAAACAATCTTTTCCTCAGAGTAATAATCGCTGACATGAAAGTCGGAAAGAATCCCAACCGGCAGAACGCTCGGCCAGCTAATCAGATCCGTTTTGATGACGACGGGCGAGGATACACGCACGACAGAGGAATCACTGCTGAGCTGGACGGTGTTCGGAGGAGGTAAAGACTTCCTTCATGTTTTTACTCGTATAGGTTTTCAGACGGACCGTGTGTTTAATGTGCCTTTTTTTTTTTTTTTAGGAGGAGCTTGTTCACAGGGAAAAGACTTAACGTCTTCTCTCCCACTGCTGATGAAGATGGAGTTGAATCAACAGTTGGTAATAAGGAATTTTAAATGTTTCTAATAAGTCTACTTTTATTTATTGACTGTGTTTGCCTACAGTGGGTGATTTATGGTGTTATTTGTATTGATACTTTTAAGCCTTAGAAATAACTGTTGCACTATGAATTGAGCCTTCATTACTGCTTATTGTCGTGAGATGTCGTCAAGTAGGCGGACGCTGTCTCACCTTAACGTGACATTTGCAAAAGCTCTTGGTTTTAACTTCATCGGGACATCTGCCCGTAACGCTGCTGTCGTCATATTTTCAGCACGGCCAACTCTATGGGACGTGGACTTTGCTAATCAGTTGTCTCTGTCGACCAACCGAAAGCCCCGCAACGGGCTTGAGGAAATGATCCAGTGGACCAAAGAGGGGAAACTGTGGCAATACCCCGTCAACAATGAAGTTGGTGAGTAACGAATGCTGTATTCTTGCTAAATGTACAGAGAGGAACAAAATGACACTCTGACAGAGTCTTCTCGCTCTATGGTAGGCCTCGAGGAGGAAGCCGGTGTCCCGTTCCACGAGCACATCTTCTTAGAGAAACACTTGGAGGAGGGTTTCCCCCGACAGGGACCAGTGCGTCACTTCATGGAGCTCGTGGTGGCCGGTCTGTCCAGAAACCCCTTCCTGACAGTCCAACAGAAGAGGGAACACGTTTCCTGGTTCAGAGACTACTTCCACCAGAAGGAGGAAGTCCTCAAGGAGGCTGACGTTTACCTCAACTGAGCTCAAGACAATTGCATACGTTTTCAACATTTGTTGAATGTGGACACATTAAACTAAGTCCTGTTTAGTCAGCGGGGCTTTGCATCTATGATCGTTTTTTACTCACACAGGTTGTACTTCTTAACTCTTCCAGGAGGCCTGTTAGAGTGGACGGGCATCAAGTCTGCGTCCTGGTGTCGAACATTGAACAGTGTGTACTGTCTCTAAAATGTTGATCAGACTATAGAACAACTGTTGAGATGTTGCCTGTACAAAGTATACATACAATATAAAGCAACAAAAGTACAGGCATGGTCTTTTGCTTTTCATTTCATTCGTTCAACCTTTGTTTTACATTGAAAAACAACAGTGGACTGTTTAGTTGGATAGCTGGTTAAAGACCTTCACATTCAAAGAAAGGTGAGAAAACACTTTTTTGTGTTATTTTTGTGTAAAAGGTCATCCAAACACCTGTGAGCGTGATTAATAGTGTTTTCCCAGGCAGGTCGTAAAACAAGCATAACTTATGTGAAGCATCTAGGACCTCAGATCAGGTTCACAGTAGGAGGGCAATGAGACCATGAACCGTGTGCCCTTTGTAAGGGAAGTGCTTTTAAAGTGGAAAAAAACAAACGTGTTCACAATGTACCACTCAGATTCCTTCTGGTCTAAAAACACTCGGCGAGCTATTGTCTGAGAAAGTGTGGAAAATGAGAGCGTGGCTGTTGAGAGTGCCTCATTTCCACATTTTGTTCACTTTTCCTTAAACACATGATTGCCATGATAAGGTTTTGGCAACACTCCCCTGCTTGTATGAGTAGAAAGTACAAAACAGTGTTTTTGTGTGGAAAGGCACCTGGTTCTGCTCAGAAATGTCTTCTATGCAAATAACCCACTAGATGGCACTACTCACATCTATGGTCCGTTTAATGTTAGGATATCTAACTATTTTACAACAAGACCCTAAATATTTCAACAGTTTACTGTATTAACCGCTATGATAAAACTAGATGTGGTGTCAAAACATTTTGTTTCAGGATCATCAGTATCTGACCAAACATACTAACTGATGGCTGGACTGTTTAAGAAAACGACCATTTGTGGGGGAAAACCAACTACACAATATAAACATTTCACTATTCTTAAATTAGCACATCTGTAAATATATATTTACTGAAAAAAAACACAATGGACCAAGTGTGCTATTCAGGATGACAAAAAACCTGTTCCCTGTGATCAGGTGGGCATAATATCTCTCAAAGCACTAGAGGGACTCTGCATGTTCCTCTGCCTGTATGGTGCATTTAGGTGCTGTCAAAATGTGTAAGTACATAATCCAATAATTTGTAATGACAGTTGAACGAGATTTAGTGACTGAAAAGCAGTCATTTTTGATCACTTTTATTATACGGTTCAAATCAGGTGTTAATAACAAGGAGGCCAACTGTATTATCACTCACTGCTGAGCCCATACAACTTTAATTGTTGTTCTGGTTGTAATGCAGGACACCATGGCAGCATCTCACAGTAACTCCTGAATCTCTTGTTTCTCCTGAATCTCTTGTTTCTCCTGAATCCACAGCTTCTAATGAGTCTGAGGAGCCATGAAGACTAGTGTGCTAATTAATGATTGCCTACTTAATTATCCAAGCTAAACTTAAAACTCTAAAGAAATACCGTGCACATAAAATGCACATTTCATTTGAAACCGGGTCCATTTAGGAATTTCCAACCAAAGAGCACATAGACAACAGAGTCGATATAAATCATTCGACTTTGAATGCACCGTGAAGTTGTAGCACTCAGAAGACCGAGCCTGTCAGTGGTCCTTGAAAGCAGCATCAGCCTGTGGACCGTTGTCTGTATTGACAGAGCGGCAGACTTGAGAGTTGCTACTAGTCGGTGCAGGATGGTGTGAACTTCAGTGAAGACCTTGAACGCAACAGTTCTCTGACTTCTAAATTACAAACCTCTCTTTATATTGTCTATCTATAATCTGGTGTGTGAACGCAACATTTTCTTTTTTACCTGTTGATTTATTATAATTTTTTTATGTGAGTGTCTGTGTGACAGTGAGACAGACTCAGACATGGCTGAGGTACCGCCACCGCAGCCGGTCGAAATAGACCCGGAATTTGAGCCCCTCTCCCGGCCGCGGTCCTGCACCTGGCCGCTGCCCCGGCCGGAGCTCAACGACCCGGCCGGCTCCAACACGTCGTCCCCCGCGCCGTCGGTGCAGCAGGAGCCGGGAGGAAACGCCGAGTTCATCAGCAACCTCGGCTTGTTGGAGGAAGACTATGAAGAGTATGCGGAGCAGAAACCGCCTGTGCCCTGCAATGACTTTCAGTGTCGGGAGGGAAACCGTGCGCCTCCACATCACCACCACCACCACCATCATCCTCTTCCGCAGCAGCTCCCCGGTCCGCAGCTGCCTCCTCAGCCGCAACAGGTGCCCCCTCCGGGTGTCGCACCCCTGGGCAGCTCCGGCCAGAGGAAGAGCAGCTCGTCCCGTCGCAACGCCTGGGGGAACATGTCGTACGCGGACCTGATCACCAAAGCGATAGACAGCTCACCCGAGAAGAGGCTGACACTGTCTCAGATTTACGACTGGATGGTCAAGAACGTGCCCTACTTCAAGGATAAAGGAGACAGCAACAGCTCCGCGGGCTGGAAGGTGAGTGTCCCCGCGTGCGCGTGTACACGTGCATCGAGTTGAATAGGATGAACTTGAGATGGTTTGATGGTTGAGATGGGACCATTAACCCCTTTAACGCCAATCCAAATATATATATATATATATAAACCAACATATAGTAAAGACAAGTGTAAATCAATGCAATTAGCAGCAGCAAAATATTTTCCAAACCTTAATCTGAATCTGCAGATATTTAGTGTCTAACTTCACTGATGCACATTTTACACTTTTTATTAAAGTGAGCAGAGAGCGCAAAGTTCTATAGAGGATGGGAGTGTTTCTTCCTGCCGTTTTTCAGTCTTGCAGATTCATTTCCTCTGCAGTTCCTCTTAAAATAACAACATACGGTCTCTTGAATCACTCCAATCCTCAACACAGCAGTATAAAAACGGGCTCCATCCCATTCTGCTGAATGCTGTTGTACTATAGGAAATATAGGGAGGCATTTGTCAGGACAATTCGACATGTCACAGTCGGAAAATCACAGATATTAAAATGAATAATGGCTGAACACCATTTGTTTTACTTCCCAAACAACTGTTACCATCAGCCAAATATACCTGGTGAGACATCGCTGATTGCAATGTGCTCAGTCAGTTCAACATGACCCCGCAGAAGAAGAAAAAGAGTGCACCAACAGGCCAATATCGAGTGCACATTCAGTAGTTGTGATGTAGTAGTAGCAAAATATTTTTTCCCTTGTGAAAAAAGGTTATCAAATTTAGTTTTTTGCCAGAACTATGAATGTGGTTTCAAAATGCTGAATAGTGCGTCTTGAATTTGGCTGCTGAGCTTTGGTACCTTTGAAGTTTTGGAGTGGTTTCCTCTGTCAGTGGTAGCACACGCCTCTCTGCTGTGTCAGTGAGGAGACATACAGCTCTGAAGCAGCAGGTCTGACTGTAAACACCCCATACATGAGCTTGAGGACATTTCTCTCTCTGTACAATCCTGTAGTCCAACACTGCAAAAATATTGGACTTGTTTCGTACGGAGAATACCGGGCACATGTCAACTAGATGTTTGAGCCGGCTCGACTGAGCAATCATTGAAATATTGTTGATTTCTGGCATACATTTTACTATTCCAGAAAAAAACCTTAGTGGCAACAATCTATCCAGTACAACCACAAAACATACTGACTCATGGCCTGTGCAGCATTCCCACGTCCATGGAAAAACTGGTACAGTCCTGGAAGTTTACAAAGCTGTGCTTTCTGGCCTGGAAATGTATTGGAAATATTTAGCATGAGGGAAAAGCAGTAGCCTAATGCCTGTGCAAACATGCTAATCCAGGTCTTAATATTGTCTCGCCGGGTGAGGAAGTTACTCAGCCATGAGGGATAGAAATGAGGCGGGGAGCAGACGGAGAAAGTAATAATCCTAATAATAATCTGCACGCTCTCAAAAAAATTAATACGAGTCCAATTCATATTTAATCCTTGCAGCCCTTCCTGTAGCCTCCCATGAGGCGTCATTTTCAAGTTATGTCAAGAAATGCCTTTGTGAACCTCAATCAAATATAGATTCCAACAGCCGACTGTGAAAAGCTGCTATCATGACTTACGGCTCTGCTAAACCTCCCTTTCTGCAGTTCTTCAACTACACTTTGTTACGTAGACAGTAAAGGTGCATTGGCTGGTGGGAATGAAGTCAGGTTTTTTTTTGCCAAGGAAGCGGCGTAGAGTAAAGTGCCCCCCCCCCCCCTGACAATAACAGGAGGCGACACAAACAGCTCAATCAGTGTTGGGGAGTGTGTCGGAGGGGAAGGGGCTTGAGAGAAGGGAATGCTGGGAACAACGTCAAACATCCTCCATTCCCGAGCTGTGCGCTCATATCTTTGTGTCCCTGTCATCTAGAGTTTCCTCAGCGGATGCTACAGCTTGGAGAAAGGGATCGCTGCTCTTTATCCTTCCACTTCCTTCTCTGCCCTCCTTCAGGCCTTCTGCTGAAGGAGGGCAGAGAGTTTTCATACGCCTAACTGTCCTTTCAGCACCAACATCTGTAAATAAAGAAATGTTCTTTCTTACATTTTATTGAGTTGAGAATCCACAGTTGTTTTTTTATAAATGTCTATAAACTCACAATAGCTACAGCAATCAATGACATCTAACCGGAAGTTCAGCCGACATGCCAATGTCTGATTAGTCATACACTCCACTTCACCCTGCTGCCCCTGATTTTTAGTTTTATTACATTTTTTGAGAGAGAGGTTTTACTGTAGCCCCTTTTTGTCATTGTGTGCCATTCATAGAAGCAGCAAATGCCTCAATAACAATAGCACCCGCTTGTTTATCTTTGATATTAAATCAACACATCACCACTTCAACCTCTGCATTCCTAAATGCTGGCATGCGTGGCTGGGCCTTGGAACCACCGGCTTAGAGTTATTTTTACACTTTCCTGTTAAAAAAACACGACGGTCCCCTCACAATGAACTATGATGCATTTCCTGCAGAGTGGATGGAAAACAGTGCCATGTGTTAACATCCCCGCCTTGCAAAACATGAGGGTCAGGGCTGGAAAAAGAGGAGTAACTAATGGGAGAGACCGTACATGGGTCATGTTTGTGCGCTTAATTCTATGTGAAGTCATTTTATTCCATTTCAGCATTCCTGCCGCATGCTTAAAGAAATATTTAGCCCGCTTGTTGTTGTGTTTTGTGTCACATCCTGGCCCAGGTATTGACTTTTGGCTCCACATGCATGAGGTTCGCTGATTGTAATGACAGATAGAGATAAGCCAGAGACCCCATGGGGGGTGGAGGGCGGAGGGCGTTGTGTTTGAACCTCAGTGATTATACAGCTCCACCTAGAAAACTGAAGGTGGGTGGAGGGCAGGACGAGGGCGACGCTGCTGCTGCAGCAGCTAGAGCTTCCTGTCTCCCTCATGTCATGGAGATTTTTTTATTTTTTATTTTCCCTCTAAAAATGGCGTGGTGATCATCATGCCTTCACCACAAGAGAGGGGCCCCTGCCAACTGGTAGAACTGGTTCCCCTGGGATATTGGTGGGTCTGTGAGTGGCAGTGTGCAGCATACGAGGTACTTTACCATCTTACTGGGAGGGCCACTGTTTTTCTCAGTGAACTGTGACCTTAAATAATGGAACAGGAAGTAGCACTCCTAAAGTTTAACTGACGCAGAGGTTCTGAGGTGTTCATTTCAAAACGTGTGCATTGCAAGAAAGTATTTTTACCAAGAGTTACTTGAACTTTTTAAAGGTTATGAAGTGTGTAAAAGCCAATGGTTTGTAGTGCTACACAGATATAAGGCAGCTGGGGTATTATGGATTCATATCCAGTTTTTGGTGGCAGCTTGCAGTAATCACTGTGACGTTGGTTTTTCTTACTGTATGATTTAACACGGCCCCTACACTGCAAATCAGAAGCCTGTCGATTGTGCAGTCTGGCTCCTGATGTTTGCATATGACCAAAACTACAGACAGACGTTACTGATGGTATTTATTTAGGATGAGCTCAGTGAAAACGCTCACTCTACCTCCATGTCGACAACATCCCGCAGATCAAATGACAGCTGATAAACGTGCCTGCTAGTGGGAATGCAAGTTAGATGTATGATTGAAGACGCTAGTAGTGTCATGAATTAACATTTCAATCTGGAGAGACAAGTAAATGTAGAAAAGATAATTGTTTATTATAGAAATACATATAATACAGATTATGTGCAATAATAAAGTCTTGATGGAGTCTTTGGCGCTTGCATGATTGAGAGCCCTAACCAATGACAGCAAGGGAATTATGAGTGAGCATGCGTGAGAGGAGTGAATGGCAGCATGAACTTCAGGCCTAAGCATGCAAATGTATAAATGTGTGTGTGTGTGTATGTCTTCATTTGTCCCGCCATGGGACTGAAGTGTCTCAGGTAATTTGATGACCAATGGATTGCCATGGAATTTTGTGCAGACGTTCATGGTCACCTGAGGTTAAATCCTAGTGACTTTGGTGTTTTCCGCTGACTTTTCCTCTGAGATCAAGATCGCCATTTGTGGTTTTAAGTGAACTGACTCTGCAACTATTGGATGGACTGCCATGAAATTTGTTACACACATTGGTGTTCCCCTCAGTGTGAATTGTACTTTTCATCTAGTGCTGTTATGAGGTCAAAAGGTCAGTTTGTCCAACACTTTGATTTATGACCAAATACTTGTAAACTAACGGCATCCTCAAAAGCCTCAGCTTTACTTTGTGTTTAGTTTCTGAATACTGTAGCACATGTTAGCATGCTAATGCGGTAATTTAAGATATTTAACGCGGTTACCATACTTGCTAAACATGAGCAAGTTAGAATTGCGGTCAGCATGCTGACCTCCAGCTCAAAGCACCACTGTGCCTTTAAGTATGGCTTAATCTATCAAATCAGAGAAAGGAAATTCTAGAGTTTCCATTTTTTTGTTGAGGAAATGGTGCATTTTTAAACAAATCAGCTGTTTAATCGGGTTTTTTTACGAGCTATGTTTGGGGCCACAGGCCTGAAAACAGGGGCAAAATCAAAAAAAAACTGAATAGCTGCTCAGCAATCTGTCTTGGGATCACAAGGTTAAAAAGGGAGGACTCTCCTTAACTTAAGAGGCCCACTGAAAGCTTCAAGTAACCCCATGAAGAGAGAGAGGCTTGGGGCAGGGGCTTGAGGGAAGGAGGGGATCAGTCAGCTGACTGGCCGTCTGTGGGCTCAGGCCTGTGTACAGTCTGCTGCCTACACGTGTTTGAGCCTGTGGAATCTGTGGCATGTGGATTTCTGCATTGTCGTCCAGCCCTGCGCAGGGAAATATTCCCCGCCTTTATTATGTTCACAGACAGAACATGAAGTCAAATCCATTATGCACAATATAAAGGACATGGGGGGGCCGAGGGAGGCGAAGAAATATGGTGTGAAGAAAGAGAAACAGGATCAGGGGTGACTGAGATTAGTGTCAAATCCTGTATAAAAAAAAAACCAGTTGGCCTTTTTACACTGTACAGTGTGCAAAGAATGTGTGTCACTCTCAAGATTAGGCTGAGAAAGATTAGAGATCAAGTTTCTAATCAGCTTAGTCTGGATATTTAGTATGACTGAGTGTTTTTTGAATCAATCCCGTGAGGATGTTTAACTGTTTCTATCCTTCTCATTTGCCGGCTCCTTGTTTATCTAAAGCCATGGCTTGTAACACAAAGCTCTCCATTCCTTTTCACAGTCCCACTTTGAAGCCATTGCAGAAGTAGGTCACTCAGTTTGATGCTCAGTGTTAATGAAGTAGCCTGCATTGTGCCGGGTGCCATGAAGAGGCGACATGGTCACCACGCTGAGCTGGAGGGCTCTTCTCCTTCTGCAGCAGCAGCAGCGCATGCCTTTTTACCGCCCTGTAACAGAGAACTCAGGTCCCGCTTGCTCATTTTTAACTTCCTGGGTCAGAGGAGAAAGGGGAGGGAGGGGGGGTGCACAGGAAGACACTGCCAGGAAGTGGCTTGTCCTTTTTGCTGCAATCTCTGCAAGTGCTTTGCTCTCTTATTCTCTTATTTACACCACCATGACATGCTTTGAAGATGTAGTGATATGTCAGCAGTTATTAAAGATAACGGCATTGATTAATTGACATCTGCAATTGTATTTTTTCACCCGGAGCCATCGTGCAGTATAAGATCAAGAAGCAGTACGTTAACCATACTCATTTTAGGCCAGGCAGTGTCAACTCTGGTCTCACCAGATACGTCTTCTTTACGAATAAGATCATTTTTCCATTTTTTATTCAGCAGCTGGAGATATGGCTGCTGCTAAATGCAACACCTCATCTGCCTTTGTCTTTGTCTTTGAATTTGACAGGAATAAGAAATATGGCTGCAGCACTATCTTTCAGCAGAATTGTATCGTTGTGATATCAACATATTGTTTCATAATTTTGCAAAATGAATGAGTCCGACCAATTTGTAATAATAATTAACATTTTAGATATTTACGTGTGAAGGGATGTAATGTTCTTCAGTGGAACACACTGAACATCAGCTTCATTTTTTTATATGTGACTGTATACGTTTCCCATAATGTTAATCCCATAACCTTAAAAAAACATTATATTGTGATACTGATTTCAGATATATCACCCAAATATCACCAGGAAGTCAATCTGTGCATTGACATTGTGAGCTACACAATCAACTAGTTCTCTAAGTCTCAACAAACTGGTCATGCAGCATGTAGCACAGCTGAACTCTTTGTAGTCAATGGCAGCCAAAGGAGATTAGCATACTTCCTTATTTCACTGTTAATGTGATGTTGATTTACGGGCAATTGTTTCACGTGTTTCCTCATTCACTAGAACTTTCATTTAAAACCCTTTGTGGCAGAAGCAACCACAAAAACAATGCGTTGAGAGACGGTTGCACCCATCGCTGAGGTCACCGAAGCTGTGATTAGAAGTACGAAAAATGATTATATCAAAGCTACACAGTCTCACTTCAATATGTTTGTGTTAACTGTAGCCGCACGATGCCGCTACATGTATGTAAATTAAAAGCGGTTCCCTTTTTTCATCACTAACTCAATATCAGGCCTCATCATTGATAGAAAACTGAGTTACTGATTTGAGTAGCAGCTGGTCTCCAGCAGTGGGTCTCCTGGGGGATGCTCTCTCCTGTCTGTGGTTGTGTCTGGTGCTGTACTGTATATGTAAAAAAAAACGTTTGGACCAGTTGCAAGCGAGGCCACTTTCACTGTGGCTGCACCTGTCCCCGCAACTGGCCCTGGTTTGTTTACTTATCCTGCAACCGTTTGCTGCAAGCCTCACGCTTCACTACACAAAAAACAGCAGCTGTGTCAAGTTGATTGTTTTGAAGTCCCGGGAGGAGGAGTCGCTTCATGCTGCAGCAGCTTCTCTTGATGACATTGATCACAGATGATTCAGAGATCATTGGGTACATTTGAAGTGTTGTACGATGGTGGATGGTTCTCCATAATACTGAGTGCTCCCATGTATCTGAGCTTGGTAGCAGCAGGTGGACTCAGACTCTGCGCTGCATTTGCAGCGTGCTGTTCTCTTCTGAGGGCAAACTGAAAATAGTTTGTGTCACATATTCTTCAGTGTAGAGCCACTTGTTCCTTCACAAAGCTTGATATAAACCAATATATTTTATTGCACATATTTCTTCTTAGCACATAAGATTCACTAAAGGCCAATAGCTTGACTCTGAAAGGATTTTTGGTCCCTACAAAGCTACAGTAGGAATGATGCAGAATTGATTTTAACAATACATTTTAAGCACACAAAAATCAATTGACGTCACCACACAAACACAATGCAATATATTTTTTCCTCAAGTCAAGATCGGCTAATGGCAAATATGCATTATATTACAATATTTCCTCATAAGATATAATGCATCTTAACTTGTGCACAAGCTTGTGTTGGGTCCCTGCTCACATCACTCAATACGTCTCCTCTCTTACACATTTATGTCACTTAGAGGCCTACATAATCTGTGCCTGGGAACTCTCCTGGTTGCCATGAAAGGTCAATAGAGAGCATATAAATTTCTTAATTCCCCACATTCACATGAGCCGCCGTGCAGTTACAGGTGCACATATGTCCCTGCTTCAAAGTCAGTTAAAAGGCGAGGGCCGTAACAATATGTTTTATAAAGAGCTTTAGCAACAATGAAACTTATAGGCCACCTTGGGCCGCGCTTTCAGAGACATAATGTGTGAATGGGGCACCTCCTGAATTAGTGAGGCAGGGATGTCTTTTGTTCTCTTTGGGCAGAGGTGAGGTCCGTCTCAGACGAGGATTATCTCTGGCGGAGTAGAGAATTCCCCTTCCCAGGGCCCAGTCATGCAGTCCGTGATCTATTGTGGGCACTAATCAGAGGCTACAGACATTTGCATATCACTAGTGATCTCAACTGTGTGTGAGCAAGACGTGTCGCTTTGGTTGGCGGAATATATAAATTGGTTCACAGACGGAGTCTGTGCAGCACACTGCTCAGATCTCAGGTCCTCTGCTAATGACTCATTTCCTGTCTTCCTCTTACAGATCATGTAAAAATGTAAAAAAGGGGGGGAAAAGATCATGAATCAAATGAGCACGAGATTGAGCATTGCATTTTGAGCCCATGCAGCAAAGCTCCAGTCTGCATGTGCAGGATGCAGGAAGCCTTATTTCAAAAAGTCAGCAGAGGAGAAGGGAGGGGTCCGGTTCACAAGGGGAGGCGGTGGGGGGGGGGGGGGGGGGGCGGTGGGGGGCAGACAGTCCTACCCGGCTGATGCTTCTCCTCCTCTCTCTGTGTTCCTGCACCATCCAACCTGTTTGCATGACTCTGTCAGCGCCAGCTGAAGAGCTCGTGTTCAGTACACAGTGAACTCATTGACCCCCCCAGCTCTGCCGGCAAAAACATCTCACTCTGTCGCCCTCACTTCGAACCCTGTAACCTCCCCCAGCGTTCTTTTTCAGGAAAAAAAAATTCTCATTCATGCACAGCCTGCTGCCTCCCCTCTGAGGATCGGGCTTCACAAGTTGATGTATAGTTGGAGGTTGAACTTGCTGTGGTTCAGTGCCTTCGTATGGAGGACAGTCAGCCAAAACAATACTCGCAACATTCTTAAGCTTGAGCTATTTATACAATTATTTAAAGTGTCATTCCGGTCTAAGTCATGCAGCTACATACGATTTGTATTTATTTATTTTGATTACTTTATAGAGCCATCTTCAGTATGAAATAAATCATATTAATATGCTAGAGTATGAGTCACATTCTGATGACTAATATGCACTGAATGCCCCCGACCCAAGACCAGCATTTTTTGTCCAGAGAGACCAGGCTATACAGTGCATCTGTGTCCTGTGTGACCGTCTCTCTATCGTTGTTTTTCTTCCTGAGAGATCTACCGCAGGAGGCGCCTCTGCGTCCTTTTTCGAGTTCATAACATAGCATTAGAGAAAATGGACTGAATGAGGCTTTAGGTGTATACGTGTTGGCACAAGGACAAATGTGGCCGCATACAAAAGTTGGTTAGACCCAAAGTAATACAGCCTGTCTTATTTAGGAGTTTTTTTTTTTTAATCTGCTCTTTCAGTAAAAGAAATCTGCTGTGCAGATCAAACATGTTGTAAATCACAGGAAGCATGTGATTATGGCCTCACATACAGTCAGGAGGGAGAAGGATGACCGCTAATAAACTCTAATGTAGGAGTTTCCAAAGCAAACGTTCAATTCATAGCTTCAACTACAAGTAATTAAAGGATAAAAAGCTGAACAATATTGACTTAAAAAGTTAAAATACTTTCATGTGATGAAAATGCATCTTGACGTTATACAAGAAGGAGCTTAGTCGAAAAATAATCACGCATGAGACTCATACAAGTCCTGTGAAAATATCAGGATAGTTTTATGTCCACAGAGATGATCCATATGATATAATCAGGCTAAATAGTCAAAGTGCACTAAAATGCTAATTTTAAATCAACTTTGCGTTGCTGATCGTGGCACTTGCTGTTTCTACTTTTTGTTAACTTTTCTTTCATTATTCTTTTGTTTTATTTTGCTGTTTGCCGTCATATTCAGAAACGGATATGTTGTACTCTAGCTGTACTGACGTCTGTCTTGCGATGGTAACACATGTTTATTTAGTGTAAAATAAATGAGACCACATGTCCCGTCCATCCCTCGCTTCCTCATGCCAGAAGTAACTAATGTCTTTTGCTGGAGAGCGTGAAGAGCGATTGGAAAAGTATATGCATACTTCCTGTTCATCTGCTGGCTTTGACATCACACTCAACTACCAGCTTCTTCTCCATTCAGTATGAAAAAGGAAAAACATTTCCTCTGCAGCAATACACCTTCTTATTTAATGCTCAGGGATCACTCACAGTTGCTGATTTCTGCAACAGAGGGTCAGTATTTAGTATTTAAAAAACAACACCATTTATAGGTGCACTAGAATAATTAATGAGGGAAATATTGACCTTTGAAAAGAGAGACTTTGCACACCAACAACAAAATATAATCTTTGGAAAATAAACCTTGTTGTGGAGTTATTTTGATGCTTCTAGCTGCATTGTAGCCTCTACATAACTGTGAGCCAACAGATAACTTACAAATGATTCACTTGTTTCCCCATCCAGAACTCCATCAGACACAACCTTTCCTTGCACAGCCGCTTTGTGCGCATACAAAACGAGGGAACGGGAAAAAGCTCCTGGTGGATGCTGAACCCAGAGGGGGGAAAGAGCGGAAAGTCACCTCGACGCAGAGCTGCCTCCATGGACAACAACATTAAGTTCACCAAGAGCAGAGGAAGGGCCGCAAAGAAAAAGGTAAAGTCTCCCTTTCATTAAAATCAATCTGTACATAGGTTTCTCACAATTCTTCTGAATCTATGTTAAAAGAAGAGTTTGACATATTAGAAAATACAGTTATTTGCTATCTCACAAACAGTTACTGCGGACATTTTGTCCCCTTTGGACAGAGCTAGGCTAGCCAGGACGTTCCTAGTGTAATGTTAAGCTAAGCTAACCAATTGGTGGTGGTAACTTCAGATACATGGGTGGTGTTGATGTTCTCCTCTAAGCACATTCCACAAAATGTTGTACTATTCCTATCATTTCGATGTAAGTTAACAATACACTGGTAATTCTTCTGATAGCTTGTGTAACCTTTATTGTTTTCCTGTCCTTAGATGTCTCTACAGGAAGCAGCTGAGGGAGGAGCAGGCAGCCCTGGTTCCCAGTACTCTAACTGGCTGGGAAGCCCAAACTCCCACAGTAACGAGGACTTTGAAGCCTGGAGCTCCTTTAGGACGCGCACCAGCTCTGACGCCAGCACCCTGAGTGGTTGCCATTCACCCTTTCCTTCTGAACAGGATGACCTGGGGGAGTCGGATGGCCATATGATGTACCCTGGAGCAACGGGGAGCAAGATAACCTCCACCCTGCCCAGCCTGTCCGAGGTAACTGGATCCATGGGCCAACTTGGCTCAGATAGGGTCATGGAGAGTCTGCTGGATAACATGAATGTGCTGTCTCCTAAAACCCAGCTAGGTTCTGACGCCTCACATTCATCAAATGCTGCCATGCTTCAGAGCAGCCCCTACAGCTCCACTGGCTTGACCCCGCACCCCCAGAAGGACTACCGTAAGTGCATGTACAGCCAGGTCAGGATGAACTCCCTGTCCCCTGCTCCCATGCAGACGTTTCCAGAGACCAAGCCGGGCTTTAGGGCTTATGAGAACCAGTATATTTGTCCTGCTGGCCTCCTCAAGGAGCTGCTGACCTCAGATGCAGAGGCCATTAGGGATGCTCATGTGGGGAGGGGAGGTTGTCTAATGCCCCCTTACAGCCGCCAGAGCCACATGGGGGTTCATAATGGAGTAAAAATGATGACTCCTCCTCAAAGTCACCGAGTTCCTCATGTAAATCCACAAGATATACATAGCCATATACATAGCCGGGGTCCTTCAACCTCACAAGATTTGAATAGCTGTAGCATGATCCCCCTGACTAGCCTGACTAGTCTTTCAGGAGCCGCTCCTCGAATGACCAGCCTGAGGACATGCGTGCAGTTGCCCCGTGGACACCCATCACACAATTATGCTGTTTCGGCAAACTACGGCAGCAACAACGGCTACAGGGAACTCAACTTGATTCACCCACACGGTCATCACCAGGAGCGGCTGCCCAGTGACCTGGACAACGTGTCCATCGAGAGGTTTGAATGTGACATGGAGACTGTCCTCCATGACACCCTCATGGATGGCGGGGCACTGGACTTTAACTTTGACCCCACAGCTGGGCCTCATGGGTTTCCCCAGAGGGTGAAGACCACCACACATAGCTGGGTGTCAGGCTAGGACGCATGGTGGATCACAACAGGTGAGACTAACAAGTAGTATGTCAGTAAGTACATGTATTAAAACTATAACAAATGAAATGTCCTGTTTTCTTGTCCATGTTTCATATACCTGAACATTTTCTATTCTCCCTCACAGGTTTTTCTCAGCGTCCCGCCACTGCTCTCCTTCATTCAAGACTGGAAAATGTAAATCAGCCACAGCGCATTCGGCAAAAACTCATTTTCAAAAAAATGTACATGTCTTGAGTTGCAGCTCCATGTATACCAATGCATGTTATTACTTTAAATGTAATAGAGTAAACTAAATAAGTTCACCATTTAGATCAAGATACTGAACGACACGACAGTCAAAACTGTTTGATTCATAACTGCATTGAACATAAATAAGCTCTGCAGAGAGAAAATGAATGAGAGACAAGCCAGCATTTGCAAACTAGCCTTGTTTACAATTACCTGTCCAAAACTGGAAACATATTTGTTTATTTTGGCTGATTTGTGTTCATATAAGCATATACATTACAGCATATTACATAGGACAGAACATATAATCAGAGTGCCTAACTTAATTTCTCAAAATGTATGATTTGTGGCCAGTCCGACATGAGACCAACGCTGCACAATCACCTTTTGATTTAAGAATGAACTTTGCAGCAGTCAATAGGCCCGGCTGAGCATACTTGTGGGACTTGAAATTGCCGTTGGGACACAACAGCACAGTTATAGTTATTTAGGGAGTGACCACACACTGCTCTGTAGGTGCTGTAACAACTTTAAAATCAGGTCTTTACTAGCTACCATCCAGTGAAATGAGCCAGATTTGGAGTAATTTGGGACCAACAGAGTATATATTGAGTTAAACCATTAAGCAGTGTTTTTTTTGTTCCAATGCTTAAAATGTCAAGTATCAAGTCTAAAATAGCATCCATATCTTTAAAGGAGAACTTGATATTACATGCTAATGGAGCAAATCCTGCTAAATATGTTCTGTATCAGTTAGTTTTTGAGGGTTGATTGAAAAGCCCATCATGGCAAATGAGTGTTAACCTAGTGAGATCATTTGGCTTGAATATTAGATAAATCGGTGTATCATCTGCATATTGATACATATCAATCAACTTTATTATCTCCGCCAGGCGTAAGCCTGTGTGTGTGCGTGTGTCTGTCTGTCCACGGCTAATCTGGTATACTACTAGACCCATCAGTCTAACATGTTTGGTGCTCATTTATGACTGTATGCTCAAGGACCTCCCATGGGCTGTGGTGATTCACACTTTTTTAAAAACATATATTTATTGACTGTTTTATACAGTTTATTGACTGCTGACCCCTCACTCTTAGCTGGTCGATAGGGGCCGCAATTGATCAACAACTGCTTCAGTAGCAGAAAGCCTTTCCGGCAATTGGCTAGGATGAAAACAAGCCTTACCTTATCTGTTGCAGGCCACGTTTTGCCCTTTGCCGTGGCTCAGAAAATGATCTAACTTTGAACGTGATAGGTTATAATCCGCTAAAGTCAGGCACGATACAAGATGAATAAACCCCCGATTTTCTAATCTTCGCCGCCATCTTGACTCTAAGGCAGCCGTGAGGGACAATTGAGTCGTATTCAACTCTTTTTTGTCTACATACCTGGAGGAGATCTGCACTCTACTGAGTGCACTTTTCTAGCTACAATGGTGAATTAAAATGACCCAGAGAAAATATCCGAGGAATAGACCTCTGGACAACATCACATAGCAGATTATGAAACAAACACCAATAAATACAGATTTTGATTGGTGTGTACACAGATTAAATCTTGGTACAGTGCTATCAAATTCAGCACTCAAAAGGAACATCAGCCATATCTCCTCACAATTAGAGTTCATTAGAGACAAACTGCATCTCTGACTGAAATGAATTTGTCTTTCATATACTTTATGAAGGTATTTATTTATATTTTTGTTTTAATTGTAGCTTATAATTGGATTCTTGCTTTGTACTTTCTATACTTGTACAAAAATGTGTGCCTATGCTGTGTACAATGTATATACTGTGTTTGAGTTACATGATATGCTGTATTTTGTGTTTTTTTTACATAAAACTAACATTGAAGAAGTCAATTAAAGATGCATTCGAGATGTCACCTTCTAAAAACAGTTAACTGAAAGTCCATACCAATCTCAATTTTTGTATTAAAGTGCACTGTGAATGCTCCCTGTTACGTTAATAGTGTTTACATGCAAGTAGTTAAGAATTTAGAAAATGTGGCTGTTTGGGAACACCTATCAAGAATAATGCTCCTCAGTATTTTAATTCGCCTTTTGGGACTCAATGTTGCTGTCAGGGGAACTCTTCCCAACTCTATAGTCTAGGCTCACATTAACGTCTTTGACATTAGGACATTCTACCACGCTTGAAGTTATGAAAAACTGATAAAAGCACGGCGATCAAGTTGAAATCAGTTGTTTTTTTGTCACATTCTAAAAAAGGGACATTTTGTAGAATTTAGAGATTTTCACCTGACTTAAGATGTATGATAGAGCGGGAGAAGCAGCAGATAGGATAGGCTGATGACGGAATCCCTAAACTGACTGTAAATGGATCATGACCTTCAAAGTTTAGCTGACACAGCACATGATTTGGTGCTGTTTACCTCCCACCAGCTGCAGATTTTATGCACCAAAGAGTTTCAGCTCTACCACACACATCAAAGAAAGTGCGCCAACTCACTGTGCCTACACGGTCTCAGACTTATAATGCTGTACATACTGTTTTCCTTAGAAGTACATTTTTTGTATATGAGGGGTTCCAATGACTTGTTTGGATTATATTGAAGTATTATACTGTATGTATGATTGTGTTAGAAATGGTTGTTTACATATCGGAGTCCAAACCATATCAATAAATACCTCAAAATGTGTTACCTCTGAAGTGTTGAAGGGATTTTTCCTGCCATTCTCCTCAGTAAGTAATGTATTGAATTTGTCTTCATTTTTGACAATTTGTTTGTAAATAGTTTTTGTTTTCTTTTCATGTCTTTGATTAATACTGTTCAGAGTAATGCACCATCTGCCTTTGTATTTCTAATGTGTTGGGGGATTATAGCCATTAGTTTCTGGTAAATATTTTGTAAGTCATTTTAAATCAAACATGTATTTGCGTGAAATTACACATTTTGAAAGGTTTTTAAAAACATGAATTCATCTGTTTAAAACTCAAGGAAAGGAATTCAGTAAACATAACAAAATTATATCTTAGAATAATGCAACTATTTCTGTAATTGTGAAAGCTTATCAGAAATAAATGTGTGATGGGAGCATTTTTATAATTGCTACCTTGAACAAATGGAGATTTATGATTTAAAAAAGAGTATATTGCATTTTTATATGTAATCTTGGACATTAAACAAATGATGAAACTCACTTGTGTGCACAAATTGTTTTAAGTGAAAATGGAATGCAGTCATATTTTATCTTGGATATCCACATCTGGGTATTTTTAAAATAATGCAGTTATCTATGTAACCCATTCGGTGCATAAATCACCATGTGCACCATGTGAAAAACAAAATGTTATCCGTGTGTCTTCATCATCGTAGCATTTTAAGGCAATATAATGACACCTAATGTTATAAGCACAAGCGGCATCTAATACATTTTCTGTATTCATTTTAAGTTGAATTAGTCTGCTGATATTTATATATATACGTATTAGTTTGGTCCCTGTGTAGCATTTTTGTAGGGTTCCTACTGATTTCTGGAACATAGGATGCAATTTCCTTTTTCCTCAGCTCTGACTGGGCCTATGGTCAGAGCTTACTTAGCCCCACCGGTTGTAACCTGAAATGTTTCCACTTTCCCATAATAGCCGTGCTACCACATCTACATCAGTTAATTTATGTTGCTGTCCACAGACATCAACGCTTACTTCAGTCTGAGTGTTTTGGATGATCTTTACTGCATTGTTTAGTGGTTAAGGGAAGACAAGACCTTTGACACCTTGACCTAGCGTGAATTGAAGTTATTGTGCAACTCCAGAGCATCTCAAACAGTGAAGCTGGCTGTGAGGAGGGAGACTCGTGAAGGATGGACACCGTTAAGCACACGTGCAGCCCACATGCTGTTATCCAGATAGTCGGAGGTCATGTCAGGTCGCACAGGTCACTAAGCTCTTCAAGTAAAGCTCGCTTGCATCGGGGATTTTTGACAGCCACGTCAAATATGAATAATTTAAAATAAATATATCTAGAATATGTCCCACGGTTATTCAGCTGTCCTTAAAAACCTTTAGAAAATGAGAATGTTTCCTACAATGTGTGAGACAGTTATGAGTCACCAATTTAAATGTGGCATCTCACTGCAGGCTTCAATAAGTGTATCATCCAGCTCATTACGGCAGGTGATGTGATTAGTTTTGATTCCTTAAATTGGCAAGCATCATTTTCTTGCGTTGCTTGTATAAACGTGTGTGTGTGTGTGTGTGTGGGTGTGTGGGTGTGTGTGTGTGTGTGTGTGTGCAAGTCTTTCTGCAATGAAAGCACACCAGTCATGAGGCCATTCCTTATCCTAAAGGACATCTAGGCATTTACCCGAAGTGGAATAAATGAATGAAACAAGTTATTGTTGAATCAAATTATATTGGGCAACAAAAACATGCTGTACCTCTAACAGCATGTTACAGCAGTTTCCAGGTCTGATTACTATCAGGGCACATTTTCAATCCTTCCTACTGTGACTTACTCAGTCTCCACTGAGTCTTGACTGGCATTGAATGAGCTGTAACCTGTGTTCTTGCTGTTAGGGGCTTAACTGAAGGCTCCTGGCAGCATAAACATTTAGCATTTAACAGAAACGGAAACCATTAGTTTGAAAAGATTGGGCTACCCTTACGGCGTAGGTATGCTTCAAACATCAAGTGTCTTTGTAGTCTCGATGCAATGAATACAACTGGGGACAATGGATGACACGTTTGTACAGTCCTCCCACACAGACACACAGGTGTTGCACATCACAAAGTGATTGAAGTAGGAGAAAGAAAAAGTTCAAATCCAGCATACTTTATCAAGTCATGAGGTGGTCGTGATTGTTGGATTATCAGTTTCTGAAAGTACACTTTTGACAGTGACATAAGCACAGAAAATAACCACGAGACATTTGAGGTATGATCTTAAAACAGGAGTAGATGAGCAGATGCATCTGCCACCTCTTCTTTATCACAAGGTTTTATAGGATTCTTATTAAGTTCCAGATTGAAATCCCGGGGGTTGTGAAACTTAGCTGATGGCTAAAAGTTGAGCTCTCACATGAACTGGCTGCAACACATGACAACCCACAATAGCAGAATTGCTTCCAAGAAACCGATTTTTATGGTAGCAAACAAGCAAACAAATTGTAAATTAGTCATCTTCCATGTGGTCTGTTTCCCGTTGCCACCCGAAGCCTTTTCGGGGGGTTTTCAAGCCTGGTTTTTATTAATATTAAGGACGGGAAATATTGAAGCATATATTGATCAAACAAATGGAACAGGACAGAGAGCAGGTCATTAAAGTGTCACAACATCTAATCACACTTTGGTTTCGGTCAAACGCGAGGAACTTGACGTCAGTGTTAACATGTTGGTTTCCTGTTTGAAATGAGGCCACATTGCAGCTACAATACGAGGCATTGTTTAGTGTCTCCGACTTTGTTTATCAATTTAACAGCAGAATCAGTTAAAAAGATCAGTTTTAATGCACACAGCAGCCCATTCCAAAGGCCTTGCTATCATAAGGAAACGTGCATTAATGTAATTTTATGTAATCTAAAAAGGCACTTCTTTCATCACTCTATTCCTCCAACATTTTAGTAGTCGGATTAACATACACACAGCCTGCTTTACACACAATTAATCACCCAATGAGAGCCATTCAATGGCGGGGAGGCAGATCACAAAGCCCATACCCCTTAAGTGGTTGTTGTTTCCAAAGCCGTCGGGTCACCTCTCCTGCCTGACTGGTCAATAAAGTTTATTAGTAGAAGCAAGGTGGGTGGCTGAGTGGGGTCAAAGGGACACCCGCTGTCATGTATTTGTTTGACTGGGGCACGTCTTGTCAGCCTCATTGGTTACAAAACATGCTCTCTAACATACGTATGACCCACCTCTAAAGGGACAATAGAGATCAGGTACGGAAGACTTGCCGAAAAAGTTTGATGTTTTGGAAAATAATCTTTTTTTCTTTATTTTTTGCCGAGAGGGTGTTTAGACAGAAAACAAAGAAGCATTAATAAACAAAGTCGATGGAAAGATGCAAATTCGCCCATCTAGAGCCGGGCAACGATTAGCTTAGCTTAGCATAAAGGCTGGAAGCGGGGGGAATGGGAAACAGCTAAGGTCAACCAATGTGCTTAATACCAACTTCTCATTTCTACATTTCCGTTTGTTTATGAAATTAAAAAAGGTGCTAATTAGTGCGCTTTAGAGGTGCTGGTCGGCAGATTTTTATTTTTCCTTTTGGGCAGTGCGAGGCTTCATATGAGTGTGGTAACGTGAGAATGGTGTAAATCTTCTCATCTTATCTTCCTTCTGAATATTCACTTCAACGTTTTCGCTGCCCTCCATTCTCTCAGTATTTTCTTCAAGAATTGTATTTATTCAGCCAGTAGTAGTAAACATAACTTATTCATAACATAACATGTATCAGTGTTTAATAAAAACCTTACATCCGCTGTAGTGTAAATTAACTGTGTGTTTGTAAAATGTGTTATTTAATTGAAAGTTAGTACTCTTGCACTCATTTTATGTTGGCCTGTGAGTAACTTGTGTCTGTAATATTTCAGAAATGTATCACTAATGATTGATTTAACAATGACAAACATTTGACTCTGCTCATTCTGCAGCACAACACATACAACACAATCATTCCCCCATGACACAGATGTGGTTTAAGTGTCCTCCTGCGCTCCCACTCCTGGTTGATGCTCCTAATTGACTTGTAGACAAAAGCAGCAGAGCCTCTATTAACATCTATACGCAGTGGAAGACGAATGCTTGTTTAATGCTCAGAGCTGATGCAGATTATTCCTGCCGTGTTTGTTTGTCCCGGAGGGGCTGCACAGCGAGCTGGGGCTGGGCTAATTTATCTGTGTGGCCCAGGCACAAAGACAGGAAATTAGGCTGTCTGGGCCGTTGGAGCTTTGCTAATGTAAAACACAATATGCACATGCACACCCGGCGTCAGACCTGCAATGCATCCCTGTATCTCTCAGAGGGAGGCCGGGATGAAGATGAATGCCTGATGACATTAACCTGGCAGCAGCCGATCAAGTCCCATCACACGATTCTTGAACAGGAAACAGAAGAAATCAGGTTGGTCCTATAAGGGCGAACAACTCACCTACATAAACATGCTACTGTGTATTTTCCAGGCACAATATGATACAATGTCAATAACAAGTAAATGTTATTTTTTCTGTTGAAAGGACACTCCTGCCGTTTCGTAACACTTCTATAAAGTAAGACACTGATCTAAAATACTGGGTTAAAAGTGACCCAATTCAGCATCAATGCAGTACTGTGTTATAAACCCAAACTAAAACATAGTGGTTGTAACTGTCATAATCTTGTCACTTTTTGTTACTGATGTTAATTATACGCATATCCTTTGCATCCTGCTGCATCCCTGACTCCAACAAAGCTAAGTTCACATACAACTAAGCAATCTGTGTTATAAATTCACACTTAATATGTTGATCCATAAATTAAAAGAAGAAGAAGAAGAAGAAGGTACTAACTGTGGGGAAGTACATTTGAAGGTTATTCATAAGGACAGGAAGCCAAACATAGTATTTCTATTTGTTCCTTTGTACTAAGAGCCCATGTCATTTCCATGCAGGCAACATTTCCACTGGTTTCTCTCATCTGCACTATACTTATTATCACAGGAAGTGACATCAGCTGCAGCTGCTTTATGTTATTCTTTTATATCTCGTTACCGTTAGTGACGCTGTTGTTTTCGCAGCACAGTTTTGAGACAGCTTCTTCAAGCAAACCTCTTCTCACTGAAGGGCACCATTTCTTCAACTCTTGTCCTTTTGGACTCATTAGCTGCACTCTACTGTGAACGATCGCGATTAGAAAATAACTAGAACGTGACTCCACAGTCCATCTAGAATTTGCCTTTCCATGCACACTGAGTCCCTCAACAATTGAAACATCTCCCACATAAAAGTTAAACGTTTATAAACCCACTGCCGGGATTTGATCGCCGTGATTATTATATTATAGTTATTATAGTTTTTGAAACTGACTGAAGTCCTGCCTCTTCTCATGAATACTCTAGAGACCTATGCTTGAAAGACAGAGCGAGACTGTGTCCTTTTGGCAAATATCAAGCAGCTTAGGTTTCAACATGACACGCTTGTTTATCATCAAAGTGTTTTCAGGAGTGGGCTTTTCACGGTAGATTGTTTGACTTTTGTGCACTGGTGGGAGAAGTGTTGAGATCTTTTACTTCAATGAAAAGCAGCAATACCACAATGTGTTCAGCTATTTTAACATCTCTACATACTGCTGGCAGATTGATAAATGACAATCCACCATATTGTTTTTAAGTCAACGTATTCCCAAATAGTGAAGTAAAAAGTACACTTTTTTCCTCTGAAAGGTAGAGGTCGGTTTAAATGTGTAGCAGGTGTGTCAGCATAACATGTAATCACGTCCCAGTAAATCATGACAAGGACCATACACCTTACCAGCACCCTGGGCCTGAATAGAACTCCACCATTTTCATTATTGATTACACAAATTACATTTATTATCGATTTCTTTCAAAAAGACGAGTAGATCCTGATATATATAGGCGCTCAATTGTATAACTTCAATTCCAAGAACTGTGTGTTTTTAGGGGGCTGTCAAATGTTAGTGCGATAGAAGGGTTCCCCCTGCAGGCCAAAGGTTCAAGCAACACTGTCAAATAATAAAACAGCAACTAAATGCTTTGAGGACATCTAGTGTAAGAGGGAAGTGAGGTATGCTTGATGCACAGTCAGAGCGTCAGACCTTTGAATTCAGTCCATTTCTTATGCTGATTAGGCGATTATTTTTAGGGTCTTGGAGGAAATATATGTTTGATCATCTTGAGCAATAATAAATAATTGTATTATCAGTAAGAATGTATTCTATATCGAAACTTGTGCAGAGAGAACACAGGAAGCTCTTATTGTGCATAACCTTTATTAGTTACTCTAGTGTTGCTGTAGCGTTTAGCACACCTTGGGTGGTAGAAGAAAATAAAGAAAACAAGCTGACTTATCTATTTAAAAATATATAAAGACATCTGTATGGCAAGTACTATTTGGCAAATAACACAAAAAATGGCAACATAAAACAGAAAGGCAACAATTGTTGTTGAAAATGTGACATCAAAGTAAAAAATAAAATAGCATTTAAATTAAATTGGCAGCATAAATGTGTGCGTGGAAGGCGTGTGCCCTGTAAACATAAAATATAAAAAGAAATGGAAGCAGCTTTGAAAAAAAGATGTAAAGCTACAATATTGTTTCATACTACACATATTCTGTGTACATTAAAACATGCGTACTTATACAGTAGGAGAGCGATGTCTAATTTAAACAATTAATATTCACTGTGCAAAACATCCCGCTTGTTTTCACCACACACCATCCTGGCGATGTCTGTCAACCAGTTATTACTTGAGCTGCATAAGAAACGACTTTGTCATTCAGCTGAAGTATAAACCTCCGCATCGTCCACATGATTAAACAGACTTGGGAAACTCGCATTTTAAACTGTTAAACATCTTTTTAGGCTGTATGGCAGATTAGCATCAAAGCACTGAGTGAAACATGGTGAACTGACATTAGAGTCTTTTTCCCGAAGATCATCCCAATCAAGTATTTGTCTTATTGCTGTCCAAGGGGAGTAGAAAAGAGACTGTAATGCGGTAAACCTCACATCGGGGTCCAGTATAAAGATGTCTTAATTCTACTTAAAGGTACTGAAGGTATCAGAGATTAGCATTGCTAGCAGGAAAGGCAGTGTTTGAGCAGTTATCCATTACTTTTACTCAATAGCCACGCCAGCCACCGTAATACTTGTCTAGGTTACATACTATATATCTATAGTTGAGCAAACTGGTGAGACTTTAATATAAACCAAGTTAAAATGAGTGGGTGAACTGACAGACACTCTTTAATGAGTCGGTGTCTTAATAAATCCAATCAAAATGCTCTCTGTTCCTTTCGTGTTTGAGGGAAGGGCTCCACTTTTAATGCCAATGTACATAATCAAACCCATTTGTGTTCAGAGCATTAATATAAGATGCAATATAAATCTATAGGAAGCATCTGTTTCTCTTAAAAAATAAAATAAAAGACAAAATGTATATTTATTCGGCCATTAACGACATGATTGTTTAAATGAATAAGTCCCAGTTCATCTTATTTACAAGGGAGACCTGATCAACGCAACAGATTAAAAAGGTGCCATTTTAATAGAAAGTGAACACTGATCACTGTTTTGTTTGCAACGTCTTTCAATTTATATTGTCATGATTTCTTTCCCCTTTTGATAGCATTGTGAGAGAATGGTGTTCAAGGTACAGTGGTGAAAACGAGGTCTGTTGTATAAAATCTTTCACACCACAAAAGGTATGTTTTTAAAGAATAGCCCAATGCTCAATGGAAGGTTGATTTCATCCAGTCTGATTTATTTAGAGGGGGTTTCAAGGCTTCTGCACTCTGCCTAAAGAAATAAAATGATAGAAAATAAAAATCATCCCACACAGTCAACCACCAACCGTCGAACCACAGTGAGTCACAAATCATGTAAGAAAGGTCCATTGAGTCGATACCGTGTGAAAGTGAGAGTTCACGGACTCAGGAGACCCACAGCCATGGGAAGTGACATGACCAGAGACAAAAACCACGGTGCTGATTGGAACATCACACTGATTGCAGAGCAGATTGGAAGAAGCCCTGTAACAGAGCAGAATTCAAGTTTAGATTTTGTTTCGGTTGATGTTTGAGGGAAAAACAAAGACCCTCATAACCCGAAAGATCCAAACTCTACTCACTGTGATGGACTGCCATGCTGTTCTCCTTCCAGCTGCTGCCCTGGTAAACCCTGCAGGTGTAGGTGAAAGGCCTCTCATCAGCCAGCGGGGCCCAGGTGAGGCGGCACAGGTTAGGAGTGACCAGGCTGACGTTGCTCCTCCGGCGGTCGTCTATGGACACATAGATGACGGCGTTGGGGTAGGTGCTGCCCACCAGGCGGCTGTCCTGCCGATACTCACAGTACGGACCGGGGACCTGGTAGGTAGGTGGAAACTCGCAGTCCACCCTGACGTTTCGCTCCAGGTATGTCAGACACGGAAACATCTGGGGCCCGCGAGGAGCGAACAGAAACGTCGACACTGAGTTCACTGAAAGAGACGCAAACGGGATGTGAATCACAAATGATCTCTTTTTCAATGTGAAAACACAGAGGAAGCCTGGAGACAATTCTGCGAGAGCAGTGTACTATGGGATTTGTAATCTGCAGCACGATGATGATCCCAAACATAAAGCCAAAGCTACACAATGACATATGTCAATGTTTAGTAAAGACGTCTCTGGCAGCAATGACAACAATTGTCAATTTGCAATCACAAATAATCAATTGTGTTAAAATGCTGTTCTCTAAGAAGGTACTTATGGAGCCCAAAAGTGTTCAATATTGATAAATAAAAAATGCCATTATGAAATAAATAAACATATGAATAACATGTGTAAAGCATAATTTATTTGATTAAGTAAGGCAATAATTAAAACTCAGCTAATTTTTATATCATGTTAATGTGTGGTTAGTGTCATGGTCCTTGGCTTTTAGTTCTCTCCTCACGGGTCTTGTCTTGCTTTACTTCCTGTCTTTGTGATCGTCTGCCCTGCCCTGATTGGTTCCACCTGTGTCTAATCACTCTGCTCTGCTATGAGTATGTAGCTGTCCCTCTTTCACTTGTCAGGTCGTCTGCATTTGTTAGTGAAGTTCCTCGTGTCATATTGGTTTGTCCTCAGTTTGTTGTGTTTCCTCTGTACTTTGTATTTCCTCTGCCTGGTCCCTCAGTTCTGTTTTGGAACCTGCTTTTTGTTATCAAAGCTTGGATTTTGTTAAATTCAACCTGCCTGGTTTTGTGCATTGTGGTCCTCTTTTTGAATTCCAATGTGACATGACGACACTCTTGTCATTTTGCTTTTCAGTTGTGTGTCTTTCTCAAAGAAACATCTTTAAAATTCAAAATGTGGCAGAAGTGACCAGCCAACATTATAGCTGCTGCTGTTAATACTGTCCCATTGATGCTGACTCATTAAGAACACTAATTATTCATGAAGCCTATTCTTTATGTATTTATTCCATATTGAACACTTTGGGGCTTAGTGGTACTTTTGCATGTATATGTTATTAATTCAAGTCTATGCTGATGTTTATTTCTTTAAAAAAGAGAAGTCCAAGGGGATGATGTCACTGTGATACAGAGGTTTTTTGTCATACAGTTAGCTGCATTTGAATGCCCTCCCATCTCCTAAAGTAACTTGTCTTTGTAATAAAGTCAGTCTATTTAAACTTCTGCATTAGGATCAAATCATCCTAATGAAACCTTACTGATCTATATGGTGAAATTCTGTAATGACACCTTTTCTGCATATTATTAAATTGCTGTCTGTCTGTCATGGACAATCTGGACTTGATCTCAAATTGACTTAGTCCTATATTTAAAACAGACATTTTGTTACGTTTCAGTTAGTCTACTATATTTATCTCTTGCAACTATATTCATCTTTTACTTAAAATGTACGAGTGCCCGACGTCAAACTAACTTTGGCTACAACGACCCCCAGCCTAGATTTAGCCATCTGAAAAATAAACAAATACAATAACAACAAAAAGGACACATACTGTGAGTAGTTTGATGCGTTATCATGATCCTGCCAAAGAGGAGACAGGCCGTGGCGAACAGGTGCAGCTCCATGGCGACCGGCGATCTGATCAATAACCTTCACACCAACCTCGGGGCCTGGCAGAGTTCAACATGGGACAACATGAGAAAGTTGCACATGCAGTCCCAGGAAAACCACAAGCTGCTCCGCACAACCCTTTTAGAGACACAAAGTATAAGCACGCAACCTTTAAGTAGCCTACAATTGCACCATAAAGGCCCCCCTGTGTCCTCTATAGCGCAGTGATGGCGGGCCTGGATGTGCGGGTTCTGTCCGCAGCCCAAATGCAGATAAAGGACTACGCCCATGTGTCTCCGCTTTGCAGCAAGCTGCCGATCTCCCCTTTGCTGTGTATGCGCATAGTGTGTCCTTAAGAGCCGGACAGCCATGCAGACAATGATACACGGCAAACCGATCAGAAAATGCTAAATTCTCCTACACTGACATGTCTAAACATTATTTCTCCTTCCTGCTGATGAGACAATCGGTCTTACCTGATATGTGGTCCTTGTCCCGAATTGGAGCTGCGGCGATGTATGCGGGGCAGCAGCATCAGCATCAGCATCAGCATCAGCAGCGCAGCGCAGCGCAGCGCTCAGTTGGACTGAGGATGCTGTTACTGCTCTGTACACGCAGTCACTTAAACATGCACACATACAGACCGGCTGTCGTCCTAAAAATAAACACTACATCCTCATTGCACAGGAGCGGGAAATGAATTACACATTAATTCCATTAATCGGGGAGCAAGGTTCCAGCATTTGATGCTCATTAGTTCGTTACGTGTGACTCGTGCCTGACGAAGAGGTGAAGTCTTTGGAGTGTCTACATTAAAAAGTGGATGAACTGAAACTTTATACACAATGGCAATCAATTTAGATTCCACAGTGCTGCCAACACTACACACATTGTTGTTTTTGGGGAAGCTGTCGTATCTTGATGCAGAAGAAGAGTTCCCTCTGCAGGACGAAAATTGGAACACCACCGCGCATATGTCAACGACACATTTCTTTGTTTTTTTTTGTGACATCTAGCTATAGAAATGGTCATCGGGTGGAGAACATTAAAGCCTCCTAGTTTGAAAGTTAACTTAATTCTACATTTGTTCATTCCACTCATTCACTGCAGGCTTTGAGAGTTTTAGCTTTTTAAAGGTTAACACAGTTTTAACCTGTATACCTCTGCAGTATAGTTTCTCCTCTGCAATAACAGTGACTTGCAACTGTTCTCACTCACACATTTTCTTTGCTGTTCAGTGATGTACAAATGCATTGCAGTTTATTTAATATTTGCTGTATAGCAGCAGGAGGGATTTTCTTTTTTTTCAAATGTGAATGAATTTCATAGACCTGCAATGATCTGCAGTGTGCAACGTGGGGCATCATGAGAAAGTTGGACATGCAGCCCTGGAATACAATGATTAAAGCAGGAAAAAACACAGGACGCTTTCAATCCACATGCAAACCACACCATACAGTATACTACTGTATCCAACTGGTGCAATAATAGCAGGCCTGTGGGTCTGCTGTTCTGCCTGCAGCCCAATGCGGGCTGCAGATGAGACTGCACCCACGCTGTGTCTTTACACTGTGTGCTGGGTCAGTGGGACATAGAACAAGCTATTGGAAGAGAAAACAACATTTTACATTCAAATATTCATATGATGTAGGCTACATTTATCACTAATATCTCATATTTTCTGGAATTGTTGTACAGTTGTGCATATGCATGGATACGGATATCCAGTATACATTTTTGAAGATGAATGAATAGGATGGTATTGCCATTGAAGAAAGTGCTATTATCGCTTGAAAGTGAAAATGAATCAAAAGTGCATATTTTGAAAAACGGGTCATCCCTGCAGTGTATTGCCCCCCCCCCCCCCCCCCCCCCCAAAAGATACACAATAGACACCTTCATAATCACAACTTAAGTAGATTTTTTTACATTTTAATCAGTTAAGCAAACAGGGAGGAACAGGAAAAACGGTCAGTAACATTTCATTTCAACAGTAATTTATTGATGGACCTTAAATAAGCATCCCAGCTGCTGTGTGGGGGGGCTTGGGAAGTCTACGCAGATTGAAGCTGAATGTCAAAGACCCAGCTGTTATTGCTCACCTCTCTGCACCATGTAGTCTGCGCTCCGGACCGTCAAACTTTCTACAAACATGGCAGAAAGCAAAGTCTCCTGTAGCATAATTAAGATAATTCTCTTCAAAATATAATTCTTTTTTTTTTTTATATTGGGAAATCAATAATGCAGAAAATGGAGCATTCTTACAATGTTTTTGTTGGTCAACCCTTATATGTTGAAAATACATTTGAAAATGTTGGAAATGTTGAAAATACATTTCCTATAAAATGTAGAAATTTCAACTAAACCAAACAAATCAATACTGAATGCAGTTTGATAGTATAATGGAAGCATAGCGTGATCGTATAGCACTAATAGTATAGTGTACATCCTTCACGAGGCTCTGTGTTTCATCTGCAGTGTATCAACAGCAGCGTCAGCAGAGGAGCAGCAGGGATCACAGCTACAGAATCTTTAATGAATACTTTTGGCAGGGATCACGACACCTGCTTTATCTGCTTTTGATAGTGAAAAGGGAGGAGACGACATTGTAAAATATATATATACATATATATATATATATATATATAGTGTTTATATATGAAATAGAGTACAGTGCAAAGGGACAGATATCCTCTGCTTGTATTGTTTGCTGTGGACTGTGTCTTTCAGAGACCTCTGCAACACTTCTGTCAGTGTCCTGGGAGACTGCTTCAGTATGGCAGTTGTTCAGCAACTGTCCAAGAAGGACCTTGACAAAATGGATGAGCAGTGCGAAGAGGATATAGGCTGCAGTGGATAGAGAGGATACAGGGAGAGGACACAGAGGAACCAGGGGGCCTAGCTCAGTGAATTTGACAAGACGAATTTCTGGTTGTTGTTTTAGGCAACACTAAGCAATATTACATCATTTTATCCATGTTCTTTAACACATAGAGAAACATTTTGCCACGTAGGGACGGCATCATTGGTCCGTCAGTCTGTTGATCCGCCACTTTGGTCCAGACTGAAACATCTCAACAGCTAATGGATGGATTACCATTAGAGAAGAATGATCTCCAGAGGGTGAATCCTGTTGACTCTGGTGTGTGATTTTGAGTCCGTCCCATTCTCGTAATATCTCGGGAATGCCTTGAATTCATTTTTCCAAATTTGGCACAAATTTCGACCTGGACTGAAGGATGAACTGTTTCAATTTGTCAAAGGACAACGGTCACTGCGATCTAACAAAACACGTTTTTGGTCAACACAAGAATTTCTATGCAAATTACGACATTTTTTCTTTTCTGATAGGATAAAATGATAAAGTGATGACATTTATCTTGGACAGACATGGATGCAAACTACAACTTGGCTGGTTGGCGGAGCCATACAACTAGAAAACGCTAATTCCACTGTGAGATATAAAAATAACACTGAAACACCTCAGATCTCTTCATCATCTTATTTCAGTCACAAACAATAACACTGTGCTTTACAGCCAACATCTGGTAACTCAGGGTGAGACATACACATACACGCTGTCCCAGCGTTTTCAACGCTATCAGTTTTTTTATTTTATGTAGTATACAATTCATATTAGTTCAATTTAATCATCTGCGTATTTGTGTATAATATGTATATATACTGCTGCCACGTATTGTACTCGCACACTGAATGAGGAGGAAATGTAGAACAGCTGCTGAGGTGTCTCAGCTGATCAAACCCTCATCACAACATTTCCTTTTTCTTTCTCATTCAGCCCGAATTCAATCTTTCAGTATGAGGCCAGAGGTGTATTGTGTACTGACATGCGATCCTCTGTCCTGTGGTAAAACAGAGGATCAAAATCAATAAAACTCTCATTCAATACTGATAAATGTCCCCAAAGTCCACTGGATCAGCATTTTCTCCCCCCTTCTCTCTCCCCACTCCCCTTTTCTCTCTGTCCCCCTCCCCTCCCTCTCTCTTCTGTTTCTTCTATAAGCCGACCTCTACTGTATCTACCCCTGGCATCACACTGCAGAGCACTGAGGAAAGCTCAAACTGCATCAGACAAGGTGAGAATGATTCACACACTATTATTCGCTGTATATGAGGCTATGGCAAAAAAATATCGAACTGTGCCATGCACAATGCTTTTCTTTTAGTCTGGATGAAATATTAGGTTTAACACCGGAGTCAGCACTAAAGCAAATATTTGAATGAAGGCGAGAGGAGCTTTGCATCGAGCAAACAACACAGAGCTGAACTGCTTTATGTATTTTATTGACATATTTAACACAAGTAGGCAAACAATCGGCGCATGCACTCGACAAAAGGTGTGCACAGGAATGTGTCATTGTTGGCAGTTTACCAGTGAAGTTTGCAGTTCGTCTCTTTGCAGCGTGAAAACAGTGGGGACCTTAATAATGTAAAGACATGACAGCTAAATAAACAGGCCAGCTGTTTGGTGTTGATGTATATTCATTATCTGATGTTAGTTTGCTCTGACTGTTTTATTCAATATCTCTTTTTTTTTTGGCAGGAAACTTGGGAGAATGTTCTTCCTTGCCACAGTTTTACTTTTTGGTAAGATCATTTACGGTTTAGAAAATGTGAATAAAGGACTTTTTTTTTCCTGATTTATGTTTCTTCTTATTACATTATGAACGATATTCTCATCTGAGTTCGTTTTTTTTTTAGTGGGTTTATCGAATATCGGATCCTCTCTCTGTGTTATACTACTCATAGGCTTTGCGTCAGCCCAGAAGGTGATTCAGTTGAACTACTGCTCAATAGATGAGCACCTCCTCAGGATGGATTGCAAATACGCGGTACCTGCTGAGTCACCAGAACCGTTTTGCAAGTATACAAACGGTGAGAGACTCTTTGACACCACCGACCCGGACGAGGAGCAGCACGCCCCCTTCAAGAAGCGCGCCAGAGTCCGCATCTTCCCCGGCAACATCTGTCGCCTGCTGTTCAGAAACTTGCCCAAAGGCAAGTCCAACTTCACCTGCAACATCAAACTTGCCGACTCAGCCACGGCGTCCAAAACCTCAGTGGTTGAGAAAAGTAAGCTGCTTGTGCTCGATGGTCATTGTTTACCACAGCTGTCCACATCCTGTGGTTTTTGTTGTTGTTTTTTCACAAAAAGAAGTCATTTGAGTGACTGCCAAACAAAATACTTCCTCCTTCCTGAACCTGCATTATTGTTTTTCTGATTGCAGAGCTCCTCCTCCCATGCTCAGGGTGGAGTGTCCTATTACAGAGCTGCAGTGGCCCACTGCTGACCTTGATGACACTTCCCATGCTGCTGGAATTTCACTGGCTGTGAACGGAGGCGCCAAACTGCTGCACACGTTAACGCTGAGCACCACACACGCTCCGGAAGTTGTGTGTAAGCACAAAGTGCAATGAGTTGAAATGAATACGATATATATTTGGTATGTCACAGGCCTGCTAACTCTTCATCATGCACTCAATACTAAGCACACGTACTGCTGCATACACTTTATACTCTACAGTACTCCCGCATATAAACAGTTATTGAAATGCATTAGAAATCTGTCGGATCCCTGTGGATTTCTAACAGGGCGATGAGTAAAAAGCATGAATGTGACTTAGTCTTCAGCTAAAAGTCTATATTCTGTAATATTTGATATTTACATTCAGTCATTTTTGGGGATTTTATTCAATCTAATGAAAGATATTCAGTCGTAATAACAAGAAAGGGGGGAACTATCTATGCTGCAGCAAATAATGAGAGAGACTTTAAAGAGAGCTGCTTAACCACCGAGCAATTACAATTTTCCCAGCTCAAAAGTGATGCGATGTTGCGCTCCGCCATGTGACGTTATTGCTGAGTATCGTCACTCTTTAAGGTAAGCAATCTATTTGGCCTGACTGAAATCTGTCCCCTGTGTCTTCTTCTTGGCTGCCAAAACGAGGAGGGCAGACAGAGGCGACCTTGTGCCACGCGGGCCCCCAAGTGGAAGATTGCCTTGTGCTAGTCGATAAGAACTGGGCAGGGCAACAGAGATGGCCTTGGCAGGGTTTGATCTCATGACAAGCAGAGAAACAAAAAACTTTTAAACTGTTTTTCACTACTTATGAATGCATGAGCATTAAAGTCTATATTCTATTCTGAGGAGAGGATGTATAAAGTCCCTCCATCATTGCGACAAAGAAAAAAAAAAAAAACACAAACTCAGTTTTTACTTTGCCTTTCACTTGTGCCTGAAACACATGATCCATGTTCAGCCGAGGCTTGTTGTCACACATATACAGTGAGTTTCTGAGCGCTATACGTTTAGTCAGATCCACATGGTTATATTTATACATGGACACTGAATATGCTTTGTATGGTGCAATGTTTTCTCTGATAATGTAAAGGATTTGTACTTGTATGTGTGTATCATAGTTGAATAGGTGGTGTGTAGCCAAAGCACAATCATTTAATTGCACTAAGAGGCACTGCTGTACTATGTACTGTATAATGACAATAAACTGAATTTAAAATGAATGGCATCAAAGAAGAATAATGCTCATTAAAAGGAACTAACCAACCAATTAAATGTGTTTGAGCTCCATCATGCATGTCCACAGTAAGTGTGTGCGTTATGCTGAAGCTGCTGGTGGTGTCCTGTAGAGGGCAGCACTGAGTCGGATTGGATTGGACTTGAAAGTGTCAAAAAAGAAGTAAATGATTGCAGGGGTAACAGTCATGAGGAAATACCAAAGTTCAAAAATATGCAAAGCAGAGTGTTGTGTCCGAGCAGGAATTTTAGCCACGAAATCAATTTAACTGCACACACAGGCTGAAAGAATGCGTCTGTGTTTTTACAAAATCCTGGAAACAATTCACGTTCAAATGAGAGCTGCAATACCACAGCCATCCTCAAAATGTCAAAATGTACAATCTATGTGGGGATTTCTCTGTGCAGAGCAAACGTTTCGTCCGTGTGTTCTGAAACTGTGAGTGTTAATGTGCTGCCAAAACATCCTGCACACTTTGAAACTTGGCTGCTGAGATTTGCTCCCATGAGCACTACAGTGAGCTTTAGACATTCGTGATTGGCTGATAAGGCCTCACAGTTTATCTCAAATATGTTGGCCGGGGTTGAGGGCTCTGTGCAGGCCAGCCAAGATCCTCAACAAACTCAGAGTTACTTTTCTGAGTAGATTTCCCTTTAAGGGCATTGTCATGTTAAGATTTCGCTGAACTGGAAATTAGGAAAAAAAAAAAATGAAAAGCAGTCCCAGAATTTTTTTTAAAAAGCACGCAAAAGTATGTGTCTGTCCCATTTTGTCCACATGGTGTAATCTACACTTACAGAGTCAAAGGATGGAGAGTGACAATATTGTTTCTTGCTGAAGAGTGAACAGACCAACTGTGTAATTAACCCCCAACCTAGTGTTTACATTGTACAGACAAATGAAGTAACTCCTTGCAGACTTGAGTCAGGATGCCTAATCATGTTCTTCCACTCTGCGTTAAGGAGAACTTGTGTCACACATACTGTAGCACTGCTGTTTAGATCGGAGGCATTCCAGACGACTGAGTCATGCACCAGACATTTTCCAACTGAATTACAACACAGGTGAGTGTAAACCCAGGCTATGTTTATATGTGATAATGTCTTTATATTAATGGTGTTATCAAATCAATTAAATCATTGCAATTTACATGCATGTAAAAAGAAACATATAATGTGTTAATGTTGCAAATGTATATCTGCTGTATGTGGAACACTTTAAATTAAATATCAGTCACAATGCATCACATTTACCTCATTGAAGTTTATTCAACCTCGATATGAAATGTTGCATTTTGCATTTATCCACAGTATCACTGTTTCAAATACATTCTTCATGAATGGGTACTGCTGTGCAACTATAACAGATTTTAACTTAATAACTTAAAATAGAGGTCCTATATCTCCAAATAAACAGACACACTGAATGGTAATTTAACCTAATAATGGTTAGTTAATAACAATGATAGTCAAATAATAGTCTTACTGCCATTAATGTCACAGAATTTGTTGTCACTGATTAATAAACATTATAAAATGCACAGCTCACAGCAATAGTTATAACATATTGGTTTATTGTTTTATCACAGATTTATTTGGAGTTTTTAAAAACATAATGTCAATCTCTTCTTGCAGCACACCAGTTTACCTTCTGCTGTGATATCTCAGTGTGCTACATTGTGTGGCGCGTGCACACGATAGAAAACGTGTTTTTCCGAGGCCAAAGACAAGAACTGAAGGAGATTTAACACACGAACATTTTCAATCTGTGTCACAGATGGTGGAGGGTTCAAAGACCTGAACCCAACCAGTCCCGTGTCTGTGTAAATATGATCTGGCTAATAAACGACCGGATTGCCACAGTTTTCTCTCCATGTGAATGTGCTTTCTAGCTCTGCTCTAGTGTGCTCTCAAACCTGTCTTTCCACTCTGTCGTCACGAAGGCACCTGAGAGGATCCTGTTACCGGAAGTCACCGAGCTCGCTGTCACCAGGGCGGACTCCTTCAGGTGAGCGCAGACAAGAAACGTCGACACGGTGAACTCATATTTGGGAACTACAATCACTCGGTTTTTTTGTTCGACACAAGGAAGACTTTTCGGGAATTTCTGTGCCCCTTTTTTTCCAGGAGTAAAGTTAAGAAGGGACGTTGTCGTGTAGCAGGAGAAAAAAAAGAAGCACAAAACTGGTCAACATGCTTGTCAGCTGGTTGGTTTCGGTGGCTTTGTTCTTCACCGCAGCGACAGGTGAGTTGGTTTTGGGCGAAACATTTTTTTTTTAAAGAAAGTCAACGATTGAAAGTAACTGTTGCACAGTCTAACTAAACGACAACAGCAGCAGTAGTGGATATGGTGTCCCTGAACGTTACACGAGATGTTGGGAGCTTTGTTGTTGTCTAATCATTCTCAAATTAATCTCGGGCCTGGTCCTGTAAACCAAATGGTGGCCTGTTGTCCTCGGATCAGGATGACACGGTGAAGTTGACTTTAGTGAGCATGTAATGGGTTCTCCTTTGAAGCCTACAATTCGCAGGAGATTTCCCTTTTTAAAAAAAAAAATGTTTTGTATAATGCCTCTTTAATATAAAATGACCGCAATAGAGCAGAAACGGTAGGCCTGCTTCTGTCCTGAACTCACTCAAATGGGGAAGCTGTGAAAAGACGAGATGTAGTAGTTCCTCCTGTGTAGTCATCTTGTACGTTCATCATGAATTTAGGAAGAGTGCTCTACAAATACATGCGCTTCCACGTTCCTGTACTTGATGGCCTTACACACCTACAGGTAGACAGGGCCACTGTTGGATCAATGATGAGCTCACTGAAGGCCCCCGAAGAGTGGACTTCCACTGCATCCTATTAAGAATCACACAGTACTGTGTGTGTGTGTGTGTTAGTGTCCCACTCACTTATTAGTGCAGTAGCTCCATACATTTGTGTCTCAGTTAAACTCATGCTCTCTCTGAATTTGTGAGATATTTTCTGTGTTCACATATCAAGCTGCCACTCATCACATCATCATGGTATTTGCATTGTTTTCTTTGTGGGTGGATGGACCATTATTTACAGTGAGTAGCCTCTAAATCAGGTCCTGGTTATTGATGACAACGTACTTTTTAAATATTACACACTAATTCTTTACAACAAAACGATGTTGTATCTATCAACTTGCAGCATTACATTCACAGTCTTGACTTGTAAGAGCGTTGGGGTTTTCATGAACATCATGGAATCTACAGTATAATAAGTTCACGTGAGCTAGCTCAAAACACGTTTTAATAACAAGCATTTTTGCACAAGTGACTGACATCATAGGACTCTGTTAGGCCAGACTAGGCCCGGTGTGTTTTGATTAAGTATTCCTTCCATCAGTGCATCTGCAGCACACATTCTACTGTATGAAATGGACCCGGAGGCTGTAAGATTGTTGCACTGAGCAGAGGAATTCACTTACGTGGTTGTAATTGGGTTTCTCCCCAACCTCCCCCCCCCCCAACCCTGAAACTCTCAAAGTATGCAAACAAAGAAGTCACGGAGTGCTCTGGTTTCATTTCACACTGGAGGCTTATCTCCGAACCAAAACTGACTGTGTGGCCTTCTCTCAGCTGGGACGGCCTGTGAGAAACGTCTGCAGGGTGTCGAGGACGCCTGAACGCCATTTAAGTAGCCACAATAAAACCAGTTATCAGAAAGTACGCATTATGTGGATACTCGTATTCATTTAAACTATTTTTTTTACATGTTCCTTTTGTAGTGAATGTGTGTGACGTGTGCAATGAATGACTTTGCACACAGTAGATGATTAACTGGCTCCTGCTGCTCTTCCCTGTAGTTAAAGCTTGTCGGACAACAATGCAGCAGTAGTCAAAAGGTGGAACTCCCAACACTTAGAATAATGGCAGTGCGGTGTAAAGCGAAGTGTTGCAATAATGTATATATTATGTGACTGTAAGTATTAATAATGTAGTCGGTCGTGTCTCTGTTGTAGCACTACTGCCGTGACTGAAAATACCCAGTTTCAGGCTGACTGTTGACAGTTTCACCGGAAGTTTTCTGGCTCAGCGGACAGGAATGAGACTATTTTATTTTCCTCCGCGCCCTGACGGCTTGTGAGCATGCTCCGAGTGTTTGACAGGCGGGTGTGATCGTTACCGTGATGTCATGCGGTTGGCGTCTGAACTATGAGAGCACCTTTCAGTTATTGGTAATGCAGTGCCGGGTCTTTTTACCCCAATGAACACCAATGCAGTTATATTGTGTCGTGCTGCTGCTCACTATTTTAATATTCATTCACCTGCCCATTATTTCCTAAAGTCAATCAAGTTGAATCAGAAATGAATAAAAAGTCTTTTTTTTTTTTTTATTGGCAAATTGATTCATTCAAGCTGCTCATTTTATCCAACAAACTGTTCAAAACTAAGAGTTTAAATAGTTATTATTCATTCAGATATTCAGTTTACCATCACAGAAGATGAAGACGTCTAGTACATATTTACATTTTACAGGTGGAACCAGTAAATCTTTGGCATTTTAAAAACAACTGATTATTAAAACAGTTTCCTGTTAAGTAGTACTGGGAATATTCTTTCTCCTGTCAATCCTCTTTTGACACAAACCTCTTCAATGCAGTCGACGAGTGTACGCGACTCCACTTTTCCGAGCAGAGCTCAGACGTTATTCTCTAATGGAAACTGATGCTGCTCTCCATCCTAACTGCCTCAGTCCTCATGTCTGCTGCAGCTTCATTCAGGATTTTCCTACTTGCGGAATACGCGTTTGTCTTTTAATTTGATGCCAAAGTCTAATTGCATGTTTTCTTGTACTGCGTGTGTGTCCAGGTGTAAGTGGCTTTACAGTCACCACCAGCAACGCAGATGTGCGGGTGAAAGAGAATGACGGTGAGTCCTGAAAATCAGAAATGATTTGAATGTAGAGAAGCCATTGTATGCTGTAATTACGTGTCCCAAAGTCATTAGCTCTGTTTGAAAGAGCGGAGCTGGGAAGGTTGGCTTTGTCTCGTCACTCAATAGGAGTCTATGGCCGTGCAGTAATCCTGCTCACGGCCTTTTATTCTCTCTGTGTGTTGCTTTAAAAAGGAGAACAGAATTGAGAACAGGTAGTATGGAGCTACAGCTACGGCGACTGCATAGGCTCTGCTGCTATATTGTAACTTGCCTGCAACATTCATATCCTCTTTTTAAAGCCTGTGAAACACCAGAGTTAAACAAAGTTAGCTAGTGCACCCACGGCATGCATGTCTTTGTAACACCTTGTATAAACTGTGTAATTTTAAGATGCGTAAATGCCAATGTTTTGATGTTTTTTCCTATTGATTTCCTGTGTTTGTGCTGCATACTGATGCAGAGACGTATCCACACAGCTGAGCAGTAGTGCTGTAGTGTCCTTCAGATATCTTCCCACTGGAGTAAAGAATGCTTGTGATTATGAGTGTTTAGTGAGAAGTTATTTTAAGAAACATGCAGTAAATGTAAGATGGAAAAATAGTTTCAGAATTTTATTTTTTGTGACAATTCTTTTTAAAAATTTATTTCATGTTACACAATGGAAGTGAAAACCTTCACAGTATAGTCGTGTGTTCATTTTGGATGTGACGTTATTTCAGGGACTGACCTCACATGCTCGCATTCAGCCGACTTCGGTGCAGACGCCAGAGTCGAGTGGAAGTTTAAGAACCTGAAAGGCTCACAGGCGTATGTGATTTTTAATGGGGTACCAACAAGTAAGTAGATGCACAATCTTGTTATTTGCCTCCTTCTGTAGCATGTTGATGAATGTCTTTGTTTTTTTTTCCACAAAGAAGTTTTAGATTTGTATCCTGTTTGCCTGTCTCTCTGTTAGAATAATATTGAGAAAACTAATTTAAAAGATTGTAATGACCTTTGGTGTAAAGTTGGATAAAGACAGAACTTATCAGTGTTAGTAACACAGCACCAACAGCAGCGGCACCTTTTTATAAAGCCTTTTAGTCTTTTTGCCCGTAACTCCTGAGGTGTAGAAGAAGAAGAAAAAAAGTCTCTATCTCCTGGATTCCTTCCCTGTCCAACCCAGTATCCATGGAGGCACTGCCCATGCATACATATTTTGAATATTTTGAACGCTCCTCCACAGCGCCATATTCCAAACGGGTGACGATGTACGGTACTAATCTGAGATTCTCCAAAGTGACCCGTGAGGACAACGGCATGTACGACTGCGAGGTGTCCAGCAGCACCAGTGCTAGCCAGTTTGGGGAGGTCAGGTTGAAGATGACTGTTCTGGGTAAGGATCCCAGACTCGTGGCCCTGCCATAAAATATACGTTTGTGTACTGTTATGGAGGTTTGTGTATTACTGCACATGTAGAGACCCGTTGAAAACTCAATGCCATGTCCCACAGTGCCTTCAGCTGTGCCCCTATCACGGGTCCCCACCTCGGTGACCACGGGCAGGACGACCAAGCTTACCTGCCACGACAGCGTCGGCTCGCCTCCGTCCAAATACAAGTGGTTCAAAGATGGCGTCCTCCTGCCCGCTGAACCCAGCAAGATTGCTGCCTTCAAAAATGCAACCTACAAGCTAGACACGGATACCGGCAACCTGGTCAGCTAAAACCTATTACTTTGCACCAGCTCTGCTGTGACAGTTACTGTCCCCTTGGTCTTTAAAATTAAATATATATTATGATTAAATATATATATATACACCCTGTCTGTCTCTTCAGGAGTTTACCTCTACAACCAAGATGGACTCGGGTCAGTACGTCTGTGAGGCGTTCAACGACGCTGGTCCTCCTCAGCGCTCTAAAGCCTTTAAGATGGAAGTCCGTAAGTACTCTTCTCTTTCAAAACATGCTTCAGCCTAAGCTTCAAATGCAAGAGGCAGTCATCTCTAAACCAGTTCCAGCCGCTGCGTGCCAACACCTGAAGGCTAGTAAACGGGTTTGGCAGCATCGAAGGAGCCAATAGAAACTGTAATGCTCTTCATTATGACACTACTTTTGTTTTCATTTTTCCTTTGATCAGTTCTAGAGTTTGATTCTTCAGTTTTTGCCACACCCTGGTGTTTGACTGTAATTCAGCTGATGAACCTGGAATTGTGACGTTTCCTTTAAGGTGACGTCAACGTTGGAGGAATTGTTGCTGGGGTAATCGTGGCTCTGCTGCTAGTGGGCCTGCTGGTATTTGGCGTTTGGTATGCCCACAAGAAAGGATATCTGCCCAGTGAGTTTTCTACATTATATTAAAATCATTTACATGTGATCATCAATATTCTGATATTCATAGTTGACGTTACCGGAGACCGAGAAGGTTGTCAAGTCCCCCACATGGTCGGCAAACAGTTTATTGAAAAAGCAACATTTTGGTGGTAAACTCGCTACAAGGCAACGTCTTTATACTACTGGCCACAAGCTGAAACAACCAAAACATGAGTCAAATCACTTTTGCACGTTATCCCTCTGACGTTGTTTTCCTTTCTTACCTTTACAGAGAAGACTGAAAGGTGAGAGGATTTTCTTTCTTTTTTTAATACTTTCTAGACTTTAGCAGATGATCTATCGACTGACTTCACACTATTCCCTCAGTGAAATGCAGGTCTGACTGGTCTGCTCTCCCTGTGACTCACTCAACATGTTGTTTTTATTCTCCCTGCAGCAAACCAAAGCCCAGCGTGGTCTACCAGCCCGCATCCTCACTGTACAGTGGTGGTGACGATGAAGACGTGAGTATGAGTGTTGTTGTTGTTCCAAGATATTTATATCATATTCAGGCGTGCTTGATGTTAGTTAAGGACAGGCTATAGTACTTAGTTTGGTGTTTTTTTTTAGTTCAGACTGAGAGTTCTGATGTTTGATATTTTTGCTTTCAGGGGGAATTCAAACAGAAGTCGTCGTTCGTGGTATAGTCTTCATCAACGACGGGAGATCACCTCGCTTTTAAACGTCTCTCGGCATGGGATTTTCCTCAAGTCTTTCTTTTGATTTGCTCCTAAGTTGCAGTTTGTATAGACCAGTGTGATTGTTGACCTGAACCGTCTACTTTAGTGTCTCAGATGCATTGACGGTTATGAGCCCTCTTCCATATGTCGATATTATTTTAATGGCATGAGATGCGACTACTAGAGACCCCCTTTAGCCTCCGACATGTTTCCATCGTTTTCTTTGCAGCGTGTGTTTCTGTGTGATTCAGATTTTTCTGTGCTTCCGAGTGCTACGGAAGTTTATTTTATTTTTTATTTTGACCAAGTTGATGCATCTGCATGTACACATATCAAATCAAATGGAGTGCTGATACTCACAGTACTAGTAATAAAGGAAATCCAGGTAAATTAACTTATTTTAGAAGGAAATTGTACTCATGAGTACAGCTTGATAAAAGCTTTTCAAAGACACAACTCTTATCAGTCTGTATGTAAGCTGAACCATTGAAGGAGCTTGTATATCAAAAATGGATCATTGGTTGAGTGTTTTTCTTTTTTAACAAACTACAAAATTGTTGTAATGTACAATATTTTTTTTATTCCTATTAAAGTTTTCTTTTGTAAATACAAAACTGTTTTCACATTTATTATTTAGAACAATTTTAAAAACTGTTTTCTCTGAGCGTCCTGACATTAACAGGAATCTCTACTCCTGCTTGTGTGATCAACATTTTAGGTGCACATTCTCTTCTACACATCATTTCTAGTTGATCTAGTGGTATGTGTCTGGTATGTTGTCTGGACATCATTTTTTTAAACCTCTGAACCACACTGGCCAAGCGAATTGGTGTTTAACTCAGTGAAGACTGACAATTCAGTAAACGTCAAAAGCGAGGTGTTAAACACGTTTTTAAATGATTACCAGCCTCTTCATAAAGCATCGTGTGCAGCCTTATCGTTATGATTAATTCCCCACACTGTTGTGACACGATGGTCCTAATATTAGTTCCCTCTACCTCCAGACACTAAAGTTATTCATGTGTTACCTTTGACATCCACAAATTCTCAGGCCATATATTGAAGTGGTTTGATAAGGTCAGACATCAATCATGCGCTAATCTAATCATTCAGGTACAATATTTACAATGGGGAAACCATTTTTCAAGTTTTCTACATTGCTTGACCTTTCCTTTGTAGAAAATAGAGCTGATGGATCGGCTGATGATTGTAACTTTGCCTTATGTATTGGTTAATAAAATGTTAAACTGAGTCTGCTGTTGTGACCGGTAATATTCAGCTGTGCATAGACACAGTTGAGCTACAGTGTCAAATGTTTATTTTTGCCACTTCAGTTTTTTCATTTTTCTGTGTCAAGAAAATGATCCTTTTCCCTGGCTGCAAATAAGAGAGAGTGAGTGCTTATTGTACTTGATTAAAAATATCATATGACAAAGGCTCCGCAAAACTAACAAAAAAATGCAAATGCCGACAGACCAAAAGTATATTACTGACAACTGCAGCTGGACTCCTACAGCTTCACTGCACATTTGAATTGGCTGTAAATCAAGTACAAATACATCATCTAGACTCCACATGCTGCATATTGTCAACACCCTGTTATGTACATACAGTATATAGACCACTATTATGACATTGAGAACACATGTATGTATAAATTGACAAACGTGAAGTTTACAACTGTCTTGCAAATTGCCGGAGGACCCAGTTAACCCAGTAATATTGACTGTGTTCAATTAACACGAGAGTGCAATATTCCCATTAATTTCAATAATGCAATTAGACACTTATATGACCCACAACAATGTTATCAGTTAAGGGAAAATAACTGTTTTTCTGGTACCCAGCTCATATGAAACTGTAAACGCAAAGATGGGACAGTTTACTACAATAAGTTATGGGCAATAAGGCCAGGTTCTGCCAGTCGTGATCTCACCACAAACGCATTTTCAAAATAAAATGCATATTCAACTGAATAGGCAATCTAAGTAGATACAAAATCAAAACAAATATATATATTTTTTAATGTAAAAATGTAATATAGTGACATGTTTACAAAGTTTGACGCCCATAAGTTGCTGTGGCAACTGAGGATGGCGTTGCTGCTCTCTTTCCTGTGCACTGCGCATGCGTAGCGTACCAACACCCACTTTCCCCAGACAGGAAGTGTGACCAACTTTTTCCACCATCCAGCCCTACCTCGATGCTTTTCATCTTACTGCCTCGACCAAATGTGATTTCTGCGCGCTTGTGCAACAACAGCGCGTCCAACCGAGAAGAGTGTGTGTTACTCTCAGTTTAACTCATATTCCGCCTTAAAAAACACACATACACACACACAGACACAGAGACTTCCGGTCCTCTCATAAGTCTGCGTACTGCCTCTTTAACTAAAAGGGGCCGCGCAGCCGCAACATTTTACAGGCTGAACATCCGCCCACTCAGGACCCATTCATAAATAAGACATCGTGTGGAAAAATAAGCTCATACAGCATCTGTTTTTTTATTTTATTCAGTTGAGTGTGCGCGAGGGGGCGAGCAAAGAACCAGACATGTTCACCTCGGTCGGGGACTGTGAATCGGGGGCACGGCTGAGAGGGCAGAAGTGACTTCCCATGGCTGACCCGCCTGCTGATGGTTTTGACTTTATGTGCGAGCCGTCAGGAGGCAGCTCGATCTAGCTCAGAGCGTTAGTCAAACCCAGATAAATGCTCCTTTCCTCGGACGGTTTGGTGTTTTGTACATACTTCCGCCTCACTCAAATCACCCTCGTTTAAATAGTCCACCGCTTCCATCCTTCTTTTTTCTTTTTTCTTTTTTAAATAAATGAAGATACAGCAGAGGAGCCGAGGACCTCCCATACCGATGGAGCTGTGAGTTATGGCAGCTAAAGAGGAACTGTATGCCAAAGTGACGCCGCGGAGGCAGCGGCAGAGCCGGCCAAGCACCGTCAAACATGGGTCCGCTCTGGACGTGCTGCTGTCCATGGGCTTCCCCAAGACCAGGGCGTGAGTACACATCTGCACTGTCCCAAGACACACACACAGACACATATATATATATATATACACACACATATACACGTACATACATACATGCATACACACACACACGCGCGCGCGCTATTATAACGAGGTTAAATCAGGCTTCCCAGCAGTATCCCTCTCTCGCCAAAGTTGCATGCCTCCTTCTCTGTCTCTCTGCGTGTTTCAGTGTCATAATCAGCTGATCTGAAGCATCTCTGCAGCCGAAAGGAGACGTGTCTGCTGTGCCATGTAATGCTGTTAACACACGGCACAGCCTATGTGGGGGGGCCATGTCGAATGACCCCTTTTAAACTGTAGTTTTTCGCTCTGGAATCCACAGCCATATATATATATACTGCATGTTCCTCTCTACAGGGTTGTGCAATACGAGTCAATGTGTTTTAATGTTGTGCAGTGGGTAGTGAAGTTGGAACCGTTTTATAGAGTCATGTAGTTCAATGTGCTGTGTTACGATGCATCATATTTTATATAGTTATTATGTGCAAAGTTACCTGTACCTGCAAATATGAGTAAAAAGTAAAAAATACCTCTGAAAATACTCAAATAAATAGAAGTACTACTTGATAATAAGTACGTAATACTTTTGCTCCAGTACCATTACTGTACTTTGGTTACTTTCCACCAACCAATGCAACAGAAACACCGCATCACTGGTACGTGTGTGTCTGTGGGTGTCTATGGTTTTGTTTTTTTGGACACATTTCCCACCACAGAAGAAGAACACGAGAGATGCTCAGTGTTTTCTGACTCACACTTTTCTCTCGCCAGCGCTCCGTATTTTTCAATGGAAAGCTGATCCTGTGGGCATTCCTGCATCTTCTTCTCATTCATCCTTGAGAGAAGAGTTGCCGGGAAACAAGCACCGTTGGCTTGTGAATGTAGTGTATGGATGATGTCATTGTATTAGAAAACGACAATGTGTCGTCGTCTGCTTGCTACTAAGGGTTGTGGGCTCAAGCATCAGCGCAGTGTAACCCTTTATAGAGCCTGAACGTATGCTGAAGTGTTTGGTTGACACTGGGAGGAATGTAGCAGATTGTTTCTAAGAATTTCATGAGAGTTTTAAGCAGTATTTGGCATGAAGTCTTAATATTTAAGACCACAAGTCAACAGAAGCATTTCTCTTTTAAAACCAGAACCCTGAAAATATATAGGAATGTGGAGGTGCTGCATTGTCAATGAACGGGAGGGTAAATTTATAGACGTACAGAACGCAACTTTATGTTGTAAAGTATGCTTTGTAAAACCCATTTCCTTCCTGGTAACTCAACTTGAATCCTTTTACACCTAAATATATCCTTCGATATGCTACGTATGGCCACGGACACTGAGAAGTTCTGCATGACTCAGTTTTTACATCGCGGTCTCCTTTCACCGCGTGAACTCTTATCTAATCGCATAATCTATAATCATAATGTCCTTTCTCATAGTTTGTGTATAGTCAGTGACACGTTATACACCCAGCCCGATGATTTGAGCAGCCCCATCTCGCACAAAAGCCTTTCTGTGTGTGCAGCGTGCCGCGAAATTGTGTCCCATGTAGCAAAAAATAAATAGTTCACTTTGAATCTCTGTCAGCTGCGGCGGTAACCTCAGAGCTCCGTGATTAACCCCCAGATCTGTTACTTGTTTCAGTTTCTGAATTGTAGGATGTAAAACTGTCTCCCAGCGTTATAAAACAAGAGGCCAACACTTATGGAATGACTGCTGGCTCTTATCTGAGTTTTGCTAAGTACGCCAAAAGTACCGAGCAGTCTTTCTTTCTTTTTAGTAGACAGATACAGCATCTCCGAAATTAAGCCTTTTATATCTCCTTGCAGAACAGTCTTCCATCGCTCTCCAGACTGCAGCGCTCTCTCCTCCTGCCTAATGAACCACTGCAGACTATATGAGTGACTGTGGCTGGTTATATGTCTGCAGACTCTCATCTATTACTGATGATCACTTTGATCAAAGGTATAAAATTCTAATGAAGCAGAATAATTCGGCGTCATTACCTTTCGAGCCTGTCTGCTGTGATGTCAGTGGAGACACAGAAACCACGAGATGATAGTGAAGATGAAAATACAGATGGGCAGGTAATGCAACACGGGTGAGGCTGCGTGATGTTTATGCGCGTCACCCTGGGGTGTTTAAGTTCGGTGCGTCGGTTTCTACCTGGAGCTTAAAGCACAGTAGTTAATACACAGAATTAAGTGACATATGGGTCGGGGTTGTCCATATTAGCACAGACACAAGACCTTGCTAGCTGGCTAGCTCTAGTCTTTCTCTATATTATCCCTAAACTGTTCTGTTTACTTACTTGTCCTTTGTTTACCATCGCACAGCATTTCGTTAAAAAGAAAGCGATTGAAGAGAGATAAAAAATGACGTTCTCTGAGCTAACGAGCTTACTAATGGTCAGTTTGCAAACTCACTCAGTGTTGTTGTTCGTGGTGTCACTATGGGCCTATACGCTGCTTTCATCAAACCTGTTTCCAGCAGCTGAAACAGACGGAGTCAGCAACTATTATTTACAAGCTTACAGAGCCTCAGGAGGGAATGTGGGACACGCACCAGGTGGGAAAAAACCTTCCAAATAAATGCAAATAATAAGGCACAATGTGTGTCGGTGTTGTGTTTATAGCTCGCTGCGCCGCCCCCATGTTTTTACAATTTGTCAATATAATCAATGAATTAGTAAAGTACAGCTTTGGCCAGACATTCAATGCCAGCTCTCAGTACTTGACAGATTTGGATACTCGGTTCTACAGATATATTTTGGTACCATTTAAAAAGTATTCAACACCCGGCAGAACTCTGTCCTGTAAAGAAGAACTGCGACGCTAATCCAGATTGTCACGTTGTACTCGTTGGTTCAGCCACCGAACCAGACACAAGACAGGAAAACTTCAAAATAAACAGCTGACTTGCATGTTTTTGCTATCAGGCCCGAGAGGAGAAGCAGGAATAATAGGAAAATCAGTTATCAGTCATAGCTTTAGGGAACAAGAGCTTCAATGTGTTTGAGGAGTTAGTTTAAACCAGTGGGGAGCATGAATCACACACACACACACACACACACACACACACACACACACACACACACACACACACACACACATAGAAACAGCCCCTCTAATCCCTTTGGGGGAATTTTCTGCTGAGTCATTCAGGAATTGGCTATTGTAATCAGATAGGAGCTGGATGGACAGTGGTCTCTCTCCCCGTTCTGATGAGAGCCTGACAGACGCACAGAGTTTCATCGTGTTTATTTTTTTTGCTTTTGTTTAGTTATACAACGCTGGGATTGGACAAAAGACATCAATTTTGGTTGGACAATGAGTTGCTTTGGCCTTTTTCACTTTCCTCCCACCTCAATTAACAAATACAGACCTGTGAAATAAAGCACTGCAGTTCAATCTCTCAACCTGCTGTAAATACAATACAAATATTGAATCATTTATTTGTTTATTTCGATTTTCGATTTAATCTTTAAACAGGAATTAGCCCAAAAAAATACCTACCAAGTGTCATGTTTTGGATTGTATGATTCAAACTCTCTCCAACAAAATCCCTGACGGCTGGACCTCAGTGTAAACTCTTTTCCTTTATTGTGCTGGTTGTGCAGTCTCACCAGTGTATTCAAAGTCCCCAAAAGGTCCTCGCTTTGTCATTCCTCATTCACCTTGATTTAAAGCATGAGTCATCCCTGTCGTCCTAACGAGACACACACACTATATGTGTGTGTGCAGTGTTAAATGTCGTGCTTGTGGCCAAAATAACTGGGCATACTGGAGTCACACACCTTGAAATGAATACGTTTCAGGATACAGATTTGTGTATAATCATCTGATAAGCTTTGTTTTGTTTCATTACACAGAGGAATAATGGAAACAGGAAGTTGATGACCAAAATGTAACAGAACATCGACCGGAGCGGTGGAGGCCGAGGCCTTTTTTCACTCTGTCTGCTATCAACCAGATCTAGAAGGAGGCATAGAACCAGAGACGTTCCCTGTCAGGCAATACAGCAATGTCATGTGATCTTTTAGACCAATCACAGGTGTTCTCACAGTGACGCATGTGTGTGGAAAATTCAACGACTATACTTTGGTCAGAAAGCCTGTGCTCTCAGCAGCACTATGCCCCCCCCCCCGCGCCCCCCGTCTGTGTTTCCACCGTTGCATGGGGCAACTCCATCACAGTAAATACAGATGAATCTGTTGGTTATTTTTCAATTCGATTCAACTTGTTTGGTTATTTAAATACATTTTGAACATTTTGAAGATGCCCCTCACAACTTCTAAGAGTCCACTTTGACACTTTCTAATTGTTTTTGTCCAACCAACAGTCCAAAACCCAAAGATATTCACTTTACTGTGGCAGAAAATAGAGAAAAGCAGCAAATCCTCACATCGGAGAAGAGCAGATTTGAGTCTTCTGCTGATTGGATCATTGAATAATTGACACATGGTTTCTGCACTAGTCTGATCCCGTGATGGGGGCCTGTTGGACTGACTTAGCCTGAAGACATTTGACACTAAAACACAACCGTGCCGGACAAATATTCACTGGTTTAAGTGATTTTTACATTTCTGCTTGCAATTGTCAACACATCTTTACTCACTGGTACATTTGAAGAGAATTAGAATGACATGTCATAAATTAATTTGCTGCTATGATATTTACTCGGAAATTAATTGTTAAAGAAAATGCTAAATAGATTGTATTTAATACAGCCTATCATGCAAAAGGACACTCCCGTCATATTATGCACCCTCATCTTGGTTGATAGTGAGCTTCAGTTTATAAAACAATGACAAAAACCTAAAGGACGGCTCGGTTTTGTATAATTTAATGATACTTTTGAGGTCGCTTCTATACAGTGCTTATTTCATACAGGTTGTCTTTAGTCCCTGACAAGCTTATTGTCTGTTTCATCATGCTTCTCGAGCGAAGACTTCAAAGCCACTGTGGTTACTGAGCTGTACATCTAGCTTGGATAACATCACGTACGGTAAATTTCCACCCTTCTGAGAAGTCTTCTCCGTGTGAAAGAGGAAGTCTGTGAGCACGCAGACTTTTTTCCCATCGACACCACTTTCATAACTTCTGCCTTAAATGCTACGTGTCTCACTCCGCTGTCATCCAACATGCAAAACAAACAAAAAAAGCATCACGTGGAAACCTTTTTTAGTTCATACAAGGGCGCTACATGATAATAATTCTACACATAACTTATGCATACATGTGACACTTTGGTGCCTGCGCGTTGCGGCTCGCAAGAACAAACTCGAAGCTTGTGATCGAGAGACAGCCAAGAGGAAGTCGCCCATTTCCGGAAGTGGCTTGTGACCTTTACTGAGCGCTGTGTTGAGACGGTGGTTTAAGGGCGGCTCAAAAAGGAGATTCACATGTCACTTGCAGATAGGAAAATGAGTTTGGTGTACTGCCCGAGTCATCAAAGTTGAAAAAAGGCCTGAAGATTGCAAACCGTATACCTTTTTTATATATTGGACAGAAATCAGATTGACCATGTTTAATCAAAATAAAGAATGATTTGGGTGTCAGAAGTGTTGTTTTAAGGCCTCCACATGCCTACAAAGCACGGCTCAATCATATGCTGTTCGCTTCATACGACACATCCCGGGACTTTCGAAGAGTGCCGTGTGATGCATCACTATTTTGCCGCCGTGCCTCATGTATTCTTAGTGAAACATTCGCTTTGTGCACTTTGACTTTGTTTCGCTGACGTCACTTGTCCGGAGCTAAAAATAACAACTCATGCCACAACAACACACTTAATCATTGGTTGAACAGAGAAGCTTCGTAATAATCCTTTGTTCAACCTGGTAAGCTTGATGGACACATATAGCGAGGAACATTGTTAACGTCACACAGACGCTCACACGGTTCATTTATTGGTGTCAATCTCCCACTTGCTCTTGTCTGCCCCTGTGGACTTCTCAGCTCTCTTCTGTAGAAATAATGAAGTGAGACGAGGAGCAGCGGTTCCAGACACAGGCTGCACACAGCTAGCTTTGTTAAAGACGTGGTGCTTAAAGCGTCGCCCTGTCAGCTTGAAACAAAGGCGTGTGTGTGTGTGTGTGCGTGTGTTTGTGTGACCTGAAACAAAATGTTGTGCTACCAGAAAGCAACTGTGCCGACGCCATTCCCCATGCTCACGCTCACCCGCTTCACCTTCAACCTTCTGACGATTCCTCTTATTTCATTCAGTTTCAAGTACATTTTTGGCTCTTTTGTTGTGTTTCTTCTACCATACTGTTTTTAATTATGTCACATATAAAAGGAAAGCTTATTTTTTGTATCAGTAGATGCTAGTTTTAGCTGTTTTGCTGGTAGCTAGCACAGGAGTCCAAAGTGTGTCGGCACTCCCTGGGACGATTGGGACAGTATCGTTTCCATTTCCTACATGTATTATTTTTTCAAAGAAACATGTGAACAAGTGGCATTGTAAATATAGGATGTTTAAATTTAGAATTTAGTCATTTTTTAAAAATTTAAATGACATTTTGTTAGCACAGAACAAGGTGTCCCAAACATCCCAGGGAGGTGTGGACTTTTGGGGAAATGCACTCCTTGTACATTTAACAAAATGGTGCCTTTCATGTTTGGGTTGGTGCTCTAAAAGACTTCATAAATTGTCCGCAGACACCTGTATCTGTTCAGTCATCACATTAGTTCAAGTACTCTGTGATTAATGGGAGTTTATTTATTTTGTGTCGATGCAAAAGTGTCCCAAGCGACCGCGCTCTCCCGATTACAATCAGTCAAAGCATAATATGTGCCATCTTTGTGTTCTACAAAACACCCTGAACAGATCTGTTGCAAAGCCAAACGCTTTTTCTTCTATTTTTTCCTGGCCAGTCAGCTAGTGGGCTCACCAGGCCCGAGTGTCGGCCAGACTGGACGTAGGGAGGCACATTTCCTCTGCTGACGGGGCTCTCCTCAGGGGGCAGTCCGCTGTTGGGCAGCCACAGTGCTCTCAGAGCGATAAGTGGCTTTAGTGGTGAGTGTTCGCAGTGGGCTTGTAAACAGGAAGTGTTGTGTCGCCCATAGAGCTGAGTCGGGGAGGGGCCCTTGGGAGTATGTAGCTGTGTGTGTGTGTGTGTGTGTGTATATGTTGCGAGAGGGTGACATGGTTTTCGTTAACGTCAGCTCTAGATGTTTGTTACTTTTGGCTTTCATTTCTGATTTCTTTTTTCCTTCTTGGCTAACACCTAGCTATGAAAATGTACGAGATTCATTCGTGGCGCAATAACTTCAAACACAATGTTTACAGGAACCCGAAGTGCTCACACTCACGAGAGACCATGAGAAGTGTGCATGTTGCCTGATTTTAAAGTGATAACTTTCATCCAAGACATCCAAGTTTAGCAAAGAAAAGGTCAGCTGTCATAAACAGTCCAAAGCATGTTTACATATATGAGAAACCAGAAACACTGTTTATTTATGCTGTTCAAGCAGACAGGCAGCCAACACATTTGTATCTGTAGTGGAGTTAAATGTGGAACCAGGAACTGAAAACATGAAAGACTGTTTCCAATATGGCCTTCAACAGTGGTGAATGTGCAGTGAAGTGAAAGTTGTTGTCTAGCCCGGTCGCTGTAATTCATGCAAACAGTACAGCTGATATGAAGCTGAACCGTATCCAGAGCGACTTCTCTCCCGAGCACTCTCAAACCTTTTTTTTTTTTTATTATCTTTGTCTAGCTGTGAACAGGAAATGCAGTTTATAAATAACTCAGTTCTTGCTAAGAGCAAAGAAGAGGCCTCTGGGTTAGCTGCAGTTATCGAGGACAGTTTCAACCACGGTGGAACACATAGAAAAGGCCATTTGAAACATGAATATTCAGTTCAACAAGAAACAGACTAGTATAGATTTATTTAAAAAATACTAAAGTGTCAAACAGCAGATGCTGTATACAAGGCTGAAGGGCCAGGAGGTGCTGTCTTCCTGGCTAAACGTGGACCAGCTGGCCCATGAGAGAGACAGAGAGAGAGAGAGAGAGAGAGAGAGAGAGAGAGACGGCGCCTGTGAAACTGCTGCTTGCTCTGCCCAGCGCTGCTCCCCGAAGGCCGTCGCAGATGTCGACATGCTTTCTTTTTGCCTCAAGGAGTGGAAACAAAATAGAATTGGCACTGAATAATCCCAACACATGTTATTCTTAACATTCCGTCTGAAAAGGACGAGTCTTTGTATGCAGTGTTTGGCAGGTGCACCGCCACAATGTCCCCCATGCAGCATGAAGGCCAGCAGGGGCAATGACGTGTGGAGAGGAGTGGAGCTAAGGAGGGTCCCCAATAGCCTAGGATAAATAAAATATTTGTTTATCATTTTTATGGTCTTAGAATGGTTTGACAGACAATTTTTGTGTGTCTAAAACTGTGTTGAAGCCTATATCTATCTAAGAACAAAACTATACATCTCATCCTTAAAGTCAGCTTTACAAAGCAGCTCTCACTTTGGATTTTATTATATACATGAAGAGGAATCTTGGTCTTGCCCTGCCTTGGTCTTGAGCTCGACTTGGTCTCAACCCTCCAAAATCTTGGTCGTTATACTCTCTGGTCTTGGTCGTGACCTGGTCTCCCTGAAGGTGGTCTTGACAACAATACTACAAGCCATATAATCCATTTACAGTTCTGAAGCTGAACCCTCCAGCCTCCTGCATTACATTTTGAATCAACGAGTAAAAAACAAATGGCAAGCAACACCACACTGTATCTCCTGCTTGATAATGTATTATATCATCTATGCCTGGGACAGGGTCTCCAGTAATTCCAGCAGCCCAAAAAGCCGATTAAATTGAAGTAAACCTCTCTGTGAGCGTGAGACCTTTTCCATTATTTCATGTCTCAAGAGTTCCCTCTCATAAAAATAACACCGAGATTAGAAGCAAGCAATCCAATGTTCTAGCCCGGATTGGATTTTGTGACGTCTCGGTCACATCTGCTTGTAATCCCATCATGCTTTCTGGGGAAAAGAAATCCCCTTCTTTTCCTCCTCCGCACAGCACCAGGTGGAACCTCTGAATAAGGCCGCTGTCTTAAGCCTTCTACGTGCTGGTTTATACTGCAGGAATAAAAAATGGATCAATCGGGTAAAATGCTGTCATCCAATGTTCTAGCTAACAGTCGAAGGCCCGATGAGGTAAACGAACAGGAGACTTTTATCCAAGTTTTGTCCGTGTGTCTCTGTCTTTGACTTCATCTTCGCCCTGCATTTATTTGCGTGTGCATGTTCTAGTGGTAGCTCTGTGTGAGCCATCTGCCACGTCGCTGTAGTCAGGGCACACACACGCCCCAGGGTTCGGGGACTTTGCCGTATCTAGGACCCTCTCAGTGGGGCAAATTTAAAAATAGCTCGTCGAATTTCAGCGCTGGAGTGGCACAGCGAACACACAGAGAAGCTGCAACACGTCTTTATCGTGCTGGGAATTTAAGTCAAAACAGAGGCTCTACGACGGTACAGAAAACTGCACTTTCTGCTCGTTCATTTTACTTTAATACCAGTTGTAGATTGTCTTTTACGTTTACTAGAACAGTGACGATTAGCGCAATTAGTGTTACCCTTTTAAATTTTTGTTCCACATAACGCGGTAAGAACTTCAGCTGAAAGGAGATTGGATCGCATGGCATGTGGTCGAGTCTTAAAGGTCAGATGCTGCGGCAACAGTGCTCAAAATACATTTCCTGTTGCTTAATAGTGAAATGAGCCATTTGCAACGTCAACTTGCTTACTTTAGTTTCTTGTCAGGGATCCAGACTGTTGGAAAGGAAATCGACAAAGATAAAGTATCAAAAGATGCATCTTTGATACGAGGTGTTTCTTCACTTATATCTACTTTTGCATTGAGAAGCTTTAAAATGAAGGAACAGACACCTCACTCTCTGTAAAAGTTACTTTCAGTTGCCACCAACTCTCACTTCATCATTATTATTTATATATATAGACTAATTTAGGATTATTAAGTGGAAGGTTTTTTGAAATACAATCTCATCCAGACACTCTGTTGTTCCTCTCGAAACTGAAGAAAGCTGCTGGAATCAGTGAATCCCTTCAGAGGCGGCCCGCCGTACCAGAGGTTTTATAAAAAGACACTAATTAGATTTTGAGCACTCAAGAGTAATCACGCAATCAGCTCTTGTTTCAGAAAAGTCACGAGAAGTTATAGTTTTATAAAGTGACACAGATAAATCACGTAGTATACATCAAAACACGAAGCATTACCGTGTTGTTCTTTATTTATGGTGTCTTAATATTCTGACATTTTGCTGCTGCAGAAATTAATTGTTAACCAAGTCTGTGAGCGGATTTCTGGTGCCCCCCCCCCCCCCCCCCCCCCCCGTAACACACAGTGCTCGCTATTTAATCATCTACGGAATCACTTCCGACCGGAATTGTGATATTTTTCTGATATTTTCGTAGCAAAGAATGTGTTTCGAATCAGCATCAATGCAGTTTCATGAAACTCTGGTATGAATTATGACTTTACTGCTCTCTCGGGATGTTTGCTCATCGTCACGTGGAAGCACAGCAATCCCCTCCTAATAAACACGGTCCGGAAGAGAAACTATTGATTTTGTGACTGTGCTTTGATCTCCATTCCTCTCTCTCTCTGCAGCTTGAAAGCTCTGGTTTCGACAGGAGGGAAAAACGTCCAGGCAGCTTGTGACTGGTGAGGCCAACACACACTTTTACTCCCATGCTCTGCCCCAGTTATTAATGCACAATGCAAAACAGAAAGCCCTTGTAACAGTAAATATAACTATCTACTGACCCACTGAAGCGTCACTGCGCTATTACAACTGTATCGCCCTCTGCTGGACGTCAGCCGCCCTCTCTCCCGCTCACTGTCCCGCTTGTTCCCGTCTGCCCGCTCCAGGCTCTTCTCCCACGTGGACGACCAGTTCCTGGACGACCCCCTACCCAGAGAGTATGTGTTGTACATGCGACCCAGTGGGCCGCTGCTCCAGCAGCTCTTGCACTTCTGGCAGCAGTCCCGCCTCTCCTGTGGCAAGAACAAGGCACACAACATCTTCCCCCACATCACCCTCTGCCAGTTCTTCATGGTCAGTGGTGCATCACTGCTCGATGCTCTGGTCTGTTTCACAGCCGTTACACATTCGGTGACCTTCCTGTTTTTTTTTTTTTGTCGTCTCAGTGTGCCGACGATAAGGTGGAGGCTTTGACCGAGGCCCTCCAGACCACCGTGGCCAAGTGGAAGGGTCGCATACCCATGCCCCTCCCGCTGGAGCTCTACACCTCCTCCACCTTCATCGGCCTCTTCGTGGAGGAGCAGATGGCGGAGGTGCTGAAGAGTTTGGCGTCTGATTTTGCGACTGAAGCAACAGCTAAAGCAGGTTTGAGACTCCCCTTCGTCCGTTTGATGGGAATCACAGTAAACGATCTTTGTAGACGCAGTTTACGTGGTAATTGTTCCCAAACCTGTTCAAGACTGATGCCGCTTAAGAGGCTCTCATTTTGATATTCATACGCGGACAGTTGTGGACTAATTACGTTTACTATGATCATATTTTGGGGATGAGCCGAGCAGTGCCGACAGATGATACATTTCCATTTTTCTGTCAGTGGAGAACCGCCACAGAATGGAAAACATTTTACGATTGACCTGAGTATACGTATACACGTAATACATTTGCTGTGCACATGTCTCTCTTTGTCCTTCGTCCAGATGTCCATGTCGAGCCTCACAAGAAACAGCTTCATGTCACTTTGGCATACCACTTCCAAACCAGTCACCTTCCAATCCTGGAAAAGTTGGCCAAAACGGTGGATGTGTCTTCAGGCTGCGACTGGCTGGCTGTGCTCTTCTCACGGGATATTCGGTTCGCTAATCATGAGGTTTGACTTGCTCCAGTTTGATATTTCTGACGTTAAGGGAAAGAAATGTTGCTACAATCACAATTATTCCTGAACAAAAAGATGCACGATCTGCACGTTGATTCCACAGTGCCTTTCGTCTAATGGCCGTTAACCATCTGCCCCCTGTAGACACTGCAAGTCATGTACCCGTATGCGCCTCAGAACGACGACGAGCTCGAGCTGATGCCCGGAGACTTCATCTTCACGTCTCCGGTGGAGCAGAGCAGTGCCAGTGAGGGCTGGGTGTACGGCACCTCGCTGGCCACGGGGCTGTCGGGCCTGCTGCCCGAGAACTACGTCAACCACGCCGATGAGTCCGACACCTGGGTCGTCCATGGGTAAGGACAATGAAGCGCCACGTATCCATCGCCATGTTTCTTGAATTAAAAAAAGAAATCCTGATCTTTAAGGAGCACGTGTAGTACAACAACAGAAGTAGCAGGTTATCACTGATTGCCCGTCAAAACCACCAAGTCTCCTTTTTTGCAACCGCTTCACAAAGACATCAGTGGGTGTTATCTCAAACTGACAATCCACAAAAATCTCTTCAGTTTAAGCGGAAAAGTACACAAATAAGTGGACGTTTCTAAGCTGAATGGAAGGATTACAGGGAAAGAAAAGAAAATGAATCATCTTCTTGGCCTGCTTCTTGACTCTTTGATGTTTCCAAACACACGTTTACTCCCTGACTTCTAACTGTGCCCTACTTTTGCTTATTCCTGCGTTCCTCTATGGTCGCATAATGTAAGCTGTATGTCTACAGGAGTTTTTTAAAGTCCCTGTGTGTGTGTCTGATCCTCAGGTCTCACTCGATGCTCACCTGTGCCTCTCCGTCGAACTCTGGCAGCACCGTGGCTGGGTTACTATTTGACGGACAGCTGAGTGACAGTCTGCTTGACAGTTTCATGGATCCTCCCGGCCTCACCGGCCTCTGTCCTCCCATGCAGGTACGTGACTTTTCCCTCTGGCTTGCAGAAAAACAAATGCATCATCGGGCTGCATGCTGAAGTTAAAGAGAACCTCATGAACCTCACTGAGCATGTTAAAACTCACAATGAGTTAACAGGAGCTTAAGATTTAATGCTGTGAAACTCTCTACAACGCGTCAAGATTTAAAGTGAGTCTTTATCTCAGGTGTCGAGGCCGACCAGCCAGTCGTCTTCGTCCAAGATGAGACTGTTTGTGTGTCGCCATGGGGAGAGGATGGATGTGGTGTTTGGGAAACACTGGATCACTCAGTGCTTCGACTCTAAAGGTTTGCATGGACCGTAGATTAATGTGTTTTTTTTTAAGACTGTAGGCTTACACTAGACACCTTTTGAGTATAGTATTTCCTTCTGTAAGATTCTCATTTGTGTTCGCGTAGGCCGATACATTCGCTCTAATCTCAACATGCCATCCAGCCTGCCAGCTAGAAGCGGAGGTCACCGGGATTATGATAAGGATTGTCCAATTACTGTGTTTGGCTCCACCCAGGCCCGTCTTGTAGGTCAGTACATTTTCATATACATTTTAGGTTTTTAAAGATTGTTAAACACAGTAGAGATTATGTTGACATGAAGATTAAAAGGCCTTGAAATAGTATCGCACTGTGTTTTGGTCCACTTCAGGTGAAGCCCTGTCGGAAAGCCACACAACAGTAGACTTTATTTACTGCTCTCCCTCTCTTCGCTGCGTCCAGACGGCTCACCACATCCTGCAGGGTAGGACCTCGTCAGCACCACACACACAAGTTACACAGCGTCTATTCAGGTTCCTCCGCTGGCACGTTATGCAATATGCATACATTTCAAAAGGTTACCGCTACAGGATAATGTTGGATTCTTATTGGTGTTGTTTTTTTCGATCTGAAACCTTCGGTTTGGCTCGGATCTCAGTAGGATGTGTGTAGTTATATCAAGCTTCCTCAAATCTCTGTGGTACCTAGAGGCATCATTAGGAAACAAAACAGATGAGAAATAGGTTTAACTAACTGATTTTTCCCACCACTTACTTTCTTTGAACACAGCAAAACACCTAATTAATGTTTTCTTTATAGAAATACTTTCTTTGGGTTTTTTTTTTGGCGAAACCTTGAAACCAGTAATTTCATGTTAGGGCAGCACCACAATTACTGTTACTGCACCAAGTCTCACGTTTCATGCGAAGATGTATTGAGCGAGACAAAATGACACGACAGAGTAGATGCAGAGATATCTTATCATCTTCTTCTTCTTCTACAGTTTCTCTCTGTGCTTCACTCTGTTTTCAGGTCTCCAGCTGGAGGGAAAGACAAAAATCCGCGTGGAGCCTGGATTGTTTGAATGGACCAAGTGGGTTTCAGGCACATGTTTACCCGTCTGGATCCCCCCAGCTGAGCTGGCTGCTGCTAACCTGAGTGTGGACACAACATACAGGTACACAGCAACACCAGCGCCACAGCATCCGCAAGCTTTCATCTGTGAGGCTGCAATTTACTAAAATCGTTTCTGTCTATTGTTTTGTCCCTAGACCTTATTTTCCCATAAGTAAGTTGGCGGTGTCAGAGTCTTATGACACCTACATCAGCAGGAGCTTCCAAGTAACCCGAGAGATCCTGGCGGAGGGCAAAAACCTGGGTAAAGTGGTGTTTAAAACATGTATCCAGGGAAATTAATACCAACTTTACTAACCACCAAATGTTGGCAACATTCCCAGGCTGCAATGCCCTCTTTTCTTTTTTCGAGACGATTATATTTTAATGCTTCTTGTTTTCCTGCTCTAAATTAAATCTCCGGTGGCTGTACGGTACATGGAGCATGAGCCAATGCAATCAAAACTAAACAATCATACGGATTTGCATGAAACAGGCTCCTGCTTTGCGAGCCCTACACAAAGAACATATACCTGACTCTACACACAATAGGGCGGAACAACAAGCACTTTGTTCTTAGCTCGCTGGCCTTCTGAATCCAAATGTTTGATTTGGACGATGTCCCAATCTCTATCTGAAAAGAACATGAGTCAAAGAACATTTAAAGCTGCATATTATGGACTACTGAGTGCCCATAGCCAGTATAGAAAGCTAACGGTATCGGTGGAACGTGGTTCCGCGTTCTCTACCTCTTTCACACAGGTAACACGGTCCTGATTGTGGCCCATGCTTCCTCCCTGGAGGCTTGCACTCGCCAAATACAAGGCCTCAGTCCCCAAAACGCCAAGGACTTTGTCCAAGTGGTCCGAAAGGTCAGTTTTCTGCTTTAGTTTTCAACGCCTCTTTCATTTCCATCCTGTCCTCAATCTCTTTTTCTATGATAACATGCACATCCATCTTGTCTGTGCGCAGATTCCTTACTTGGGCTTTTGCGCCTGTGAAGAATTGGGAGAGACCGGGGTGTGGCAGCTGGTCGACCCGCCCATCTTGCCTCTGACACATGGACCCAATCACAGTTTCAACTGGAGGGAAATGCTAATGCGGGACTGAAGGATTTGCTATCTGGCTCTCTATCTTTTGGCAGCCCTGAACTGCTGAAAAAATATTTATTTTCAACCCACCCTTCTGCTATAAATTCAGCCCAACTACCAAAAAAAAAAAACACATAAAAAAAACACGTCTGGCTTCCGTCAAAGACATGCAAAAAAATGCTTGCAAATGTATTCAGACACACTGCTCAGGAATGAGAAAATACAGTTTGTGTTGAGAGATCACAGCGAAAATGAGCTACAGATCGGGCGGCAGTCGCGTTTTCCCCTCAACGTTCCACTTCTTCGCCCCCAAAATGTCGGGGTGCTACGAGATATGTGGACTTTTCTTGATGGTTGATTATGAATCAGGTTTTATGCCACGAGAAGATGTCACTGTCTGTGGCTCCTCCGCAGGCGGGGGGCGTTGACGACTTTGTGATCTGCTGCCTTCTCATACACTGTGACAAGAAATAGATGAAAAAGACTTGTACCACAGAAATATTTTTACATGTGTCAGAAATTATTATTATTTAACTTGTAGCTACGACCCTCCTGCAAAAAAAAAAAAAAAAAAAAGCACAAAAGAAATGTTGACAATCAGATAGTTGGAGAACTGATCTTCATTGTTTCTGGTGCTGAGGTGGGTAGTTTATGATACCTGTTTTATTCCTGCAAATGTCATATCATTAAGTGATTCTCCTTAAGTTAAAATTAACGTGCACACATGAATTGTTTCACCTTCCTTTAATGCCGTTTTGATTGCCACCACAGGAGCAACCGCGTCAACATGACTTAAAATGAATATAATGAAATGCAGACGGCTGTTGGGTGCATTGACTAAAACATTTGGTATTTCATCGTGAGCCTGACATTCTGTAAGCCTGATAACCACACTGCTTTTCAAACACTTGGTGCACTTAATTTGTTTTGGTTATGTCAGATGATTTAACTGCTTACTGTCTATACCGATGATTTGTTGTATGACTCAGAAATTCTATTGATACTGAATAAAGCCAGGTTGTGGAGTTATGAAGGCCTATAAATATCAATCGGTGCCATGTGTTCTGTAAAAACATGTTTTATTTATGGGAATTAAGGTTGCTCTATAATTTTTGGATCCGTTTTACGTAAACAGCACAACATTTACTCAACATGCACAGCTTACACTTTAATTAGGCCCCACGTTTTTACCTCTAAACCACCAGAAGGCCGGCACATTTAGAGAGGTTAGCAGTCTGTCTTGCAGCAATGTGCTCGTGATGCTAAAAAAAAAAAATGTTTAACAGTATTGAATAAGTAAATTAGGGATAAAACAATAGACGTTTTTCTGGGCAGACACTTTGACTGTCTTAACTGCAAAAAAGCGCAGTGGAATGCAGCCATCATTATTTCATTTTTTTATTCAATACACCTGTGTATTTATTTTAAGGTATTACATGGACAAATGTCTGCTTGGTCTATCAGTTCTTTGATTCAGTATCCAGAACTTGTAACTTAAATAATTAAGAATTCAGATTTTTAATATGAATATTGTGAATTACACATTTCACAATACTGGCTCAATTCTTAGAAGTCTCACGTTTGAGGAATTCAGAATTTTGACAGAGCTTTTTTTCTGCAAATGTTTTGTCAGTCGCGTTTGGAAAGTTTGGACCCTAAAGTGGAATCATTACTACTTTAATAAGCTTGAAATGTTTGGAAAAATGGATAAAGGTTATGAATACTGCACTTAGGCGATTAATTAACAAGAAACGTAACTACAGTGAGACAGTATTAACTACCTGTTAGTTAGCTAATACTGCTAACCACACCAGAGCTTCGTATCTCGCTAACTCAGGTGAGGCATTTTATGTTTGTTCATGAAATGTTTGTTTGTTTGTAGTCTGATGAAACGTTATTGTCACCTGTGGACACGTCAACGAAACATTGAAGTCATTATATGGAGCTAATGTTAACGTTAATGACACGTATTTCTATGGTATTAACGTTAACTTAGCACCTGTAACCTAAAGCTAAGTGTTAGCATTTAGCATAAGCTATGTAACTAGCACTTAGCCAAAGAAGTGCTCGTGCTGCTAATTATATTGTGGTAAAAACAAGAAATATGTAAACGGGTTCTTGTGAAAGATTCAAACCTTAGAAATCATGTTGTGATAATACTTCTCCCATGTTTAGCTTACATTTGGTGCACTTTGCAGAATGGTAGCAGCATGCAAATGACTCCTTCACTTTATTAACGAATTCAATTATGAATTTTGAACATACAGCCATGCTTGGATTTTCTATGTTGAAAGTGTAAAAAGTAATGTAGCATAATCTATTCCTGATTTTGCAGATCTGTGATTTAAAAAAAGATGAGGAAAAAAAACTAAATTGACAATCTGAAATATGATAGTCTGTATTGTACATATGAGGCATCATGATATTATTAATTACTTTCAGAAATGATTATGAAGGAATCTTTTGTGCACTATTGTTGCTCACTGTAAACTCAAAACAGCATTGTCCTGCACACCAATAGAAAATGGGAAAACTTTGTTCTTTGATAGTAAGCAGGGTCCTTAGATAACAGTCCATACACACAAAGAAAGTCATCTCAAAATACTATGAACATAAATGATAAATAATGCACTGTCTCACGCACAGACAGACCACGTGAAACAAACACTAGATGGTGCTATTTGATGACCAATATCAGAAGCAGTCCTTCACCGGTCCACAGGCACACTTGAGCTATGAACCAGCCATCACTTTCTGCACTTCTCTTTTAATGTTCGTTATATGCACCAAATTCTAGAGGTTGTTTATTTGATCAAATGAGACCAGCAGTGAGTTGACTTTGAAATTTGAATTATAACTATTTCAATTGAATAAAGAGTTACAAACAGCATATTTGCAAAGATAAAAACATCAGAAAATGATTATTGTAATATTGTTTAAATGCTAATGATGGAGTGTGGATGATTCTTTTGAACAACCTGCTAACAGATTAATTAATGAGTGATTGTCACTAAGTATAGAAGCCTCAATGTAAATTATTTGTCACTAATCCCGCTGAAACAGCTGATACTATAACATATCTTGTAAAACATTTACACGCACTCCTCTTAAAATAGCATGAGTAAAATACGTTAGCTTGGTGCTCACTGGTTATGTTGGTTTACGCTTCATTCATGCTTTTTCCTGCAGGGTTCACAGGGCGGTGGCAGCAAAGACCAACATCCCAGCAGGCAGCAGGTAGGTGTTTGGTGTTTGGTGTTTGGTGTTCGGTGTTTGGTGTTCGGTGTTTGGTGTTCGGTGTTCACTCATTTCCAGGTTGTCGTTGAACACTTTGGTGGAGATTGGGTCTCTTGTTTTTCAGTGTTCAGGAACCATGAAAGTTAAATGAGAAAAAAAGAGTAGTTGTGTGTTTGATTTGCACATTGGACAATTGTCTTTCATACATGCAATGTGTATAAGTTAATGAACAACTGATATTTTAAATTGAATGCATGTGTAATTTTGTTGACAAGCTACCATGGAATAAGCAGGATCCAATTTGCCATGCGTATAGTTATGATCAGTTACTCAATAAATATCAAACATCAGTTTAATAATTGATTAATTGGAGTGTGATTTTTTTTTCTCGATATTCTTCAAATAAATAAGAATATATTTACAAATTTTAAGTACTTAAAAAAAAAACTTAAGTAAGTCAAAAACATGTCTAAAAAGAATTTACTGATTTGTCATCATACTCCATTTACTGTTTCCAGTTTGCCGTTTATCAACGCAATGATATAAATACACCTTCAGCATATGCAGCCACTCTGCTACGCTTACGATTAAATAACAAACCCTTGTAAAAGTGTTTGGAGCAGTCATTGGCCGGTCATCAGCGAGAATATGAGACTTTCCTCTCTCCCTCCGCCGACTGTATTTTCTATCATCTCAGTCCTTCAGCATTATTATGAAGTCTGACAACTCAAAAAGTACTGTGATCTACAATAGATGACGACCAATGTCTCTCAGCTGTGTTCTGTTAAGGCACACAGACTGAGAGAAAATGTTTGGTGTTTTTACTTTAATTAACCTGCATTAACTGACTGTTTTTGGCCACTTGGCGGCAGTACAACAAGCTTTAAATACAACACAGACATGTTACATGTTAAAGAGCAAGTACAGTGTGTCTATCAGAGCTGGCTGAAAAACTGCTGCCTGCTGTGGCTGGGAGCAATATTAATGAGAGCAATGAGAGCAAATCAAAGCAGTAGAATTCAATCGTGAAAGGTAAAGTGTTTAAGTAATTTGATCTGTTGTTAATATATATAAAATATTGATTCGAGAATGTGCAATTTTTATGGAAATGTTTTTGCATGTATTTTTGTCAATGGACTAATCCATTTTCCAACTTATTTTTTAGCTTCTTTAGTCGTTTGTTTGAACCATCAAGAAATCGTAAAAAGAAATGTTCGATCTGTAATGATCTTTCCGAAATAGCAGTTCCCAGTATATAAGTGCAACAGGCATTGTACTCGTTTAAAATGTCCCTCTGATCTGCAGCATGCACGGTTGCTCTCTCAGTAAACTGTAGGCTAATGCTGGTTTTGTTGTTTTGCAACAAAATGGTAAAAAAAACCTCCTGAGCTGAGCTGAATCAGTGCTGCCCATGCGTCTGAGAAGTAGATTGTAAAAGGGTAAGCAATTTAGATTCCACACCACGAGTGGGAAGAATCAAGGATGAGCATCAGGCTGTTGGCTGACCTTTTGAAAAGGCAACTGCCTTCTGGCGCGTCGACACAGAAAGACATTTCTGTTTTTCACCCGTCCGACTCACTCCTGCGGAAATACGCTTCTATCTCAACTGACATATCTGTCTGCGCAGGCTGCGGAGCTGCTAGCCTGCACGTGCGCATATGCAGCCCAAAGCATATTTTTTATGCTTCAAGTCTTTCAGGACATGATGTTACACTAACAGTCATCTGTTATCTTGATACTCAAGCATTGTAACATTGAATGAATGTCAATTTTACAATGTAAGATAATGTAGGATTAAATTAAGTGATAGTTGTCATTCATTCAAAATGTTTCATTTATTTTTTTTACTATGGTAGCAGTCAAATATATATATATAGATATATATATATATCTATATATATATATAGATATATATATAGATATCTGGAGATGGCTCGAATAATTTGATATTGAAGGTTGTTTTGTGATTACAGATGTAGACGTTGAACAACGGCGCTAGTCATCCTGACCACTAATAGGGTTTGACACAGCTGTCACGAGTTAGTGAGGCCACTTCATTTTCTCAAGATGGGCTGAACCGGCATCGGAGTACAAGAACAGAGAGATGTGAATCCACTGCAGCAGGGCAGCAAACACAGACACCACTTAGACAGAGATGCCAGCTTGAGTATAGTTTGACTCAAATAGCAAAGGCTCTACCTAATAAAACTGTCAAGGGGCATTTTTTGACCTGGATTAATTTACTTTTTTGATATAGGAAAACCTTTCAGGTCTGCTTTGACCCCTGTAAGCACTATTTGGTCTTTCAGAGTATTGGGCAAGTGAGAGAGAGCAGAATCAGTAAGAGGCCAGCTTGTGCCCAAGGGAGGCATTGAGTAATGTTTCCAGAAGCCTCCATTGGCCCCCTTGCCTCTTTTTTTATCAAACTGAAATTTCAACACCGTCATGATAGGCATTCTTGCCTCCCCTTGCCTGCTGGGTAAACATAATACTTGTCGCTAACGCATAGTTTCTGAATGTCGTTTAGAAAAATCTTAATGAGGCTCAGTAACGCATTCGTGATAACGCAGCAGCTGTCGACGTGCTCAGTGAACTACATGCTGCATTTCAGTGTATCTCTATAGCTTTGACTCTTGGTCAGAAAGAGCATCGAATGTATGCTTTTCTAAGTAAACAAGGGGTTTTGAGAGCAACAATCATTTTTATTACGTTGCATAACTTCTAGATGAACACGTAGAACATCACTGGTTTCATTTCACTTCTAGTCTCCATATCGGAGGAATAGCTGGAGGTCTGCTTATGGGTTTTAATCTCCAGAACGGTTGCAAACATGAACTCAGTTCGTACAAATGCTTCCGGTCATTGTGTTCGTTCTGTATACGGTACGAAGAAAAACAACCCTCACTGTGTTGCTCCACTTTAACTTTCTCGTACATAGTTTGTTTCGTGAAAAGAAAAGGGCTCTATTGAACCTAGAACTGCAACTTCTGAGTCCTTTCTCTACTCTGTCCTGGAACTGTTGGGGGGAGAGAGGGAGGAGAGGGAGGAGAGGGAGGAGGAGGAGGAGTAAGGTTGGAGTCCCACATAAGGAGAACCACTGGCAAAGGAGCCGTTTCATACTGAGCTCCTCTGAACGCTCTATGCCTCTCTTGTTTGTATGCGCTAGGAGTCAGCATGCACCTGTGTGTGTGTGTGTGTGTGTGTGTGTGTGTGTGTGTGTGTGTGTGTGTGTGTTTGAGCTCGTACTGGTCTCTCTCTCACTCCTACGGGTTGTTGATCAATGCTGCCATGTTAGCAGCTCGTGCAGCAGCCAGCAGGAGGGAAGCAGAGCTGGACCCGGCGGACTCAAAGTAACATGAACTCAGAGCAAAGGAATTGTGCTCGGAGAGTTGTCTTCCTCCATCTTAAGACGAAAAGCATTTTTTTGAGGAACAAACTTGCCGAGCTGGAATTGAAGGACTGTCAACAAGCAGACTTGTGTGGAAAAAGGGGTAAGTTCCTCACCAACAGCTTAAGTTACTCAAGTTTACGTGGTTTCAACCAGGATCAATATAGAAGTTTGTAGCTACTGGTACAACTGCCGTGATGCCCTTTAGCAAACTGTACGATACTGCTGCACTCATACAGTGGAGCTGTTATTTATGTCTTTGTGAATGTGTGTGTGTGTGTGTGTGGGGGGGGGGGGGGGGCGTGTGTTGTGTTTGTTGGATTTCATGATGCGTCGGCCAGCCTGTGGTTCATCTCTGGATTAGACTCAGCTGCTCCGGTTCTCTAAGGGTATGTCTTGTTTTCTTTTGTTTCATTTGTTCAGACATCTCACATGTCCAGAAATAAAACACACGCACACACAGATAGCAACAGGGCAGTGTGATTCACTCCTGTTGGTTCAAGTAACAGCCGCCTGTACTTGCAGAGTAATAATCAAGACATTTATTACAGTTATGAAACCATTATAAACTCAGATTCTCTCACACTCTGGAGAGTTCGTCATTGTAGGTGAGTTTGCTTTGTAAACAACAACAAAAACGTGTTTGATATTTCTGACAAGTTTTTGCAGTTTTTGTGTTCTTTGAAATTGTTGCTTTATACTGTTTTTCATCGGACCTGCTATTAGTTATAGAAATGAATTAATTAATGCCTAACCTGCTTATGCTTGTTTAAAAGCGCAGTGTGTTGGATTTGTAGGCATCTAAAGGTGAGGTTGCAGATTGCACCCAACTGAAACTTTTCCCATGTGCGTTAATTTGTGTGCCGTTTGTGCCCCTTTAAGGGCAGCTGTGTTGTTGGCACCTTAAATGGATGTTGACGGACGAAGGCAGAATTGATCACTCTGCCGGTAGTGAACAAAGAAAGTGGCAATAATTAAAAGTATCATGAGCTGTTTTGCAAATGTTTATTCGAGCTGAAAATAACGATATTTCAGTTTTAGAAACGAGTCGCAGTAAGCGTCCAGACAACAACATTCTGGACCCAATCAGAAATAGACCCACAGCTGATAGGAGCAACACAAAAAACAACAACAACAACAACCTCACATAGACACAGCTCTGATATATTAATCGACTCAAATGGGGAACCTATAAGAAAACAGTTGCCTATTTGCTAATAGTAAATCATGATCAATTAAATTATATGTATCATTCAACTGATTGTGTACATCCTATCCCAACTAACTCATTGTAGCTCTGTGATAAATATCAACATGCAGATGGCAGAAGTTTACAGTTTATATACATAACAGTATATCTCCATGACATTCATAATGTGTCAGTACATACCTAAAAGTAGCTGTTGGAAAGTTAATATTATAGATATATTAAATGATCTTAATCATAACTGAATGAGTAATGATTGTCTAGTTGCAATCCTTAGTTTCATATTATGTACAGTTCAAGGTTTAGATACACTCATCCTGCAGGCTAACAGGTTAACAGAGCCACAGGTCTCTCAAATGATTACTACTCTTGGAAATACTGACCAATGTACTGACCAAGTGTGTGCCAGGCACAGCAGGAGACCAGACGTGGGTGTATGCAGTAGGATGATGGAGTTCCTTCAGATGTGCTTTAAAGCGTAGATCTATCACGAACAGACATGGAGGGACTGTAGAGGAGTGGCCTCGAAATATTTACAAAAAAAAGTGGAGGTGGTTATTGGGAGGAGAAAGTCATGTTTCAGGCTCTGCGTGCTTCACATTCTTAGCTGATGACCTCTATGGAAAAATAACAACAGCCGGACTTGAAGGTTACGCTGCCGCGGCCGGTGCCTGAGGCTCCTTACTGCTGACAGACCTGATGTTTGGGTCTGGACCGGTGCTCTTCTGCAATTGGATGATCTCTCAGGGGAGATATTGCACAGTGATGATGAACACATCGATTTTTAGTTTATTTTATTTTATTTCGAACATGTAACAAATAATTACAAAATAACAAAATGAAGAATAAACATACCAAAGTCTATACAAATCTGTATAAACAAGTTGGATTAACTCAAACTGAATTAACTAAATATCAATCATATGTACGACTCATAAACATCTACCCCAATGCGATTATGTTCAACCCAAATAAGCACCCATTGTCAATCAGATATCATTTACACAATCACCTCACGTTTATACCAACCTTTCCTCCGGCCTGTACCTCTTTAACGTATTTATTTGTACATCTCTACTTGATTCATTAATTCAACAAAGAACATCTGTTTTCCAACGTGTCTCTCCAGAGGAGACAGAAATACATCACAGAGAATGAAGAAGGTGTGAATTACAGAAATATTTCTTCATGTTGCATTGCGGTGCGTCATCGGTATGAGGATGGATCATCGCAATCAGGAGAACGAAGTCGCTGTCAAAGGGCAAAATTAAGCTGAGGGTGGGTGAGAGGATGTGACGGAATAACGTTTTCCCTGCTGTAACTGGCACGAGGCTTATAGGGCATGAAAAGACCGAATCGTAGCGGTGATCGCAACACATTTCACTCAACTGTTTGGAGTAATCCCCAAAACAAACCAAAGGTCAAAGCATTAGTGGCAGTGAAACCCTCTGCTTGGCTGACTGCGTGTAGAAAAGACAGAAGGTTTTTGAGTTTATGCCACTGTCATGACGAGGCACCCATGTGATACAGTTCAGCTCAAACAGCAGCATCTTTAGAAATACGCGTGCATGTGTGTCCTCTTCGAATTCATCCAACCTTTTTATGTAATTGTGCTGTGAGCTGTTTGGATATGAATAATAAAAGAAGAAGAAGAGGTCTAACAGGTCTAATACTAACCACATGGAATAGATATTGCTCAAATCTCTTCAGAACGTCAGAGCTGTAGTTTAATGTGGATTATAACTGTAAACTCACCAACACGTTGTAGTCACATCAGTGCTCACTGCTTCGTCATTATGGAGTGACTCTGCGCTCAGGTGTGCCTGAGACCCGACACCCCACATGCAGGAAGCCTTGTGATAATATACTGCATGCATCACATGTGTCAGCATTAATGGGAGTCTGTGGTTACACATGGATGGGCTATATGAAGGGGAAGGATCAGTACAGTATGGAGCCTTGTGTCCAGACAGACGGTAGAGATGACTGGCCTGAACCTGCTCATTTCTTTAAGGTAGGACAGCCCCTCGTAAAAGAACCGACTCTCATAAACTAACTCCTGGTGTTCCTGCCAGACCACACGCTCGCTGTCGGCTGTAAAATATGACCACGCTGTTTCCCCTTTTCTCTCCTCACTCTCTGCCCTTTTGACCCCTTCTCATCTCTTCCCCCCCCCGCCCCCCTCTCCCCCTCTCCCCTTACGTTAAGCTTTTTTTTCTGTCTTCTCTGTCTGTTCCTATTAGGCCTCTGTCGGCCTTTGACAACTTGCCTCCTCGTAGGCTGCTTCACACTCCTCCCTTTGTCCGGTTGCAGCATGTGGTAGTTATTGTCATAAGTTGAATACAAGGGAAGTGTAATAGTTGCCATACCTTAGCACACAGAAGCCCACATTTGAGTTTTTATTATAATAGAGAGCAGAGATGGATCTAAACCGTGGCTAAATATAATCTAATAATTTGAAACAATGAGTAATACAGTACTACATCCTAATGTATTCAGTATGTGAAGTTTACTCAGTCAAAATGGTGGCAAATGGCAATAGATGGATTGACTCTGGCTACTACTTCCGCTCTCTAGTGACCTATACTGCGAAGTTGAATTCTGTTTCTGTGACAGTCATTTAGAAACATCTTGTCAGGTCCACATTTGGAACATCTGATACATTGTGACTCTGAGCTCCACTGCTTTTCCTAGAAACCAAACAAAACAGCTTCTCACAGAAGAATGCTCACGATGTTGTTGCACGGAGCAGACGTGACCTGGACTTACAAACATTGCTTATTTGACTGGCTGTTGTCTTTTGATGGGAACGGCGGCTTAGCTCACGGTGCTTGAGGAGCGCGTCCGTACGGATCTCTTTCTGCTCTGTGGGGCCTCCCGGTGTCAGTCCCAGTGACCCGGTGGTTGCTTCTAAGAAATCCGGCTATTGACGACCAGAGAACGGGACCAAAATAAACAACATACTGTGAGGGGATTAAGAGCTTCTAGAGTTACAGCCCTCAGAACATATCCAGATGTTGCCGCCCTGGTCCTCCTCAGGTAACGCACGTGACAGAGCGGTAGTGTGCAGAGGAGCGAAGCGGCCAGAGCGGCTCATGTAGAGCACCCCTCTGGGTGAAACCCTGCACATATTTGGGCCGTTCTGGACTCCAGCTGGTGTGATCAACCTGCTAATACCTAAATCTTCAGGGAACATGAGAACGGGTAATCAAACAATATCATATTGAGGTTGCATAGTATGCAACCAGACTGAAGTGATACATTAAATAATACATATAGATGTACAGTAGATATGAAGCAGATATTTGTAATTGTACAGTAAACTAGCGCATCAGTCTGCGTAGCACAGTGACAGGCAGAGTGAGACCGAGTCATAAGACACTGTATCCTCACAACATTCACCAACATCCTGCGGTGTACTGCCTCCAAAAATTCAACCAATCAGCTCATTATGTTTAAGTTAAGTACCATCGCCATCGGCCTGTCACAAGTTGCCGATATATAAGCTACTTTTAAATCTAAATCCTCGTCAGACGATAGACGGTGGTTTTCTGCCTCTTTTGTTCTCCACACTGACTGTTAACCTGCATTCAACCAACGCCTGCTGGAGCGTGATTAGTCGATACGACTCGGACTACAAACAGAAACCAGGGAGCCTCCAATACCAACATGTTGTCCCGTCGCCTTCTGTTTATAGAGATACAGATTTAGGTTATAGATGGTTAGTGTTGGGGAATGGGCTGGTTGGAGTTTGGGTGTGCTTATCCTGGCAAAGGAGGTGGGATTTACAGTATATGCGGTAGATCTGAAATTCAATGGGGTTTTAATCTGTTAAAAGATGAAACTAGAAAGCATCATTGAACATCTTTGTGGTAACAAAAAATATTGTAATAATCATAAAATCTGTATGCAAATGCATAATAGAGTAAGATAACACAATGTCCAAGAGTTTGCCCAATCAGATGGTACCGATAGCTCATGAACTATCTGGTTCTGCTGCATTGATTTTTATGATTTTTTTTTGTAAACTGTCCACCGTGAGTCCGACAACAGCAAATGCAACGCTACATTGAGTGCTCCTTTAATACAGAGGGTTTTGACTATAGATCTTTTTCACAGCAGGCGTTTTGACTCATCATTGTATGAAACGCTGATGTGCTTCTAATAACATGGCTCTGTTCTGTTCAAGTGTCTCAGTATGCTGTCACAGTGATGCACAATACCAGGATCCTGCAACCGAATCCTTCTCATTCATTTTATTATCTGTGGCTTTTCTCTGGTAGCAAACAACTGCGCTCTTGAATATTCCGCTAAAAAAAGACATGACATGGACGTCCCATTTGAGTCCTGTTTCTTGTCAGTGGATGAATGTTATTCAAAGATTCATTCACTGGCATTTTACCTTCACTCTTAGTTTGGTTTTTCTGCCCTGTCCTGAGGAAAATGGCCTCTTCAACTTCAACTTACTAAATGTTGAACCAGCTTCGTATCTATTTCGGATTTTCTGTCATTTCATGGTTTTTGGGGGCTAGCAAATGCAAAATAATGAGCATAAAGTTTCAGATTTGTAAATTTAGATTCTGTATTTACAGTGGGGTCCGTAGTATTGGCGACTTAGTCTAATCCCAGGGACTGATTTAATTTGGTGCGCCTGTGAAAAAGCTTATTACAGGTTTAAACGGAATGCAATATTTTCCAAACCTACTTGAACACCAGTGTATTATTTACATGTGTTCTAGTGTAGAAATGAATGTTTCAGATTGTTACGGATGATCTTGTATTCTGGTTGTGTGTACTGTAGTACCGCCCCACCAATACTGGATTCTTTAGGCAGATACCAACATCGATATAGACAAAAGATACATACCGAGCAGCACATTTCTGAAGTAGAAAAATAAACTTGTCAGTCCTCTCTGGTGGACAGACTGTGGAATCCTATCTTTGGCAGGTCTGCAATGCAATTTCCTTGTTTCCTGTTGGCTGACATACGGCGATACGATATATTTGCAATAAGCTCATATTAGACAATATACGGGTCCTGTCGATTTATTACTCTGGCTCTCTACCATAGCTTATGTGGCTGCAGAGAAAAATAATACAAACTGGAAACAGCTGTATCAGTGCATGAGGGATGGCCATATGTGCGTCGAGAAAGCAAACACTGCATTAACCCTGCATTCACTGTTGCTCTCCCTCATCCCTGAGGAAAGGCTGCATTCAATTATCCCTTCAACCACAATAGTCACTCGTTTCTTCTTTGTGCTTTTCACTTGCACTTGGTGGTAACATTAACTTCAACTGAAACTGAGTCAAGTTAATAAGGTAAAGATTAAGATAGCAGAATATATATTAAATAAATGACAGAGAATCAGAGTGTGGTTACAGTTAAGCTGAGAGACAAAGGAGAGTTAGAGTGAGGCCCAAGACAGATAACCAGCGTTCGCTCCATCATGTTTCCACTCAGACAGTCACACCATGCATCCTCTGCGTATACTCTTTATGCATCCAGAGCTACTTGTACTATGATTTTTTGTCGAAAACCATGTCCTCATGATAAAGGGACCGGCTACTTTATCATAAAGTAACTACCCGTTCCATTGGGCAAGTTAAAACTTTGTATAACCTCTGTAAAGTTTACTTTCCTTAGGAGTTCATCTTTTTGCAATGAACTTCACATTTCAATGTTCTAGGTTATTAAATGCAATCTTTCACAAACTGTTTCCTTTCCATCCTGCTATCCATTCCTCATAATAAGTCTGTATTATGGGCCGAAGCAGCAGCGTGAGTGGAACATACAGACCCTTTGGGCCAGGGAAAAGGCATTCAATCTGCTTCCAGTATGTGGGATATCCTTGCTGAGTGTGCATTTCCTTAGCTGGCAAAAAGACAGAAGTGTACATTTCCAAAGTTTCCCCTAATCGTGGTAAGCTCCCATATATATTGCCTGATTTGCTCTGAAATTCCTAATTTCTTAAAGTTGTAGTGCTCCAAAGAAACCCAACATGAGTCAGTGAGCACAAAAGGGACAAAGGGAACAGTTCCTTGTGTGCTCATTTGTTGCGATGGTGATGTGTCCAACCTTTTATCTGAACATCACGTCTACAGTATCTGATAACATTTATTGAGGGTCGCTCATTCATCAAACTAGACACGTGTTTGCTCACTCACAAGTTGCACCAGTCCTTCTTCATAACTTGCAGTAATGGATGTGGGTAAATACTGGGGCTGGGCAGTAGATGTTTGAAATCTGAATCACTGAGCAAAGCCAGCCTGGCTAAGACTTAGTCAGGATAACTTAAACATTCGTCTGTGTAACCCCTCCATTGGACAGGTGATGGTTCAGGGACAGACAAGAAACGGGGTGAGAGATTGAGAGAGAAAAAATGTCTCCTTGTGGAATTCAACAGAGGACGTCACAGTTACAGTATGCGACTTATCCGCTCCGCCATCGGGACACCCCTAACCCTGCAGCTATTGTATGAACCTGTTTCCTCATGCATACAAAAGCTGTACAATGTCAGACCTGTGTCGACTGCTGGGTGACAAACTCCGATCAGTTATTAAGACTGTTCACTGAACGACAAACAGGTCATCTCTGGATGCATGCTTTGGTCTGAAAGGAGCATTTGGGAGACCGTGTCAGCGCTGCAAGGTTTTAACGCGCAACTAAATATTGTTGCACGAAGGTGTACAGCTGCCACAAGGCATTCAGTTGAGCAGCCAACACCCAGCTCTAACATTTTGTCATGAATGTGTTAATGTCACCGGAGGGCTTGCAATGCGATGAGCACATTTTGCTTCTCAGCCCAAAAGTGATTCATGCAGCTGGGAATGGATGGGAGTACTGATTGGTGACTAAGTGTTATTCCAAGCAAAGAAATGATGGCAAATATGAGCGAGACGGCTTGATTTTGATCTTATCAAAGTCACCATCATCGTCCCTGTTTTAGAAACTGAAGATTACTCGAAAAGCTGAAGTTCAGATATTGTATATGTAGATATCTAAGTCAGGAGGAATGGGCCGACCTGCTTTTTCTCCAAGAGACTCAGATACCACGGACCCCCTGGTTTGCCGTAAAATCAGATTTCCCTTTCGTCCATTTTGAGATTCCAGTTTAGAAAGTTCTAGTTATTATGTCTAATAACTACAGGGCACTGTATTTTCTGCCAGTCCTGGCATATTCAAATAGAAAGCAAATTCTCCAAAGCTTTCCACAGTTGCTGCCTCAGGTCAATGTTCCACATATCAACTAAAAACTGCATACAGTATGTCTCATATCCCGAAGAGCAGATTTTACACCACTCTCCTCGTCCTGCTTTACCACAGCTTAATGCTGCACCACTTATTCAGTCTGCTTTAAGTGCTGCTAAGTACACTTTTTTTCAGCCCAACTAAAATCACATGTTGTCATTACCTTCTGCTGTCACAAATGATGTCAAAGTGCTCCTTTTGCTCTCTACTGCTGGAGTGGTGAGTCGTATGTTTGATTGATGAAAGTCGGCATATTAATGTTTTTGAAACTGTAGCTATCAAGCAATTTTTGTTTGCCGTTTTTAGTGAAATATTTCAACAAATACTGGATGGGTTGGCATTCAATTTAGTACATTGACATTTTGACATCCATGCCCCGCCTCAGGATGAATTATAATAACTTTGGTGATCCCATAACTTTTCATCTAGTGCCATCATCAGCTCAAAAATGTCACCGTCTAATCAATTGTTTAGTGACCAATTACCCATTAGCCTTATCTGTACGTTGTCTTATGAGTTAATTAGAAAATGTACTGTAAGATGGAGAACATGGTGAACATTACTCCTGCTAAACAACTGCATTGTTATTGTGAGCATGTAAATATATAGAAATAAGCATTGAGCGTGGTCATATTCTTGGGTGGGTCCAGTCTTTAGTTCTGGCCTTTCTTCCTCTGCTGCTTCCATCCCTCGTCTTTCCTCTTTCATTTTATTTGAAGGGGAACTTCGGTATTTTTCAACATGGACCCCATTTTTTCATGTTTTTGTGTCTAAAAGAGTAATGGGGACAAGAATTTTTTTAATTGGCTATTGAGGGGTAACGCTGCAGACAGCCGCCGCAAAACTTCTTTAATTCCCTGGAGTCAACGAGCGACGAACGCTTCTCAACGACGCTGCGAGCAGCAACCATCCCATTCCAACGGGCACGCCCTCCAGACGGCCACGTCTCGAACGGTCACTGCACTGGTAGCCACGATTATGAGAACAAGACACAGGTCGAAACAAATACCAGGATTTCCCTCCAACAGTTCCATGGTGTGCCTCATCGTTTACCTCGCACCATTTACATTTAATTGGCTGCAGCTGTTTTCACTCTCAGCAAACGAGAGGTGCCTCTCACTTTATGGATTTGTGTGCTGTTTGCATTGTGCTGGATTAACAAGCTCAGCCAATGTTTCACCATAAATCTTGCAGATTTGTTTGACATCAAATTTCTTTTGGGGGGCATCTGCCATCTGCTTTTTCCCCCACACACGTAAACAAACTAACAAAATACCTATAACTACTGGTAGATGGAACGGAGATGGGCCACCTGGTTCCTGTGTGTTTCAGAGAGCTTTACTTTTAGGGCGAGCCTCGGTACTTAGTTAAACAAAAGGGCCTCCATGTTAGTCCACTAGATAAACACACTTTCCTGAGAAAACACGGTTACACTTTAACCTGCCCAGGGAGGCCACGGCTACATCCTCCTGGACAGTTCGGGTCAGACTGGGCTGTAGTTCAGCGCCGCAGCGACAATCATGCGCCGCACGTGAAACCATGCAGGCCTGTCAAACAATGGAGCCTTTGACAGCCATACCCCCTCCCTCCTTCTCAGTACAGTCAGAGCACTGTCTCTCTAGGGCTTGGGTGTCACTCCCCATCCCTGTTGTGCTCCCCTGGAGCTGACCAGCTGGCTTCTAGGCTCTGGGATGTGAGCGCGGCAGCACAGAGGAGCTACAGTCAAAGTTCAGCCCAGATTAGCCCCGCAGAGAGGCCGGCAGCACCTCGGCTCAGCCAGGCCCGAGCTATTCCTGCACAAATAGCCTGACCATGAGCCGTGCTACTTGAGAGGAGGGTGAAGTGGTCCTTTTTAGGCTGACCCACTGCAGATAGTCTGACCCCTCGGTCATCTCGCTCAGAGATGCTTTTTCACATCACAACTTTGGGTGGTCTGTTGGAGACACATTATGCATAATTTGGCGTCTGAAATATGATCTCATTATGACAAGGCTACTCTTAACTGTGAGCCAACAGTCATGATTGGATAATAGAGTGCATTTATATGCCCCTTAAGCAGAACCTATGTCAATATAATTATACATGAGCAGCGACTGAGAGGTTTTCTTTGGCTTAGTGAAACACATTTTTTACGCTTTGTATTTTGCATATACTCCACAAGGTTTCAGTGGACAGGTGAGGCATACAAATTGCTCTGTGTGCATTACAGGCGCTGTCTGCTATGTTTCGGTTGTGTCGAGTTCATACAGTTCGGTCATGTGTTTCCTCAGTATCGCTGTGCATTTAAAACACAAAGGTGAAAGGAGGAAGCACACTATGTCACTATGCCTATATCACTGGACAAACAAAGGGTTGACTATATATGTGGAGGCAGAAATCCTGTTTCTTTGTTAAATACTGCCGGGCCACTGTGACTGTTGGGATTCATGTACAGTAAGAAGGAAGGATTCAAACGTAGCCTGAACACTTTTCAACTTTTTGAAACAATGGTTCTTATCTCCTCGGTAGACGATGAACATAAATACGAGCAATGACTGTTATCTGATGGTGTAGTTATGCAGAGCCCCCCCCCCCCCCCCCCCCCCCGGCACAGCGGCAGTCGTGTAAACAGACAGCGCTCTGGAGGAATGCTGGACTCGGTGACCTCACGCCCCGAGTGCTGTTACAGTGCACTGAGTTCAGTGAAACAGCCCGCCCCATGCTGCGTCTCCCCAAAAGCTCCGCCTCGCCCTACCCTAGCCGGAGGCCCCACAGGGTGGAAAAAAAAAAAACACACCTCTTTCACCCAACACCACAGCCTCCTCACGCACACACACACACATGAGCAGTTCATAAGTGCTCAACTTCTCCCTTTCTTTACCGCCCCAGCTGTCAGAGCAGCAAGTCCTTGTAGATTCAACAGCCTCTCGCCTTCGACAATTGCAAGTCCGTTTTACCTACTTCTCCCTCGTCATTCATATAATCTGTTTTAGAAAAAAAACTGTGCGAATTGTAGTTGAAATAATTTTGAGCTTAAGATATTTTCCACTGAAAACCGAGATCTTTAGTCTATGGTTTAAAAAAAGTTACTCTTACCCATTGTTTTCTCAGCCAGTAGTTGACATTCGCTGATGTACTGAGCTTGATTTGTGGTTTAAAAAAATAAAAACAAAGTTTTTAAAGCACATTTCAATCCATAAGGGGCAAGGTCAGTGCATGTTTTCTGAGAAATGAATCTCTGTCACTGCTTAAAAGAAACTTTCACTTGGCGTAGTTTGGGAGAGGCGTCGTGTCAAGCAGACACTGCCCTCTGCTGGAGTGCAAATAGAGGAGAAACGGCAGGTCAAAATGGATGGATGCACCAAGAAGCACCGAAGAGGCAAGGCAGAGACACTGGAATCTCAGATTCATACTCCTCAGATAGTTACATGCCAGCTGTAAGCCCATCCACATCTCATGAATAAATCAAGTAAGCCATCAGATGGATTTAACACACGGCACGGATTTGAGTCGCGGCCGCTCACCTGTCGTGGATTATCAATCTTAAGTGGATTTTTTATCATTGATTGCAGTGAGAGCGCAGTAAACCACACTGATGGTCATCACACACACACCTCCTCACACAAGGGGCCTTACGCATGTGTGTGCATTGCTCGTGTAGACACAGACTTGTTGAGGCACAAACACACACACACGCATGCACACGCAGACACACAATCACGGTTAGCCGTTGTCTGAGGAAAAGAGGAGCTGTCTGGTGCCATAGCAACCAATGCGGATATCCCACCCTTCTAGAGCAAGAGAGACAAAAAACAGAAGTGGCGATGACAGATTGACAAGACCCTAATGAGATGAACCGAGTCTGTCTGTCGGTCTGTCTGTGTCTGACTTATCTGTGTGTCTGGCGGTTTGTCACAGCGAGACTAAATGGGGGAAGTGGAAGCATCAAAGTGTGGCAATGTGGCGACATCGGGGAATACGAGAAAAACAAAATGTAAGAAACAGAATAGCAGAGCGTGGGTGAGAAAAGGGGACAACACAAACTGGAGGAATCAAACGACTGAGACGACTCTCTGGGGGGCATGTCTGTCTGGGGGCATGTCTGCCTGGAAACACAGACGCTGCCACAGTCTGCATCCGCCCGCCTCTCACCACCGTGACTCCAGTTTGAACTGAGATCTCACTTGCAGTGCTGTTATTCTGGCCCATATAGCAGGTTACATAACACTCCAAGCCAAATCCTGACCTCAATCTGCAAAACAGCCACTCTTAGAGCCACTCGCTCTAATAGAAGAAAAAAAAACAGAATATGTTGAGCACAAGATCGAAATTGTAGTTCGGCATTGGTTTGGACGGCTACTTGCTGCACGTGTACGTATGATCTATTCATCCTTGTTCATCTCCTCCGTATAGGTGGCGGTGTGGACTTCTGTAGTGGATGGAAGGCAGAAACCATTTTCCCACCGGTAAGTTGAGTCTCACTTCCTGTGCTGACCTGCAGGTGGAGGTCAAACCCACTGCGGTGTGCTCTACACACACACACACACAACACAACACAACACGAGCACCAACGACCACAAAAATAATCCCCACTCCCATTTCACCATCCCTATCTGCCAAGTTTGGTGTGACGTGACGACGCGACAGATTGTCTATGGCCGCTCCTGTGTGAGCGAGGACCTGTCGGTGTGTTGTCGTTTTGTCCGTGTGTTGTCGGTGCTATTTGTGTCAACGGCGTGTGGCAGAGGACCACATGAAGTGACTCGCAGCACCGACTTGACCTGATTTCTTTCTCCTTTTTTTTTGTCACTGTGCGGTCTTTGTGTGATGCCAGCCAGCTTCGCCAATACTGTTGAGCTCTGATAAGCTTCCCTGAAGTGAGCTCGCAGTGACTGATCTGTACAGCCAGCGAGGGTTGAACGAGACTTGAGAGAGGCCACGTCTTTGACTTAGATGAAAAAAAAAAGTGGGTTATAGATATTCAGTTGACATGTCTCTTGTCGTATTATGTAGCGGTACGACCTCTAGTCAGTGATCATCGTAAGGCAAATAACCCCCGATGTAAGCCCAAATGACCAGCTTTTTTCCTTAAATACTTTATCCTCAAATGACCTAGTTTCGCCATTTTTATGCTACTTTCTGGGATGGATTCACTCGATACAGTCGAATTCATCACTGGGTAAATACAGCGCCGCGAGAACTAAGCACAAGCGCATTATCCCTCCGCTGCATCCCTGCAGTCGTCCCTCTTTGAATGAAAACACATCATAGTGACAAGGCGGCCCGTGCTGGTCCTCCGTTACCTGGGATGGCCCCGAGTGCCTCCTCCTCCTCCTCCTGGTTTGGAGTGCAGCCCCACCTGATGCACACATCTGCTTCACCCACTCATCTACGCCTTGGCTTTGGGAGGTGGGTGGTTGGCGGGGGTGGAGTGGGGGTTTGGAGCACCAGCCAATAACACTCCTTATCCTGACAGCATTCAAGTGACTTGACACATGTTTTCAACCAATCACAGAGCACTGCAGCAAAGAAAGCAGCAGTAGTAATAAAAAAAAAAAGAGAAGAGAAGAGTAAATACAGGGATAATTTATTCAAAGGGGGCATTTTTTGCTGTGCTGTACTTCTGCACAAGTCACAGCGTTCTGTACATGAGCGAGAGGACAAAAACACAATGATGTATTAATAATAAGAACGTTATGCTGCTATCAACGAATGCATATCATTTGGATTGTTAGATGGGATAGAATTATTCATGGTTAAAACCACATTTTGAATTATTTACCTGCAGATGTGTTAATTGTATATTATGTCTGTGTCTTTAAATGACACACTGTAAGTAGAATCAGGCTTACAATCAGCAGCGTTTCACCTCCCGATCACACGATTACTCTTGAAAACGAGAGCTAATTGTACGGCTCACCCTGTTGCCTTCAGATGTCGTATTCTTCTGTTCACCGTTGAGTAAATGAGAAGGAAGACAAATACGAGAGGGGATCTTTTGGTCTCTGTCTGAATACCAGGTATTTCATCCCTCACTCATTCACTTCCTACTTTACATCTCATTTGAATTTCGACTTTGGAACGTCCCTCACCTCACCTCACCTTGATCTGAAACAGAATCATATGATTATGGTTCCCATAATGGATATGCATGACAGCCATTCATTCTTACAAGGTCAATGCTCATCGAGGGGACAAAGAGAGTTTTGTCGGAGATATCGTGAAAGTGGGTAGATATCTCGGTGCTATACAATTGAGCCATAATGCTCCATATATCTCATTAGGTACATATTCTCGTGGCCTCATGTGGAGAGCATGGTTGTTATCTGTACTGCACTCAAATCCTAGCCTCTGTTAATAGTCAAAGTATCAACCCGGGATGTGGCTTTTCAGCTTCCGTGTCTGTCAGTCTGCCTATTGTAAAATAAAGAATAATGAAATACTGAATTTATAAAGCTCCTCGCAGGGAGATTCACAAAGAATGGATATCGGCAACCGCTATCTGTCTCGTCTCAAGGTTGGATTCACAAAAAGATACTGCGGTGATGATATTACAGCGTGACAAACGGCCGTAAAGTTTTGCATCTGAGGGCAATTTGCCCCTTTTTTTGTGTCTGGTTGCAATCAACCATGTGGCAAAGTATAAATGGGGCCTTTGCACCAAGGACACAGTAGGCAGTACAATGGCAGACAAAAAGAGGAAAATTACATTTTCAGACCGCAAGCTTCAGGTCCTGACCGACGAGGTGCAGAGGTATTCAACAAAACGTCAGGCAAGGAATTTAAACGTGACGGAGGAAATTTGTATTTTGGTGAGACTCCTGCGCTTCAGTTACCACCAACTCCCTGAAGACGTGAACAATCTCCCGGTAACTACGTGAGGATATTAACGCTGATCTTTGTGAATTGGACAGTTTTTGCAATGAGGCTCATTTGCATAGAAAGGAAAGATTTATCAGCATGCATATTGCCTCATTTAAATACACACATATAGTACAGGAGCACAATCCTTTTGCAAATTTGCCCCTCAATGTTTTAAAATAGGGCGCTCAGATTACGCCCACGTTCATGTGATGGCAAAACAATTATGTTGATTCAGAAATAGCGAGCAGTTTGACATCATTAACAAACTCAGTTGTTATCTCTGGCAGGGATATATTTTATTTAGACATTTCGTCAAATTGAAAATGTAATAATTGACTTGTTCAGACTTATATGTTCTCTCCGAGAGCGTGCTAGTTTTTACAATAAATTATTATGTCTAGCAGCGTCGGCACCTTTTTAATCTACAAAAAAAACAATGTTCCAGCTTATGCAAGATGTGAAAATATAAGACAAACCACCGGACTGTTTATTGAAGTCTTCAGTCCAGAACAGAAGGAGCCAGTTGGATTACCATCATGGTGAATTCACCTCTTTGTAGTCTCACTGGGTTGTTGTATCGGGTTCTTGAGGTCCAGGTGAGCCAGTTTCTTTGAGGAAGGGCTGAACTTAGTGTGTATTTGCAATAAGAGTGGACAAATAAACTCATTCACGTTAGAAGAAGTTGAAAGGGAAAGTGAGTCCGTTGTGAAGCAGGTGTTATCGAGCCGATCACACGCTTGCATTCTGTTTGGAGGTAAAGGTGATACCATGCAAAATATGACATAATGGCAAAAATGGCGAAAAACATTGTAGAACAGTTCATATCTCACTGTAAATATTGTCATTTCTGGCTCTGCCAAGCGACAGGAATTCATCACTCTTCACAGTTATGTACATTTGTGAAACCACTTCACAGATTATATGTCATCAACTGTATATCGAAGGTTTTTTAATTAAATTTCAAAGTGTAGTTTTGTATCATGGTATGAATAATAACTCCTTTTATTTTTGTTAGTGTTGGCATCAAGGATTTTTTATTTTTTTGTATTTTAGTAAAAACGAGACTATACAGCTTTTTAATGATTTTCTTTGTATCTTACATTTAAAAAAACATTCAGTTCTGCACATTAGTTGTCAAATGACCGGCAGCCTTTGAAATATGCATCATGATACTCTACTTCCTGTCCGGGTTGGATTCTGAGATATTATGTTATTATTATTTGTCTAATCATAATGGCTGCGGGGATGGCAGTCGCATAACTGAGATTCTTACTTTTTTTTTTTACTGGGCACGACAGGAATGTGTCTCAATTCTCGTCCCCCCCCCCCTCAGACCGTTACGTTTCACCTGACTCTCTGAATCAGTGACATGACTGGAGATGTGGTCTGACACAAAGATAACTGAAACCATTGTCTGGGAGAGCCATCTAAATGATTTCAGTGTTAGGATGTACAACTAGATATTGTCCTCGTTTGGAATGATAATCTTAAATTTAATTATTTCACTGATCTGTGTTAATCTGACTAAAACTGAATTATGATGTTGCTTAAACTCTGCATTTGTTTCTGCTCATAAAAGCTGCGTTACAGTTCGGTGAATTCCTGAAGTAATGTCTTTGTTTCATGAAGTTTATGAAAACACCGTATCAGTGTTGAGCTACTGAGGAAAAATTCAGATGACTCTTGATTTTTATTATTTATTTTTTTAAATACTGCTTGCTCTGCGGCTGAGTCTGACTGCGTCATTATGCAGGTCAGTGTGTAACGAGGGTTTCAGGAATGTGATTGGTTGATGTGTCGGCGCTGACGAGAGACACTGCAGACCATCGTCTCTCTGCCCACCGTCTGTATCCGTCCCTCCTGGCAGCCTCACAGTGATAGCTCCTGACTCACAACGTAATGTGTGTGTGTGTTTTCTGTTTTATTTGTATGTGTGTGTGTGTGTGTGTCTGCTTGCACTGGAAAGGCTGAGGAGACGACACCGTAGTCTTGGGTGGATCTGTGGATCTCACACCCTCACCACTGCACAAGACTACGACAAAGCGATATATGGTTGATAGTTCCCGCATGAGCATGTACGTGTGTGTGTGTGTGTGTGTGTGTGTGTGTGTGTGTGTGTGTGTGTGTGTGTGGTCGAGGAAGTGATTCAGGCGGAGTTTTGCTGGTGGAAATGCGGTTGAATGACCAGTTTGTTTAATGTGCTCACCACAAGTGAAAGTGCAACTGAGTCACCAGACAAACACACACAATAGAACAGGAAACCACAGTGGTGTCTACACACCCTAGTGCCTTAAACACACACACAAACTTGAGTTATTTGATTGCAAAAATTGAGGATAATTATGATATATAATATAATATTGCTCATAATGGCTTTTCCACTATTCTGAATCATATGTCTCAAGTGGTTTTGGAAAGACACACCCAGCAACATTTTCTGATTTATTGCTTTTGAAACAAAAGCAGTTGTTCTGTCGAGAGATACGGAGCGCTGAGTCATCTAAACTAATGACCCACAGTTGAGGAAGAGTACAGGGACACTAAGTGTTCTCTTTTAAAGGGTAACTGCGAATGGAGGGAAATCATTCCAGTACAATGTGTATTTGTAGAATTTGTATTTATACATATTGTAAGTGTAACCCCCTGCATTTAGACAGCAGTCACATGCTGTAATAGGTTTTCAAGTCAATACAAATTGTACTTGTTGTTAAAAATGTAAAGCTTTAATTCAACTTTAATATACTACTTGTATACTTTAATATTTCAATATATATCAGCATAGCTTTTTTGTATTAATGGGGTCAATTTGGGGTCAGAGGTCTTGTTTCTTAAGGGAATGAATAATAACTCCTTTTATTGTTGTTAGTGTTGGCATCAAGGATTCATTTAGTATTTTAGTAAAAACAAGACTATACAACTGCTTTGTAACATTTTAGCAGCTAATGAGGGAAGGTTTGTACTTGTAGTTATTTAATTCTAGAAAGACCTACTAGTACTACTTATTACCTATTCTGGGACTGTTTTTGTGGTTTTAATTATCATTTGTTTAACATTTTGTTGTGATTTCAGGGATGAAGTTGCAGCATCCTTTAGTGTCTAGTCCTCATTAAATAATTGATAGAAACAAGAGATCTTGTTTTTACTGGTGCGATGCAAACTTTTCCACCAAGTCAGTAATTGTTAGTTAGTGCCGAGTTATTTGTCACATCTGTAGTCTACAGTATATATATATTGTCTACTTGCAGTTACCTTTACAGTCAAAACACTTTCACAGGGTAACTTCCACAAACTGCAGAATCTGCAGTGTGTGCTCTTGTGGAATATTGGAGTCTGCTTTGAGCTCAACAAAATTGCCCCTTAGCTTTGTTAAACCAATTATAAATCAAATCAAATCTCCTTATCCAATGTTTGTAAACATTACAAAAGCAAATTAACCAAGGAATTACATTAAGACAGATTTAGAACTCCATAATTTCCCCACACACCGAAGAGAACGGTCGACCAGAGGGGGAGAAATCAACTACTGGCCGCAAATCGCAACGAGAAAAGACGAAGGAGATTCTGGCTGATGGTATGTCCCGTCTAGAGGTGGTGGAGCAGCAATCTGAGACCCATCTTACCCAAATTTACCCTCTAAATGATGTCAAAGCCCGATAATCCTCTTCTCCTCTGCTTCAATTACTACATCTCCTTGATAATGGGTATAGATTCAGCGGATAATGACCTCTACTGCACCTTATTAAGAATCACAAGCTCAGACATTTGTTCATTTTTAGAATTACAAACAAGAAAGGAAACGTCATTAATCGCTGAGTCGCAGGTTAGCTTTCAGTCAGTGAGCTGTTATTGCCTGAGAGAAAGGCTAATTGCAAAAGTCAATTGCCACTTGTTTGTTGCACTAGACTGCACTGACTCTGAATCTCCTTCTTACAGACTAATTACCGCCGGCTCACAGACTCGGAGCATTGGCTGTCCTGTTCCACTTTCTACAGCAGACGTGTGTAACGGTCCGCCAATGTCGGTGTAATGTTTGGCAGTTTGTTAAAATAACTTCGGTGACGCGGCTTCCAGAGAGCGATGTCCAAAATGTAAAAGAGTAACTTGTTAGAGGTGAAAAGCGCTATACCGCAGACTGTAGACATCACCCACCGCCCCGTCTCTGAAAGGGAGGACTTTTCCAGCCTGGATTTTGGGTTTGCCAATCCAAATGTGGGCAAAGGGGGGGGGGGGGGGGGGGGGGGGGCAGCCTGCTGTGACAAGCAAGAGTAGACTAGCATGACTGACTGTGAGAGGCTGCGAGGTCTGTCATTCAAGTCTCTCTAAAACCCTGCCCTGTTAGGTTTTCTTGTTGTCACCGATAGCAGTAATCTGACTCGTCTTTTATTCTTTTTTTTCCCGACTTGTGACTAGTGTCGAATAGGATCATTCACTGTAGAGAGGGTTTCTGTTCACCTGTTGCGGTGGGATGTTTGGACAGGATTCATTCAACCTCTGTTCTTCTCCTGCATGAACAAACAAACCAACAGGATCAGAAATGGATCAGGCTGCAAACAGCCGATACCAATCCAGCAAAAACAAATTCCTCCTCAACACTATTTAGTATTTAACATTTGATGGCTATTCGTGACTCAATATTGCTCTTTGTATTTTTGAAGAAAGTCTTCTTGGTGCAGCGTTATGTGACCATTTGAAAAATTGCAGCTTATTGCTTCTCTATATTGCTTTCACAACTCGCCAGAGCTGTTTGCTGCTCTGGCTTTTCACCTGTAACCATCATTTTGTGTCCCTCTCGTTGACTTTATAATTTTCACAGCGTGATCCCATAATACTATACTGCAACAGCGACTACAATGGATAATTATGGTGTTGAACGTAGTTATTTTGTTATCTTCGCCTCGTTATTTTATGTTCAGTAGTTGCCCATATTGCCGTTAAATGATTGTGGCTCAGTTGCACAAGCTCTCTGGTCGATTCACTGAGACGTGTGTGCAAATCAAGTTGTGGCACAAATATACCCTCTAAAATAGTGCGATCCCAGTTCACGCACGGTTGAATCATACTTTGCACACAGATGGAACGGCCTCTCCCTCACATGCTTGGCTTGTTGGCTGCTGAGGTCCTGCAGCATTAATCACAGCCGAACGGAGCAAACTGCACCTTCTACTGAATGACCTGCACCTTTAAGAAGAATCTTCGTCTTGGGCCTCAGTAACTGGCCCAGCTGACACAAAGTGCACAAAGTCTTGCTGAATTGAATATATTATACCTATCATTACATACAGTGTCAAACTCAAATTGGCAGAATCGCATTGAATTCTTATTATATAGGTTTCCACTGTAATATTTGAATCACTCTGCACTGCACAGTAGAGTCCTATCTTAATTTAAAAACAGAGTCTATTGTGATGCTTCTGTAGACTATTCCTTGTCAGCTGAAGTCTATCTATTAGGCCAGCCTCTCTGTAAAGCTGGCTTGTGTCTCGCGGCCAAGCACACACACCATTAACTGGGGAATTAGAAACCCTGAGAAGTTGTTAATCACCACAGTCGTTCACATTCCACATAGATTCTGCTCTGCTCAGGACCTCGGTGAGCCGGGGATGGGGCATGGTCTGGGGGAAAGCTGGGCCAATGCTATTGGACCCAGTGGTCTTTAATTAGAGGGAGAGCTTGGCAGGGACTGATGGAGGAGAAAGGCTCTCAGGATGTGAGTCCAGGGTGAGAGGGTTCACACACAAAACACTGGCTTTTCATCACCGCATGACTCACTCAGTTTGTGTGCAAAGTGCGGTGGATGGATGTGTGTGTGTGTGTGTGTGTGTGCGTGTGTGCAAGGAAGAGAAAGTGAGAAAATGTGTGTGCGTGCGCTTGTACTGTATGCTTGTGTGTGTGTGTGTGTGTACATGGCGGCGCGTGCGTGCGTTTTCTTACCTCACTGCTCAGGCATTCCAGTAGAGAAAGTGGTGTGAAGAGAAAAGAGTGGCTCTCACAGTGTGGGTATTCATGGATCTGGCCCCCGTGGGCCGGTCCGGGCTCCAGTGTTCACAGACAAAGCCTCTCCAGCAGGACCCAGACACACTCAAACAGAAAGGGGAGCAACAGAAGGAGAGGAACGCAGGAAGAGGGGGAGACAAGGTAACAAGGGGAGAGAAAATCGGAGAAGGGGCGGCAGAGGGCAACGGGAAAAAGGTCAGCGTGGCAGCTCCCATTCACCCAAGACCGCAGGTGTGACGGGCTGTCATCTAAATATGCACCGAGCCAAACCTGCTCTGCTTCCATGCACTTTGTTATTATTTAAAAAGAAATATCTGAAATCACACGTATTAAGCCATTGAGCAAGACTTTCCAAATATTACATCATAAATTCCAGCCTCATGTGTTGTTACCTGGGTGGTTATAACAGAGGTGCTTTACAGCGCCTCTCATCTGAACTGTAGCTTTACTTTGCCTAAGTTGTCACACTGAGAGACACTTGAGGTACTCACCACCACCTTTATTCTTTTTCTTCTTTTTTTTTTAATCTTCGCTGCTGGCGGAGTCCATAAATCTATCCAAGTCTCCTCCTGGGGAACAGGCTCCTCCCTCTCTCTCTTTTTTCTTCACATCAACCAATCCCGTCTCTCTCTTCCGGCACTCTTTACTCCCTCTAGCATTAAGCCAGCAGCTTGAGCTCCTAGGATTCCATGGGAGTTTCTTCCACTTGGCCGTCCTGTCACTGTTCCCCCTGCATGGCCCCTTCCCTAGATTGGGTAGCCTGGTTCACTGTGTCCTTAAACAACCCGTGTGCATGTACAGGAAAGGGGCCCCAAAATGGGGAGGCCTATTTCATTTCTAACCCTTCCTTTTTAAGAGAGATTCGCACTGGAAAATCTCTTCACTGACTTTCCTCATTACAGTTATCACAATGAAATATTAATGGTGTCTACTATATATATATATATATATATATATATATATATATATATATATATATATATATATATATATATATATATATACACACACACAGCATGTGTACAGTGATAGAGAAAAGGCATTTACAAAAGTAAGTAACAAAAACAACTTACATATTCAAAAGATAAGCCTCTATTTGGACTGTACTGACATACATGGTATTATTGATAGTAATCTCATCTGTCACTCCATGTGCCTTCACACACTAACAGTCCGCTATGCAGGTTATTAAAATTCCTTGTGTTTGAATAACAGCGCCAGCTCAATAGAGAGACTAGTTTCTGTTGAATTAGTGCATCAAGCAAGTCTTCAATGTCAGAATGTTTTAGAATAGTCACGTACAGAATCCTGAAATATTTTCACTAAAATCATTTGTGATGCTTTGTAAAAAAAAAATCATCAGGTTGAGCATGAAACATTTTCTTATAATTATTAACCATGAAAAAATATTTTTGAGAGTTTTGTCAATTGAAATAGTTTGGCAGATTAATGGGTCCATGAAATAAAACCTTTGTGCAGAAACGGTACCAATTAACAGGAAATTATGGATTTATTTTTCTCTCTCTGGAAGTCATCTGCCTGGTTCTGGATGCTGGCACCTGCTAGGATGAAATTGATGGCCTCGTCCTGAAGCAGACAGATTACGTCCCTTTAGAAATCAAACCACTGATCGGAGTTGCACGAGTGAAAAGCATTACCAGTTTGATGTTTGAAGGCCGTGTTAAGAAGTTGTGTCAACGTAAAAGGTAGTATGTTATATGTGGCTTTAGAATCTGTGTGAATGTTTGCCAACTAAAGCTGTGAAAGCGGAGGATAATGTGTAAGACTTCTTAGTCTAAATAAGTGGAGGCACAAGCGGTGCAAGGCGGTACAATAACGGGTTTTTGGACAGGAAATGAATATGTTTATTTGGCTCATATGCCCATATTCAATAACAGCGAGGATTCGTGTTCGCATTCCTGACACTTTGGTTATACAGCAGTCTTTCGTCGTTCCATCTTTTCTCAAGGCTGAATCTCAAATTAAGTGTGCGAGTTGTGAACTTACTAAAATGAAGAGAGGAGTACCTTTTGATTGGGTTTAATTTGCAGATATTTTGGGTGGCACTCCAAAGTCTTCCTCTGAATAGATTTAGCCTACTTTTACTTTTACTAATGCGTGAATGGATGAAGCTGGATATTGTCAGAATGGCAGCATAGCTTTTTATAAAGGTACAAAATAACATAGCATGGTATTTTATACTATATTTTGTTTATAGTTGTATGTATACCATGAGATAGGTTAGCCTATTTAAAGGATCTTCCCTGTACAGTCATTGATACATCTGTGTCTTCATTCATATCTCAGTCTGCCAACTTACATGAAGGGGATTTAATATAATGATATAATATAGAGTTTATTTACACTGTGAGCCTTGGGTCGTATGGTGATTAACCAATCATTGAACAGTACAGTAATAGAAGCAGTGGTGTGAATGAGTGAATGGTGAGTTGGATATGAGTTGGTGTACGTATAGTGTAAGACATTGCATAGCTATACCCACATTTAGAGATTCACCGTACAAACACGGGAATATTTGAAAGCACAAATCCGTCATTGTTGGACCGCAGATGAACCATCGCAGGTCATGGTCCGCCTTTTACACTATTAACTGTATCATGAATGAATGGCCATTATACTGTATATTGGGGGCATCGAAGGCACAGTAGACACACTGTCATATGGCTTTATGATCCCTTTGACTCCTGGTCCCCTCAAGTCCCCGGTGACCGAGGGGCCACGACCTCGGCATCTGCCAGCAGCGGCAGAAGGAGAGGCGAGCGGCGACTGTCTGAGTCACACCTACAGCAGACAGATGCCGTGTAAGATGAAGTCTCAGCAGTGAACCCGCCCGCTGACCGAGTCTCACGGGGCAAGATGAGTCATATGACATCGATCCGGACTTCTTCAGCTCCAAACTACCCAAAAAGTATTTGAGGATCGCCCTATGAGGACTCTGTGTGGTCTGAAACTGCTATGAAATGTGTGAGAACTTACACCAATGTCACAATTCTGTCACTGAGATAAACAAACAGCTGAGAGATACTTCAAGGGTTTGTCCTTTCAACACACCTTTGGCCTTTTGATTCCAGATGAGATTGTGTGAAAAAGTTTGTCGCTGTTTATCAATTTGTAATTGATACTGTTGCAGCGTCACAGGTGGAAGCAGTTGGCCAAAACAAAACTTAAATTATTTTCCTTTTGAACACTCGATATCACAGTTATTCTTGCTTAGTCGGTTATCGTAAAGGCAGAAGTGCAATGCAACCACGGTCCTTAAAGAGCTGTGAGATCTCGATGTAGATCCTTTCATACTGATACCGATGTAGGTCGTGATATATCGTGTTTTCTGGTAATTGAATACATATCTAATCCTTATGAAATACCCACATGGTAGAGGTTATTGTACATATACTCCTGTGTGACTTGAATACTTGACAAACGGTTTCAAGTGACGTATTTCCAGCTATACGCTGATGATTGCATGCATGTCCACAAATGCAGAGTAATCAGATTATTATTATGATTTAACGACACCGGTGTGTTTCTGTGAGCAGAATGCGGATCAATTCCGATTTTCTGAGAAATTTGGAGTTAGTATATATATGCTTAGTTATTATCAATTTAGACGACATAATTGTGTATCATGTATTTCATCACAATATGATGCCATTAGAAAGAAGAATGATCATACTTAATTATGGCCCAGCCCTGGGTCCTAAATTATATAATATGTTTTATTTAAGTTTAAGTTTAAAGGTTGTTCTTTTCTTATATATGTCTACAGCAATTAAGTAATATTGGAGATAGTGCAAAACACAAGTTTCCAACATTTGTTTACCTTTATTTTCTATTATTTTTATTGTGTTAAGTTATGACTACATAATATCATATTTTGTGGTGTCAGTGGAGCCAATGTTACATTTCTTTGCAAAATAGATAAATTTCTGCTCGCTCACAACTAATGAGATGATTTTTAATATAAATTAAATTTATTATTCCATTATTCATCATAATAGGATCCATATTTAATCTCCAGACTTATGTATTTAATAGAAGAGTGACAATTAGTGTAGATATGATAAGTGTTTTGCTCGGTTCGTTGCTCATCTTTACCTTTTACTATAATTGTGGTTTATTGACTTGCACACTGTATGGAGGGGGGGTTATGAGAAATACAGTGCGTATTTTTAGTCTTGAACAAAGCTCTCCGTGCACTAATTATTTGACTATTTGTTTGTGCTCTGAATGTGTGCAGCAGTGCGTGCAGTTTGATGCACGTAAGTGAAGCTGTTTGCCTCTTTCCCTCCTGTGTGTTCTGAACTCTCCTTTGCTGCAGACAGTCTGGGGTGCAGAGATGGTTGAGGGGGTGAGGGGGTGGGGGGGTGGGGGGGGCAGGCAGCGAGCGGACATGGCGGCAGGCCAGAATCAATTGGCAGTGTAATGAGATGGCCCGGTGCCAGGTAACCATGGAGCCACCCTCTTTGCCTGTCTACCAGTGCAGAGTTCAAAATTAAACTGAATGAATGAGAGGAGGGACGGAGGGAGGGGGCGGGCGGGCAGGGAAATAAGGGTCTGAAATGGCAGGAGTGGAGGGTGAGAGAATGAAAGAAATGGCAAAGAGAGGAGGGTGGCTGATGAGGCACTGTAGGCTATTTCAAAGCGCTGCTGTACAATTTAACTTGAGCCCTCATTTCAGAGGAGGAAGATGGAGGGGGGGGACTCCTGATCCACCCACCAGTTTTGAGCTGTGAAATATCTGGAAATACACTTTCTACCATCTGCATTGTTTTTGCTACTGTGCACTAGCTGCCAGCAATTAAGTAAAGAACAAGTGCGCTTCACAAAGAAAAAACAGAAGCGACCTCCCTGAGTTTTCTTGATGTACAAGTTGAGCTGAAGTCTCGCGGCATTAGTCGCTTTAATTTGCCTGTAAATCTCATTTCTTCTTCCCCTCCGAGGCCCACACTCTTCCTCCTGTCATGGAAGACGTGTTAATGTTGAGCGTTTGGCTGCATTCTTAAAGTGATTAGTACAAGCCAGTGGATCCTGCAGATGAATAGAAATGAAGTAATTAATACAGTAATTAGATCTTTTGCCTCCTTCTTACAGCCTTACCCCTGCTATGTCATTGTGCTCCTTCCACAAAGAATCCCCAGAAGCACTGTGCCACCCATAATGGAGAGTTTTACTTTGTGCTTTGTCTCAGTCTGATGAATAAAATGTGCTGCTATGTTGTCAAACACTGCACTCCAGTCAAACCGGGATTTGTAATACTTCAAAAGTTCACTCCATACTTTATGCTAAGGCGACGTTGAGAGAGAAAGTGTAACATTTCAAAAGTTAGAAAAAACTTTGTGATTCATATTTATCCATTAATTTACATAAATGAATGTAAGGGTGTCGACAGGAAACCTTCAGTTAACGTAAATATTTATTTAGATGGATGTGAATAATGCAACTCGTTGATAATTGTGGCTCTTGGTTCTTTTGATCACAACCGATAATCGGCAATCAAATCAAACATTATGGAGGAAAATTAAACATTTAAGGAAAACTTTTTTTCCTTTTTGCTCAAAAGCTAATAAAAGCATTTAAAAAAAAAAAAAAGCTAACATCTACTAATCGAAAGCTTGTCAAGTAAGCGGAGCACGCTCAGCATAAGGTTTTATCAACAATGGCAAAGATTTAGTTGTCTTCTGACTCCAGGTCAGCTCCTCCACTGTCTTTAGAAGCTGGTCAAACCTGGTTGGAACAGGGCCGAGCTGAACCGAGCCATCCGTTTGTTTTGTGCAGCTTTTCCTGCAATGGTGAAAGTAAATGTTAGGCATGGCTGAACACACAGGTTATATACTGTGCGTTGTTTGAGTAAAGATTAGAGTGCCGCCTATCCCGGTATGACCTTTCCTTTGACTAGGAGGCCGTCTTAGGTTTCTCTATCTCGTGGTATTCGGAGGGAGGGAGAGCGTGATATACTGCTAGTCTTGGGCCTCATGGCCTGTGAAAAATGGCCCGGGCACTCCCTGCTGAAATGGCCCAGACTTTGAGAGTTCTGAGTGCACGTCGAGAGGGAGACGAGACTGCGGGCCAAGATGTCTGTGGTGTGGATTAATGGGGAGGACTGGAGAAAGGGTGCCGCAGTTGTGCGTGAGCAGAATATTCGATGGGGGAAGTGAGAGGAGGCAACAGCGAGGGGACAAGCAACTGCGAGAGATTGGTGAGATGAAAGGGAGGAAAAAAGATAAAATGGATTGAATCATCAAGAAGCAAAGATGTACGAGCGTGAATGGAAATGTACAGTAATAAATACTGCTGCTGTCTGGTGTCTCCCACTGCTGCTTTATCCTGCTCTCTTGTCTTGATTGCACTGTGTAGCGTGCAGGCTTTATTCATTCTGCAGCACTGGGCTGAACATGGGGTTCACGTCGACACAAAGGCCTTCACAGACATGTACACAATAGTCAAGTTCAATGATGAGATATCTCTAAATACAGCACACGAAGGGGAAATATCAACCAGGGAGAGAAGGAACAAAGCAAGTCCATGTTTATGGGAGTAAACGCTGAGATGGAGCAAGATATGCAGGATCTTTGGTTACATTTACAGCTAATTATTCATACTTACATGACTGCTTTAAGTCCTTGTGAGTAGGAATGAACATTTCATGTCAGGATTATCCTCGCCAGAATAATTGTGATTCACGATATGAACAGATTATCATCAAAACAGGCTTAAAACTCTTAAAATGCTACTAACATGTACTGGAATCACTTACATTTTAAGGAAATATCTTTTTATTGCATCAAAGACAGGACCCATCTTTTTTGTTAGGAAATCATAAGAATAAAGGATAAAAAATAGTTTTTTTGTTCTTCTAGCAGAGTCTCTGGGAGACAGATGGGTACGTCTACTGTCCTTATGTCTGCTTTTGGTTGTCGTGAGCGGCAACATTTTGGGAGACAGAAATGCCTTTTGTTAGACAAAACGCTCCAATGGCGTCCAACGAATTGACAAACACACGGGTACTTTGATGTTGATTCTCTCATCACCATGAATGTGTGTTATTAATATATACATTTTTCAGCTTTTACCTACATCCGACCTTTATTCTGAAATCACAGCTCCGGTGGTTTTCAGAGGTGTTACTGTAGGTTGAAGTTACTCGTGCAAGTTCTTCAGATAATACAATGGACAGACTGGACTGTGGGCGGTCATGTTCTGACATTTGTATCCAAACAATTAAAATCAAATGTTTTCAGTGCCTGCCCACCTACATTGTGCTTGTAGGTACTCAGAAAATTATTTTAATAATCTTTAAAATGCCAATAAGCAAGAACCACATCTGAAAGAGGAACATGACTGGTTGTGCTCGTACTTTGGAAAGCAACCGCTGCCCAGGATTCACTTGGTACCAATGACTAGCCTGAGAGGCGACATGTAGAGGCATTTGTTGAAACTTCCTGCAACACACTGACTCATCTGTGACTCACAGCCTCAACACAAACAGTTGACACACTATGAATGAAAGAGGGATGGATGATTGTGGCTTTTCCTGGCATCTTCCATGTGTCAGTATGAGAATAGGATACAGTGTCTAGGTTTAGTCATTTACAGGATGTAAACATGTTATGAGTGAGGTAATAGTACATATATATACATTAATATTCACTGATGACTGCATGGGGTTTTTTCCTTTACCATAATGCAGATTTAAAAGTAGTGGTAGTACTGGTCCAACTATAAAAATATACACTCAGGATGACGGTGTAAAAACCGACAAAATAAAAGTGTACATGAGTGTATTGAAATCCTGAGTGCTATAGAAGGTGTGGGTAATAAATGCACTTTGTGGTACATAAATATGAAGGCATTTTAAGTTGCTGGGTTTATACTGTAGTCTGGTGGCGAGATTACATGTATGCCGTCTGTTACGTGTCTCTACAGGACAGCACAGACCCTCACACGGGCACGGAACCAGAACATACAGACTGCCTTACTGAAAGACAACCACGGTCGAAATGTTGTGTGCGGAGTCCTGGAGGTGCTATTGTTGTGATTCCCCATTTATAATGTCGCACAATGTTTAAAGACCATTTAATAACAATAAATACCACAGTGTTGTAGCTATATCATCTGACGTTTCTTTATAAGGTTATCCTGCACTAATAAAAACATAATCCTAGCGTGTCACTTATGCCGTGGGTGGATTTTGTTACGTAGCCTTTTTTATTTTTAAATGAAAGGTGGCTCTCAGATGCAACATTAAAGCAAAGAGGTTTCCATAACCTTGCCTTGCCTTCCATGGGAGGGGTTAACATGTCATGTCTCTGCCAGCAACTGCACCTGTGTCACGCCAATAATAGATCTTTCACTTAAACTCTAGTAAATCAATATGTGGATTATTAGTTTATGTTCTGTTCACATGAATTCATTTTGAAGGCCTGGTACAGCACTCATACAGGCTACTGCGAGACCAAAGAGGCACAATAATAAGGACACATACAGTAAGAAGATAGTACCTAAAACAATATTAATCTGTATTTATCAAGCCTGTATTCTTCTGCTCCATTCCCCCCCCCCCCCCCACACTTACTTTATAACATATCTTTTTTTTAAATGTGGTATTGATTTTTCCCCATTGTTGGCAGCCCCCCTCCTCCTCCCCACTTTCCCAGGCTCTGAGAGAGGCTCTAAGGGGTTACCTTGTTCGAGGTTTGGGGTTATGCCCATGCCGGTCGCTCTGTTTTCTTCAACCCTCTGTTGCGGAGAGGGCCCTTTTTCTGTGGCCGCCCTGTGACGGGGGTTCTTGGCAATATCCTGAAAGTCAAATCTGTTCATTTAGATTCAAGTGGTGACCAAGGAGCAGACAGCAGCCCATTGGCATGCTGCGGCAAAACAAGTCCCTAACGTCAGGGACTAAACATTTGTCCTTTTATTTCATCAAAGTAACCTGCTGATATACAGGAACTAATCTCTGTCTGAAGGCGATTCTTGTTTTTCTAAGATACAGTATGGCTTATTTCGCAATTTGTAGCTGTTTATAAATTGCAAACAAATTAGCTTCTTGTTCTTCCAGACATCAGGGTCATATAGGGTTATCATTTCTTACTTAAGGGCACTTTAGTGAGAGGTGCTTGCTGGTATTGGGCTCCTGTGAATGCAGTCTAACTGTACAAGAGTGTAGGAAAAGATTCTTCAAAAAAAAAAATGGTGGGTTGCCTCACTGGTGGGTTCATTCAAGTGTAGGATGGAAATATTTTGTAAGTGAGCAGTGTTTTGTGTAAAAACAGTGGTAATCCACATCTGTATACTCTACCAGGAACAAGAAATGCACTGTATGAAACAGAAAGCCCATCGCTGTGAAGGAAGAACAACAGGATCAAATGTACGGAAATGGGGGGAAGGAACTGTGTGGGCTCACATAACATAATCACACCAGGTTGCATCATTTCTTTATTTAATAGGGAATTAAGAAAATACAATCCATAGCCCTTTTGAATTGAAGACACACACACACACACACACACACACACACGTATGTTTATTTAAAACCAAGGCACACACAGTGAAAAAAGTTAGGAATTAGTATATAAATAACCATGGACAGATGCAGATTAAAGCATAATTCAACAGTTATTGATATGTAAGTATTGCTTTTTATAAATAGAGAATATACGGTCGTCAAACTGTCTTGTAAGGGACATTCAGGAGACACTAAATAAGAGCATAAAACCCAAACAACAGTGTGGAGCATCAGGATGTGGGCACGTGGGAGACGCGCACTAAGCCCTACCAGCCGTACCGGTTACAGTCGGAGCCTTCCCTCTGCGTGGTGGGCCGAGTAGAGTTCCTCGTGGACTGACAACACAGCTGTATGCCATTCGTCCGGTCTGAAAGACGGCGAACGGGACAAAGGGCATGAGTGAGGAGAGGGGACACGAGGGGAGAGATGCTCGCCGAATCGCCCAGCCCTCCCCTGAGCATGGACGGGGAAGCGCCACTCTTCCTCTTTGCTCAGAGCCGCTTTCTCCCGGCCCTCAGCCATTTTGGAGGGAGGAAAAAAGTGGCTGCTTTCTCTTTCTCTCGCTCTCTCTCTCTCCCTCTCTCTCACTACGTGGCATAGCTTTGGAAAGGCTGCTGCGTTGTAGCAGCAGAGAAGACACGTTTTGCAGCTCGCACTCGGGAGATAATATGTTTGCAGAGACAAAAAAAGAAATTCTGACGCGAATCAACCTTCTTCCATCTTGACTTTTTTTTTTTAATGAATTTTTTGTTACCCTTGCTTCAGCTGCTAAGCCTCTCTCCTCTGTGCTGTGCACTTTCACTCATGCTGTGTCCTTTCTTTTGAAAAACTTGCGCTCTAGTTTCGTTGGCTGGTCCTTCCCCCTTGTCTTTTTTTTCTTTTCTTTATTTTTTCTAGTTATATCTTTTCTCATCTCTCAATTTGATTTGATGCAACAGAGTTAAAGACAAAGGAATATGTACAGATTTTGGCAGCACTAAGAAGAGACAGAGCTGTAGCCAAGGATCCTGCTGGGATCCAAAAAAGCCAAGCAGAATGAAGCACCAAAAAAAAAAAACACCACCCTTTCCTTTGCTTGGTCACAAATTCCACTTTCTCTGTAGCCAGCCCTGCGCTGCCACTCCTCCTCATCCACATCTTACCGCATTCAACCTTTTGCCATTTCTCTCTTGCCGTACATTTTTTTTAAAGGCGATTTGAGGTTTTTTTGTACCCCGGAAAATGGGCACTGGACAACGGGTTAGGAGGGCGTAACGGGGACCGAACGAAGGGACGTTATCTTCCTACTTTTGCTTGTTATTTAGCTTCTTTCTTTCTTTCTTTTTTGCTGCTACTGCTATTGAATCGTTGTGCTTGTAGTTTTTAGTCTCGTATGTGTTGTAAGGGTACGCTTGGATTACCACGTGTTTGTGACTGTGTGGTTTTTAGGAATGTGTGTGCACAGGTATCTGAATCTGTCAACGTTCGACTTTCTGCTCTGTTCAAAGTCAGTTGTTGATGATATGTATGTCTGTTTTTATAGGTTTCTTGATTTATGCTTTAGCATTGGCCTACACTTCTCTTCCAGCCTGACTCCATCTGACTCCAGAGGATGTCTGACCATCATTTCCCTCTTGGTATGTTTGCAATTTATGATACTTATAGTTTTCTCTCTGTTAGCTTGGTTCAGTGTTGTTTTTAATCTGCAACGTACGATGCGTACCTGACTTGTTCACAGTACGTGTTTTTATGGTGTTCATTGCAGGTAGTAAGGTCAAGGGGAACAGTCTTGTTGCACAGTATGGAAATTAATAATGTATCAAGTAATTGCACAAACTGTATTTATAAACTGCCAAAATGGAAACCGGCATCATATTTTGTACTCTGCGCAGGTGCGATTAAACACGATTTCACCGTCTTTTTTTAGTCTTGCTTTAGAATATTTTCCGAAAGATTTGTGATTTGTTGTCTGTTGGCGATTGTACATGTAATTGGTCCTTTTGCTGAGAATACAAATGGCCTCGGGGTATTCTATTCATATTGCTGCATTTTAGTCTCGTACTGCCTAAAATGGCATTTTATACAGCACGAGCATATTATCAGAATAAAAAAAATCTTTAATTAGCTGGCACTTTATTTCCAAATCTAAAACAACACACGTTATATTATTCTGTCTGACATTTCAAGAACAAATGTTGACCTCAGAAGAATGTGTGATCGGTAGGTTACACAGACATCTCACAGTTATGTGCTCTGGCCTTTTCAGCGTACCAGAGTTTAATATCAATGCTCACAAACAGGAACTATGTTTTACAGCCACATTGAAAAAGGTCTGATAAAATCTAAAATATGAAAATATATTAAAAGAACTGTATTTGATTTCACTCTAAGACAAGGATGTATTCCTTAAATGTGGTAAAAGTTAAAAAGACGAAACTCGTAAATATGCAATATAGAGTGGAAGACATCAACGTCTTAACCCTGGGTTGTGATAGGCACTGTGTCCTTCATCGTGTTTCTAGGCACTGTGTCCTTCATCGTGTTTCTAGGCACTGTGTCCTTCATCGTGTTTCTTTTGCTTGAACGCCCACTGAGTGGGTTGCTATGTTGAATGAGTGGAGTTTACAGGATCAGACTGTAAAATGACTTGCTGTTTCTACGTTTTGTGGGTTTCGTCTTTCTTATCCGTTCTTTGAAGGGGTAACGTCGTCAGCTGCCACAAACCCGTAGATCCGAACTTGTGGTGACTGGCTGCGCAAGCTCGTGTCTATAGGTATGTGTCTTCATGGCAAACACAACACCTGCCCTCTGTCTGTAAGAAAAACGAACTATTATCGTCAAAGCAGCTTTTGACCTGCTAATCATAAAGATTAGAAATTGTCAGACTTAATTACAGCCTTGGCTGTACAGCAAGTCATTTATAACACCAAGCTCTCCTTGCCTGTGTTCCCTCACGTAAACACCACCGACCCTGTCACGAACAGGATGCTCTCTACCAATCGTACCCCACATGTCCCATCTTCACACTGTGACCCCACCCAAAAGTAGGAGGGCTGGACCATTTGAGAAAATGACACGACATTGCAAACATTCCTGGATTAGGCAAATGGGTAAGTGCTACAAATCAATAAGCAGGACTGCTTATCAGTAATATCATAGGATGTATTTTACAAAAATGTATTTGTCAGATGTTATCAATGGATTCGCAAGAAACGGAAATTTCGACGACTGTTTCTTAAATTTTCTTTGAAATTTCCAGATGTCGTAATAACTGCCTTTGTCGTGATATAGTGCACTGTCACAATAAACTGTAACATTACATTCAGCGTGATGGATTTGATCCATTTCGCCGTTCAAAGCAACGGTTTCCTCCAGTGTTCCGCAGGTTGAGGTAGTAGGTTGTATAGTTCAGAGTGACACCACAGGAGATAACTGTACAGCCTCCTAGCTTTCCCTGAGGAAACACCACACGCCCTGCACCCGGATGGACTATTTTACAAAACTCCAACTTTTGTGTGGCATCAGACTGGGCTCTGAGTTTTTCCTGTTGATTGTAAATACTTTGTATGAGGTGCTTTTGTAGCTTTGATAATAATATTTTAATATGTATTTTGTTTCCTACAACGTTTCACATTTTTATATAGGGTGTAGGAAGAGATATAAACTAGTATGAACTTGGCAAAAATCTCTCCTCTCATATGACATTATTTGTGACAGGAAGACAAAATTAAAAACAATCATGATGCAGGGGATAAAGGGGAAAACGTGTGAGAGTTGAGGGGGGGGGGGGGGGGGGGGGGGGGAGCACCAACATGCCGCTGCAGCGAGGTCTGTGTGCCGCTCTGGTGAAAGAGATGCCACTGAAGGGAGACACCATACAGCCGCAGGGGGAAGAACACGGTCTTGGCAGCCAATCATGTACAAAGTTCAGTTTCACTTCACCAAAATGATTTATATGTTTCCTCTGCGCAGCTGTGTGGTAAAGAAAAAGTGCTCAAAACGGCCAGTAACAACTTTCACTGCTTCAAACCAAGAAAACCACCGAGCCCTGAGTTCATCTCGGTCCCCGATAACAACGTGAAACAATCCAATTTGTTGCTTTATTCATCCATTCATTATTTATTTGGCAAAGTCAAATGAATATCTTGACATTTGTCACAAACCATGTGATTTTTTTTAGCAATGGCAGTTAAAAATAAAATGATATATATATATATATATGTATGTGGAATAAAAGCCGGCAGTGGATGCCGTCCTGTGAGGGAGGGATGGTCTCCCCGTAGTGCGGTGTGCTGCTGTGTGCAGATGTGTAGAGCACGGAATGGCGTGATGATGAAAGACTGTTTCCACTTAAACTCCTTCGCTCTCTGTCCCAAGGCCACCGAGTTCGATTGGAGGTGGAGTGAGGAGCTCTGTGGGCCAGAATGCAGCAGGGGCCCTTCGTACGGGGCAGCTTCGGCAGTACGACAGAGAGCGAGCAGTCAGCTACAGTAGATACAGCGAGACTCTAGCGTGTCGGTTTTTTCTCTCGGTGCATAATTACCCGGCTTACTCTGCTTTTTTCCCCCTCGACGAGCAAAGTGTTTATTCATTTGCATCCCTGTCTGTGTGGAATGTGTTGTGGCCATGGGGCAGTGTGTTACAGTCTGCAGCAGGAGGCATACTGTACAGGAGCTCTCCCTAGTGACCCCCCCCCCCCCCCCCCCCCCCCACACACACACACACACACACCACGCCCCTCCTTGTGGAATCTAACTGTAGGTTTTTTTGCCTTCACTGAAAACGTCTATAAATAGTCCCGTTTAGCTGTTCTAATGTTAGTTCTGCATGCGGCCGACTCGAAGCGTCCGGGTCGCTTGAGAGGAAGTGAAAGTAAAGAAAGACACTCTGTCAAACGGAGACGACGTGAACGGACCCTTCACTGCAAGGAAGTGCATGTGATGTGTTGAGAGGACACAGCATGTGATGTCTGTGGCCCAGAGAGACGCAGTGAACACTAAAACTGCTGGAATAGAGAAAGAAAGGACAATCGTTTGATGATGATCAAATCAGAAAGACAGAGAAAAAATTGTAAATGACGATTTCTTTAATCGATCTTGACGTGAAAGAGAATGCACTCTCACAGAAGCCGGTGGAGGGAGAGAGGGTGATAGTGTGGGACCACACAGGCCATTTCTTCTGCTGTCACTGATCTCAGCCCGTTGTGTGTTGTCCGTCAAAGGAACCCTGCTCTGGCGATTCCCTCTTCTCCCCATCGGTCTTGCTCTGCTACCATCTTGTCTCTCGTCCTTTTTTTCACGAGCCTTTTCTGCTGCTTTACAGCAGCTAACGCTGGTAAAGTACAGGACGACCACACCACCGGGCTTCCAGTTACATTTCCTTTACCGCTCCCCGAACTGCGTTTTCTCCTCTCTTACTCCCCCCTTTTCTCTTTCGATCTTGTTCCCACCCTCCTTTTTCTCCATGAAACGCACGCTGTAATACCCAGTCACTCTCACAGACACAGAGGGAGACAGAGACAGGAACAGAATACCGGACTTGCCGACCGGAGAAGGATTTCTTTTCTTTTCTTTAATGAAAAGGAGCTTGAAAAGAGACATTGTAAGATATAAATGTAATATCTTATGCCTTTCTTTCTCTTTCCTTCTCTCCTCTGCTTTCTTGCTTCCTCTGCTCTTGTTCCCTTTACCACTTTCTCCCTCCCTCTCTGCCTTTCCTTATCTCTCCTTCTCTGCATGTAGCAGGCCTTTAGAGTGTAAGTGATTTCAGCTGTGGGAGGAAATGAATGGATGACATTTATTTCTCTTTCCCCGCTCTGCTACTGCTGTTTTCGATGCTGTATTTAGCCGACAGAGGGGTAAGCAGAGCCTCTACAGTGCCTCTCTTCTGCCCTGGGGGACTCGAGCCTGCAATCCATGAAGCATGCAAGGCAGAGGAGGGGAAAGAAAATACAGAGGACACAGACGGAGAGGTGTGATACGGCGAGACCAAAGCGCCGAGCAGGAACAGAAAGAAAATGTGAGACAGATGGAGACAGACAGAGAGACAGACAGGGGGAGAGACAGACAGACAGGGGGAGATGGGTAGTAGTGTCACATGGAGAAAGAGGGGCGAGTAGCAGTGGGTAGAGGGACTACAGCAACAGGCGTTACACCTCTTTTTCCTATTATTCACAATACAGGCGGTCTATGTCTGAGCCTATTTTCAGAGCTTTTAATCACAACAGCAAAATTCTAATAACAAGAACTTCGGTTTTTTTTTTTTTTTTTTTTTGAAGGTCTGATGTAAAACTGGGATTGATATGGAAAACTTCAGAGAGTGCTGAGATTGTGGGCACATGTGTACTTTAATGGATTGCATGTTTGTCCGAGGGCGGTGCATTTTTTTTATTTTTTATTGGCTTTCATTTTTATCCAAGTGGTCAGTTATGTATCGTACCTTAACTCATCTCACATTCATTCTGCTGTTGTTCAACTCTTCCCTTCCTGTCTTTCTTTCTCGTGCTGTTTCTCATTTGTCATTCTTCTACCAGTGAGCATGTAGCGGTTCAGGCCCATTGATCTGCTCGTTTCTTTTCATCGTGCATGCCATTTTTGCTACTGGTGCCCGCTACAATGCATCTTCTTGCGCACCTATTTTGTAAAGGCATTTAAAGAATAGCTTTTTGCTTTATTCTCTACGGTTTCTGTTGCTGCGTTATGTCTTAGTGGCTTCTTTCCTCCATAGTTTCAAGATTTACTGCAGTGTCAATCAAGTGTATCACTATCAATTTAAACCCATCCTTGCTATATTTCTTGTTCACCTACTTTAACTCTTTAACCTTATTCTTTCCCTCCCTTTCATCCCCCTCTCTCTCTCTCTCTCTCTCTCTCTCTCTCTCTGGCTGCACATGGAACAGTCTTGGATGTCTGAGCAGCAGACGGCTAGACAGCAGCCTCATGTGCTCGTCCGAATGATCCGTTCAACAAAAGCCTGAGCTAGCGGCACTAAAATCTCTTCCTCTGCTTCAATCTCCAGCTTTCTTTCTTCTCTCTCTCTCTCTCTCTCTCTCTCTCTCTCTCTCTCTCTCTCACACAGATCTCTCTCTCTCTTTTCATTTTGTCTGGCCACATCCTCCCCTCCTCTGTTCCTCTGCCGGGCTGACCGGCACACACACACACACACACACACACACACACACACACAGAGAGAGGGGACTGCGGCAGCCTCTGCCATCACGGTCAGCTGGGTAAGTTTTCCTCTTTCCTTCTCTCCTTCCTCGCATCTCGTCTCATCACCCTCCCGACCTCCCGTTCCTCCTCCTCTTCGTCTCACGGGCAGTCAGATCTCATTCTGTCCACCTGACGAATAGGCTTTCCCCTCCATACAGCCAGAGCCGCGTGATTGACAGGTGCGGTCTCAGAGGACCGACAAGCCTGCCATGTCTGGAGATGGGATATAATATAAGTTGTAAGGAGCTTCGGCATTCATTTTAAGCGACGGAGGGCAATTTTAATCTGGCAGTCCTTTTTCTGTCTCTGCTGCTCTCCCCGTCGTCTGGCTGGCACGCTGCGCATGTGCATGGTGCAGCATTTTTTGGCATTGTAAGTGAAGAATCAAATATGTTGTGCTATCGATTATCATGCCACGATTTGGCCGAGCAAAGGCTGCGACAGCGGGAGGGAGGCTAAAATATGCTTAGGCAGAGCCGTTCTTGTGAACATCATGTCCGTGTTGGGTGTGTATGGCCGTTCGGTGGTGACTACAGTGCACGTGTGCACAGTACATGTGTGTGTTCACTTGCAATAAGAAGATATGTGGTCAGTTTTTGTATGTGCGATTGCGTGCGATGTGATTGACGGCGTGTGTCGGTATTCGACTCGTGCGCAGAATACCGCGATACTTATTGTCTTACACAGTATAACAAAAGGTTTTGCATGAACTAATGCACGCGCGGTGGGTGTGGACTTACCGAGACTAGACCGAACTTAGGGGCAAAACTGAGTCTTAGGTAACAGCCCAGCACAAAGCCAGCGAGAGAGGTAGCTGCCATTGTCTGCTGGAGTCTCAGCCACAGCGCTCGTGCAGCAGACCATCTACTGTATGTCGCATAGTAAAGGCCAATTGGGAAAAAAGCAATCTGTACCTCTCTCATTCCCTGAGACCCTAACTTGTGACGTTTTGCTGTGATGTGCACGGGTTGGGTTCTTGGGAGCTGCGAGGGGCACTCACACATCTCTGTAACCAAAAAAAAAAAAAAGACTAACATGGCAGAAAGACACAAAGCGCAACGAAGAAGGGACGGCTTCGCTTTGTGACAGGGAGGGTTCATATGATCCACCCACACAACGAAAATAGAGATCGAGGGGGGACGAAAAGGAAGAGCATTGGGTTTATTTCAGGTTATGGAAGGGGTTTAGACCCAGAGGCAGGCACAGCGTGTGGGGCGTTGGGTGGGGGTGGGGGGTGTGTGTGTGTGTGTGTGTGTGTGTGGGGGGGGGGGGGGGATAGAGGGGAGAGAGGGGGGGGGGGGAGGGGGGGGGGGGGGATGGAGGAATGTGGGTATGAAGGACATGTGACTGGGAGGGAGGGATTGTCCAGACAAGATGCGGTGATATGGGCGAAACGCTGTCACATTTATAGTATCCTGGTTCTTATAGGCAGGAACAATGAATGAATGAATGACAAAGTTATGACTAAGGTTACACCCACGGTGACTAATGTTACACATGCTAGCATAGACGAACAGCACAAGTACCTCACTCAGCTGGAGAGACACTGACCTGCTTGTACTTGTACAGACTCACAGTCATACACTGACACTATCCCAGTAAACGTGTATTCATTTATACGCAGCAGAGAAGTGTTTTAGTGCATAATATCTAATATACTTGGGCTGCAAAGTGCAAATCACCCTTTGCCTATGATGGGATTCAGCGCTGTACTTTACTTTATTATTATATAACAGACAAAAGATACTAATCCATCGTGACTCTTCCTGTTTCCTACGGGGCTCCTCCCGCCTCATCTTGAGAGCAACACAAAGTACTGATGAGAGCGTGACACTGAAAGCTCGGTACACTTGTGTTTGACCTCATGTAAACGATCATCTTTCTTTTTTTCTATACCCGCTGCTCCTGTCTGTGTGTCTTTGTTACGTGTGAATAGGAGATGCTTAATAGGGAAACTCAATGCATGGTATGAGTGAGAATTATACGACACTTGTGTATGTTTGCAGCAAGGGTGCCACCCCCGTGGGTGCCAAGTCATCAGACTGTGACCGTAGCACGATGCAACATTACAGTAAAACGGCTGTTCAAAAAAGCGTGCACTGCGTTTTAATGGGCGTTATGGGAGGGTAGAACCAGAGAGACGGTATTCGGGTCCAGGTTTTTTTTGATGCGGTACTGTACTCTGGGGCTGCTTTGAGTCTACAGCTGCTGACGACGAGGGTGTCATGCTGAAAGACTGTCGCCTCAGTGTTCACAGTTCTCCTAAAACTAGCGTTCAGTGTGTTGAAATGCGTCTGCAGGGGCGAATGCCTGTTTCTATAATTGCTCGGTGATCTGTGATCACAGTAACAGCTTCATTTCCAGCTCTCCCCTCCCTTTATCCACACCTCCAGAATGTAACCCTTTACACGTCTCCTTCTTCTTCTTCTTCTTCTTCTTCTTCTTCTTCAGCCACTCTGAAGTCACTCTCCGTCTTTTACACGAGCTCCAGCTGCATTTGAGCCGCGATGCCGTTTGATGTTTTGTCCTCATTCTTTCATTAGTTGGGATTGGGAAGTGATGCGGCGATCATGTGGTCGAAAGACAGGTAGCTTTGAGCTCTGATTCTATTTTCAGCTTTGATTTTGAAGGCAATTTTTAGCCGTGTCAGCTTGAACGCTTGAAGAAACAGCGGCCTTTTTTTAGAAGAGGAATTTAGAGATTTAGAGGTCTATTAAATAGGCCTTTTTACTATGTGGTCAAACATGGACTTCTGCTAATGTGAAACTCATTCACGTTGTCACGCACTTCATATCTTCTTGGGACTTTTGCTCCCCAGCCTGGTTTCAGTTTACTGTGAGAGAGAATGGAGCTGTTGAGAAACGACTCCAGCAGGGTTTAATGCAGGTTAGCAGGTTAGTTTCTATTACTGATAGTAAACACGCTTATTAAATCATCTCTAAGCAGATATGCAACAGAGCTGAACAAACACACACAAACTAGTCTGTGGAGTAGAATCTGACTGATGTCGGTTCCTGTAGGATGCCTGATTTGTGTTAAAGTCTAGAATCCACATTTTGTGCTCATTTCGTGCTCCACACGATCGTTTGAATATTGAGATGTTTAAGCCGTAGGGGTTTCGGGTGGACGTCTGTGTTTCTGTGACGCCATCTTTCAATCACTCTGAGATTAAAAAAAAGCATTGTGTTGTCTGCAGAAGTTCATTATCTCAACACGTCTCATCTCCCACGTGTCACACACTTTTGTTGCGTAAAAATGTAAACGTAGTAATGTTCCCCAATTCAGTGGCGTTTCCTAATTGAAGCGGCAGGTCTGCGTCAGTAGGTCACGGTGTCGGTGTTTGCCTTGTTCAGCTAAAACATGCAGAGAAAGAAGCAAATGCAGACAGACAGTAAGGAAGAGGAAAAGAACAAAAACACAATGTTTGTAGATTTCTGTTCGGATTTCAAATGTCATCCTCTAATCTAATAAAAAAGTAACGACTGTGAGGACAATGAGAGCAGCTAACTTCAATGGGATCACTTCAAGCATTCACATTGGACTTCCATGACTGTGTGTGTGTGTGCGTGTGTGTGTGTGTGTGTGTGTGCGCGCACGCCACATTATTAAGACCTCCCACCGCAGCCTTGCCCCCCCAGCCTCTGCTCGATTCTTTTCCAACTTGTAAAATGGCCGACCATTTAGAGGACTGTAGATCTTTCAGTGTTTCTCACTGACAACTTGCTTGGTGAATGTTTTATATATATGTGTATATATATATATATACGTACTTATATATATATATATATATATATACACACTGTACAGGCAGGTGTAGTGCTCACAGCTGGTCCTGCAGTGGTGGAGAAAATGAATTACTAATGGGAGAGGCTTTTGGCTGTCATGTCCTGTAGTTAACATGCAATTGAATGCACAACATGAAGAGCTTGTACTGTAAATCACAAAGCAGCCATTAGTGATTTATTTCCACTGCGTTCACTGGGAGCAAACCTCAACATTTAAACATGCTGATTTTCCATTTTTCGTGCTCATCTAAACGCATGAATAAACACATCTGTTATCTGAGTGCAGAGCATATGCTCGCGAGTGCGGTTTTGTCAGCTTCACGTCCTCATTGGTCTGTGGTTTCCGTGTGAACGTGATCTCACTCATGCTCGCTCAGAGTCCTGAGATGCCCTCTGAACGGCGGATTGAGAGGCTGGACTCTCTTTTCAATCCAGCTCGGTGTCTCTCTCTGTAGTGCTGCTGCTTGTTACAGTAGCTGCTGTTGCTCCAGCGGCAGCAGCAGGTGTGTCTACCTCCTGTGCCCCCCCCCCCCCCCCTCCTTCCTGTTCCCTTATCACTGCAGTACGGCAGCTCTGTCTGGGAGCCAGCCATTCCATTGTTCTCGCGCCCCCTTCACCTAAAGGTGCTCTTGTGAGTGGTTGGCGCCGCCCAGCCCGCCCCGGCCCAGTGAAACGGGCCCGGTTCCAAATCGCTGTGATACTTGGCACCAAGGTGCCCTGAGCACGTTTTCTGTCTCCCCTTTTCTCCCTGGACAGAGCCTTGCTACACTCTCTGCCGCAGACCGCCGCCATCTTGTTACTGCCTGTGTGCTGCGGGTCTGCCCGCCTCAGCTGCACTCAAAACCAAATCGTCGAACCCAGCCTCGAGTGTTCGCCAGCGTCTCTCTCTCTCTCTCTGCTGCCGTGGTGGTTTTGTTCTGTGCAATCCTGCCTTTTCATAACATCATCACAAACACTTTCGGAGCATTTTATCGCTGCCCAGAGGCAGACACACCTGGAACTTTTATTATACCTAAAAGGGCCGTACAACATGGAGGCGGCAGGCTCTCATCACATTTATACTTATTAGCACAAAAAGGAATTTATGTCATTAAATGCAGCCTGTGTGTGTGTGTTTGTGTGAGCAAAACATTACCGTAACTGTCACAATTACACATAACACGATCCAAACACAACTTAGCCAAATAGGTGTGACAGTAGACTCATTGTTATACTGCTGATTTACAAATGTTATAAAAAAGTGCCATCTCCTTTATGCAAGATATGATTGTTGGTGTTTTTTAAAGGGAATAATGAATCAAAATCTATCTATCCAATTTTGCAGGTATTTCTGTTTACGGAGCCCAGTGTATGCGGAGACCATGAGCACATATATATGCTGTGTGTGTGTGTGTGTGTGTCTTTGAGAGGGAGGGCGGGAGGAAGAAATTGAGCCGTGGTAAGAAAGTCCTCATTCTAATTCTGCTTGGCACAAACTACGCAGTTTGACCACATGTGCACAGAGCAGATATACTAACAGGACTGAAAATGAAACATGCTCGCATTCCCTCTAAACACTGTTTACACAGAACACGTATGAACATACTTAGATCGTATAGATACATCTTTTCCAAACAGCCTCATGAATTATTCACAAATGTCTGCGTTCTAGATGTGCTACACGTTCAAGTGTTGTTGTAGCACTTCAAAGGCACTTTGCACACGGTGCATTGTACTTTTCCCAACAGAATCAAATATGAGCGATATACAAACATAATAAAAGGGGGCAAATTTCAGTGTACAGTATGGAAACGGTATAACTGTATTGAGAACTGCGCTGGGGTGAAAAACAAGTGGATGTGAGGAGGCGGAGGCCAAAGTGATACAGCAGTGAGTTCAGAAGGTCTTCGGTCCTCTCTGACACTCTGCCAAGAAGAGACGATGTAATACTAATGAAATCATAAAGAGCATGAAGAACAAGAAACTGTGTCTGGACTCTGGAGTACACATCCATACATCTGATGTTGTCAGTTTATTCTATTTGTTATCCTTGTGTCTCTGGGCGTACATGCACGGCAGCTTTGCAGTGGTACTGTACGTGCAAGGCCAAAGGCTTCAGGGTTCAAATGTTGCTTTCATCTGACGTTTCATTTTTCAGGTCAGCGGAGGCAGCACCTCTGAGTGGATCACAGAGTTGTTCAGTCGTAGCTATTACCAGTATGCGAATCACAGCATATTTCATCTGAATGTGACGTGTGGTTCAACAGAAAGAATGACAAACAGACAGAATTTAAGTCATTTCTCATATCAGTATCAACTGGGTGCCTATGTGTGATTGTATTTTCTTAGACGGTCAGTCCTTAAATGACATCAGACTCACAAGCTACCATCTAATGAGAATTGATATGCTTCCGATGAAAAAGGTCAGTTTAAACCCTTGTTTTGCTGTCAGCAATTATCATTATTAAAATGATGACATACAGTTGTATTTTACTGAAAATGTTGAACATCTTGGGGAACATCTATTGAGGCAGTACACATAACAATAAAGTGGTAAGACAGATAGAAGTTTCTTTTACCGTGTAAATACAACACATGCTGCAATTTAGGGCCTCAAAAATGAATTGACAGTCAGCAGCTTTAGCCTTTAATTGCATTATACTGTATTATAAAGGGTTATAACATGTCATCGTGGACAGAGATAAAAGTAACACAGTAGGAAAACACAGGACAAAAGTCTTTTGTGCCGTGCCATTATTTTTACATCACCTTTTTTTAAGGGATGACAATCTGTCTGTTGTTTTTTTTTACAGATCTCCATGATGCCCTGAGGATGAATACATTATGACTTTTAGTGAGTTACCCCAACTCCTCATCTAACGCCAGCAGGAGGTCAAATGTTTCACTTATCTAGTGAGATGATATCTCCTCATCTACGTGATGGACTGACATTCGTGGTTCCCAGATGATGCGTCCTCATGACATCTAGGCACCGTGAGGATGACATGGGTGGTTTGGTGGTGAGTGTCTAAACAACTACTGGATGGATTGTCATGTACACCATCATCAAGTCCAAATCTTTGGTTTCAGACTAAAACACCCAAAACTAAAGACGTTCACATCAGCCTCAACTGCACTTTGTGTTCAGCGCTGATCAGCAAATTTGAGCATACTAACATGCTAAGCTAAGTAAACATTATTTCTGCCAAACCTCACCATGTTAGCATCATTATTGTGAGCATGTTAGCATGCTGGCGTTAGCATTTAGCTCAAAGCACTGCTCCGCCTGCTGCAAATGCAGCCTCATAAAACCGCTAAGTAGCGTAGCTTCTTGGAGGGACGTCCCACACGTATTCATCATGTGTAGACTACATCTCTGATGTTAAGTGTGACTTTCATGTAATGTTTTTAACGTGTTTGTTTCCATTCCCACGGCATCCTTAGGTACAATAAAGTCAATAAAAAAAAACAAGTAGCAGGTAAAGCATGGATGAATAAACTATAATCATACTTTGAGCAGCAGAACGGCACGCCATTGATGATCACATTGATTTGCAGCTATCTTACTGTAACAGTTGACGACCTGCATTGCTGCTATATCGCAGTCAGAAATAAGAGAATAGGAGTGCAGTGAATTATCTTTTAACGGCAGCAGAGCAGGCAAAATATTGCATGACACGGTGCAGTTTGCCCGTGGAACGTAGAACGTCGTCAGTGATGAAGGCCAGATGTTTGAGTTATGCGTGGGAAGTCAGTTGTCTACAGTTGCTACTGGGTATGACAGTGATGTGGCCGGGCACCAGCACCGGTATCGACTGTATAATCGAGTTTAGGAAAGGCCCTCTCACATATTATGCCTTGTATGTAACCAATACATGTGCTCGGTTTGAAAAACACAGTCTTCAAAGAACATCAGGTGCATGAATAGAAATAGAAACAGTATATGAGTGAGTAGGAGGAGGAGTTGTTGCAGCTCATCCCGTTTCTCATAAAGTAAATCTTACTAAACATTAACAGTCAATAAAATAAAATAAAAGAGAGCTATCATGTTACTGCTGTTGGCCGAAAAACGTCATGAGTCAGATACAATTTTGGGGGATTTTTTTTTCATTTGTACACGTTTCTCCATGGGGATGCATTTTTCAACAGATGTTGGTCCTTTGAAACTCTTTTAAACGAGTCACAGAAGCAGAAAAGCTGAGGACAACCAAGGACAGTGACAATAAAATCATTCAACTGCCGTGTTCTTAAAAAGGTTTTTAGATTCAGCAGGACATGGTGGTCACAGTATTGAGGAGGAATACAAATGTATGCACAGCAGCCAGCGGTACATTTGTACTCCTCCTCCTACTGTAGCCCTTTTCCCTCGTTCCTTCTCCCTGCTTTTTTCTCCTCGTCCCACACACATTTACACACACACACACACACACACACACACACACACACACATACACACACACACACACACAGCCTGTCTCTGTGTCACACACACAGTTACACACGCACACACACACACACACACATCGTCTTTTGTTTGGATTCAGACGGCATTGAAGGCAGATCCTGTGGCCCTTCTGAGGAGAATGTTAATATGCCCGCTCTGGTCTCTCTGGGGAGGCAGAGAATGGACTCTGGCTGCTAATGCACTGTCACACTAACCCTGCTCACTCTTCTCACACAGTTAGCAACAGCAGCACTGCTGCCTGTGCTGAACTGTATTTAACTTCTCTCACAACTTACTGAATCATTGCATGCAAACAGCGTTATGCCACGTAGGTTGTTTGTTGCTTAAACTTATTTTGCTTTGTTTCGTACTATCTTTATCTTCTGTAAGTGTTGTCAGTATTCTACAACATAATGAACAGTGGCTGATGAGGCAGCGTTTCTGCATGCTTTATTCAATCACCATCCAACCTAATCTAAATATGTTTATTGATTTGTTTTTTATGTAGATCTATTACCGTTTGTTCCTCCCCAATGAATACATGGATTATATTAAAATCATCGCAAACAATACAATATTCAGCTAAATTCAGGGTTTTCACCCAAGAGGACTATCTTAAAACTCAGTTTCACATCTAATGATCTTCAACAATTATGCAAAAGATATAAAATATTTTGCTTTCAGTGCAAAAACTTTCAGTCGAAGGCTCATTTGCCAAAGCAAACTGTGTATCATCTATTCAATTATTTCATTCACAAAATGGAATTCAAAGAAAAAGAAAACTGGTCGAGATTTCACCTTTTCTGCAGTCTGCTGGTATCCAGAAATGGAAAATGACAGTTGTTTCCTGTCTTTAAGTGGGCTGTGTGGTAAATATTTCCACACAGGTGTGGCGGCGTGTTGATAATAGCCAGGTGATCTTCAGATGTATTAAACAGAACAGTTTTGATGATTTGTGGGTATTATTGATTCATATTTCGGTTTTTAGACATTGTGCGAATTTAACAAAATGATAACAGGAAAAAACGGTTAACTCGGCGAACTGTGAAACAATGACTTCCTGCTTTTGGAATCTTGTTTCACAAATGAAGCCTGACTTAAATATGCACATGTATTATATTGTCCTGTACATCTGTAGCTGCAGGGCAAGTGAGCACAGTTATTTACATAAACACAAGCTAATTCCGAGATTATGCTCTCGAGTCGAGTGCAAAAGAAATGTCAAACATCTGACTAAACCGTCTCCAATCAAGATTCCCTTACTTGCTTGTTCTAGAGCTTTCGACTTTATTGCACAGTCTTCATCGGCAGACAGTGGGTCCGGATACACCGCTCTCTTATTTCCCAATAACTGTCGAGCACGCATGAACTAAGAGCGCTAGCCACGCAAAACACATGTACTTGCTGTAAAACACCTACCGTGGGTTTAACATGCCGTCTCTGGTGGTCGCATTAATAAACTCTTCTACTGTAAGTAGTCAATGAACTTTGCTGCACTACATTCTTCTTTCACTCATTCATTCCCTTTTCCCCTCTGTTTCCCAGCTGTGGGCAGGGGAACTCTCCCCACCCCGTCTCGCTCCCCATCAACTGAAGTCCTTTCATGATGAATGGCAAGGTACGATAATAGCCTTCAGGTTGCCATAGAAATAAGACAGGGGCCCTGTGTGTGATTTTTTTTTTTTCTCCAAGCGTAAATGACAGAGGACTCTTGTCAGGCAAACTCTTCCCCCCCCCCCCCCCACCCTCACAGGTCGGCTCCGCACTTTGCTTTCATCTTTTCCTCCTCTCACATCTTTTCTTAATCAGCATTTCTTCTTTCTTCTGCCTAATCTGATGCGATGCATTAATATCACAATCATGCCAGTTGAAAAGGGATTTGAGCTGCAATGAATTTAACAGCAAACAGCAGACTTTGAGCAGGAATCTATTCACTTGTCGCCGACACCACAAACAGTCCAGAGAGGTTGTACTCTGACTCGGCGCTCTGAGCTGATGCGACCACATTTAGATCACGAGCACACGGGCAACTTTTCAAAACTGGTCTGACGACGAAGAACCATCCAAGACTTTAGGGGAGCAGATGGAGCTTTTTTTTCGCTGCACGAGGCATCCGCCCAACTCCAGGTCTCCTCCCTGCATTGAGCATCTCAGTGCAGCTGCCACACGGCCTTTGAAACTGAGCTCTTGTGATCTTAGTTTCCCGCCAACAGCTGCTCTCAAGCTAAACAAAGTATTGATCCAGTCTGTCATTTTCACACTTGCGTAAGTGTGTGTTTGTGTGTGTTGGTGCTGAACTCTGATGTGTTTGTGTCATGTTTGTGGTGTCAAGGAGTGGCTTAGTGATAAAGTGATGAGTAGCAGAATGTGCACCTGTACATAGACATGTTGTGTGATGGAGCTGTAGATATGATTTACAAAGAACAGACTTTTTAAGGGCCGTAAGCTTCACAGATCATAAAATGTCTGCTAAGAACTTTAACAGCAAACACGAGCAATATCTGCAAATGCAAATAAGACAACGTTCAGTGACATTTATTACCTACAATCCATTCAAACGTTTTCATAGCACTGTTAATTGGAGACATTCGGATTTGTTATTTCAAACCAAGCAATTGAAGATGTGACCTTGTGCTCTGGGAACGTGTGATGGGCAAATTTCATTCATTTGATTTACTAAACGATTAATGTGGCAGTTGAAAAAAAAAGATAAACAGACCAGTCACGGATAAGAAGAATCGTCAGGCAGTAACCTTCCGTAATAAACTGTTTCCTGGTCGGGTAGACTATAGATACCTTTAGTCCACTGACAACCTTAGAAAATAAAAAAGCACAATAAAGAAATGTTAATATTTAAGAGTTCAGTTGACTGATATAAATTGTTGTCAGTTGTTGCAGCCCTGACAGCCTCCTTTACGGTCCCTGAGAGAGTTGAAACCCCTGAAAACTGTCTTCTCTACGTCTGTATCATATTAAATATTCATAACAAAATAAACAATCAGTGTTTAAAAACAATCCCTCGGTATTATTTATTGAAAGCTTCGTCTGCTGTATTGTGTGGGTGCGCTTTGATCAGATCTGCAAATGAAGAGTACATCATCACTACTTTGTCAACACGCCAGAAACACCGCAAACAAATGAAATAAAAGCAAATTAAGAAACACCTTTAATAATGTTACAATGCATGAAGAAAACGAGAGCTTATGTTATTACCACAAGCACATTTTCATCACCTTTGTTCCAACGTTTGTTAATTTACAACCCTCATTATCTCATTAGTAAAGTGATCATCAGTCTCATTATGTTGCTGGTCTAAAGATGCACGCTTCTTTGAGTGAAAGTTATTCATTAGGGTGCTGAAAAGTGTCCTTCAGTGTTTTCCCCCTCCAAGGACAAACCCAATGAAATGTAACATCTGGTTCCCATTGTTACTACAAATTCACATTCCATAGAGTGATTAAATGTCAGTTTCATTGATGTCCGGTGGTGTCTTTGACTCAGACGGATTCATTTCTGACTTGACAGTCTCCTAAAACACCCAAATAAAAGCAAGACTTAAGTGTCATCAGTTCCTCTGTATCTTTAAAGTCCCCTGCCCCTAAAGAGAGATCATTTTCTTAATGAGTTTTTGATATCTTAACACGTTCACATTCGTAGTCCTTTTAAAACAAAATCATTATTCAATCTTGTGAAACTCTCTTCCCCCCTGCTTGTCCGATTTGGATGTTTGCCAACAGCCGTGATCAATGAAACTCACTCTGGTTTTCAAAATTCTATTTTGTTTCTCATTTCACCTCAACAATCAAATAAAACCGCCTCTGAAAATATCTGAGGTGGATAACGGGCCTTTCAATTACCCAATCATGATTTTTCTAAATAATTCAAACCGCCCTCACTGACCTCACTGTGCTGTGATAACACAGAGTGAAAATAACAGAACGCTACAAACATGTAGAAACCAGAACACACGGGATGTTTATGGGGTTTGCAGCAGCTGTTTGCCAGATAACAACCACATAATTGATTTGTGTCAGAAAATATATATTTACTGTAAACATGCCACGACAACACTGTTGCCACAGCAGAGTGTCTGTGGGTCTAAATCTGGCTCCAGTACTTGTGAATGTATCTGTACGCAGCATATGGATCTACTCTGATATCATCATCGTATTCGGACTCCACCGAGGTTGAAATATCTTTAAGATGTATGATTGATTAATAATTGGTCACCTCTTTGTTTATTCTTCTGCCTGCTTTTTATTGCCTGAAAATCATGTCATTTATTCAGATGAGCAAAGGCTTGGAAAAGGCACATGTTTGTGATCACCTGTGTCTGTGTTGATAAAGCCCCAAAGCTGCTTAGGTTCCAAAGGGGCTTCAACCGTCAGTTTGAAGCTCTGAATCACACTTCAGGTGTTGGGGTGCATCTTTCTCTGATGGATTTTCTGTGTGTTTTTAAATTGCCTCATCCAATTCCTATGTGAGCTAAATAATAGCTGCAATCATACGGCCTCGGCCCGTTGTGTTTCTCTCCTCTTGACCCACAGAGATGCGCTTGTGTGGAGATTTCCATTCAGTTTGGAGCGACGCAAAACAAATAGCGAGCTCGGGTTCACCCGCTGCCTGTTCCCAGTGTTTCTTGACAGGAGTTGCAAAGTAAAAATCGACCTGCCTTCACCAAGACAGACATCTTCTTTTAAAGACAAAAAGGTCGTCGGGTTATTGCAACATCTGTTTGAAGTGAGAACACAAGAAGTGGGCACAGCTGCACACCTACACTGAAGCACATATGAGGAGTCATGACAACTGTCACGGCGACCTCGATCACCAGCAGCGTCTGTGCATTTGACATTTTTTACTGAACACTTAAAATGATATTAAGATTGTGTAGACTTTGGAGTTTTTGAGATTGAAGGACAACCCGCCCACATTAAACACCCTTGCAATTTATTACATGTAGCTGCCAAACAATACATTTGCACCATGAAGCCTGAACTCATGAAATGCGGGTGAGTCAGGTACGACTTTATATATTTAACTTGTCGGGGTGAAATCCAGCTGAAAACAACATCTGTCTTCTGACCTCACCCTCTGCCGCCTGTCACCGTCCTCCACATGTCTTTAGCTCGACGGCTAGCTAGCATTAAGACGGCCACGCTGAGGAGTGTCCATCTTTTTATCTGTCGTGGACCGTTTTTTTTTTTCCCGCAGGTCTCTGTGGCCGTTGCAACCCGAAGGCCCTTTTGGCCAAAGTCCACGTGGCACAAAAAGGCAGCAGCATTCCTGATGTCTGTGGCTAATCTGCGGTGTCAGCTTGTGTTAACGCCGCACCGCCAAATTTGAGGGCACACGGGGCCGGGGGAATATTAAAAACTCCCATCAGCAGCATTCCTCCAGAGGAGGGCGGCTCTGATGAGAGCAAGGGTCACCTCAGGTTGAACGGCGGTTGTGTGTTAGAGCAGCTCGTACTGTAACGGTCTGATCCGCTGGACAGGAGGTGGGGCCGGAGCAGGACGGAGGGAACACACTTCAAACAGAAGTCTGTCCTCATTGAAACCGGGCTAAATGAGCCTTGTGGGGGATTTTGTTCCTGCTGTTAAACAATTCAGAGACTTGACGGAAGATGCCGAAAAGGACAGGAGGTCATACGGGTAGTTAATTATCTGCTCCTCAACCTGCCAGACGCTTTCTGCATGCCACCCCAATGGACCTATAATGACCATGAGATATTGTTCTGCTAAATTTGAGAAGTCTGGCAAGTGTAAGGTCAGACTGCTCCTACAATTGCCACATGTCAAATTTCACACAGCCATGAGACGGAGGCTTTGTACTTGAGTGCAGACATTTCTCTTCTTCACATCCAGCCCTGCAGCTTCTTACTCTAATTTGAATCCTAATATCCAAAGAGTGAGATATTAAACATAACTGATAAACTGGTGGATGCAAACTCGCTGTGTTTGGCGTACCTGTGCTCACCCCGAGCAACGTGATAGCCGAAAAATCCAGCGCATTTCTGGTAGTCTCGGGCTGCTGCTCGGGCATGTAACATGTGCTCCGCTCTCCCCGAGTCCCAGAGGGGCAAGGACAGGAATTCAGGGTCAGGGGTCAGAGAGCCGTGTGCACGTGCACTGCTGTAGCCTGGCAACAGGTGCTGTGCAAGAGCCACTCAGTAATTTAAGATTGCAGCAAACCTTCAAAATAAAAAATCTGAATTTTCTATCTAACATTTCCATATTACCATCTGTTGGTTTTTTTTAGCCTCTATTTTAGAATAAGACTGCATCTTGTAATGTTATGTTTATGGTAGTTTTTGTTGAAACTGTTAATGTTAAACAAGCCGAGCTGCGAGAATAACATCTGTGCAGAAAGAGAAGCTGAGAGGTTGGTAGTGTCTTCGGGGAAATGATAGCTCTTTGCCAAGGTATTCCTTTTCCCTCCTGAGAGGCCCGGCTATTCAGCACTGTGAGGTCAACAAGTACAGACCATTACCCACAATGCCCTTGAACGGGAGAGGGGAGGAGGAGGGGGGGGGGACTTGAATATGCAGGACTGTTCCTTTAAGATGGTAAGACAGGAGCTGCGTGAATGCACTCAGAAGGCAGAGCTGCAGCCAAGATGGAGAGGCAGAAAAGGGGGCCAGAGAACAGAGATCCTCTAGTGATGTGAGGAAGGGTAAACTCGTGTTGCCCTGCGTCTGCAGCAAAGCTGTTAAGATGAAATTATTCATATTGGAAAATTATGGGTGTCAGTTTGCTGATTGCGCCGCTCAGACGACAAGGAGTCTTGTTGCTAGGAGAGGAGGGATTCAGCCTTCTCTTATTGGCCACTCGGATGCGTAAGATGGTCCAATGAGAGCCCTCTCCCCTAACAGCAGTGCAATAGTAGAGCTACCCCCACATGCAGACCTGATTAATATGTCAGACATGTTTTATGGGTTAACGTGAATCAGGCTGCATGTATTGAAAAGACTGCAGCAGGGATTTGGTGTGTGTGTGTGTGTGTGTGTGTGTGTGTGTGTGTGTGTGTGTGTGTGTGTGTGAGAGAGAGAGAGAGTGTAAGTCTATATAGCATGTGTGCCAGGGGAACATACCACACTGACATATCACACACACTGCTTTGAGGTCAAGCGATGCTCTCAATTCTGAAAGCAATGTTCAGACACACACACACACACACAACACAGACACAGACACACACACACACACACACACACACACACACACACACACACACACACACACACACACACACATTCATTCACTGACTGTAGTAATGAACTAACTGAAAACAGACGAGTGTAGAAAGGAAATAGGATTCCTCACATGTACATGATTATCACGAGAATGCAGCGCACAAAAGAGAAACAGAAGTGAAAGACGTAACTGTGTTTTAGTCGTCTGATGTGACTTGAAAGAAGACTGCAGTATATTTAAAACACACTGAACAGTTGTTAACATGCGGTGGATCGCAAAACAAATCTGCCAGGGAGGTTTGATACATGTTTTACCTGTCAGGAAGAAAAACGTGATGCTGTAATAGAGCGATTCTGTCTGACATTTAAAGGCACCAGCACCGTTAAGACCCACCTTGGTTTTGTTTAGAATTATAACGGTGTGTGATGGACAATCTCGGAGGCTGAAGGTAACTGCTCCTAAAAGCTTGACGTTTTCTTTAACGACCTTTAACCGCTGGATCTAGAGCCGTGAGTTGATAGCTTAGCTTAGCATAAACACTGGAAGCGGTGGGAACAGCTAGCCTGGCTCTCGCCAAAGGTAAAAAATACACCCACCAGTACCTCTAAAGCCCACCAATAAACATGTTGTAGCTTTATCATTATTATTATTATTATTATTTGAACACAAAGACAAATCTAAAAAAGTACAAATGTCAAACTATTCCTTTAAAACAAGGACTCTGCAAACAATGCTCACCTGCGGATGCTAGTAGTCAACATTGAGTGAAAAGTATTTCTTTAAAGAAGCAATAGCCCGAGGTGTTTATCTTACTTGCCAACACCAGGCAACAAGACGGCTGTGGCTGAGTTTATCAAACTTTATTTCAGCATCACGTGCCGTCTCCCTCGAGCAGAATGAGGCACAGTATGCTTTTGCGTGCTATAGATTAAGGTCATTTTTCCTAATTCCGTGTGATTTATATTGAGGCTATTGTAATCACATTGGAATGGCAAAACACCCATTCATAGTACAGCTACACAAGGTGTTTTCACTTTCACTGATTAGACCTCTCCTTAGGACTCTCTGAACGTGTACTGACTGTCCCTCACTTTATTTGAAAAGTTATGTATCACAACTCTCTGCCAATCAAATGTAATTGTATTTTTTTGACTCTTTTTGCTTTTTGTGAGTAGCTCACATAATTCTATTCATGATATTTTTTTATATTATATATATTTTGGGGGTTTCTGGTTTAGTACCGACTGAGCTGACTGATGCTGCATGTTCACCAATCGAGACCTTCTGTCGGGGATAACTAGCACGAGTCTAAAGCTGCTCTGATCAATATGTTTATATGAACAATGGATCAAATGACGATGTGGACTGGGAAAGGTGTCGCTCAGGAAATTGTCACCGACTCTTTTTGCTAACATGTTAGCATATTGTGATTAAAAAATATTTCAAGTTTCAGTAAAGAGCTCTGCTGTTAGGTGAATACAGTTAGTGCATGCTCAATAACTAACTGTATTTAGGGTTGAGGTAGCTAACTGTTAGCCTTCCTTCAATGACTAGTGTACACAATATACCAATGCTTTAAGTATAATTCAGTTTCTCCGTGATATACAGTAATACAATGTGTCTTCAGACGGTCCTGCTGACTTCAAACGTCTCTTGAATTTACACAAACAGCTCCAGCTCGCAGAGCTATTCATATCACAAAACGAGGAACGAGCTAAAAATAAAAGTCGTGCTTCTTATGCCACAGCTGATCACAAACTGCCATCCTGCAAGAAAATCTCAGTCCCTGACCTGAGACACTGACTGACTGCTTCAGTAGATGTTACAAACCTGCTGCCACTGAGCCGCTCCCTGCAGCGCCACGTCAGTCCGAGCTAAATAAGCAGATGTTGAGTGATCAATATGAAAGTGGTTGTTCACACGCTACCGGTATACATGTTTATACATGGGTACGTTTTTTTTTGTCTCATAGCTTGTTGAAAAGCATTTGCTACAGAGAAGATATCTGTCAGCACTTCTAAATCAAAAAGACGCAGCTCTTGGGATTCCTGTTCAATGAACTGTAGCTACCAACTGAAGTGGATCAACAACAAATCACATCACTGCACTTATGTTCATTCATTCTGTTGGTATATTAGTACACTAACGTATTGATTGTGCAGCCTCCCCGTAGAGAGACATGCACACTCAGAAGCCAGTGATGAGTTGTGAAACTCTTTGAAAGTTTCAGACGGAGACGGTCACATGATCGTTCATGAGTTCCATTTTAGATTTTTATAAATCGCTCTTATTCTGACTTACTGTACCTTCTGCAGTCATGTGGTCGTAACCGTCCCATAATGCATTTTCTTCACTTCCAGAAGGCCTTCCTCACACTTTGAAGGCTTAAATTGGCTAGAAAAAAACCCCAGTTGGATTCAGAGGTTTTCTCTTCAGAGTTTGGTTCCTGTTGCTTTAACCAGCTGTCAGGAACACACAGAGAGCTTTTTTTTTTCTTCTTTTGTTCACTCTTCTATGGAAATGCGCATCTGTTCTCCGGCCACACACGCAGGCTGAAAAGTGAATTGGGAAGCGGCAGTTAGTCTTCTGATGTAAACCATCGTTTCATCTTTGATCTTTTCCAACTTTTTACATTTTTTCTTCTTCTTTTTTCTCTTGAATAGCACAAATGTTTTTTTTTTTGCATTTTGTTTTTGTTTTATTGTTTTTTCCACTCTTAAGTGTCGTATAAATACAGTAGTTCAAATCACAGATTTGGAGAGAACCCCTCTGAGGGTCAACGCCCGGCTCCTCCAGTGTTTGCTGTATGTGTTTCAAGTGACAGGATGGACCGGCGGTTACAGACTGTCCAAATTGTGAGAAGGTCACAGGTTTGATCCCTGTTACATAGCCAGTGTGCCCATGTTTAGCCCGGCTTCTTCAGAGACTGCTGTGTGAGCTTTAAAGTGGAACGGTTCAGATTCACAGTGATGCAGCTGAAAGCAGAATAGGCTGCTGTTGACCAGGGTTACAATACAGAGAGTGCAACACGGTCACTGACGGGAGAGGGTGCATTGTTGCTGCTCACAAACCCAAGGACTTCCTGTTGTCCAATTGCACACGAACAAGATAAAGCGTCGTGACACACCTTTTCTTTCAGCCTTTATTTTTCTATTCTTTACAGTTGTTACAACAAATAAGTATGTTCATTTCCAGACTCTGCAGATGTAGAGTGAGACTGACGGCGGCTGAAATGGCGTCTCGTGCTGACCTCTAGTGGATGATGTGTGGATTTAATTTTTTGTCTACTGGTTATTCATACAGTAATTAATATTATTTCATCCTTAGGGGATATTCTCCATCCAGTAAAATAGTTGATAGAACCTTAATCTTAGGAATACAATCTTTAAAAACTACACATTGTGTTTGACAAAATGTAGATATGTAATTAAAATGTATGTGAAGAGTGAAAAGACAAGATTACTGTACTATAAATACAGTATTATGTGCATAGAAAACCTTCGAATAAACCTTCTAAATAATAACATATGTCTCCAACTCAAAATACTTTTGCTAATAAACTGTTGCGTAGCGAGAAAAAACAAGTACCTATGCCGTTTCCATGTGTGTATTACAGTATATTGACATAGGAAAATTCTCAGAAAAAATAATATTATTATAAGAAAATAATAATCTAATATTAATATAATATTTGCATTGGTTTATTATCTGCTGCTGGGCCGTTGGCCTATTTCTAAGTTTACTGTGGATAACCAATGTTTTGCTCTGAGCATCGGAATTTCACACCATTTTTGAAAAACAAATCTGGCTTAAAATAATATGAAATTTGATTTTAAATAGCTTTTTTTCTGTGTAAATTTGGGGGGAAAGAAAAGATTAGAAGCAGTTCAGGAAAATTGTAATTTGGGGTCAAACAGCAAAGGAAGTGATCAGCTATAATATACATTTTAGTGTCAAAAATAAAAATATTTATACCTCCAAAAAAACCCATCTAGAGTTATCTGGGGCTTCAAAACACAATGTATTACTTCATATTCTTTTTCAGTGTAATATATTGAGACATTATAAATGATTAAGATATGAAACAGCAGTTTTTATATGTAAGCACATTCTGAGCATTATCTGTTTGTAAAGGATGCACAGACACTCCACAACTTTGTAAACACACTTGACAGCTCAGACAGAGGTTAAGTATTTTATTGGCAAATAAGTATAAAATCTGTAAAAATGACATTGTTCGAGTAACAAAAGAACGTGTTTAAAGAAAATGTTCATTAGACACTTGTGGTGGTCTGGTGGTTGAAGCATCATGCCAGCCTGACAATCACTACAGTATATTAACTCAGTACCAGTTTAAGGCTGATATAAAAGTATTATAACAATAATTATGAAATATTATGAGTACCTTTGAGTTCATTGGGGGTCTTAATACCATTAGCCTAGTGGTGGATGTTACTACAAACCCGAAATCTGTTGAGAAAAGTACTAAACTACACCATCAGGAATAGAGTGGTTATAATGGTTATGGCTGAATTTGGTACTCTTTGCATTACATTCGTTGAAGACACACTTTGAAAATGTAACAGAAACAGGTTTATGCAGAGGCGTCGAAGGTCCCATGGAAGCCATAGGCCATGTTAACGGGCACGTAGGCTCTTGCCAGTTCTTCAAAGCTCTTTGCGTCCAGAACCAAGAGGAATGCTCCTTTATCCTGCAGAGAAAGGATCGCTGCAGTGACTAACAAAGAGGACCGACACATCTTATCACACAAGTCTGACACAAGTGGCTCCATGAGGCAATTAAAATGGACAGTGCAGAGACATGCTGCTCTTTATTTCAAAAGCAAGAGGGGATAAATAATTGAATCATTTAAAGAACGTAAATGTAGGAAATGTTATTTGCTGCATTAGTAATATTTTTTATTTTCTCTGCGCACTCTCAAAGTTGACCACAGTGCAGATTGATCACGACAGTTTCAGTTTGAGCTTTATATCTCCTTCAAACAATCTAAATAAATTCTGTGTCAATTCATGAATGCATATTTAATCTCCCTTATGAATATTGATGATGGGTTATGTGTCCAGTTAATACCAGGACTTACAGGCCTGCTGCTGTTATATATATATATATATATCTAGTATGAAGTGGCACTCAATGACACTGATGTAACCAGAGTGACCTTTCTTCTCGTCATGTAGACTCTCCTACGATTCCTGGTCTTCAGAAACAGAGCTTACCTGTGAGGGGATGAGAACCACAGAGAGGATGACGCCATCGTCCTCCTCCACGGCATCAGGCGACGGCACAAACGCAGGTTCCGACGGGAAGAAACCCTTCTGGTACCAAACCTGAGCTCGCTCACACACACACACACACACACACACACACACACACACACACACACACACACACACACACACACACACACACACACGTCATACCTTTACTACTTACTAATTTTAAGAGTAGTTGGTGTAGATTATTATACTTCAACTAAACAACAATATCTTCACTATTAGAACTTATTTTTGTTTGTCAATGGGAGAATTAAGAGTATTATATTGTTGTCGATCAAGATTTCAGCATAAAATGAATATCTTACGATATAGTATTGCGTACGCTATTTTCCATGACGAGGATGATTTTATGTTGCCATAAATACAACACACACACACACACACACACACCTTGAGCGTCTTGTCCTTCAGGTCCATCTTGAGCAGTGAGTCTCCCACCAGGTGTCTGAAGCCACAGCCGTAGAAGTAACGGTACGGCCGTGTGTTGTGTTTCCCGTAGTTGATCTGAGGGAACTCCAGGCCACCGTACTCGTGGAGGTCGTCTCCATGGAGATCCTCGGCTTGGCAGAACACCTGTTGACAGAAAACCGGATCAACGGCCCACTGTCACTTTTGATCAGCAGAGTTTTTACTACGGGCCTCCATGAGTTCACACGAGCTTCAGTGGGTGGATGTGAATGGAACCTTGGTGTCTGGATCACAGAGGATCTGTCACGGCCCTATTACGTCACGTCAGCATCTTGAAGAAAGCCCTTCAGCGTCTTTACAACCTCCGACGCCTTCAGGCTGCACCCACCAGGTGCTACACACCTGCAGGCGCTACACACGCTATCTGATGTGAGCGCTCAGCTCTACTAGACATTAACAATAGGACGTGCAGGACGACCTGCATCACCCCATCAACAGACTCTTCTCTCTGCTGAGGTCAGGGAGGCGCTAACGCGCTAATTTACTTTCATTTGTTCGATCCTGTTTTTTGTACAACTACACGTTGTACTGTGTATGTGACAAATAAACGTTGATTTGATTCGAAGATATGACCTGTGTCATCCCTGCTGGTTAAAAATGTGGAAGTGGAAATGGCGACTACATGTGTTACTCTGTGACTGTGATATGAAGAATTATCTTCCTTTCTTTGTTCATTTTGCGTGTTCTCCTCCATAAATACCTATGAAAACAAACGCCCCAAACCACAGACTTTATTGTTATATTTCTTTATTTAGTAATCCCATTACTGTTACATTACATATTTAGCGGTTACTTTATGGCATGCAAGTAGGTGTGGCTGATATAACATGAGCTCGTCAGGACGCATTTCTGAACAACTCACCTTGTCTTCGCTGATTTTGACACACGTCGCTGCACTGGAGGGCCGTGTGTTCAGGTTCTGGTCAGTCGGGGTTTCACCGGTCATGTGAAGGGGAAGAACAAAACGCCGGGGGAATACCCTGGACATGGTGTTGTACACCTGGGAACGACACCACACAGGAACAATGCATTATGGGTGAAATTGAAAGGGTTCCTCTCTTAGAGTATGTCTTTCTGTCTCTTGGTGCAAAGGGAGACGTAAACAGTAACAGTACACTTGAAAACATAAACTGATTATTAACAGATCTGAAACTATTGACAGACTGAATGCAGAAAAAGATTCTTCCTTAAGTATTCAGCAATTATGAATTACTAAGGCAAAAGATGAACAAAGCCCAGAATGCTGAGCAGTTATTTATTATTTTACTTTATCTCAGGGTGTATTCTTTTCTTTAGTAACTGCCCAAAAAAGTGTTGACTCATGCAATTATATACTGACCTCATCTAATGCGTCTCCCGACTTGCGTAAGTTCTGGATGAGGTAGTTGTTGATGGCTTTGCCGTCATCTGAGCAGCACATGTCGAGCATCAGGAATCCATCTTCCTCGAAGGCGTTGATCTGATGGAAGGTGGAGATGGCTTTGGTGTGGTACTTCACTGAGCTGACCTGCGGTACAGAACACACAATTAGATGACTCGGGATCCAAATCAAGAGGATCCCCCCCCCCGAATCAGGATTTTCCACCGTGTTTCCTACATTAGGCGTAATTAAATCACAACAGTCACATCCCACCTCGCCTGATTGCTTGTCAACGAGATGGAAGACCGTCTCCTGCGTGGGATCCCAGTAGATGCCGTCACTCAAAGCCCTCCCCCTCAGCTTGCACGTGACTATCTTCAGCAGGTCCATCTTGATCGGCTGCTCGATGAACACCACGTAGTTCTCGGACATGGCTGGAAGCGGGAGCAGGGTGTTACAGGGCTTTGTAGCTGAAAGATACAGACATCACTAACGAATGATACATCCAGGAGGGCTGGCTTACCGAAGCTGTGGTAGTAGGAGGGATGGGACTTGTTTGCAGGCACAATAGAGCAGAGTATTTTGGCTCCTTGTAGGGTGTCTTTGGCATCTGTCTTCTCAGGAGGCACTCTGATGATGTTGTACAGGGCTCCTGGAACAGACAGGACAATTTGGTGATATATATATATATATATATATATATATTTATTTTTTAATAATGGAGGATGAGAGACAGATCATTTAGCTCTTGATTTACGTAAACTCTTGTGGACGATGGGACTAACCTTTGCTTCCATAGGAGTTGCCCATATTGTAGGTGGTACCGTCAGGGTCATAGTGTGGGTGGGCAGTGGCTCCATTCACAGCAATGAATTTGCTCCAGTCTACCTACAAAATGTTGTGGAGAAAGACGGCAAGACGATGATTGTGGCTGAAGTAACTGGACTACAAGACCAAAGACAGATACTGCGTTTATATGTACTATATAATTAATGACATTGATATTGACATATATTGCTCCGTGATGATCATCATGGTACCTTTTCCAGTGTTTCTAAGTTCTCCGGGTTCACTTTATGCATAAAATTGGTCTCTGTGCTGACAAAGTAGTCCCCCTTGTACTTCACAAAGCTCACACTCGCATTGTCCGTGGGCACTGTAACAGAGAGAAACACAGGATTACTGGCTTTTAACAGAAATCTAAGTAAAACATTTTGCTGCTCGCAGTTACACAGAAAAGTCTGGCGGGAATGTGAAACATTCAGTACAGTACATGCCCCTTCTGGTCCCTAGCTGTTGCACGTGTTATTATGTAACCTTTACATATACAGTACTTTAGAGGCTCCACCCCTGGCCTCAGTACAAATTCAGCAAGACAGAGTTTGTACAAACATCTGACCTGATCTTTCTGTGTTTCATTTATACCTCAGTTAAAAAGATAGAAAGAAAGTGAAGCTACGTTATTGCACAATGAGTCAACTACAGTTGATTGGCCTGAGCCCCCCCTCCTTTATGTATTTATACTTTGTTCCATCCCTTCTTATTCGGTGGACTCACCCATCATCTCAAAGCGAGACAGGAAGCGCTGGAAGATGTTTTTACAGGGGTCGGGCATGGCGAGGGTACCAAATTCTGACATCACGATGCGGTCCTTCTCGCTGTTGTTCTTGTAGGCGTCGCTGTGCAGGAACCGACTCATGTATGTCACCCTACCTTTGTTGATCTTGAACTGGTGTAGCATGGCCATGCCGTCAAACCAGTGGTTGTAGCTGTGGGGAATTATAGACTTAATCACATCTGATTGGAAACTTTTTTTCCAGCAATTACTTTCAGGTGTTTCCAACTCACTGCGTGTTTCCAAACTCAAACTTTCCGGGTCCGTTGCGGAGGAGTTTGCCATTGATCCAGGAGGGAATGGTGCCTTGTACTTCAGTGGAGATTGGCTCAGGGGTCTCTTTTACAGAGCGGACCAGAGGTTCAATTGTCTCTAGTCCCTTTAATGCTGAGCTAATGCATTCCCTGGCCATGCCATTGTCACCAGGCTTAGCATCATCTGTAGGACACACGTATACATTCCCATATTATTTGTACCTAAACCAGACGGACAATAGGGAGATGGCCATCTTTTGACTGTGAAACTATTAGGCAACCATCATTTTTGTGTGTGGCAGATAACACACGATGCATTTGACTGCACCAAATTATAAACCAGTTAATCTTCGTTTGATTCCTCCCCTGATCAACAAACAAGCTGATGATGTTTTCTGTTCATTGACCTTTATCAGCACTACATTTGGGGCTAAATTGAGACTAAAGGGCAGTTCCTCGGAGGGAGCAATAACAACTCCGTCACCGTGTCTTTGTGTTGGTTGGTTTCACTGCAGTGTATAATTTATAGACCTGTTCTACAACTTTTCAACACAGAACTCTCAACTGCTCTAACATGTAGGGCAGATCCCAGTCTGATTGAATCATTGTCACCAGTCAACTCCACTGTCACCATGAACTGAGAGACACTTACCCCAGTGTTACAGCCAGGGAACAGCAGTAGTACTGTTGGCAATGATACAACTGCCCAGTCTCAGATTTGGCAGTAATGCCAAGAGCAAAGTCAGCAGTTCAATTCCAAATTCAATTTGAGCAAATAAGGTCCTGTGAATTCCTTCTACTTTCAAAATAAAAGCTGTATTGTCTGTATTATCTTCACATAAAAATCACATTCTGTCTGTTCTTAAGAAGCACATGACGTATGAAACGAAGACAACTCTGATGGAATGGTAATGATTTGAAACGACGAAGAAGCAACAGATGTCATTTTAGGAATCTTTTTACAAAATAATTATTCGCACCTTAAAAGGAGAGAGTAGCCTATTTATTTGAGTTCTCAACAAAACTATTTGGCAACCCAGTCATTAAGCTCCATTATGAAAGGGGACATGCAGAAAGATATTGGTTTTTTTCAAGATGTGTTGATCAGTAATGCAACTTGATATATTAAAAGGGTTAATATTACAGGTGCCTTGTCTCTCTTCACGTGTGAGCGACGCAAACATTGTTTACCTTCAGTTATGTCTAACCCACCATCTGTAGATAAGACGAGAGTCTTCCGGGAAATGTATGATGCTCGGTGTTATGACTTTATACAGCCTATTGCAGATATTATACATTTTGGCAGTACACGTTGCAATTACAATGTAATTGTTGCAATTGTGTCCCCCTTAAAAGTACTTGTAGCCTGCAAAATGGAACCTGACACGAGAAGAGTTTCCCCGAGCGGAGAACATTATGTCCTAACTGAGCAGTCTTTTAACGCCATCATCGCATCTGCATCCACATTCAAATCAGATACCATATATAATAAGAAAGATAACAGCCCTTATTCTATATATATATAAAGATGCGAGATTAAAGTTAGAGCGACAGCGATGTGCGTGTCCGACATGGTCTTAGATTGTCCCACTTCTGCAAAAATAGCGGCGCTCCGAAACCAAGAGCAGGTGAATAAACGGCCCTGTTTTGTCTGTAACGTTACAGTAAAAATCATACACAAAATAGAGGAGGCTCACCTGAAACCTCGAGCTTCACAGGAGGCATGTCAGCGGTTAACGTGGATGGACACAACTGCTGTTCTCTAGGTCTGTATCCTGCAGGACCAATAGATCTGCGCTCCACGAGAGCTGCAGGCAGCAGCGGCACTATTACATAACCCGGTAATGTATAACAAGAAGGTTTGAGCATGCGCAAAGAAAATTTATTTGAGAAGCACTACGCTGGAGATACTATTCTGACCACCTGTCCCTGAATGGACTCGGTGGATGAGGCTAAAATAGATGGTCAGTGAGTCTGGATGTTGACTTGTGAGAGCACTGTAAGGGAAGTTCGTCTGATCATGCACAAAGTAATCATGTATACTTCCCCTATGTTTGATCATGCTGAATCTGATCACCTCTGACTGAATGCATCCTGACTACCTAAATTAAGGAAGTGCAAGTTTCTTATTAAAAGAAGCAACCAGAGGGGGATGACCAAGCCATAGTATATCAGAGAAAGAACAGCATCGGGATGCACATTTCAACCTCTCACTTGTCCTGAGTAGGCTACCAGGCTCTGAGCATTAAGAGGGTGGCAATAAAACATTTTTGTCTCGTTCCTCATTGTGAGAGTGGGATTACAAAATTGCCACGACAGCACACAGGTGCGGATTTGCAAGAGCAGAGTTAGGTTTAGAGTCGTTAGGAGATGCAGGTGTGTGGGTGGGTGTAGCAGTCAGGTGATGTGGAACAGAAGGGAAGTCCTGAGGACATCTGGTGAATGGAAAAACAGGTCAATGGAGGGGCCTGGGAATGGAGATTGTGACTGAAGGAAAGGCAAACAAACTGACATGTATTATTTTATTAATGAACTGACATATTTATTTATCTCCAGCCTACTTATTTCATAAGAGAGACCACAGAGCTGTGCTTTCTGGCAGGTCAAGTGGACACCTAACAGCTAGTTAGCTGTCCATATGGGCCATGTGTCTATCTTGACTTGCAGACTGACCCAGATAATCTTTGTTAGAGGATTAAAGCAATGTCCCGGAGGAGGAGGACACCCTATACTGCTTGTATTCCTGTTATAAAGCTCCTACAACCTCGTAGGTAATGTATTTTTACTGTCTCACAACTGGTTTTATGACAAGGCTGAATATTCCTAATAATTGCAGTATCATGTCAGTAGACTGTACTAGCTGTGTATTCTAGGTGTGCATTAGCCCCATATGCTAGCTTGCAGTAGATTTGTAAACATTTTTTATTCCTCACAGATTTAGTTAAAGATCTTGAGAACAAAGCGAGGAAACAACAGCTTCAGTGGTGCAGCGTGTAGTCTGTAGTCTAACAACAGGCAGCAGAAGACTGATTGTACCTCGAAGTTTACAAATTAACGTGATACATCTCATGTGGTAAAGCTGATTATAGTGTTGCACTGCATTTTAATTGTTTTGCTGTTGCTGTAAATATTGTTATTTTCTAATTATAACAATAGGAGTATGGCTATCTGGTTAATATTCCCTGTAAAAAATTACAGTATAAGTGTACTAAAGTACAATTTTGAGGTAAAGTTAGGTCTACTTGTACTTTAAGCTGTCTCTAATTAAGTATTAACGCTACATTTCAGAGAGAAAAATGTTATTTTCTGTTCAGTACATTTATTCAAGAGTTATAGTAACTAGTTACTTTTCAAATTGAGATTTTACATACAGGACATATGATCAGTTTGAATTTAGCTCCATCTTGATACATCAAATATTATTATTAATACATCAAATATAATGTGATGGTATAATACAAACAGTAGCAGCCACTCATTATGAGTACTTTTACTTTTGATACTTAAACTGAAATTTTGTGATTGGCAATATTATAGGCTGATTAGGTTAATAATGCGTAGCTAATAAACCTGTCTTAATTTTAACGTTGTTGGTGCTGTACAGTGGCGAATAAATGTAAATAAAAGTATTTAAATGATATATGGCAGAGACACACAGAATCAGTATTCATGTAAAAACAGTAGAGCTGCAAAGGTTAGTCGATTAATCGATTCACGGAAATAATAATCGCCAACTATTTGGTAATTGAATAGATAAATCATATTTTTAGGATGAAACAGCCAAATTCTCTAGTTGTGAGGATTTTTCTGCTTTTCTCTGTTATCTTAATGTCATTATTCAAGTTTTGGACTGTTGGTCAGACAAAAGAAGTTGTCACTGTCATGGGGTGTGGTGGTGGACTCAAATGCAGGACCATAGAGGTGAGAAACAGGTTTTAATGAGTATTGAACAAAATAGGAATCGTTACCAGAACACAACAGGGAGTCCAAGCACAAGACAAGAAATGAGGGGGAAATTCCGGCAGGACGAGTCAGGGCAGGCAGACATGGAAACCCGGGAACTGGATGAGCCAAACGGGCGGGACATGGCAATGATCTGGCAGTGAGTGACTGAGAGGCAGGGGTTTATAAAGTGGCTTGAACAGGTGAGGGGAGTTATGCTGATGCTGAGGGAGTGACTGACAGGTAGAGTGAGGAGGGTGTAGAGCTACACAAAGACACAGAACACAGAAGGCAAAGCCTAATTGTCACCTTGGAATGTGTGAAAGTGGAATGGATGACATTTTTTCTCTTGCATTTTAGATCAAATGATGAAATGATAAATCAAGTAAATAGTCAGATTAATCGAAAATGAAAATATTTGTTATTTTCAGCTCTAAACATTGACAAGTCCCACCAATATACAGCAAAAATGTGCAACCAAAGTTATATCTTTACCATAATGATTTAAACAGTGTTGTTTGGTTATTCAGGGGTTATAAATCAAATGAAGCAAGTCAATCACCACTCTGTATTCTTTGTGCTTGTTATATGACATAATGTATATCAGAGTCTTTTTTCAACAGGACACATTACACCAGCTGGCTCTAATGCCTTCCTCAACGAGCTCTCCTCACTGGACTTTATCAGAGTTACTCGGGCAGCGCAGGCTGTTAGGGCTCGGGGCTCTGCTGGCGTGGCTTGTCCTCTTCCATCTCCTCGTGAATGTTTGGCTCCTCTGCGTCTTCACCAGTCTCTTGGTGGTTCTCGGAGGTTGGCTCGGGTCCCGTGCCGTGCTGGACGCAGACAGCCTTCTGCACCTGGAACACTTTTTGCCTCTTGGCAAACTCAACCCACCTCTGTATTCGCCCGAACACGAGTGGAGGTTGAACCACGAGATCCACAACGCTGTCCACAAAGCGGTGCGGGACTTCGTGTCCTCGTGGTACCGCACTCTGCTGCCAGAGGTGGAGGGGGAGTTTGAACGTGCGGTGCGTAACACGATGCTGGAGTCAGTGATGGAGCTGAAGGAGCGCGCGCGGCGAGTGGACAGAAAGGCGCTGGTTCAGCGGCTGCTAGAGCTGTACGGCTGTCACCTGCAGAGCTACATGACGGCGAGGCAGATACAGTCAACGCAACAGCAGAGCTTTGGCCTCTGGCAGCTCTACAGAGAAGTAGATGCCCCTCACCCGGCTGTGAGCAGTGCAGCCGCTGAGCTCGGCTACTCGAGAGCTCTAGTTAACCTCGTCTTACATGTGCTAGTTCCGTACCCCCATATGGAAACCAGGACTGGAGGTTACATGGTTACAGAGCTCATCACCTGCAACGTGCTGTTGCCGCTCATAAGCAGGGCGTCCGATCCTGACTGGCTCAACCAGACCATTGTAGACGTCATCACCAGGTCCAGGGAACCACAGGAGCTCCCGGCTGCGGCTGCTCTGTACAGGTGTCAGATCCAGCAGGAGTCCTGGACCACCTGCAGGTCACTGTCTTCCTCTGATCCGGCCAGCTTTAACAGCAGAAACACCTCTGACTTTGATGATCTGCAGAGCCAGAGTAGCATCTGTGAGAGGGATTCCTCGCAGGGCAGCATGGTCAGCCTGACGTCCGCCGGGAAAGTAGAAGGTTGCCCTGTGGGCTTGCTCACACCATGCAAAGTGAACTGCTGCTCCCTCACATCTGGCCGCTACTCCCACTCACCAGAGCCCAAAAGGGTTTCATTGGACTCCTTGATTCAGTCGGACTCCGAAGACGACCTGACGGGAGGCTTTTGTGACTGCGGCTCTCCGACGAACATCTGCAACGCGATCACTTCAAAGGACGATGAGGCTTTCGGGTGCTTCGGTCCTCTGAAAAATCTTGGGCCCAAGATGGCGGTGCCCGAGGACTCCCAGTGGCCAGCAGGCATAGCCCAAGAGAAATCCCCAACATGTCCTCCAAGAAGACTTTGTCTGACCTCCTGCAACTTTGATACCCCCAACATCCAAGCTGCACCTGTGAACATCCAGAATGTGCAAATTTGTGGCACTGTCGCTTCAAAGGAGCAGCGTGGCACAGGCACATATCCCTACACTCTCTACACTGTAAAGGTAACGCCACCTCTTACTTCCTGATATTTGAATATGTATTATCGATGAGCACACATTGACCTCCGCTTTCCGCTTTACAGTTCGAGACGATGGCTGCCGCGGAGAACGCTGAAACTCTGCAACCTGTGTCCTGTCACACTGTCAACCGGAGATACAGCGAGTTCCTCAATTTGCAAACACGTTTGGAGGAGAAGCCAGAGGTCAAGAAAGTAATCAAGAGTAAGTGACTATCATCCTCTTTAATTGACCGTTGAACTTCAATATACGGAGACAGGTGCATCAATGCAAATCAATGTCATGTGTTAAAGATGTCAAAGGCCCAAAGAAAATGTTCCCCGACCTCCCATTTGGCAATGCAGACAGCGACAAGGTTGAAGCCCGTAAAGGCCAACTGGATACGTTCCTTAAAGTACGTATATTGGGATCATAACTTCTGTCATGAAAGGATTGATGCGATTCTGTAATTTGATTGCCTTGTTTTCTTTTTTCAAGCAATTAAGCAGCATTCCTGAGACATCCAACAGTGAGGACATGCAGGAGTTCCTGGCTCTCAACTCAGATGTTTGCACATATTTTGGAAGAAAGCCTTTTGCCAAGTCGAGAATCGATAAGGTCAGAGAGAATCGTCATGCTGTAGGTGTTGTGAGAGTTATTGTAAGAAACGTACGAGCAGCTTATCATTCTCTGATAAAAGGAGGTTTTTGTCCCTTTCTTCCCGAGAGGTAGAGGAGAAGATTGATTGAACATTGATGTCTGTGTATGTGTTAATATGACCCCATATTGATATGAAGCTGAAGCCAGCTGGTTAGCTTATCTCAGCATAAAAACAGCTAGCTGGCTGCAAGTTTAAAAAAAAGAAATCTGTCTAAAGCTTGTTAATCAAAACTATAGATTCAATGGAAAAGTATGATCTATGTATTTTGTTTCGGGGACTTTAATTATTTCCTGTCTTCTCCGTCATTAAAGATGATGGAAAATGCTTTAGACACCTTGAAGACAGCGTTCCCTCATCCTGAGCCCCTCAGTCCAATGGAGGACCTGGAGGGAGATGCTGACGGAAGAACAATGGACAGCAGGAAGTACAGGTGAGACCTCTATATCAGTCCGGTGCCATTGTTCCCAAATTGTCTTCCACGGTGACTCCTAAATAACGAAGCAGTTTCCACTTGTGACCCGTCATCGCGGTCTGCGTTTGCCCATGTTGAGTCGTGACCGCTACATTGAGTCATTTGAATAAATCTTAGAGGCTTTAACATTATCCAGGGATTCCAACAGGGATGTCAACAAAAATGACTACCGAGTCTACACTTGAGGACGCTTTGAATTATCTCTTTTATCTGGTGGTCCTATGAAATAAAAAGTGTTTTATTTTTGGATTCCTGTTTTTCTTTGTTTTTTGTTTCATGCATCAGGAGGCTTATGTTCCAAAGCAAAATTTCCCCATCTCTCAACATACCTGACCTACACCCTAAAGTGACATACTGCTTTAGTGAAGGCAGCGCTGTAAGCTACCACACTGTATTGACCATCCTTGATTTAAAAAAGTTTGTGTTTGAAACGGAAACTGGACACAGCTGACATTTCTGCTTTGCTCATCGTAGATCCTCAATGGCATGTCACTGTCGGGCCTGGAGAGCTTCGTCAAAGAGCAGGAAATACTTTTGTGTGAGCCGAATGGGAAAGAGACAGCCAAGCAGTGCTGTGAGCAGCCTGGCATGGACAAGAAGACGTCAGGGAAAACTCATGGCACAGGTTGATATCTTAGTTTTTATCCATAACGCCAGTACGGAAGTGTTGCTTTGCAGCCCTGTAGAATCAACATAAAGTAACTCAGCATTACCACTTGGACGCAGTAAAACTCCATTGTTTCTTTAGACGTTTGCTGAGTATTTCTAGAAGTCACTTTCCACCGTTGATGCGTTTTGTCTGTACAGTGTGTCCTATGTGTTTAAAGGTGTTCCTATTGTTGTGTTGCTGTGTATTTATTGTGTGTCTGCGTTTGTTGCTGTGCACTGCAGACACAGCTGTGGCAGATGTTGCCTTGAACATTCTGTGTCTGCTGATGAAGGACCAGTGGAGTTGGCTTTGCACTGAGAACATACAGAAGACCATCAGACTGCTCTTTGGCACCTTCATTGAGAGGTAAGTGTTCCTTTCAGTATCTTCCGACTGTACATCCAGCTTAACATGTCAATAACTCAGCGTCTGCCTCCTGAAGAAGGCAGGAGTTTGTGTATTTTTGAAATAATCTATAATCCCATATTTATTATTATGATTACTTCGGCTGACGTTGATGCTACTAACACATACAAATGATGTGACTGCAGATTTATTTAGCTGGGATGTGACATTGTGGCTCTCTATTATCTGCCCTTCATACAGCTCAACATCCAGATGTTGGGTTCATCTCTAGTGAGCACTAAGTGGTTTGTAGCACTCGACTGCTGCATGACATTCTCTCAGATTGCCTTTCAAAATACAACTTTTCTTTTTAAATATTTATGCCTCACTGGGAATCTAGAATTACCACTGGAATTGTTATTACCACACAGTCTGTGGGAACTGTGCTTGTCTAATCTCTTGTGCCCTGCTGTCATTAACTGATTATACTGGCCTCCATTTTTGGACTCAACAGATGCCTCTGGGAGTTGTAGGGTTCACTAAGCATGTCAGCAAACAACATTTGTGCTCCTTCAATGGTTCAGAGCGATTTAAGAATACTTGTGTGTGTTGCTTCCCCTTTTGTTCCCTCCTAATCAATCAAAGCATGCTTGCATGTACAATATATGCATTTATTTTCACTTGTTTGTTTGGTGATATCGAGGCCCTTGCACAGTGGAACACTACTGCATTAAACTGCTGATTCTGTTTCAGATGGTTGGATTTAGGGGTTGCCCACCTTACCAGTGCCCCCTGCTGGGTGATTTACCTTCAAGTGCTGCAGGAAGCTGTATGGCCAGGTGGCACGCTGCCAGCTCAACCACGGCCAGAGCGCAGTGCCGCAGAAAGAGAGGAAACCAAGGAGCAATGTCTGGACTGTCTAATGCAGCTGCTGCCAGGTATGTAGAAGCTGAGTCAGGTTGTAGCTGTTTGAATGCTCCTGAAGCTATGTTGTTCCTTTGATTTCCTTAATTTTTTTGCGGCAGAGCTCATCACTGACATGTTGGGAAGTGAGAAGTACCGACTGAGCTTGGAGACCATGCTGGAGTCTTTACAAGATCATCAGATAAACAAGTGAGTCAACGAGCAAACTGTCGAGTAAACATACGTCTGATTCGGCTATTTTAAGACGGGTGCACTGATACAGGTTACGAATGTATCTGGGTATCAGATCTATAATACACTAAACCGTAGCGAGTAGGGGTGCAATCTATTGATATAGCTAAGATCAGAATTTGTTTATGTTTACAACATCTTTTCGGATCGTACCGCCTAAACTGAGTCTAAATGAAAACTGTGTAACTGTTAATGGTCCTGGTGGAAATTAAAAGGGAAAACAGAATGAGAGGTTAGTTGAAAGAATACAAGTCAGAACTGCCTTTGGCCATATTGCATGGTTTTCTTTACAAACTGGAGGAAGTGTTTATAATGGGAGGAGGCTCAGATTAATGTCAGGCTGGTCCGAAGTGTCGATGATGAAAAATGAGAAAGCTATTGACAAAGAAAAAGGCAATAACAACTCACAGGGCACTATAGCATAATAATATATATATATTTTTAATGTATATTATTGAAAAAAGGGAGATTGTGCATACAATGGGAGGAGATCCAGGTTGAAATTGATTTTGTTTAAAATGTCCATGAAAAAACAAGAAAGCTATTTACAATAATTAGAAAAAGCTCCTTTGGCCTCTAAGTATGCACTTTTGAGACGGTCCCTAACTCCTCAGTTTCGTGTCTTCAGTCAAGTCATGCACAGTGCTACACATCATACAATAACAAATACAACACATCTGCTCTATTTAATCATTTCATTTTTCAATATTGTCCATATAAGCCCTCTGTATTAATAACAGTTGATGTCAGCCTGTCATTTACCCCGTTTGTGTGATTATGTGCAGGCATCTGATCTACTGCATCTGTGACCTGCTGCTTGAGTTTCTGATCCCGGAGTCGTGCGACGAGGCCTTCCAGGGGTTTCTGCTGCAGAGCCTGGCCAAAGACGCAGAGAGGGACAGTCCTCACATATGAACAGCACATGATGACACTCAGATGCCTCACAGTTGTAGGCAATTGGTAGATAACATGCCGTATGTATGTATGAGGGTTGTGATTAGAGTCCGCAGGGTGATGGCACATGATCGGTATCTTCTCGATGCGTTTAGTGCCATAAGCTGAGCACTATGACAGCTATCAAAATGAGCGGTAGGTGATTGCTTAGAATATCTGACTTTGACTAGACATTATGTCATCGGGAAACTGCACATTTACTGTGTGTCAGTGGCGGGCCATGCATTTTATACCTGGGCCTTCTGTGCTGTCCTACTGAGCTACGGTTTCTTACCTAGAGACACAGAGGTGAAATCTGATTGGATAAAAGCTCTCCTTAAAACAAGCTGCACTGGAAGCAGAGCAACTGAGGAAGACAGTAGCTGTGCAATGAGAACATAAGATAATGGGGAAAATATTTTTATAAATTATAATACATGTAGTGTATTGAAGAAAAATGATTACATTATAAAATAGCTATAACTTTGTGATTCTGTTTAGGCCAGCAGAGAAGGCCTTGCAGGCCCTGACGGCCCACCCCTGCTGTGTGTTCACTTATGTTGAGCAGCCAGTAAGATATTTGCAGATTGCTGCTCAAGTGACCTATTTTGACGTCTGTCTCCTCCTATGGGCTGAGGAGTCTACTCAGGACCATATTTCATTTGAGCACATATGTTTCACAGTAAAATTCAGCATTAAAGTGAAACTTTGAAATTCGATTGTCGTATTAAGAGTTTGTTTTGGCATCGGCAGTGACGTTTGAGGATGTCTCGTCTTGCTTTGACCTGACCGTCTATGGGAACCACCCTTGAATGAATCTCCAGTGATTCACCTGGGATCCCAGAATGAAATTTCATCCATGAAAAGTGATTTAGTGCCAGCTGTGTTATAGACTTCCCATGTTCTTTTGACCCCGAGCAGCCGTTGAGAATGCTCACTCCTTCACAGACCATCTCTCTGATGGGGCTGTTATTATAGTGTGAAGATTATGAAACCACTGTGAAAAATGGCAAATTGAGACAGAATGAATAACAAAATCGCCAGAATAACATTGTCCCCCAAAACATAGTAGCTAATGTTTCTTGTGATACAACTTTACAGTACTTACTAAAGTAATTTATTTCAAATTAAATGTTTTTTTTTCTTTTGGGCCTTAGTTATTTTTTTATTGAACAAATTGCACATATACAATTTCACAACTGTCAATTTAGGGCCTTAGTGCCATATAACCAAAGGCAAACACTGGGTCATCTACTCTAAAGAGGAAAATTAAGTTTCAACCTTGAATAAAAATGTTCCTGATTTCACGTGTTCCCAGAGGCAGCAGATTATATTATGTATTATAGTATTATATAGCCTACAGGTGCTCGACCACAACATGTTGAGTAACGGGGAATATTTGATTCCAGGCTCCCAATAGATGCTGAAGGAGAAACTGATGTTTCTGCCTAAATCAATACGTCACTTTATTAAAAACAAACTCAAAGGGATCCGGATGAGGTGGGATCAGTTCAAAGCTCAAATTTTTCATTTTTGTCAGAGATTACAAAACTGGCAGTTCTTGCTTGCCGACCGTTTGAACACACAAAAAACACCATACTGCAATGCAGAAAGTGTCATCTACTTATCTCTAGTTAAAGAGACATCAGGAATGATCTGTTTTAATGCAAAACAGTTTTTTAAAATGTATTTGTTTGTTGATTCTTCAGTTCCTGGCAGTTTGATTAAGGATTTCCAAAAAATGCAATATTTCTACAATGCAATAGTGCAGCATCAAATACTATAACCGTGAAGCTTTAAGATGACACTGTAGGTGGTTCACGTATAGATACTTGTGTCTAAATGTGCGCCCTTTGTTTTCACATGCATTTCAGAAGTACTCCGTGAATTGGATCTCAGGAACATTTAGCACAGCCCACTTCCTTTCTCATGATATCATGGGCTGATACTGGCGGGCTCCCACCTCCTGCCTCATGCTTTGGGACTTTACTGGCAACCAGAGGAGTGGAAGCGCGTATGCTGCGTTGATGGTGGCCCCCATACTGTACGTCTACATCTCTAAGTCAGAGCAGCTGTATTCTCAACACAAAATCTCTCAATGGGATAAACATCTGGGAAATTTCACAACTAATCTCTGATTGACATGTAGACTACTACAATCTCAGATTTATCAACTACTTACAATAGATTGACTCATTCCAACTAAAAAGTAAACAAATTCAAAATATTTGTGATATGTGTGATCGTAAAGACACTTATTTTTTTTCCAGCAAGACGAATCACTATTTGATTACAGATTGACATAAATGAGCATTTTTACCATGAGTAGGTAACTTTGGCATGTGTGCCACCATTGGCACATTTTTCTGCAGATGACCGGCCCTTCTCTGCCTCTGATTGGCTGGTTCTCGTTGCCTTCTTGGCAAGATTTGTTACGTCCATAGCTGACGAACAACATTGGTGGATAGTTGGTCGGATGAATGATTTTCAACTCAGACGTGGATGCTTTCATGAGGCTGGCTTGTCTTCTTGTACATTGCTCTCATACATTATATAATTACAAAGTCCTGATAATGTGAAAGAAAATGTTTTATATGGAGGGAATATAATACTCATCCGTTTTTGATGTGGTGTCATCATCAAACTGGTTTGGTGAGCCCTTGTCTAGTCTTCTGGAGAGCTGCTACTCGTAGGTTTGGGCCGGTGGGAACATTTTTCCATCAGTTTGATGTTAATCTGAACACTGGACCTGACCGATTTACAGAATTTCTACCACTAGGTGTCACACTTGACTCAGCAGCCGCTCACGAGCAGAACATAATTAGTCTGATAAACCCTTTGAATGAGAGTGCAGCAAGGTCAGGTCCTCTGTAGTTGGTTCTCTATCTGTGTAGATCTATTTGAAACCTATAATTGAAAAAGGCTGTCGCACATTTGCATCTCTGCCAAAGTACTAGCAGGCTAGTATTTAATCATTTTCATGTTTATTCGTCACATCCCCCGTGGTGAATGGGCCTTAACTCTGCTGCGTCTTGTTTCGTCTCCACCAAAAAAACTCACAAACTTTCAAGTAAAAAAACACAATGTGCGCATCTTCTCCCCTCCCACCTCGACTGAGAATTGATCTCCTAAATGTTGCCGGCTTGGCAGTAAATTGTCTGAACGGCCTGTCAGACACTAGTTGCTCTGTTAATCCTTTTATAAACAAAGATAGTATCATGTTAATCACGTCGTCATATTTTTTATTCCTAATGAAATACAAGACGGATTTCGCACTGTGACGCTGTCGGCACAGGTTGCTGATATCGGCTACTTTTTATTTGTCCAGGCCCAGAATATAATGACAAATGCTGGTTCAGCTGATTTTCATGAAAACAAACCGCTCATGCACTGGAATGAACCGGCAAAAGCGGAAAACGACCCAATTCTTGCTTCACATGTTTTGGCTTTATATTACTACTATTACGAACCTAAACGTTGGTGTAAAGTCTGTGTGCTACAGAGTCTGTATACTACAGTCATTTTACTATCATTTTATTTTCAGTGTTAATGCTGCTGTCCACTTTCCATTATTAAAAAGGGTGCAGAAAATACCTGTCTGGAAATACCAATAGATGTACTGTAATGACCTCAACCAGTGCCATGTTGCTGTTAAATTAGTTTCATACGATGCACATTTGACATTGTTTTAGAGATAATCATTAATAATGACTGCTGCTCATGATGATGAGGTTGATTAAACATGATGATGATGACGATGATGAACTGGATTCCTGATGACTTCTCATGGTTCCAAACAACATGTGTTATATTTGGGGTGTCAGCCAGAGGTGACACTTTGCTCACTGACCACAATCAGTCCCACCTTTAAAACACAGCACCAACAGTCCAACTGAAGCATCATGAAGTGAGTAAGTCAAATGGGGAATTCCATCTTAAAAAGATGAACGTACACGGCCTACTGATGCACAGACTCCCAGATGTTGCAGTTACTGGCAGCAGAGGAGGATCCCCAGCTGAGGGTTGACAAGTGTGTACGTGCAACATCTGAATGTTGAAGTAAACCTCTGTAGCGTAATTAAAAACAGGACTCCTCTTTAATCTTTGAATATCACTAATGTTGTTGTTTCTGATACCATCCAACAACAATGTGTATGTATGACACAGAAAGCAGCGGCAACTTCTCCCGGTGTCCCAAACCGCTGGTTCAAGCATCTCACCATGAGATTAAGTGAATCTGGTTCCTGTTAGCGGTGTGTCCTCTGCTGCTCGGTACAGATGTGCAATGAGGCCTTTAAGGAACTCTTGACACCCCCGCCTCAGTGCCCTACTTTCTACTGGAAAAACTCATATGACCAAGCTTTCTGGGAAACGGCAACATGTTTCAATCGCAATGTGACTTTATCCAATCGCATTCCACCCGACTACGTTTACTCCACCCCTGTCCCATTTTATTTTATTTAGTTTGGCCAGTAGTTCGGGTCAAAGAGGAGAAGAAAACGTGTGAGCGGACGGAGAAGAAGGCAAACCGTGCTGTGTGTTGACCCACGTGATCGGTGGTGTTATTTAAAAATTCACTTGCAATAAGCAGAGGGAGAAACATGATCGCTCGGGGTCCTGACCTCACCTTGGGACAACTGTCTGAGTGAAACCATCCGTCATCCTCCCTTCTGGTAACTCACTGCCTCTGATGACTCCTGACCTCTGAACAGGTTCCTTGGTGGTTCATCAAGAGTTTCTGGGAGGTCAACATGATATTTCAAAAACTATTGCATTGATTAGAGGTACGTATTCACAAATTCTTTTGTGAATTCTTTTCAAATTCTTTTGCATTTTTTTTGAACAAATAAAGTAGTACTTTATTTCCCTGCAGCTACTATCATAATTAGTTCTGGAGGGTCCCCAACCAAGAATTTACATTTTACAATTTTCTAATGTGATTGGTCAAGTCAGCTGATCATCGAATCATGTTTTTGGTTGTTGTTTTTTTGCTCATTGATTGATGCTGTTTGTTGTGTGTGGGTCCGTGTAAAGCCCCAGAGAAGAGCGCTGAGCTTTTAACACATTTTACATAGTGGCCAAATGGTGGAATTACAATTTCCGGGTGTGTCAAGTGATGCCCATAAAGACTTTGTCCCATAGACTTACATTGGGAAAGATACATCTGTATCTCAGCGGTTCATTTTTATTTGGTAAATCAACTTCCCAGTACAAACACTTGAGTAGCCCTTATTTAAATGATTGGGTCTTAAAATGCACTAATTCCTTTCTCTGTTCCTGTGAAAGAGCCGAAGAATGAGGCTGGACCGAATGCCGGGAGGCCAGGTTAAAGAAAACACGACTGTAAATTTATCAGAATTTCATACTCGGAAGTTATGCACCACTGAGAAACTTTATTAAGAATGAATGGTGCACGCCTCCGACACTGAATCCGGTTCTCTTTATAAATCCATGGTTGGTGTGCGCAGGTGAGGCGTGGCCAGTAGGACTGAGACGGAGGAGGAGATCGATCGTAAGACGGGATTTGGTTTCTGGCCTTCTTGCTTTTCGTGGTTGTAAACAGAACTTTCTGCCCTAATAAATGTACATGATCTATTCTATATGTCTGCTGTCTGGTACCACTGACTCAGTGTTTACAATCCTAAAGTATTCTATAGATTTCAGAAGTGTCAGACAAAAAGTTTTAGTTGATGGTAAAAATGTCAATGACCGGCCATAGTGGCAGGTCAGGGAAGAAAAACTAAATTTCAGTATTATTTACAGGCTTATATTTATATTAAATATAATATATATAGAATGATCCTTTGAATATCAAAATGCTAACCTCATGCTAATTTTCAGGATTCAATGTCCTTTATCATGTGGTCTTTCCATTATTTTGTCCAACGTAACTTTTGGGAACCTGTGAGGTAAAGACTGACCAAAGAATGTCCAAAAGCAAGCTGTTTTTGTCTTCATCCCCTGAAGGGAAAATTCTCTTCTCAGTCCTTCCTTTCCACGTCAACTCGGGTCAACAAGTGCAGAGTTGTCCAGGAGCGTCTGACGATTCAGCGTCTTGACTAAAGACACTTCAGCAGGGGGGTTGCTTGCTGCCACAGATATTTGAAAATATAGTAGAGTCCAGTTGAGACTAAACATACTCACTGCAGCTCCCTACTATTGCTGCAACCGCCAGTTAAAACACAGAGTGCTGTTGACCGACATTTCTCCCTGAGGTCAAGGTGCTCTGCTCGGTATGCGTTCCAAGAGTTTGCCTCCACCACAAATTACCATGTCAGAGATCTTAAAATAGTGCAAGTTACTGCAAGTTTGGTTAAAAGATATTTGGAGATCACAATCTGTACCTTCACTGCTTACCCCTGTACGGTGTAATTAGTGACTGTCACCGACATGATTCACTCTCCCACTGTCCAACGTGCACGTGCACAGGCATATGCCAGGGACAGACCTTTTCTGGTGTCTTTATGGAAAACATCGGACTCTGCCACTGGTTCTCAACATTTTTAGCTTTTGACCCTTTACAGCCAAGCGATGCCTAACTGTGACCCCTCATCACAGAGCATAGAGTTGTGTTTGCGTCTTAGATTGAGTTCTGAAAAGGTAAAACTCTCCACTAAAAAAGCAACGGTGAAAGAAAAAGTCAGAAAGAATAAACACAATGTTGTCTTGCAGAATTGATCTAGCAGATTTGATCTAGCAGTGCTTTGAGGGGTCCTGACCACTGGACTATGCAGCAGCACTCACATAGCACAGACATACAGTGCACTTAATAGTGAACACTTATCCATCACTGTCTCAGTGATCCGATTCTACAGCATATCTGCTGCGTAGCTGTACCACTGATTTATAATGGACTGGTGCCAAATTCTTCTTCTGAACAGCATGTTCTAGCTTCTCTGCTATTGCGTCCCATCTGCCAAGAGGCTTCATGTATACTTTTATAGCCGCTGACATTACCGTACAGAGGCAATACGGGGAAATATCTTGCACGCAGCAATGGTGGTGCAGCTTCTAGACAGCAGCTGTCTCGGGGTGATGAAACCGAGCATGTCTGAGTGTATTCCTTTCACACCTGAGAACGGATTGATAGGGGGAGAGGGGGTGCGCCCTCAAATTTCAGCATTATGCAACATGCTTGTTAAGTTGTTTTTTCCCCCCTCCCCCTCTGTACACCTTCTTTACATAGTAGTTACAGGCTGTACCTCAAAGGAAGTGTAAAAAGTGACACCACCTGTCATTTTAATAACCAGCCTTTTTGTAAGCCCTTGGGCTCATGCTCTGCGTCTCTGAAAATGCTCTATACAGTCTACTATACATACATGAAATCCTCTCTCCTGCCGTGTGTGAGGATGTATGAGGTCATTGAACAAGAAGCAGATCCTGTATCAGGCTCGGTGGAGGGCGGTCATATTTGACGGGAATCCAGGAATTAATCCAAGCCGTCATTAGTTATTCTGACCTCTACGCAGGCGGAGGTATGTGAGCAGTGCCAGTAAATCCATCCAGCGGGGTCCGGGGTATCACCGCGGAAGAATGCAGCTTTGCATTGTGCCAGGTTAGAGATTTAATATCAGCAACATGTGGCGTGGGATAAGATGTAATGAGTAAGTGTTCCACGGCGCTGGCAGAGGTTAAGATAAGTACAGTTTGGTCGGATGATGAAATGCCACTATGGTTCAAGTTTTAAAAGACACACTCTGACTGCTATACAGCACCTGCAGGACATTTTTGTCCCACGTAATAAAAGGCATCTGTGCACATGAGACTGTCATGACCCAAAACTAATTCAAGAGTTACATTACTACTTGAGACGGTATAGTCAGGCTGGTCAATGCTGTGCCAGAACAGTGTACCTTCTGAGCAGATGTGAAGCTTATAAAAGCCTTACAAATCCTGATTGTTATTGTGGTTGCATGCACTTAAATGAAGGTCAAATAAAGTGTGTGCGACACTTTTGTGACATCATTTGCATATCAACAACTCGCCCGTTGTTAACTTGAGAAGTGCAGGATGCAGCGAAAAGACACCGTGTGCAGTATTTTACATTTATTTTGATTCATCATTCATTTTAATGAGGGAGATATTAGATTCCATATAGGAATCTCTATGTTTGTTGGTGTTGATTTCATAGAAAATCTCTCAGTGAAGCGATTAGTAACAGGTGTGTTTATACATGTCTGACTGTTTTTTTAAACCTCTGAATGAAACTCTAGCAGGCAGGTCTTCACTCTTCTGTGTGTGAAGTGACCTGTGTGAAATGAGGTCTGATGGCTTTATGGGGGTTTGGGGACTTCTGGGAAATGGCTGTAATTGGATTAAGACTGTGACCGCGGCTAGCCGGCTTCTTTTTTGTAATGGTACCAGTCTGTTGTTGTTGATACGCAACATGCACTTTACAACACTATTAACACGCTCTGAATGGCTAAACGATCCTGTTAAAGCTCAACGACTTCAGGATAAAGATGTGTTTTAGATTCTTTGTGTTGTCTGTTGCTATGAATTTGACTCTTCCAAGAACGTACTCAATTGTATTATTCCCTTGATATGGTTATCATGTGATTTGGGGTTTTGCATTCGGGTTGGAGAAGTCGATTCAGGCTGCAGGGATGTCTGTTAAAGAATAGCCACATCAGCAGAAAACTTTTCAAAGTTCAAATTCACTCCAATGATTTTGTGCTTTGGTCTCAGGACAGATTTGGGTAAAGAAGAGAGGCTATGAGTAAAATAATTGATTGTGTTGGTGCTGATTTTGCGTCTTTTTCTGTCCATTTTCATGAATTTAAAAACAAAACGGAAATACTCTTTCTTTTTAAAAACAAAAAATAACTTTTGGATCCATCTCTCAGAGGCCGTAAGGGGGCAGTGAACCAGATCAGTGTATCTGTGTGTGTGTGTGTGTGTGTGTGTCATTGCTTCAGTGAAGTTTTTGTACTAGCATCAACACAGTGCAGACTGTCACACATAATCCTTGACTTCAGAGGATGCTTCTGCTGCTGTAATATGCGATACACGAGAAAAAACCCAATATAACAGCTGACACAATACAGAATAACCACACTGAAGCCAGTGTTGACGTAGGACTGCAGTCACCTCGGTGTCTCTCAGGGCTTCACTCTGCAATCATTCATGTGATCGATGCCGACGCAACACGGACTAGGCTAGCTCTGTGTGGGAGTAGATTTGGCTGAAAGAACCGAGGTGGAGAGGGAACACTGAAGTCCACCAAACTGTCTTTCTTCTTGTTCCTATTTGAATTAGAAGATTTGTACTTTAAATATTTGTATGTGTTGTAGTACAGTATGTGATGTGTAAACACGGTGTTACATGGTGTTCTTTTCCCCCCCGTGACTTCACACAGTTACCATCGTTGTATGGATTAGGATTTAGTCAAATGAGGAGCCAAATTCACAGAAAGTAAAGCTGGACCTCCAAAGAGAAGCTGGATTCATTATATTTTTTGCTGTACATCGTGATCACACATGCAATCTCGTGCCGGGAAGAGAGAAGTGGTATCACTGTTGTGTGCTGCTCTTGAGCCAGAGTAGTTTCACCTCCTCTCCTCTCCTCTCCTGTGGAGTCAAAGGGTTTGCATTAACACTTGGCTCGACAGAGAGGGACTTTCTCAAGCTCGTCTTGTTCTTGCCACGACTGAGAACGCTCTCAGAAAGCAACGGGATCAGCACAAACAACGAGGAACGCGAGTGCAGTGTGTTCCCCCCTCAGGTTATCGACCAGACATCAGCTGCTCTTCACGCTGTAAGTGCGTCTGACGCTTTGGCATCTCGCTGTGATTGGACTGCGATTGCTCCGAGTGGATCTCATGAGCTCACATCAACCACTGTACACACTCACGTTGGGCCTTTTTTTTATTTATTTAAGCTAGTGTTTGCATCACTCCTCCCCCTTCGCAAGTCGCGTATTTATTTTGTTCATATGGAAACCACAGCTGGTTTACATCCTGACTCTGGAGCTGTAATCACAGTTTGAACCAGAATATTTCCATATCTGTATTTGAAAATCCAACTTATGAATGATGTCTTATTCACATGGAAAACTGCAACGCTGTACATTTTTCTTTATATTTTAAGTCCTGAACTGTTTTTAATTGTTAAAGCTGTACATTCATTTTATTATTTTTTCGGCCAATGTGGATTTGATGCTCATGTGAGTTTTATTGTGCTTCCAATAGTTGGCACAGTTCACATTAGAGAGACAGGTGACTTCTTTGCCACTTCAGGGAAACCAAAAGAATATGAATCTGTTATTCTGGACAACTTTTTGTGTCCCAAACATGTTTTATCGCTGTTTTTCTCATGTTTTATTATTTAATTACACCAGCGCCACCTATCCGTGTAGAGTTGGTGGAGTCCTGCGCCACCCTGCACCAGACCTCCACCCCAGGCTGCTCTGTATTTGGCGACAGTAAACCGCTGCTGGGTTGTGTAACATCCACAGGAGTGGGCCGGTTGATTTATTGTACAGGTGTTGGGAGGCTCGAAGCCGCTGGAGCTCCAGTCATAAAACAATGCTCGGGGCATGTTCGCTGACTGAGCGGGGTCAAGACGCACATGTGGACAGGTGGAAACACACGGTAGCCTCCTTTGTATGCAGATGGAAGCGTTCACCCTTCGGACTTTAATATACACACATTTTATTTGACAAATACATCCAGGACACGAGTTCTCCGTGGGTTTTCTCCGTGTACTCTCTATGTTCCCGTGCCAGGTGTTGTGTTGGTATGAAGGCGTGTGTGTACGGGTATTTAATGAAAGACGAGGGAGGCCCGAGGCTTCTCTGCACGTCTCAAATCTCACAAATCTCAGGCGCAATTGTTTTAAGACAGTTTCCATATTTTGTCTTTATGGTCTACAGAAGGTTTAGATGTTTTTAAAGGCAGGTTGGGAGGAAAGATGTCTGTTAATGTTCAGCTTGAACTGTTTCAATATGACTTTTTTCCACTATTTAGAGACTGTTAGTATTATTAGGACATACTGAACTATCCGTGTTCCGCAGAGCAGTAACATTCAAAGTACAGTTTAACAAATTATTATTTAAAGCATACAAGTCCCAGAGTTCTGTTTGAAATAGGTTTGTTTTGTATGTCCGGGGGAGGAAACACACTTTGATCAATGTTACTTTGTCTGAATTACCACAGAAGAAGACAAGCAAATTGTGCAACTGTTGAACTTAACAAATCCCTGCAGCTTTACTATGCAAATAGGTTTCCTCTTCAAAGTGCTTCGGATCAGCTGTTGTGTAGCTTTCACGCAATGTCGAGTTAAGATCCCTGATCACGATCAACTCTTTTCTAGAGCTCTAGAGTAATAATCTGTATATTTATTAAGATCTTAAAATCATTTTGGATTCAGCTAAAATGTGGTAATGAAGACATATCTCTTTTCTTTAGTCACAAGTAAGACAACGTGAAAGACAAAATCCTGCAGTTCAGGCATGCGAAGTTCCAATGGTGGGAATTAACCCTTGAATAAATCCCGCCCGTTGAACGCAGACTAGCCAATCACAGTGTAGCGTCAGCCAGCTCCGACCAGGGTCCGACGACTATACGCTCTGCTCCATAGCCTCTCATTCAATTGTTTCAATCTTTTTCGTTTTTTCCAAAACTTAGACAGTATTTATTCAGATAGTGCAGTTAGTCCGCCTCTGACTGCTTTGAAGCTGAAAATCAGCTTTGAAGTGCACCAAGTGTATTTTCACAGATCATATAAGGATTAGGGTTAGCGAGTGGTGTTACATATTTTCTCTATTACCACACAGGGCTCTGGCGAAATATGTTGGCCAACTGTACAAATATGTTCTGGCCTTGGACAAGTCTTCATCATCTTGTTGACATGATAATTGAAAAGATGATGGTTTAAAACTAAAGAGATTTGAAAGAGGGATCTGTCGGGGATGATAAGACGGGTATTAACAGGGGGAAGAGTAGAGCTCTCGAGAAAAACTTATTAAGTGTTTGGGTGTGAATGCGAACGCCGTCATCTCTCCTTTGTTTCATCTTAGTTTTCACTTTGCGTCACACTTGATGCCACTTCTCATTTTACAGTCGGCAGGTTTGGTTCAAAAGAAGCTGATCCCTTTTTCTTCAGTCAGCAAATCCCTTGATGATTGAATGATTACAAGAGAGATTTTTCATGCTCTCATTTCAAAACAGTGTGCGTAGTGCTACCTCTACATTCACACACTTTATGTATGATTGTCTCCGCTATAATATCCCTCAAAACTTGTTGCCTCGCAACCTTTAAACGGTATATAAAGGAGATATCTCTAGGAGAGCCAACACTCTGATAACTGTTCCAAATAGCTCCGTGTGCCATGTTGAATTATGTCTGTACTTAGTAATGGCTTCAGGCAAAGTGCCTGTTTGTGATTACAGTGTAAAGGTTACCGAGTTCATGTGAAACTTCAAAATCTGTGTCAGAATAATGCAGATGAACAAGATTGTCCTCCAGATGACTGAGAAGTGCGGTGTGAAACAATAAACAGGTCGTTAATGCCACGAAAGTGAAGTGGATGTTGGGTTAAAATATATTCCTCAACAGCGTCTTCTCTTTAATTTCTTATCCAAGTAACTGCAGTGTTTTTTTTTCTCACCAAAAATTTGGAATACATAATTATGTGTATGTGGGAATGTGGGAATTCAGCTTGTTCAAAGAAAGTGTGAGTGAAGCAAGAACGGTTACAGACACTGAGAAAAATCACCGCTGAGGAAAACCAGATCTGATTTACAGGCGACAGCTCTGAGTGTTTCATGAGTTGAAACCACAACTCAAGAACAATTCACTCAACAACATAAGCCACAAGAAGAAACTTGATTCACAGCGCGTTGGGAAGAGTGACACCAGAGCCGAGAAGTACAACCGTACGCTGAGTAAGACATTTTTAGGCGACGCCGTGGTAACAACCTATCAATCATAAGGTAGCCCCGCCCTAAAGCATAGCCTGCTTTATTGTCTATTTCACTCGAAAAGGGACCATAATTTACTAAAAACAACATCATGCTGTATTGAATACGACTTGAAACTAGAGATTGAGATGTTTACTGAGGTAATAAATGCTAGCCACTATCACAGAGACAGCTTGACATATGCAAAAACTTGATGATGTTTACGGCAAATGTAATACTCACAATGCACAGCGCTAACATCATACTACTTCCTGCATCATAATGAGCCATTAGACCAGGGGTCGGTAACCTTTTTGACTCAGAGAGCCATGAAAGCAAAATATTTGGAAATTTATTTCAGTGAGAGCCATATAATATATTTTAAGACTGAATTCAACTAAATGTGAGTATAATAAGCCTCTGAATTTATTGTTTTAAATAATGTTGTTGTAATACTCACAATTAATGCGACTTCTGCGACTTCTGCCGCTTTACATTCGACCGTTTCATCGATGCAATTTTGTCATTGCAAATTAAGCACACCGCACCTGCTCTCTCCACAAAGGCAAATTCTTCAGTCCATTCGTCCTGAAATGTACGATACTCCTCATCCTTTTTTCTTTTCGCCATCTTCTTCGTCGAAGGGTTAGCTTTGAGCTAACGACCGAGAACACTGAGTCAAAAGGGGGCGTTTACCTGTTTACCCAGCAACGGCCAACGTCAGCTATTATCATCCAATAAAAATAATGGACAATTGCTCCTGCAGCCAACTGCAGCCCTGAACAGGACATGAGCAGTGGAAAATCGATGGATGGATTAAAACAAGTGATAATATTTTATGTTTTATCTGAAAAGCCGAAATCTGCGAGCCAGATGCAATCATCAAAAGAGCCACACCTGGCTCGCGAGCCATAGGTTCCCGACCCCTGCATTAGACGATCGTTCACGCAGAGTTCTTACATTTATTTCATACAACCCTCCATCAAACTCCCAGTTACAGGCTGACCCCATTCAAATGTCCAATTAACAGACTTAAGGGTGTATAATACGAGATTGGGAGCATTTTGATTGGCTCTCAACGGCCCTCAACATGGCGACGCCTGAGCCGGCGGCTCGTAGCTAAAGGTACAAACTGTGGTGAAAGTGCCGGCAGAGCTGACGGTGTTTACCTGAGGGGGAAGCGGAGGGAGAGCGGTGGCCCTGAGCTGTAGCCGGTGGGGCGCCCGCTCACATGCTGTAACATGCAGTAAAACGGATAACAACACACACAGAGGGAGAGCGACTTCCTTCTCTGCTCAGGTAGAAGTTACTTTACTATATCTTTGATGTGTGGGAAGTAAGGCCTGCTTGTCATTTCTTAGGGGTGCAGTTATTCAGAGTAATGCTGCTAGAGCAAATTCAAAGACCAGACGACCTGCCCATCAATGATGTTTCACCTCCAGTGTTTAATCCTTCTTTTTTTTTCTCCCCTTCTTTTTTAAACTCTGGACGGTATTCTCCTCACTTTCTAGGGGTGTAGTCTGGAAGGGAACCTCCAGTTTACTGACTCTGGAACACACAAGAGAGCGAGTGTGGTTTTCTCTGCTTGGATGGATGTCTTTCCTGCCAAAGCCATGGAAATTTGCTGTAGCTTTTGGGGGTTTCTGTGATGCGATGCTGACTCCGTTAAAACGTGGCCACGCGTCAACCTCCGCTAACCCCGCCGCAGTCAAAGCCCCGAGCCCCATCAACCTGAAGCAACAACAACACGCTGATGGCCGAGTAACACAACGTGTGTGATTCAGGAGATTAGCTCGCTGTTCTCCCCTGAGAGACGGCGGTGGAAATGTTGAAGAGATCCGAGTCTATGGATACTGGAACGAGTGAACAGCAATATGGAACAACGGGTATACCGTCATTTGCTTTCTTTGCCTCTGCACACATGTGTAAAGTATTATCTTTAGTCGCTACATGATGGCATCAGGTGAGTCAGGATTTAACGTCGTGGGAAAGATGTTGACGTAGCCCTGTAAAGATTTGTTGTTGTGCTTATTGTACCAAAACATGGGGATCTTTATGCTTTGCATAAGTGAATTAAAAGTAATGCTTCAGGTATTTTGTATCCTACCAACAACAACAACTTGAAGTCGGAGGCGGTCTCAGCGCTGCATTTTATGTGGCCTAATGAGCAGCTGTCCCCTTTAGAGGTTTATAATATAATACAGTACACTTTTGGTTTATTGTGCCTCATACATTATGTGAGCTTTTCATGGATTATGGTTTCATTGAGAACTGGTGTGCTCCATAAACGTCACCCTGAGTTGACCTGCGAGTGTTTACATCCTGCTGAGCGCAGACAAGACGTCAGAGATCAAACCACCACCAATCTTTACTTCTCTGACGGCGGAGATCTAATATTTGCATGAAGGAGTACGCCTCACGAGCGTACATAAAATATATTGGAAACGAGGCCGACCTCATGACGGAGCTGTTTTGGCGCATTAATAGGCGTGCAGCCACACGGCGCTGCTTTATGAAGAAGGCCCGCTGAGTGGTTTGAGTAACATACTGCAGGGTGCTCTGGTTTTACGAGTCCTCCCGTCGTTCAAAGACAAAAACATTTCGTCCTGAGACTGGACTCTGGACATCCGGTCTGCACCGTCTTCCAGGAATCTGCTGCTCACGTTAAACAAGTACGCAGTTGTTTTTTCCTCCTCAAGAATGACAAAGAATACAAGTTTAAAAGCTACAGCTGCAGTTTTACAACACGGAGGGACAACGTTGGATCCAATACCTCGTTTTTTGTTTTGTTTTTGGCCATGTTAGCGGTGTTTGCTCTCGGGGTGGCATAATATCGATGACTGATGCATCTATTGGATGGATCGCCGTGATACCCACTCACGTCCCACTGACTCTGGTGATCACCTGACTTTTCCTCAAGCGCCCTCGGAGGGTGAAAGTCATCACTTATCCTATAAAATATATCCACGTCTACAAAACTAGATGGATCAGCACATTATTTGCTAATGACATTCCCATTGGCCTCTGGTTGGTTTTAGTGCCGATGAGCAGCATGCTAACGATGCAGGATGCTGAACGTGGTAGTTATTACCTGCTTAATAGCAGGGGAAGATGTTAGCACAATGACGGTAGCATTTAGCACAAAGCACTGATATGCCTATAGGTCAACCTCACAAAGCCTATTGCATGACAGTATACGTAGCTTTGTTTACATAAAGGTTGAAAGAGAACTTTTTTTCTTTGCCGTTTTAAGATTGACCAAAATGTGACAGCTGTAGGCAGATGCTAACGTAGAAAACGGCCTAATAATGTGCTGTAATATGCATACCATTAATGACTTCATAAGACATATTCTAACCATTCCAGTTAGACAGTAAAGTCAAGTGAGAGAACGTGTGTCAGTGTTCTTCTTCAGAGTAGTACTTCAAATACTTTTAGGTAAGTACTACACCCTCAAATCTACTGTAAATCACTAGTTTATTCTATGTAAAGGGTGACATGTTGTACTGCATATTTACAATAATGTATGTACTATGGGTATAGTTTACTTTCCTGAACTTTACCCAAAATAACATTAGATCTGAATAAATGCATCCATTTGCGTTATTCCTAGAGCTACAGCTGTTGTGTTTGTTAGTGCCTGATATATTTACAGTACATAGAACCCTTAGCTAGCGTGTATTCAGACAGGATCCCAACACTTTCAACTAACAAAACAATCTACAGAAACGCAGACAAGACAAACCGGACAGGAACATCTGGAACATATTTAACAAATGCTCCTGGGTGTGTGTGTGTGTGTGTGTGTGTGTGTGTGTGTGTGTGTGTGTGTGTGTGTGTGTGTGTGTGTGTGTTTTTGTGTATGATTGTGTGCTGGCACAAGAGCATGTTTTTCTATGAGTGATTCCCCGTATGACAGATTGTTAAACCTTTCACACAGATCATTTAAGGTAATGCAAGGACTTCATACCGTAAACAAGCAGCTGTTGGCGTAAACAAGAAAGAGCTTCTGGTGCTCAGCAGTGAACTTCAACGTGTCCTTCTGCAGTACGTTAAGTAGCCCAGTACTCTGTTGTGCTGCTTGCTTATTAGATTTCATTATATCTTTTTTGTCTTTTTTCAAAATTATCAAGATTAGATTCTAAAGACAGTAGAAATGACTAGTTTCTAGTGTAATTTAATCTCTAAACATGTTCCTATAAGCTTCAGGATTCACTTTCACACTGTTCTTTCTCTACACAACACATTTCTCAAAGGAACAATGAGATGCATTAACTAGAGATATTAGAAATAAGACACACATTGGAGGTCTGCTGCCCAGGCCCTGGATCTTAAACCTCAAGAGCTTATTTGATGGCTCACTATACCACAACAGTCTTGACAACCTGCCTGCACTTACCACCAGGTGCTTTCAATAAGTTTCCCTCCGACTGAAATGTCCTTACATGGCGCTCTGCTGAGTCCAAACATTACTATTGTACTCTTTCTGTTCTTCCAAAATAGCAAAATAGAACACACTTTTCATCACCAGTCTTCTGGATTTATGGGGACCTGGCTCTCTTCAAACCACAGCATGTAGGACTATAACATGACTCTGTCTCAGGGCCACGTTCTTTGGGCTGAAAGCGGAAAAATTAACGAAACTCCACTCAAGTGGTGACTTTATATAGCTGGCATCCGATGTGTGGTTTACTTTCCCCGTAAACAAATGAAAACAATTCTCCGCTGAGACAAACCTGCTTTCAGATGATGGAGATTTACAGGTTCTGGCTCCGTAAGCTCCCATCTGTTCAACAGGTTTCAGAGTGGCAGAGTGAACCACATAACCATTATAATCACGATAATAAGCCTGACATAAAAATAAATTGATGATTAATCCAAACAGGTAGAGAAACTCAGATGATTGATCTCTGCTGCTGTCTTTGCTCGCTCCTCACCTCAGTGGGGCAGTTAAAAATGATAGCGAAACATTTGGAGTTGGTGGTTGTGAACCTGACTCCATCACACTCTGCAGTAAACGTCTTGAACTCACACCAGAGATTACGGACGTGGCCAAAAGGATGACATCATCAGCAAACAGCACGGATGGAAGCAGACGTTTCCAAAGCTGAAAATGGGGCTCACGCAACAACATTTTCATTTTCTTCTCCGCCAATCGTCTTGACTTTTTAAGAAGAGTCAGATTCACAAAACCCGAGACAAACGTGTTGTACGTTGCCGTCGCTCCAGCGGCACCAGCCACCGAAACACAATGGCTGTTTCCAAACCCATGCAGAGGACTTTAGAAAACATTCCATGACTCGTTTATCATCGGCATTGCATGCACTGTACAAGATCGCCATTATTTGTCTCGTCATCACTTTAGACTTTGTACTGCACTTCAGGTCGACAGTTTCTAATTATTGTTTGTTGCAAAACGTCTGGGTTCGTTTCTGGTTCCCATTACAATCCAAATGATGTAAGACTTCATTCTTTTTTTCAGAATTTTAGTACTTAACATTATCATCAGGGAGTCTCCTTTTGATATTAAGATTTGGACAACTTCAGCTCGACTAATGAGGCGTTATGAGTTTTATTTCAATGACGTCCTACAGGTATTTCCTTCCAAAAACATATTGTAGGTCTTCTTCTTCCTCTTCTTCTTCTTCCTCTCCTTCTCCTTCTCCTTCTCCTTCTACTTTTCATTCTCAGGTTTTGAAGTAAAGTAGAAGCCCTGTGTTGTTGTTTTTTGGGTATCATGTAATCCTCACATAAACCTGAGTTAACACCTGTGAGAGCGTTCACTTCCCTCCTGCAGCTGTGAGGCTCCTCACAGGATGCTGCGGGTCATGTGCATTTTCCATTTGCTCAGGTTCTATCCGTCAGTGGATCAGCTGTGGCCAAACGGGCACGAACTGTTATTAATTTACCACAAAATGGCTGATGGAGGAATTCTGAGATTGTGTCATGAAACTGGCTCTACATGTCGCTGCGGCGTAACAGGAGTGAAGGCTTCCAAGTGTGTAGGGCCTCACAGTCGACTGGTTGGCTTCGACTTCTTCCACGGCTGTAAGTGGTCAATCAGTGCCAGACTTTGGCAACACGTTTTACACACTTGACTCGGTTACCAAGGCGATTCGGGAAATGGCACGCAGGGTGGTGGCTGTGTTCGGGATCGAAACTGGCATCCATGCTCGTCTGATGGGTTTGAGCTGCTTCCTGCTGCCGTGTTGTTGTCGAATATGAGAGAAAGTTCTGTGGTTCATATCAGGCAATGAGAAATTAAAGTATTTGTTTAGAATCAAAGCTTGGTTTTAAGGATTATACATTCGTTATGCTGTGTTCGTATTCACTCATAAAAACAAATGCCTGTATTTACATTCTAACACGTTTTTTTTGGCTGATTCAACTCACTAACTCCAACAATTTAAAGGTCCAGCTTGGTTCAACCGCGGCTTATATATTTGATATCGTCATACTTCATCATAGTTACTGTATTGGCCCAAATATGAGACGCCTCTTCTTTCTAACACCTGTTTTATGGAAAAAAGAAACCGTCACGTGATATTAGTGCAAAGATTAGACGGCCTTTTCTCTCCTCAAGTGAAACACTGAATTCTTTTATGAACGCATAACTTAAATTCCACATTTGTGTTGCTCGTCTCTCATACACATTCTCACAATCTCATGTCAGGCTCTGAAGAGGTTGTTCATTTTAGACTCTGTTCTTGACTTTTTAAGCTCCTCACCATGACGTTCCTCACAAACACGGGTTTAAAACAAACCCGCAGATTATCCATATTTATTTTGGGGGGAGAGCCATGTGAACGACATGTACACAGTTTGCACACTTTATGAAGAGAGGAGACTTTTCAAGTGCACTAAAGCTGTCTGGATCCTTTGGACCAACTGATTCACTCATTTATTGCCCCGTCGGTCTTCATTGCAGCGATGACGCAATCTTCTCAAATCTCGGCAAATACTTTAGTGATTATAATGTTATTATTATGAATATTAGAAATCAGCTTTAAAACCACAGAAACTGCAATCACGTTCTTCTAAACCGACATTTTCCTTTTACCTTTGTGTACAATCAAATGACTATTGAAACCTACTCCAATACAGCGCTTTTTGAGATGCAAAAGAATACTGTTTGTGTTACAGACCAATCAGGTCATGGACAGGTGAAAATTTCCAAATCCGCTGCATTTTTGTTGTCTCCACCAAATTTGAATAATAGTTATAATAAGCATCCACCTATTTTGCGTTTCCTTGCCCGTTTTTCAGTGAATACTAGTATTTCAAATGTTTCAAAAGCCTACTTTTGTTATCTATTATATCTATCTATTGTTATCCGTTTGTTTGTTTACTCTATTTTATTGTAAATTTTAATATTTAAAAAAAAAATTTTAATTATGTCTCTAGTATTGTTTATTTTTATGCACCAGTCAAATTCCTTGTATGTGTAACGTACTTGGCAATAAACGGTTCTGATTACTGAGCATGTCCGTCAATGTCAGGATTACCAATAGCCTACCAATAGTCAACAGTGAGTGAGCCGAGAAGTGAGTCAGTGTATCACCACCGTGAAATTCCAACCGGCTTCATCAGGTCACCTCCAGAGCATCACCTGAGGGGCTTCCTGTCATCGTTAGTAAAAACTGACTCGGACATGTGTGCGGTTGCCCCTTTATAGAGCAGGAAACGGTGCACAGGCCGAGGGGTCAGTCCCACCATCACACACTTTGGTAGATCAGATGGCACATGTTACGCCACAGGCTCGGCGGGGGAAAACCTTCCTCGTTTTACAAGTGACTTGTTCTTGGAAATTTCATAATGTGTGCCTATTGACACATTTTTTGGGATGCTCGCACTGAAAACATCTGTAGCCTCATTTATGCTTAGCAAAAACAAATGGAGCCTGCGTTTAAAGCAGCATCTGCCATCGTTTGTTTTTAAGCTTAAAGTCCTCAAATGACCTGTTCGTTTCAACAATGTATCAAACAAAACAAAAAAAGTCCCTGTGAAAACATGCTCACGCGCCAGCAGGGTCAGACATGCTAATGTTTGTGCTCTTTCTTTATTGCAACGGGTCCAAGTCTTAAGTACACGTTAAAACAGAACCGTATTAGTTTGGACGTAGCCGGAGCTCCAGCGTGCCGTAAATGACCACATCTTGGTACGCCGTGACCACTGGCTCATAATGTATAAAGGGGATGTGACAATTTATTTGATTTACATACATCGTTATCCCAAAATCCTATAATGTCAATTTCATGTGCTTGTTTAGGTTTTTTTTTTTTTAGAAAGAATTAAAGAAAAGCTTTGATTTTAGGATGCACTTCTGGTGTTTAAAAGCTAAATATGGGAGAGAAAAATATCTTTGGATAGAGTTTTTTTTTTTTTTAAAGGTATGCCAGTGGGGACAACCAGCAGGACCTTCCACCTGTATTAGAAGTCTGGTGTTGAATCCAAACATGAATGCTCATAAGAGTCACATTATTCTTAAGTACATTCTGTGATAATAAATGATAATGGTTAACATAACGGCATATACTCCTTGTGCATTTGCATCTCAGTCACGTCGGCCTTGTAACTCGATTGACTCATCACTCCTCCTCTTGGATGTCTTTTCAAGCAGAGCTTGTTTTTTTTTTTTTTGTTGCAAGCCAGCTTTTATATTTTATTCATGCAACATGCCTGGACCCATGTTTCTCATTTGCGCAGATGAAACGCAAATTGCGAGGCCGCGCTGAGCTCACAGGCGCCGAGGTTTGGCGAGGCAGCGCTTTATAACACTGGCAGCTTTAAAGCCTTCTCTCTTCTAATTAAAGCCACTCTCCTCTCTGCGGGACGGACACCACGTTCCATATACGTTCGAAGCTTCTTCAGAGGTATTAAATCCCTCCGGTCTTCATATCTTTATTAATCACATGCAAAGTATACAGATAGAGAAAAAATATATTGGAATAAGGGAGGGACATTGACATTGTTTTGGTGGGTGTTCAAATATGAGCCTGTGTTTTTGCCGCACTCCCAACCTGTGACAGATGTATGAGTAAGTGTTGCCACATTGTATCACTTGGTCTCACTGAATAACCACGCGGCGACCTGAGACACCCGCCGTGTCTGTTTGTTTACAGCTCTACATCCTCCACCTCTCCTGCTTCAGTGTGCCTCTACCCCGTTGAGCTAATTTTTATTACCCTCCAAAGCTTTAAAATGCAATTTTTTTTTTTTTATCCGAGCAAATAACATCAGGTCTTTCTACTTAAGGCCCCACACGTACGCTCCAAGTCGGTGGTCTCCCGTCCCGAGTGTCTCTCGGCATGTGTTAGACGTGAATTGCATCCATCTTGAATCAATGTTTTCTTGCGACTTCCAAAAGAAGCTCTTGTAGGTGTGTAATCCGTTAATGAGGAAGATAATAATGCTTTATTTGTGTGTGTCGCACCAGTCAGAGCCAGGTTCGGCGTGCCGTCCGGGACGCACCGCCTCATCTCCTTTCTTTACATTCACACACGTCTGTGTCATCGGGACTTCAGCTCTCCATGATTTATGATCTGTTTCCACGTTGTTGTGAAAGTGCATCTTGATACCAGACCTTATTACTCAAAACCGGAAAAGAACTCTCGACAGAATCTTACTACGAGAAAACAGGATTCATGTTTCCTCCAGATCTGACCACAAACGCACGCTTCGATACCTCGATAACAGAACATGTTGTCGAGTCAAAACAAACGGATACAAATTCAGCTGTAGTTTGACATTAAGCACACAGCATTGAATCAGGAGGCCTCTCCTGTTTCTATTCGTTTTGACGACATCAATGGAAGCTTTTTGCGAAACGTGTAAATCATCAAACACCGCCGTCTGTCACACTGTAAAAATTAAAGGCACGACATCAGCTTTCCGTATAAAGCACGATGTAGCTTGTACGTATCTTTCATGCAACCTACTTTTTTTCCTCCCTGTGCACATGTTTTACTGTCGTTCGTCATTCGTAATCTCCGGTGTCTGAAGTATGCAGCGGAGAGACAAGATTGATGGTCGTCTCTTTCCAATCTGAGTGAGTTATGTGATCCAATATAGTGAGTCTGAAAGCCAAAGTCAAGAATATTGTGCTGAAACACTCGCAGTCTTTTAAAATCGGTGATAGTACTCAAACACAAATAATATTTGTCTTGATGAATTCGTCTGGAAGCTCAAACTGAGACCACAGACGTATCCACGATCACCCGTTAAATTGCCGTCGTTCATTATATCTGCTACTACAAAACTAAGATAGAAACGAGTCCCTTGAAACGGACATTAAGATGTCCAGAAAGCCATTAGGAGGGCTTGGCAGACCTCCCTCAGTCATTTGATCTGACTTTAACTCCAACGCTGATTCTGAAAAATAAAGTCAGGTATTTCTGAATTTCACATCCAAGCACAGCTTTTATTTCCAAAGCTTAAGGACACTTTATTGTTCCAGGGCTCAGCTTTAGTACTCTATTGGCTCAGAATGGTTTTCCATGACGTTGTTACCCTCCATCCTATCAGGCCTCTTCTTGGAAGGTTCCAACAGCCGAATGGATCAGTTTGTCCTGCTCCAAGGGTTCCTGGTTATGTTTTATAATGGGAGAACAGACGGTACATAACTGGCAGGTGTGTGTTCGTCCTCATCCCAATAATAATAAAAAAGTAATTTCACAAATTTCCTGCATTTCCACACCACCTAACCTCGTGGATTAATTCAGGAAACATCCACTTGCACTGGTCTAGAGTAGTTCGATTAGATTAAGGGTGCTATGAAAACCAATAAACTCTTAAACAGATAAATGTGGGTGACGTGCGTTTTGTTTACTCTCCGCTAACTGTCACATCCCAAATGATAGAATCAACAGGGCTCATGCCAAATATTGATATCACACTTGAAAGAGTCGAGTCTTTAATCGGGCTCCTTCTCGACCATCGACCGTACAATCCCACGTTTAGACCATTTAAAGTTTGGCTGGAGTCAGTGGGGCCTTTGAGCTTTAAACTGAATGTTTTTTATGTTTCTTACCTTTGTGTGGATTAGCGGAGTGTGACTGGGATTTCATTGACATCCAAAAGCAAGGCTCCGCATCCTCGGACAACATGTACTCGGTATCTGTCTGGAATAAACTAAACAGTTTAACTACACTGATTGCAGCTGCTGCCGCAGAGGACGTTGTTTACGCGGTCTCGTCTTGATTACCTAAAAGTTGTTTATTGTCTGAATGCATGTAGAGCTAAATGGCAACTAGCCAAAACATCGTAAACAGTCTCTGAGGTCACAGATTTCAGTCTTCAACCAAACGGCTCTGTATGCTAAGTCTAAACTCAACTGTTTTTGATACAAAAACATCACATCGCAAGAAACCACATCTGGAAGGAAATTCATCAAAATGACCATAAAAACATTTTTTATTGTCTATCTTTTGTTCTATAAACATAACCATTAAACCTTCCCCATCCCAAATCGTTAAATGGCTTGGATGCAGGACAACATCTTAAATATTTTCAACCAACCCAAATAAAACAGGGATCTGCAGTAAAATATGATTTGTTTAGTATTTGCAGAGGTACTTAAACTGGGAGGGAATGTGGTTCAGTCTGAAACATTAAAATGCCACAATGTCCTAATTTCCGCAGCTTTTATATAGTCATTACAAGACACAAAATTTAACTTTTTTAGAGTAACAGCATAACCGTACGTTTTATCCCCAGGAAAACCACAAATTGTCATTTTTTGCACTTTTTTATTGATTAAACAAATGCGATATAACGTGTTCAGTTCGTAGCTTTAGAGGATTTTGTTACAATTTGTCGGAGCCTGGCCAGCTGTTTCCCCCTGTTTCCAGTCTTCACGCTAAGCTAAGCTAAGTTAAACTATGCTAAGCTAAACTATGCTAACTCTCTGCTGGCCTCTGCTTCATATTTACTGTACAAACATGAGAGTGGTCTCATTCTTCTCATCTAACTCCCAACAACAAAGCAAATAACTGTATTTAAAATTGTCTAACTATTCCTTTTCAAGCAGAAGCTGAACTTATTGTGAATCTTCTCTGTAACATCCCCACGTTGAATAATTCATCAAAACGTTGCCTGTAGACAATCAGTGAAAGCAAACATGGAACTACTTTAGTGTGCTGGTGTTTTTTCTATTTTTTTTTGTGCTGTAAATACGCTTGTACTCTTACTCAAGTAGCTGTTTTGAAGACTACTTTTACTTCTACTTGAGTACTTGTTTTGCAAAGTACCAGTGCTTTTGCTATAGTACAGCTTTTGGCCGCTCTCCTCTCCTCCGACAACAAAGACAGTTCTGATACATGGACACAGTAAAACATTTTATGCTTCGCTGCACATTTCATGGGCTCGATGCTAACGTGTGTTTCCCCTCCTCTTCAATCGCGCCTGGCAGCTATCCTTCATATTGTAAAACCCTGCTCTCTGGTTACCGGTTACTCTGGGATGTATCAAAGCCGAGCTTCTTGGATGAGTTCCACATCCCATTACTTTCTGCTTGCTTAGCAGATTGAACTGTTTGTAGGGGGCGTAAATCTGTGTTATGAACTGTTAAACCGAGGAATAACAGCGGCCTCTCCTCAGACAAAGATTTTGAACTGCTATCAAGTCCCTCATCGCCACCGAAGGATGTGTAGAGACTTGAGGTACTAGACGACCTGGTTTTATCTTTTAAACAGTTTGAGAACAAATCTTTGCTAGAGACATGTTGAATTGTCTGTATTTTTACACATTGTTTTGTACTTGACTTTGTTTTTCTCAGTGAAGGCCAAACCAGCACAGTGAGATATTTGCTGACTACAAAACAAACAAAAAAAAGATCAAAATGTTCTCACGATGCAGATCCACACGTCCCTGAATCCCCTCCGCCTGCGAGGAACCACCACACCACATGACTCTGAGTTATTGCCGATGACGGTGGTGATTTCAGGCCCCCCTTTGCATCTGACATAACCACGTTTCTCGTATCCAGATCGTCTCTAGATGTGGTTTACGCTTCAGAGGCGGAATCCCCCTCTGAGAACGAGGTCTGTTCTGTGCGGCTGTTCTCATTCCAGCTGCGGTCAACGTCACCGCCATCCAGAGACGCGTTCAGATGTGGGAGTCGAGATGAATAGGAAAGAGTTGGTTGGCCACAGCGCACACTTGGAAGGCTCTGAGAGGAAAGGTGATGTGTCCTAAAAAGGATGAAGAGCAACATCTGTCAGTTATTTATTTTCTTAATGTAGTTGTACGGACCGATTATTGGAAGTGCTTCTTGTTACAATGTGTCGCAGAGATGTTGATGATTTTTTTATCCATCTTCTTCCATCTTGTGTGCATTTACTCCTGCGCTTTTACACTGTTGATTTGAGGTGTTTGTCCGAATCGAGTTCACATTATAGGATAAAACTACCATCCATGAAGATTGATGACATTTGATTAATGGCTTTTTTAAAGGTTATAAGCTTTTTGTAAATTATTTGCAGCCGGGCTTTTGTTGGCCTTAAAGCTGGAACCATTTATGCTAAAGCTCCAGTGTTCTCTGCATAGATTTAGGTGTGCGGATATCTATTCTACCAGTAGCCTTAAAGCTAAAAGAAAAAAGTTAACGCAACCTGCAACATTTACAGGTTCCCTGGTGAGGGAATTTACTCGATCAAATGAACACATTGTAATTTACCTTTTAAAGACCTGCTGGGCTACATTTAGCTAAACCACCCGTGCCGTTAACAGTCGTTTCCATATGGTTTCAAGTTATTGCCCAAACTCTTGCAGAGTTACATAATACAATTCAACAGACTCGTAGATATCACTTCACTTAAAAGCGGTGAAAACATTTCAGATGTGTTCATATTATGTTGACCCTGTTATTGCGTTCTTATACTTATATTTACCTCTCTTCCCTGAAGTACATCAGAATATCACATGTTAACGTTTACATTTTGCACAGTCCATAGATGGGTTCAATGATTAGATCATTTGCATTTCAACACCAGGATACCGCATCACAAAAACTGAACATGAACATGAAATTAACATTAAATGCATACAGATTCCGTCTGTTTTAACTGTTACACGTTGTGCTTGTGTAAAAGAAATAATAAGCTGCAGCTGTTTGCGGCTGGAATATAATTGTCTTTCCAACCACAAGAACTTCATTATTTATGTGTGCTGATGTGTCACGTCCTGAATAAAAAGAGAGACCGTAGGCGTTGACAATCATCATATGTGATGGTGTGTTTTCTGCCAGTTGGAGAGTAAATGTTGTTGTGCATCAACAGTTTCTGTGGGATGTATGGGTGGTAGGGTGGAAAATGATACAACATGGCCGAAAAAAAGAATGACTCAGCCCTCCTGCTGAAGATGAACTAGTGGCTTTGATAATGTAAAGGGGAACTCCACCTATTCTACACATACAGCCCGTTTGCAGGTCTTGGGAAATACGGCTGCATATGTGAAAAAAGCCTTTTGTGACTCCAAAGGAAGCTGCGCTGAACCCGTTAAATGACCTCAAGTGATGTCACTCGAGGCAGAGTCGGCTGGGGCTTAAGGCTACGAGTTAAAAGACATCTCATCTAGTATATCGGCTTAAGGCGGCACGAGCTGCCACCAGAATCTCTGACTGAACTGTTGGTGGTCGAGTTGCATTGTGGGTAATGTAGCACCAGGTTTTGACGAGGTTCTGCTGCACATATTTTCTTTCTTTTGTAATAGGAGTGCACTGCAAAGCTCCGTGTGGAGTTACATTTCATTCCGAGGATCAGGATCCGGAGCTGACGGTCCTTCGATGAAGTTTTCACAACTTAACAAGAATCAACAGCGTCTTACTGCAACAGCTCGTGTGACCGTGGATGTACAGAGACTTTAAGTCACACTTCAGTGCCTGTGTTCCACTGGCTGCTCCACAGTGGACTGTGAAGGAGTCCATTTCTGTAACTTTCCCAAACCGACGAGGGTTTGAACTTCGCTATAGACCGACTTTATCGCTCCATAGAATAACACAGGAGCCTTATTCATTTAAGACGAGGCAAAACGTTAAACCTGTCTCAGCTTTTGTCGGACAGCATTGCGATGTCACCTTGCAAAGTACTGAGGTGGCCCATGAAATACATGCAAGCACACATTCCTGGTAGTTTACATTGTGCGTGAAATTTCCACTGGCTACCAGTGCGATAGATGCAACAAAAGATAACCGCCACCATGATAACTTCCCAGAGTTGTAAAATCTGCTGTGTTACTCACACTGGACTTCCTGGATCGTATTTCATGTCTCACCGATACCTGAAGCATCACTCCCCCACCAGCACCCTTGTGTGTGTGCGCCCGTTTTCAGTCTGAACGCCCGCTAACAAAGACTCGAAGGACATTACGGCAGATTGAATGGCGGATGAAGGGCGAAACTTCCCCCAAAACCACCCAGCAGCTCGGAAATCTGTATCTGTAATTGAGGCAGTCACGTTGAATAGAGTACACCTCCCACGTAGACAAAAGATTAAAGGTTTAAGAAAGGTCTATAGAATATCTTTATTGTAATTGTAGGTTTCTCTAAAGGAGAAATTACAGGACAACTGGTATAAGTACAACATACTAATGCACCTGTGCTGTGCTGTGTGTGCAGATGAATAGAAACACTAAACTTTTAGCACTTTTATTTTTCAAAGGGAGCTACTTGCTGAAACTTTGAATTTTGCTGAAGGCTGTCGCAGATTATGTTTTACTTAGTTTTCTATCTTCCTTCGGGATGTATTTGTAGAGAAGGTACAAAACCCGAACCAGCTTCCTTCAGCGAGCTGCTGTCCAACAATGTTTCTCACAGTTTCGCTACATTTTTTTCCCCCTACACAATTTCATGCCAAGATTTCCATTTTATGTGACACACCATTTGTGGGAGTGCATCTCTACATGTGGAACCAATTTGCTGCGAGCTAATGAGTTTCGCAGGTGGTTGGACTTGTTGCATGCTACACTGTAGTCGGGGAAAAAGAGAGGAGATAGTGCAGTTTGGCTGAGGTAAGTCTTGCCTGCATGGTTACTGAGGGCACAGTCGTTTCAGGCTCCATGTTTACCTTTCATGATGTCTTTTATTTTCAGTTTTTTTTCCTCAATCCCTATTGGCAGTGCCTGAGACTGCACATTTCAAAAGAAAACCATGCGAATGTAATTGTCTTTGTTTTTATTTCAGCAAGAATTCAGTTTTTCGCGAAGAATAATGCTGCTGACACGGCAGCTGATTACAGTAGGAATATACAGCACGATGTATACATGTACAAACAGTATGTTTATATTTGTAGAGCAGAGATAAACTGCTGCCGATGTGTGACTTTTCATGCTGAAGAAATGTCTCCTACACTACAGCTGTTTGAAGGCCATTGCTAAATAAAATGGATAGCTTCAGCCTTGGGGAGAAAAAATAAATGAGAAGGGGAAAATAGAATATTCTGTGAATGAGTCACAGGGCGAAGGGCGGAGTGATGTCGGCCCAGTCTTCACAGCTGAGAGAGAGAGAGAGAGAGAGTGTGTGTGTGTGTGTGTGTGTGTGTTTGTGTGTTAGTTGGGGGTGGAGGGGTGGGGGGCACCATGAGGATCACTGGGGCCTTCTGGACCCAAGCAGTTGTTCTGAGCACAGACCAACACAAACCACACACGCATATACACAAACAATAAACTACACACACGTTGTGCCTGCAGATTCGGTTGTCCTCAGACTGAGGTCACTCCCGACACTGAGAATGACCAGAGAGATGTTAAATTGTTCATGACTGTGGTGCTTTCCATGAAACAACTGATTAAAATGCTGCTTTCCATTAAAATGTATTTACAAAAGTGAATAAAATGTAGAGTAGCTTCACTCTAGTTATCCTTCTATTACTATGAAATTGAATGTATAGTAATTACTGCATTTCACGTTTATTATGCTAAATGTTTATTATAAGACCCACTTAACATCACATGCATCTCCACATCAGCAGGGGTAACTGTGGGGAAACATCATGTACAGTAACACACACTGTCTGTGCGATACTTACTGCATGGTTACCCATGTCAAAATCAATATTATCTCATTCAAAACCCCCTATCAGCGCTGCATTAAAGTAAAAGTTTATAACTACATTTTGAATTTATTTGAATGTAATTCAATCCAGGAGTCAGCTGGCGGCTGAGGCGCTGGTCAGCCAGATGCTTCATGGGTAATTACACTGTTCAGGACGTTGCAGAATACATTACAGCTCTGGGCAATGCTGTGTGTGTGTGTGTGTGTGTGTGTGTGTGTGTGTGTGTGTGTGTGTGTGTGTGTGTGTGTGTGTGTGTGTGTGTGTCAAGTGGTGCATTATTTATCGTTTAACCTAACTAAAGTTAATTTCACCAGATACAGACATATGTCCGTCTGTCTGTAAAAGGAAAATGTCATTTAACTAGCAGGAGAGCAAATGAAGCATCTCCCATCAAGCTGACGTTACTGACACATTTATGGACATACTGAAATGTAAGATTCTTAATAAATGAAATGAGATAAATAACATCCAAAATACAGCTCACTTTTTAAAAATCAAGCCCTTTTGACCTTTCCGTATGCAGGGGTTGTAGCGAATGCTATTAACGAGGGCTCATTAAACACCTGTTGCCTTATAAGTTTGTGACTTGGGGTCCAGCAGACACGGAGCAACGTTAGCATTCATTTGGAGTGGTATGTATGGCTACAAAACAAATGTAAGTCTAACTCTCACTCTTCTTTGAGCTCTGGTTTAGTCTTTACCAGCTCCAGGGTTAGGGTTAGGGTTAGGGTTGCAGTGTGCAGTTCATTTTTTGCTGAAAGCAGCTGCCACCTCCTGCTGTTGGACATGAGGTTGTTGAGAGCACTGAGACGGAAGCAATGACTAAATTGAAGGTTGCAAAGCCAATGCAGTGAGCTAAAAGAGGCTAAAAGCTCTGTTTGAGTTTTGTTTTTGATTGAATAAGCTTTTACAGAAACATCTGCACCAGAATTCAGTTTTTAGAAATCCATTGTCTAATGGCATATGACAGAATACATCAACATCTGAAAAGGAAGCGTGGGGTTTGGATTAAGTGCAGCAGACTTTAAGACGATCACCGCCTACGGGGCCGACTGACCAGCCAGACCTACCGGGCCAAACGCCACCAAACTGCCCCAGAGAGGAGAGCCAAGATGGAAGCTAAACTAACCCAGCTAGGACCTGAGGCTACTCCAGTACCCAGCCTACCCTTTTAATGTGAAGATGTCGGCCATATTATCTGCCCAGAGAATTGTTTTTGTCGTTGCTGTTTACATTCCTTATGATGCAAATAAAAAAAAATGTACTACAGGAATGTACTACTGTTTGTGTTTTGGTGTCATGGTTTTGCCGTGTTCAAAATGGGCTACAACTGCGTTTCGTTGTGCATCCCTGTGTTGCATAATGACAATAAATGATCCTTGAAACGGGTCAATTAGACAGCTGCATTTCTTAAACTTATCGTCTGGCAGTGTGATGACTTGGCTGTATTTTTTTGTTGTTGAAATCAGCTAATCTGAAAATGACTGATGGTCGAAAAGCAAACAACTGAGCAAATATAAACACACCCAAACATCACGTACTTGCGGCTGTCGGAGCTTTGTGTGTTTCTCTGTCTCGGCCACTTTTTAAGATGTGATCGTCTAAGTGGAAGACGGTAAAAGCAGGATATCCTCATGGATGATAATTACAGCCTGTAGGCATAGAGACAACTGACAAAACAAAATAGTTTGAGCTCATGCTATTATTGGTTTGAATGGATAATTCATTTTTGAGGTCCCACTGCAACTACAGCAGTCAATGAGTCACTTCTCAAGTGACCCACTTCTCTTACTTTTGTGGTAAGGAGCTCTGTAAAACAACCAGGAGCTGTTGTCGTTTACCCTCTCTAACCCCTTATTAACCACCTCACTCTGTCTAAATCCTCCTGTCATCTTTGAAAGGAAACGTGGTGACATCCTAATCTCTGTCCCACCATTGCCTACAAATTCCATCGCTACTCTCCTGCTAATTGCTGTGACTTCAACAGTTGTACGGATTGACCTTCTTGTTCTTTAACGCATTCGTGCCCGCAACTGAAATTTTTTGTTTTCTTTTGGTCGAAATGTTCTCTGGGCTTGTCAAAGTACAAATGTGAGGACATTTTCGAAATTGGTCAAACAGTTTGCTTAAGTGAGTTTTTCTTATATTATATATCGTCTCTGGGCAGATGGGACTATTGCTTTTACAATACAATCCATTATATTTGAGGAAAAGATGTAGCCCCATGTGCCCAAAGACTAAATATAATATGATAAGATCTCAATCAAGATGGATTAGGTTGCACCATCTTGATCCATTACTAATTGTGTGCATAAAAAGCATCCTTTTAAGCCATTGATTAATTAAATCGGTAGCACCATTCACATTTTATAATGTTTTTAGTTTGTAAAGACTTCAATAATGTTTAAATCAGTTGCTAGGTAACATCTGTTGTCCTGTCCGATCTAAAACGAGTGTGAACACTAAGTTGCTGTAGCATCAATAGTAGGGTCTGAGCTGAAGGAGTTTCCGGTAAACCTGCATGATTTCATCTGATTTCGCCGGAATCGGACCCATTGGTGCAATGAGGAGCATTGAGAATAACTATATAGCCAATGCTCTCGCTGATGGTCTCGTTTGCTCATGCAAGTCACACAGAGACAGTAATAAATTCAGACATGTTGCATTCTTTGTTGAGCAGCCGATCGAAGCCCCTCTGGCCCCAACAACCTCCACCACATGCCTTATTTGAAAACTTGATATAGAGCCTAATGTATTAAACAAAATGGAGATCAAAGAATCAAAACAAGCTGAGAAACTCCCAGCAGATTCATTTCCAGATATCAGCCCCTGGGTTTATGCATGTGTGACGTCACACAAGACACAGATTAGCTGTCTCTGTACCGCGTTAAAGTGAAGCTGTACGCCGATGGCATCCCTTTATCTGGTACACTGGCTTAGACCCAAAACCACACCTGCATCAAGGGAAGCCAAAGACGTCTGTGCGCTGAAAGGTCCCTGAGCTGCTGTGACAGCCGTAATGCAGGCATCCACATCCGTTGTGGATGAACTCGAGTCTCTCTGACTGATGCCTTTGGCAGCCGGCCAGACGGAGCCTGTGGGTCAAAGCACTGCAGGGGTGTGGAGTGAAGGACACAACGGAGATGAGGATCCTGCCAGACATGTGTGCACTTGGTAAGCTGTTTGAACTAGCCCACAGAACACAGTACGCAGCTATTCATCAGTGACTCTCAGAGGATTTTAATGGTTTTAATATGATAATTATAGCGTCTTTTTTTTACAACAGAGGAGTTAATGTTCTGCTTAGGATTGATTTAGTCATGAGAGAAAGTAAGAAAGGGCAAGTTATTGGTTTTCTATTTTTTTTTTACTGCAAAAAGTTTGTTTTGCTGATAATTTCCACCAAAGATAGTTTAGTTGGAAATTTACATTTATTCCTGCATTTAAAGAACTGAGAATAGTCAAAAGGTGTAGCTGTATTTGTATCATCTGTACCACCAGCTGACTGGTGACTGTAACATCCAGTCACATCCAGTGTGGTCCATATACCTTTGCTTGTCTTGTAGCTGAAGGAGACCGATCAGCTTTGTTAACTATGGTTACCCTGACGTCTTAAAATCCAAACTGACCACGCTATTTTAGTTACGTTGCTCTACTCAGCCGACCAGAACCAAAACAATGACACGAGCTAAAGCAACTAAACAAAGATTCATCGCTATAAATACCTTTTTTTCCAAAGCGTCATGCATTTGGCTGCACCAATCAGTAAACATGTGACAGGATAGTGGAAACATCTGCAATCCAGCAAACAACGGGACTCTGCCATACTGGGATCTGCCCACAACGGGAGAGATGCTTCGTGTTATTCTAGCATCTTACAGTGCATTTATTTTATCAGGGACTTTTCTGGCCTCTTACATTAATCAAGTTACATTCCAGCATGGCTTCGTGAGGAGGAGGAGGAGGAGGAGGAGGAAGGGGAGGAAGACATTGATCATTGATCACTGTGAGTCAGGTGTCCCAGAGCTCCACATTTCGACATTTTGAAGAAAGCCAGAGCTGTGATTTACTGAGACGGTGCCTTATTGCATTTCTTGATCCTCTTCTTTGTGTCCGTGAAGAGAGTGGAAGCCTCTGTGAAGCTTCTGAGCAAACTGCAAATCAGATAATATTGGTGTCTGCTGATTACTATTTATTCATCGGGGAATTGTATATGTGCGAGAAACACCTGAAGAGAAACTCAGAGTTAAAGGAACAGGTTTGTTCTGATTGATGTCCACAACAGTATAAAAGCTCTGCACTGAATATTGCTAGTGAAACATTTCATGTCAAAATATAATTAACTTATTATACTTGTCTCTTATCACAACCTAATTCTCTTAATTTTGTAATTATGTAACAAGTTTGAGAAAATGTGATTTATCACAAATTTTCCACAACACAGCAGGAATATTTTCAGACATCCTTTCTGAAACAGACCTATCTATCTTTATATCTTGTGTAAATCAGAATGATGGAAAAACGCTGGTAACAGTTTTACATTTATTAGACCACATGTGCTTTAAGATCCAACGCGCAGCAGGCTGCATGAAACAATTAAATGAGAAGCGTGCCCCAACGTAACAAAATAAATAACGAAATAATATTGATGCTGTGAAATGATACTTATAGGTTTCAGCCTGTTGATCAGGCTAGAATGTGAACTATTCACCCACCGCTTTACATTTGAAGGACCTTTGAAAACAGATATATAGACTCCCATATTGAGAAGGTTGACTTGTTTTGAGAGGAAACGAATCAGGTTGTTTTCATTGGACGAAAATCATGTCCGTGATGAATAAATTGAAAACACAAATCATGCCGGCACTGGATGATTTCTTTGGACAGTCAATAAAATACATGAGCCATCAAACATATTAGAATAAATAAGGGAATTAATGTCTGCAATAATTGTGATCCCATCTTACAATAAGAAAAACACACAAAAGAAAACAGTTTTGTAAAAATACTGAAAATCTGGGTTGTAGGCAGAACTAGACAAGCCAGAATACAACACTATAATTTATGTAAAGCATTTCACTTTTTAAGTGCCTTTGCCAAGAAAACTTTCCAGGAGATCCTCTATGTTGAACAAAAGGTTTTCATTAGGATGTGGTGTAGTGTACGAATACTTTTTAACAAAATGAATCCAGGTTACAGACAGCTAGACTCCTTGGGCTGAGCTTGGACACCAGAAGAAACAATACTTGCTTGTTAATGTTAGAATAATGATTTTTTTATATTAATTTTAATTTTATAAACTCCTCATGTTCTAATCAGATTCTAAGCAGCACGCTGCCGACCAGGGACCGCTAAGGGCCCGGTGATATGGTTACACTGGGCCCCCTTTTACGCCGTTTCTCCTTTTTTATTTTTAGTCATATTTGAAGTCACCCACCATCTCAACAAAATTAAATGAATGACAAATGTTTCTTCAAAAGAATACAAAAATAGTGTTTTATGTGACATAGCAGATGCTGGCAAACTTCCAGATAAAGAAACATGATTTTTGATATAGTCCCTAAAACTCTTGTAGGCTCGGGGTCTACAAAGAGCGCGTTGATCTTTGTAGCAAGCCAGACCATGTAGCTGGAATGTTGTTTATTGGAATTCAACGTCTTCAAGCCAATTCATTCCCCAAAACTGTTTCCCAGCCCACTGTGTCACGACCCCGACTCCAGAGACTATTCCCAGGTTCTCCGCTGAAACATGAACATCAATCATAGTTTATACTTTGAAAGACAGCGTCACGGACTGAAGGAACGCTGGCTGTAGTTGTGGGTTTTTCTGACCACTCGACCAGCCTCTCCCGGGACGTTTATCAACCAGAAAGGCAGTGAAAGCACAGAGGGAGACTCGCCAAGGCGAGGCAAAGCTCCAAACCACAACATGGTCAAAATCATTCTCTAATGTTCCTGGGAAGGTCGCTCCAACGCTCACACACAATGTTACAAAAGTAATAGATATCACTTATCAACCTATATTTTGTATTTGGAATCTGCATTTGGCTTCAGATTTAATTCTCCGTGGCTAATGGATTTTTTACTGCTGACAACTTAAGATACGGTTAGAAGAGGGGAGATAAGTTTATCTCTGTAATCTTTTCATTATTATCCACTCAGCAATAATACAGAAAAAAAGAACCAGAAATCATTCTCTCCCGTGAGACCAAAGCAGACTATTTGGATCATGAGCTTAACTCCCTGCTTTGGAGAAAGACGAACATTCAGAGACCCGTGGGTCAGGAGATTTCTTGAGGTGAAACAGAACATATGTCTCATGTTTATGTCCAAATAGCAGTTCACATTCACACTAAGCACCCACTGCGTTCCCCCATATCACCTTCAGAGCGGGCTTCAGGATGGAGGGATACATCGTCTGTCCACGCAATCTCTGCTCACTTTGTCATGGAGCTCTATTTTATCCACCCAAAACACAGACACGCTCTGAGCTCTGTTCTGTGTCATCTGCAAAATCTGTGATGTGAAGCCAGAGAAAATTTGTTTAGTTGTCCTGCATCTTGTCAAATGATGTCTTGGTTTGCTGACAGTTGAGCATTTGTTTTATTTAACCTTCATTTGATTTCCATGTTGTATTACAATTGGTAGAATTGAGCCAAGTGAAACTAATATGGTTTTCTAAAGAAAATTCAAACCTTGACTTAAAGTAGTTCAAAGTGTACCAGAGAAATGTACAACGGAGGAAATCGGAGTATCTGAGTTTAAAGTCATAAATCTATGAGAAAGAAACTTGGATATTCTCTGAAATTGAAGTGGCAAATTTACAAGAAAAAAATCATAAATTTGAGAGATTATAAAGTCATTAATTTACAAGAAAAAAGTTGGAAAAATAGTGGATTGCAAAACAGTGGTAATGCCAGCTGAATGTTGCTGTTCCAAAAGATTTGTTATTATGGTAACGATGGCCTCGGAGCGAGGAGAAGGTCCTGAAAGATACATATACCTTTTTTGTTGTTTTTTTACTTTATAATTTCAAAAATGTGAGTTTGTTCTCATAAGTGTACCACTTTAATCTCAGAGAACATCCAAGTTATTTTTCTCGTAAATTACAACTTTGTATTCTCTTGTATTTTTCAAAGTCGGTGGTCGTGTGTTTTACGTGGGCTGAAGGTCTTAATGCTCAGAGTCTGCTACCTCAGCAAACCTAGTTCATTTAGTGATTTCAGAGAAGATCTTGGGTCTAAGACATTTTGGAGAAGCCCACATAATAACACCATAGATACTAAATCCAGGATCCGCAGCATAGATTCCCCACCCACGGAAAGGTTAGATGTCAGACACGATAAAGTGGTTTGACGCAAAAGTGCATTAAAAAATTCACAAACCTCCAGTGATCTTGTGATTCACTGATGTTCTATGAATGTCAACACTTTCCCAAGTGAGTCACCAGAGGATTTGTGGGAGTGTACGACCCGGGGGATTCTTTCCAGTGTGATCTCTGAGAAATTTCATCAGTAAACAACCAACTAGCCCCTTGGCAACAGCAAATGTTGGCCACAGCAAAACCGCTGTGTCAACGAAAAAATAAAACAAAGCAATGAATATTGTAAGAAAAAAAAAAACCCAAACTTTATAAGATCTGCAATTGGTTTGTAACACAAACATCATGTTTGTTTCGGTGGTTAAAATTGGGGTTTTTTTCTCTCTACAAATGCATAAAATACAGTAAACTGTCCTTGAAAGGTCCCTTTGTTAAACGGACATCTGACTTTTGTCTTGCAGTGCCTGACCTTCCACACCAAGTCGGTGCTCTGCCGTCGCAGAACGTGGACGGTGATTTTAGGATAGGTGAAGAACACATTGTGAGTTTGATGTTTTCAGCCACAGTAGTGGTAACCATGAGATGGATCGCCATGAAATTTGATACAGACGTTCATTCTTTTGACTTCTCTATAGTGCTGCCATTTTTGCTTTTGAGTAAAATGTTTTGAGTATTCGATGGACTGCCATGAAACGTGGTTTGACACTCATCGTCCTCACAGGACGAATATGAGTAATGATGAGTAATAACTTTGGTGATCCCTACATTTTTCATCCCGTGCCATCATCAGGTCAAAAATTTCCATACTTTGGTTTATGATGAAATATCTGCAAAACCAATAATCTTCCCATCAGTCTCAACTGTACTTTGTGTTCCTGTGTGTTAACACTGCCCACTACAAACAGTAACAGTGAGTCTTTAGAAGAGACTTAAAAGAGGACACTAAATTAGCCTGCCTTAGAGCTCCGTGCAGGGAGTTCCACAGCTTTACCTTTAGTGACCAGTTGTGATTTTGGAACTGTTGTTGAGGCCCTGTCGGATATAGAGGTGTGAGCCGACCTTTTGTTGTTTCAGGAGTTGCCATTGATCTCCAACACTGTGGACCTGTATACAGCAAGCGCACAGGGAGGCTGCTGTAGAAGAAGAAAACAGGAAAAGCCAAAAGGTGATGGTTCTTAGTTAAAGCTATTATAGTGGCTGTTTTGTCGCCACAGCATGGTTGTTGAGCTACTGACTGCCTTATGCGCCATTCAGATCTGTGTACACGTTTCCCATTATTAGCATGTAACTGTAGAGCACAAGAGAGGCACAAAGGAAACAAAAGGGTCAACAGTCTGCCGATGGAAGGCTTCGTAACTATACTATGTGTCTCTTTAACCTCTGGACGTGAGGTGGTGCTGCTGAATCCTAGTATCCTTTAGTTTTCTGTTTCTAGGATTTGCATGACTAAAAAACAATCTGCTTTTTGCCATTCTTGCATTGTTTGAACCTGCATCCATCGTACAAGATTTACCTCCCTCCATTAGATATCATTCAGTGCAACAAACATCATTTTTTTAGATTCATTTCTCTCCTCTCGTTAAATGTGGAAAAACCACAAAATCCCTTCAGTTCTCCCAGTTGTGATTCTGAGAGTGCAGTAAAGTAATAGAATAATGGGAAGATTATCATCTCGGGACCATCTTAAGAAAATGTAGGGTTATGATTTATTCTTCACAGTCTGCTACTCCTGGCCCTTTTGAGAATTTTGATTCAGTCCAGAACATTTAAAGGTACACTTTATTATAGTTATGGGATTCTGTTCAATTTGTATTTCCATAAATTGCCCAGCTGACTGATATCCCAGCCTAACTAAAGCCCTATTATGTATTTGCAACCCATCCTATGATGATGCTACACAGTTAGACCCTCACCTGCTTACTGTTTTTGTGTCTTTTGTTTTCTGTCAATCACACTATGACGGCGACCAAACAGCAAGTGCTGCATAGTTACGAAGATAAACACTAATGTTATATTTATATGTATAACATACATACACACATTGAACACAGGTGTAAATGCAATTGTGTTTTCAGTCCACGCACCTTTTTGAAGGCTTTAGTCAATGAATCCTGCTTACTATTTGAGTCTTTGATATAGTGTGTGTCTTCAACAAAAAGCCTCGCTGTTGACGCTGAATTTAAATACTCAATATATTGGCCCTTGATTTAATCACCCTCAACAAATGTGCAAAGGCAGCAGTCAAGTGGCTCTTGAGCCTCTCTGAAAGCATCACATAAAATTACATAAAGAATTGATTATCTTCAAAAACCACAAACTGACTGCCGGGCAGTTTATCAAATGAGTTGTGCTGCGAGGAAAATGAAAGAGGAGCTATCATTACCACATGTTGGGTTTTTTCTGCTTAGATTTTCATTAACTAGAAATGTATCGATGCCTCCGAGGGGTAAGTCAATATGTTTTTAGTTCCTGCCTGGAAAGGTTCAATATTCGCAGTGGAAACATTTCACAACAAACACAAACACAAACTCGTAACTGTAACGGCAGAGGAATTGTGACTTCATGACCACTGTGTTTCAGTTTCCTTTCAGTTCAGTTGCGATGATACTTTGTTAGGCCAAGAAAAGACTTGACCATTACCAACCTGGGAGGGGTTCCCTTCTTTTTGGTTGATTTTGAACCATTCTAGCAGCATTGCTGTAGGGATGGCCCTGTCGGTATAAAATATCTTCCCAAAACTGTTAGCTGGCTCGGTACAAACACATTCATGGTTCCCAGATGATGAATCCTTAAGTGATCCCCTGACTTTTGCTCTAGCGCCACCATGAGGTTTGCATTTGTTGATTGCCATTAAATTTGGTGCACACATTCAGGTTCCCCTCAGGATGAGTTGTCATGTCTTAGTGATCACCAGATTTTTCATGTATTGCCACCGTCGGGTAAACATTTAAATACGTCCCATACTTTAGTTTATGACTAAATACATCTGATCTATGTAAGAACTAAGAACTCAGCTGTACTTAGTATTCAGTGCTTTTTTTTATACATGTCATTACGCTAACAGGCTAAACTAAAAAGGTCAACATGATACACACTGCTAAACATCAGCATGCAAGCATTTTCATTGTGAGCATGTTATGCCTACGTTAGCATTTAGCTCAAATCATAGTGTGCCTGATTGTAGACAGTTAGCCTGAAATAGAAAAGATCTGTTCAAGCTGCTCAATTTCAGGAGGAAAGCTAAGTGCCTCCCTACATTTCATCACTTGACCACAGGCCCTCAAGGTCTCCCAGGAAGTATCACCACCACACTGTGTTTCTAGGGAACACATTATATAATAATAATTTAAGAGTTGTACCATTCAAACTCATATGACGTATGTTTTCTGTTGTAGTGATGATCTGACATCTTTATCTTGTCTATGCTTTTCGTTTCAACGCATTTTTCCTGACCTTTATTGTCTAGGATGTGAAGAGTTAAATTCTATATATTAAAAATGTGTCACACTGGCATTCAGTGCATGAAGTCTTCTTGTGAATCTTGTCTACATCTTCCTCGCTGTCTCCTTTATTTGAAATCTGCCCCCGAGCCGTCTTCTGGCTCTCAGCCACGTCACAGTTGTCGGTCCCCTCCAGTCCGATAGAAACCTGAGAGAGGGAAACTCATTATTCACGGTCATCGTAATATCAATCATTACTCGTGTCGATCTTTGAGTTTCACAGCTGGAGAATGATGATCTGTTGCTTGTTTGATGAATCGGACTCGCAGGATTAAATGCTCACAGTCTGAAGCACCAAAAAAAACAGTGGTGCACCTGAACATAATCTATCAAGTCTGATGTCTGGTTTGCACTCTTCCCCCAGAAGTCATTGTACATTTGCAACTGGAGAAAAAATATATTTTCAAACATATTATTATATCTTAATACTTTTGGCACCCCTTGGTGTGAGAGGTTGAGAGCTTAGCTTTTTCATATTGATTTCATTTTTAATGTGACTGAAGTGTGATCCAAAAACTAGCACTAAATAAAGGAGATTGGAAACACAATGACACTTGCCATACACGTTGGCAGAGCATGAGAGAGAGAGAGCTGCAGGGACATTTTCTATTTATCCCCTACCAGGATTAATGACTTCACTTTCGCTGCCTTTCTGATACGCATTCCAGTTCACCCGATACCGCCACTGAGAAGCCAACAGGAGGGATCAGCTCTGCTGTTCTTTTATATTGTTCTGCTGGAAGAAAAAAAAGCTCGTCCAGTTTCTCTCTTTGTTTTCTTTATGGTGTTGTTTTCATTGGGTTCTGGCCAGAACATCTCCATGTCATGTTGACCTGAACATGTTGACCTGAATGTCAAGTTTGAGTCACAATGTTAAAAAGAAAAAGAAAAAGTAATTATTCTGTTGAAGTCAACAAAACCTTGTGTTTTCTCTTAAGGACTGTATGGCGACGCATCAATCTACATACTGACTCAGTAAGAAGAACATTACTTTGCATCTGCACTAACTGACATGAGTATATTATCCACTCCACAGCATATGACCTTGTGTGTTTTTTTGAACAGGTCTGGTGCGTTTTTTCAGCCATGTTTTAGGTTGTTTTGCCCACATCAGGTTTGGATTAGCGGTATCCTGGCCTTGATTGCTCTTGTTCATGAATCATGACTTATGATTAGAGCTCTCAACTGCTCATTTAGAGATTAGAGACTTAAAGTGTGGCCGTGAACTTTAATAATGCTGCGTTGTAGTCCACATTTTGATTCAGATGGCGATATAGTTGAATAAAATGTTCTTTTTTCCTTCTAAAGACTCAGTTTTATAGATTTATAGCGTCGTGACTTCATCCTCTCACTTCTTCCTTCAAGATGCTTAGCCAGTGAGAAATTAACTGGGTCTTTGGGGACCGGCGGGGCCGGACTGATGTGGCCGAAATCCAAACGCACATATGCTGGCTGCACATATGCAGCCAGCAGGACTTTACTTCTCTTCTGGGCCAAGGTTAAAGGCATAACGTGATGTTTTGAAATTCAGCAGATTATTCGTCTCCGCCAGGAACTTGTCACATTATAGGAAAAACTTGCCATTTTGTTTCCCTAAAGTGGCTCGCTAGCATCATTAGCATTCCCCCGTTGGAACCAGGAGGCACAGCCAGCCAGAAACCCGAGGAAGGAGAGAGTTTGCTCTACATTGTTGCAGATGAAAACCGTAACTTGAATACGTTATGCACATGCAATACTTTCATTCTGCTGATGAATTACAGATTGCAGTTTTTTTTGTTGTTTTTTGCCAAAGGGTAACTCTCTGTCATTTTCTGGCCAGTCACTGGACTTTCCCTGAGCATGTTACAGGCATGTCAAGCTTGCTCTGAGTTTGGCTTAAACAAAGGACCCAAAGCGGCCAGACCACCCAAAACATTCATGAGTAAGATTATGAGTGGCCAAAGCAGCCAGCCCGTGTCCTGCTCTTCCAGTGTTCTGTATACACTCTGTGACTTTGATCACAGCTCCATGATTGATGCCATATTTTTCATTCGCCTGGGTTTGTCTTTGTGATCCAAATTATAGTGTGAAGAATAAATGTCAGAAGTCTAAAACAAGCCCCCCACTTTTGGGTACTTACCATACCCCCTCTCATAAAGACGCACATGGTTCTACTTAATCTCTCTCTTCATTCTGGGACCTTAAAAACCTCTTGATTGGAGTCAATGGAATATGAAACCCCAGATTTCGGCCCGATGGTGTGTCCTCAGATGAGCAACTCAAATGAAACATTAAATTATGTATCGTACAGCTGCACTGAAGCAATGTGCAGCTGTGATGTTGAAACGATGTTGAAACGTGTTTCAACATCAGCATATGCGCCGATGCATACGGACCACTCTTGCTCTCTAGTTTTTGCTCGTCTGAATATCAACAACCTTGCATTCAAACACTAAAATGTGCATTCCACCCTTGCCTTGAGCAACAACTAAACTGAACACACACCTTGACGCTCGTATAACGCCACTGTAACAAAACAAAAAAATATGTTCCAGTGTTTCCATTGTATGCATTTTGATGTGGTGGAATTGCTACAGACACTTTGTTTTTTTTAAGAGGATCATATGGAGAACTGATGGTGGGAGTTGCAGCATAAATTCAAAAACTGACAAATAAGGGAGGTCGGAAAACAGAAGGGCTTCCCTTTAAAACAGTGGTCACCGACCTGGGGGTTGCAACCCCGATGATGATTAACAGGACAGGAACCAGAAAAGATGTTTATTTTTTCAGACCTTTCCATAATCTTTGCAGCCTTTCCAGTGAATGGCTAGGTTTTTAAACCACTCCAGGCCTCTAACAATGAGCATATTTGACTTATGCAGCCACTGACGAGGGTCAGCCATTGCTTTTGCTTTAAGGGTTCACAAGATGTTGGGAAACGCCCAGTGATTCAGAAGATTATGAGACTGTACAGGAACTGAGATTAGTACACCAAACTTTCAACTAAAAGAAACACATTTTTACTCATCTTTAACGCTTGTTTGATTTCTCCAGCCGATGACTTATCTCCAAGAAACTTATGAGCACGTCTCCAGTAAACACAAGATTTAAAGTGGTGCTTTGGCATGATTCCTTGTGGAGAAACTCAGTTTTACAGATTGTGGATTTAATCGATTAGTTGACAACATCATATGGGAGTTAGTCTACTAAGAATAGAGACAGCCCTACGAAGCACACACCTTAAGTTCACATCTCATCTGAAGCTGAAACTATAGGGTGGTGCCGTTGTTGGCTCGGTACTGATACTGCTGTCGATTAAATAAAATGCCAGTCAGCAGCTCTTTCTTTATAATGCCAGGCTTAACGTCAAAGGGAACAGGTCCATTGTCTCCCATTGCAAACAGCTAAAAAGGCTGTTATTTTCTGTAGTGTCTGGTGTCTGTACTCGCACCGGCCTAATCTCATGAACATCATGGATGAAGGCTAAAATGTCTGCATCGTGTAGCTATCGAAGCTTCGAAGCTTCGTAGCTATCGAAGCTTCGAGACACTAAATGCTTGAGTTCAGAACGTGGTCATTACTTATCTTAAATGCTCTGACATTTAGTAAATATTAAGCTCTGGCCAAAGGAATGTCCTCAGTGACCCTGTCCTCATAAAGACATGCAGCACAAACAAGCTCAGACTGAAGTGAGGGCTTTATCTCTCCAGATATCCAAAATACTCCCTGCAGCTGACTGTTTTCTGTCCTTTTGTTCAAGGAACCATTATAAACCAGACATTCAGATTGGACCCAAAAATGTTCACCTTATGAACATTAATTTTAGAAGACTGTGTTGACAAAAAGAAGAGCAGATTCTGGAATTTATGTTACCATCTTTATCCCATTTATCCTCGTACATGTTTCCCCTCAAGCCAGGTCAAAGGAGAGTGTCTCAGTGGCCGGTGACGTAACCATCTTTGTTAGGCTTGGAGCTGAGCCAATGTGCTGCGATCATATTGTGTCACCAGAGCCGACTGGTTTAGTTCTGTATCAACAGACGCATCAGAAATCTGTCCTGCAAAGTTTCCATATGACTAGTGTATCCATGTTTACATGAAACTGTTAAGTGGTAAGCATCAAACAAGTGGATCCCAGATTGAAAAATGACACATCTAACCAGAGTTAGATGGGAAAGGTTATACCACAATTAACATGTTATATCTTGTTTGTTCGATTGGACAAAATTGGAAGTGTAAAAACTCAGAATTGCAATAATGTGTCAGACTATTTTCTTAGTCGGGACCAGTTGCCCGGAAACGGCGAAGACCCCAAACAGTCGGCTCACAAGTCAGCCTCTAACTGCTTCGCTCAGCAAGAGACTGAAGACAATCTCCCTGTTTTCGTTGTTGAAACTGGTAGGAATCAATTAGAGTGTAAAAAAACACCTGCATAGCCGAACCAATCTAAAGTCATAGACGACGTTGACCAATAACAAGTGTTATCCCCTCGTGTTACCCCCCGTACGTCCCCACGCAGAAAAAAACTTTGGACAAAGCCGTTGGCCTAGCTGTTTCTGTTTCCTGTCTTTGTGCTAAGCTCAGTTAGCCGATGATAGCTTCGTATTTAGTGTACACACAAGAATCCTCTCAACTTTCCCTCAAAGTGTTTTTTTTTGCTAGATTACTACAGGGCAGCAGAGGACTAAATGATAGTTGTGCTCAGATAATTGCTTCTGACTTGATGATAATATTTGGTGGTCAACAAAGCTACGCCCGCACAACAGACAGAAATGTGCCAATAAAGTGGCATGCTGTTTAACTCAGCCACACTAAGATGAATCATTAGAATCGTTCAGCTGTGGATCCATCATCACTGTTGTTTGCAGACAGATCCCGTTCCTGCTGCAGTCAGCAGACCTCCTCAGAGATGCACATTAATGAGGCTGCTCATTGGGCCTTTCCATGTACCCATTCAGAATCACGTGGACTCTGTACAAAGCCCTTCTTTGACAGTGGATATCTTTAAAAATGGTCTGTGGTGTGCAGTCCATCCGACTCAGCAATAGCTGCAAGAACAAAAATGTGTTGCTGATCAGACAGAAGACGCCACATAGAAAACTTGTCACTGGGCTTCTCACCCTAATTACTTACAGAAACTCTAAGGTCTCAACCAGTTTATAATGGTTTCACTAATTAGGGATAAGCCTTTCCTTGGTAGGGGAACTATTAAAGGCACCACAAGAATGTGGAGCTATGGGTAATTTCTTTAAAAACAGGAAATGCATTGATGGCTGACCCAGCTAGTCAAAATTGTGGCTCAGTGTCGAGCCTTTGCAGCAGTAGTGAAAGAAGCTGGACTTATGATTTGCAGAAATAGAATAGAGTTTGTCGTCTCATTCATTGGTGAGAGTAGTTCTTTCTGACACCCTGGCTCCTCCAGTCCAAGACACCGATTTTAAGACATGTCCATTTATCACGTACGAGGGTGCAGGTGTTGGTGGTTCAGTGTTTTCCAATTCCACTTTATGAAAACTTTTGGTAGTTTTAAATACCTGATGGATGCTTAAAAAAGGGCAGTATGTGCAGAGATTTTACTGTTACCTTTTTTTTTCTAATTCAAATACGTTTTTCAAACCTCTTTTTCTACCATTTCAATCAATGCAGTGACGGTTCAAAACATGCCTGTTCAGAAGGGTAATCAAAACTACAACCAACAATGTGCTTCCTTGGGGTCCTGAGCAATACAACTGCCTTGACATAGCTGCGTCACACATCCAGTGGCGGTTAATCAAAAAGAAACCAGTGAAATACACTCTGTTTCACAGGAAAAGACACCAGGGGCATCCTGGGATTAGGGGCCCAACTACGAAATGTCTATATTAACACCAGCATTGCTGTTTTTTTACTACAGTATAGTCATATAATTTAGTTTATATCTTAAAAAACACATTTAAGTGTGCAGTTACTCTTTAAGTTCAAATTTAACATGGGCCTCCCAATGTAAAAGATTTGTTTTTCCAATTCAAAAGCGTCACTTAAGAGAAACCGGTAAGGACAAACATTCTTTTTGATAAGGAGTCTGGCTCAATTATATCAAAGCTGCATAGATATGACTATAAACACAGGCAAGAGGCAAAGAGGGGAACAAATAAATATTTCCATTGGCTCTCCTCCAGGTTTTCCTCTATCTGCTCTTATGTAGGTCAGAATATTCAGCCTTTTTTGACATATCACTTCCTTCTTAAAAAGTTTAAAAAAAAATGTCTTGACACAAGACCTCCTATGCTAGACTCTGACCTTTTTTCTCGAAGTCCTCAGACATGCATAAGTCATCATGCCAGAATCGCACAATTCAAATTTTCCACCTTCTCACACACAGCTGCATTCTTGGACTGGTCGTAGACACAGACGGGGGGAGAATGAGTCCACGTCAACTTTGTGGAAAATATCAGTAGTTGCATTTCTAAAATGTTGACCGTGAAACGAACGCACGGCAAAGTAGAGTTAATAGGCCACGGTGAACTGCTACAAGGCATGCTGGCCACCCATCTCACCTCTGTGCTTCTACTGTGGCTGCACATGTGAGAGCTGGTGATTGGTTTGGATACTTCACAGGGAGGAAGCATATGTCCTGGCACATGTTTCATAGTCCACACCTCATCTGCTTCCTTGTCTTTAGTTTTCATGCTGATCCTTGCTGCAAGTTTGCTCAGCATGGGCTCTGTAATTGTTCTCCCTCTGGCAGTATTATACATTTTTGGCAAAAACTATGCATTTACTTTAACTGAATAAATGGCTTTCAGTGCATTTAGCCGTCCCTCAAACTTTCTGGAATATAGCTTATGGACAAATGTGGCTTCCTTTTACTAAGATTAAGGATTTAGCAGTCATCTGAAGGTTATCTAGAAGCGCTAAACCTTTAGGTTTTGTGCCTTTTGTTCACCTTTGTGAAAAATCTCATTCAATAAAAAGTAAATGAAGAGGAAAATAAAAGCTGTCTGAGCTAATGAGCATGGTCACTTAGCAAGCTTGCTAGCTCGATAGCTTAGCTTGGTCGCTGAGTTCACACAGTTCATTTAAAAGGCATTTTTCTCTCCTGTCTCTCAACTGTGTGTATGTCTCATAACTGTGTGTATGTATCATAACTGTGTGTATGTCTCATAACTGTGTGTATGTATCATAACTGTGTGTATGTCTCATAACTGTGTGTATGTCTCATAACTGTGTGTGAACTGTTTAGTGGATAAAGGTCATGGCCTACTCCAGCAGAGGAGGTTAAATAAAAGTAAAAGGTACAACACAGCTAGTGTGCTACGATGGCTATTTCCATTTTGGACTCAAAGGTGCGAATAAACAGCTCAAACCATGCATGGATTCACCTCATCCCCACGAGTAGAATCTACTAATTGCGGCAATTGCATTTGAATTAACTGCATTTACGTAAATAATTGTGACTGAGCCTTGATAGTAACAATAAATAATTGCAGAACAGGGCAAAGAAAATGCAGTATTAGTGGTAATTATACATGAATGGCTTTATTTTGGAATAAATACACTGAAGTCAAAGACAATTACAAATGCCTGTGTAAAAAAAGTATTTAAAAAGTATTTACATTATTTTTTGCACAGAGCTGAATAAATATATACATAGTATACAATACAGCCCATGTAGGTCATAGTTTTCTTTTGCTGTACAACGTGCAAAAGCTGATACGAATTAAAAAATGACAACCCAACTAACGCAGGATCCATCCTTTAGTTGGATGTTGGACTGGACAATGTGGCCCCGTTAAGAAACAAAACAAGAATATAATGGATTACAGGATTTCAGCAAGTTTGTAGAAGGAACAGCTTGGCTCTGGCTTTGGGGCCACGAACAAGGCGATCCAAAAAAACAGCAAAACGGAGGGCCTGCCAGTTTTTCTTCCCCTCTCCGCCTTATCGTTTCATTGATAATAAATTACAGTGGTAACTGTGCCAGACAGGTGTGACTCGACATGGCTGAACATCATGAACTGAGAAGACAATTGCTGTGGTCGAATGATAACAGAAATGAAGGAAGCAATCAAACGCGCTGAACACAGGAGGCGGGAATTGAATACAGCATGTGTGGCTATTATGGAGATAAGATCAGGGCTATATTATAGCTGATCTCAGATAAGCAGTGTTATGTTGGTTGCAGCCTGATGAAATCCCTGAGCTGGCGGACAAACCAGCTGACAGGGACCACTGACCATTGTCTCCTGGCCTGCTTTGTTTCGTCAGATCTGTCATTAAAAAACCACCAATGGGACTTCAGATTCTAGTTCAAACTGTTTCCATGACTGCTGCTGAGTCTGCAGAAAATGTTTACTTCCTAGTGTTGGAGCAGCAATGCTGGCTGCATCGTTATTGTTGGTTTCCGTGAAAGTATCAGGAGTAAAACATGTTGAAAAAACACAGTGGTTGTTACTAAAGACATCTATCCAATCTGGTATCAAACTTTATCTGCTCGAGCTGTTAACCAACCGATTTTATTTGCATTGTATAGATGCAGCAACAGCAGAACAGAAAGTACAACCATGTAAATGATGTGATCCGTTTCATTTCTTAAATTAATTCCAAGATGTTTAAAGACTCCCTGAAAAAACACCTGTAATGGCAGATGAGGATCGCACATAATGTTAATCGTGTGAGCATTACGTATTAGTCCAGTCTGTAAGAAGTTATGGACGTCAATCCTTGTATATTGGAGTAGTTGTTTGGAAAACCAGAAGGCTTCGCTGATCCATTTATAAGACTCCACTGAAACTTTGAAGCCTCAACAGTTAAAACATTATGACATGAAATGGGTTTCAGATTCAAAACTAGATTGATTGCTTGCAAATGGGAACTTGTGCTGACAGTACAAAGGATCCCACTACATTTTATTTTACCTTTCTACCGTGGTACTTTGCCATCAGAGTTAGACCTTGACAATGTCTTTTGAAGTCAGAGTGATGGCAGTGAAAAATATCTCACAGCATTCATCCTGCGGCATTCTTCCTTCCATAATTCTTGGTTTCCCATGATGCAGGTGGAAAAACTTGCACCCGACAGTCACGGTGTGTGTGTGTGTGATACTTGCAGGGGGATTCGATTCAGTCCTTTTAAAAACATAACAAAGATTTGTATTTTATAAGTTGTAGTCATTAGCAAGGCATTAGGTTACAGAAGTCCAGCTCCTGTGGCTTGCGTATGCCAGTGCAGTGGTCCCTTGGGAGCAGATGCCCAGTTTGGGTTTTGCAGTGCAACGGTCGTCTCTTGAAGCCCTTCCCACAGGTTCTGGAGCAAGGTGACCACTGCCCAATAAGCCACTCCGGACAGGGGTCTCCACAAACCCTGGTGGCCGAGGGTCTTTGTGAAGGATCACAGTCCGACCCTGGCTTCCCGTCCAGTGTCAGACACTGCACCATCCTCCTCTGGATCCCGCCGCCGCAGGTCACTGAGCACCGATCCCAACCTGTGGATATCCATTTCCCGAGAGCAGGATCCTCCTTTCCGTAAGACTTCTTCAGGGTGTCTCCCCTGTTCTCCTTGACGCTGTCCTCAGCCAGGACACTGTTGTGGGAGTCTACGCGCCCCTCTTTCTTCAGGGTCTTGTCCTCCTTGGTCTGACGGGCGAGGTAGAAGGAGTAGCGGATGCGAGGCGGCGTCATCTGGCCTGCACACAGCACCTCTACAGTCAGGGATTCTCCCAAGGGCTTCACGGCCTGCAGGGTCTCGGCGAGGCCGGATGTGCCGCTGTAGCGCAGAAGACTTTTCTGTATGATGATGTCCCTCTCTCCAGCCGACACCACGTAGTTCCCATTGAGCAGGTAGTGGCCCTCGCTGTTTTTAACCGCCAAATAGTTGTCATCGCTCCTCATTCCCTTGTAGCCTCGCTGACGGATGTCTATGTTGGCTGCGCCCACCGGTAACAAGACCACAAAATTGTAGCCGTGCCTGCATGCCAAAACATTTTGCAGTCAATGAGAGCTCAAAATAGTAAATAGTTGATAATGCTATCATGTTTAAATAAGGGGGGGTAGGTATGACGTTAGCAATGTCCCATGACGATGTGGATTTTACTCACTCAGGCCTTGTAAAGAGTCCGGACACCTTTTTGCAGCCCTTGCTGTCACCTCCGCAGATTCCACACTTGTCAAACTTCTTGGAGGAGCCAATTTTTCCATCACAGCCGGCCTTGATGCACTTCCCTTGGACACACACTCCTGTGGAGTCAGGGGAGCACGGAGTCCCGTCCACAACCTTGTTTGTACAAAGACACTACAAGGTTAGCTTTTCATATACTATATGTATAGAATTATTTTTTTTTTCTTTATCACAAACACAACAGGAACTTTAAATGGGTCTATACTCTCTTTATATAACAGTCCCTTGTGAATTTACTTTGCTTTATATCTTTATTCCAGGTTATTCAAATATAAAAACAGTTCTCTATATATTGTACTGTCCTGTTTTTTCTAAATTAGGCAAATAGGCCAGCAGACAAAATAAACATTGAAATTCTGCCTCATAAATGTACTAGTTACGGACAAATGTATTTTACAGTGAACACGCAGGAAGATGTAAGATACAATCTGAAGTGAGCCTCACTGCTAGTCTTAGGTTCACTTTGTTGCAGTTGTGAGTTCCCTAATTGACATTTTTTTCATCCTAAAATGTATCCGACACCTTATGAACCAAACTCCCGCTCACATTTTAAACTAAACTGTCCACAGTAAATACTGTACACTCGTTTCTTTGGTTCAAAGTCACAACTAGATGGTTAAAACATCCAGCTGCTCCGTGACTCAGAGCTCCGTGTCCCCTGAGCACTCTTATCTGCTCTTCCTGAGCCGGTATGGTGGACCGAAGTGTGAACCCGGCCTCACTGCTGCTGAAGCTCACTCTACACCCTGCTATCTGAAAGAGTGAAACTCTCCTCCTCTCCTTCATTCCTTCTTTCACTCTTTGCACTTACACCAGAGGCAGCTGGCTGACGTTTATTCATGTTCTCCTAACTTATCTCCTAACACTATCTCAAAACCTTAATTTATCATGACTTTTCTCCAATCATCGATCACATTATCTTTGAATTTTGTTCAGACAAAGAAGAAAATAAACTTGCTGTTTACCTTGGGTGCCAGGACATAGAAGTAGCCGGTGCCGTTAGCCCTGCAGATGAGTTTGCACCTGTCGTCGGCGGACACTCCAGAGTACTTGGGTACCCACACCACGGAGGGGTCGATGCGGTTACTGTTAAAACTGCGGCCACTGGTTGCACACTGCTGCTCGCGATAAGTCTTACCTACACAGAGGGAGAAAATACGAGGTGAAATGGGGGGGACGCTAGGGGAAAAAATGCCATTGGACATAGTTGTCTGCTAAGAGCCTCGTACCTGCATCAGGGCAGTGGTTCAGGTTGCAGGAGCGGTATTTGACCCTCACCCCTTGGCAGTATTTACCCCCATTTGACGGAACCGGGTTGTTACACTCTCTTTTGGAGAGCTGGACGCCGCCTCCACATGTGCGTGAGCAGGAGCCGAACGGGCCCCACCTCCCCCAGCGTCCGTCCACCTGGAAATGCACAAACCAGTGGTTTAAAGGCCGTTCCTCAATCACACCTCAGTCGAGGTAAACATCTATCTCAAGAACACTGTCTTTTTGTGAGCCTTACCTTCACATTTCGGACCTGTTTGTTAGAGCAGACCCCTTGGTTGCAGACCTGATTGTCCCCGCAGTGTGTGCCATCCGCCCAGGGGAAGTGACGAGTCATACACACCAGGTGGCCGTTGGATTTCCCTGTGCACCACAGACGCCCGCACGCCGGCTGCATAAAGGGACAGGGCTTGGAGTCTTCTCCAAACGCGAGCTCACACTGGCGGTTGAGGATGTAGGACGTTCCCGGCAGCACGTCGGGGAGGACCAACGGTTTCGGAGGCTGGTCGAGCAAACATTCCCCTGGAAGAGGGAGACTCGGTGAGCAACGCAATGAAGCAACCGTTATCTCTGGTTACATTGCCTGTCTTGTCCACCTTTGAGCACTCAACACGCATTTAAAGTAAGAGCCAACATTTCACCAAAATACTCCCATAAAATCATGAAAAACAGTGCATTTCTTCATCAATATTTCCACTAACCTTTTCATTAAGCGTGTGTGTGTGTGTGTGTGTTGTGGATGGGATTGTTGGTTGGAGGCAGTAAACAGACATTGCCCTGGTGATTTGGGCTCTTTGAAGTGAAAATTCAGCCTGATGCAGTGCATTCAGCGTATGCCACATACCACACACATGCATGAGCACCCCCCACCCACTCACCCCCATCCTAACTTCTCCCTAAAAACCCACAAGCTCTTCCTCTCATGTGTGATCCCACCCAGGAATAAAGTTATACTATGAATAATCTTAACTTTTTAGATATGAGTTTAAAATCCTATAACTTTAAACCAAAATGACTCAAATGGAGTCAAAGGACTCCATTTACAAATGGCGACCAGAAACTTTTCCAGGAACAGGCTGATAATAGGAAGAGTCACTGGATGAGAAGGTTTCCAGGAGGTGGTTGTTGTTTTTTATCACACAACTTCTCACCCTTATGGGGAATTTACACATCCAAAACAAGCATTTGCAATAAACCTACGTGCACTCGCTTTGAAGTGTTTATCATGCCATTTGTGTCGCGTGAGTTCATAACCAAGCAGTGAGTGAATGAGCTGTAACCGGTGGCAAATTAGTTAACTCCCATTTCATTGCAAATTTGGCAGAGAAACACTGAATGACTGATAATACAATCCAATATAAACAAGTCACTCTACGCTGAACAAGCTGAGCCTCACCTCTTCCTTACTCTTTCTCTCCAAAGAGCAATCATTGAAAACAATAGCTGGTATTGTGTGTGTGTGTGTGTGGAAATGAACAGGTTACAAATCACTTTGGGGGCGCAGCACTGCATGAAAACTGCCTCAAGCATGTGGCAACATGTTTTTTTTTTTCTTCTTTCGGCTGCTTTTTGAAGTGTAGATTTATGACAGATGGCCTGGAGAAACTAACTTACAAGATTGTTGGATAGAAATGACTCCCTGTCAAGTCTAAAATGTTCTTCGCTCTGGACCAGTTTGTGTTCTTTTGTTCTCAGACCATCTCTGGACACAGAAAGAAGTGTGTCTTTTTGGAGTAAACCTGCATGGGAAACCCTGGGCAGATACACCTCTCTGTCCAAACCACTGTGGCGACTCTCCCCAGAACAAGCTCTCTAATTTGGGACAGATGTGGGGGCAGTTTTAAAATAAACGTTTAGCATTTGCTCCGAGGCTTAGTCCTGCGGTCTGGCCTGCTTGGCAAACAATCCGCATCCAACCGAATGAATTTCTCTCTGGCTTTGCTTTTCTTTTCTACGAGCATGGTGCTATACAAGTTTAGGGTTAGATGTCATACTTGAAGCAAGACTGATGTTAAAATTCAATCATGCTCTCGTTTGCATTTACCTCAAACGACTGTTGCAGATTAAGAGTTTTTTTTTAACCCAGGCAAATTAAGTAAAACCCAGTAAATGTCACAGAGAGCCTGCTCCTCTTCAAGAACTGCATATCTTGATCCACGGACTAACAGAACCGCAAACAGAAAAAGGTCCGATTATATGAATACTACAATGAATATGTGTTCTCTAATGTGATTAACCGCTAACTACATGTTTTTTAAGCACTGTTGGTGGCCCTTTAAAGGAGTGCTTCCTCAATTTAGCATTGCTCTCCTGTGACATTGTCGGATTGAAGGTAGAGAGTTTAAAAGAAAAAGTATCAAAAGTGATGCAGCAAACCCAAAGACATTTTCCTTCTCAAAACCTGGTGCTTACATTACCCACAATGCAACTCGACTGCTGGTGTCTTATGCTAGTAGAGGCTAATGTAGCCTCGAGCTGCTAGCCTCATGCAGATGTAGTGCTCCCCAAAACGTGTTGACAGACTTTGATGCGTAAAATCTGTGTAGTTACCCTTCAATGATTTGTAAGTGTCTGTTTGCGTCTGTCTCGACTTTGACTTTCCACCTCTTCAAACACAACCGTGGGGCTGCTAGCAGGCAAACACAGGGGTCAGGGGTCGTGAAAGCTCACCATGCCCGCTGTCCAGGAATTCAGTGATGATGGCAGCACTGCAGGGGGACCACGGGCTGGTGCGGTTGATCTGAATGAGAGTGGGAGACATCATGTGGTTGTCCTGCAGTTTCCCAAACACGTCCTCGCAGGCCCTCACGTTGTCGTGTGGCATGTTGAACACGTGTCCTGCCGAGAGGGAACGAGACGTCAAGACGTCTGTCACGAATTACACGGATTCTTTAATCTGTAAACTGTGCACGTGCGCTCACGCTATAGGAAACGTCGCAGTACTAATGCGTGTTGAATAATGGATGGTGCGGGCTCACCAAGCTCATGAGCGGTGGTGAAGGCTGAGGGTAGGCCGTCATCTTCGATCACAGAGCAGCTCCTCTTGGGGTCACACATGGTGCCAACATCTGCCATGCCAAGAGTGTCACAGGTGGAAGCTCCACACAGGTCCTGGACAAAAGAAATTACATATATATTTCATATTTTTTGCATTAATTCATATGAGTTCATATAAGAGTTAGAGAAAAAGTCAGACAAACAAGGCACTTACGTAATAACTGTTTATTACAATTTGAGTCTGGATTTTTGTAACACTAGCCTTCATTTCTGTGTGTTATGAAAACATTGTAATCTCATTAGAAAAATTCGACCTTGCAGTTTGTTTGAAACCTGTCTGATCATGTGATTTGTTTCCGTTTCTCGCCCTGTCTGACCTCTTTTTCGTGATGTCTCCTTGTTCCCTTCAGCAATTAACTTGATGCCAATAGGAGCGTTGGCCAAAAGTACAAACACAAGACAAGTTGCAACAAACTGGATTTATCCTTATATTGTCATGACAGGAAGGTTTTTTTTTTTCTAGAGATTAGGAAAAGATGCGATAGTGTTAAGTCAGGCTTTCCACCACCCACTCTTGAAGTGTTTTCAGTGGGCAACAGTGTTTAGAGCACACCGTCTTCTATGACGTAATGCAACTGTCCCCAATCATAACATTTCCATGCCAGAGCAGAGTTTCCAGATGACCTATTTCTCCACCGCAAGGTTTTAAAAAACCCCAATCTTAGCGAGCATCCATTTGGAGCTGAACCTACTAATCACAGGACAACTTCTGCAGTAACCGCCACAGAGAACCCGCCCATCTGCCTGGCTCCTAAACAGCTCTGTCTCTACAAACCCCAGAAACACAGAAAACCAATGGAGGTCAGCTGCTGGAGATAAAGCAAAGCACTGGGTTAATGCCACACAGCCCTCGCAACCCTCCTCTGCGCTGGACGTACACCGAGCCAAGTGAAGACCCTGAGTGCTATGACAAATCACTCCTAGAATAAACCACAAAACCCACAATTGTTGGCCTGCGCAAATTTAGGCCAGATGTGCTCGTGTGTGCAGACGACATCTGAACGATTGGGCCATTTATGAGCAAAAAATAAAAGAAACTGCAAAAGAAGATGGGAGAAGAAACATCAGTGTCAATGAGTTTGTTCTTTGCTTTGACCTACTTCTCACATCTGTCATCTATCTTTGCATTTTGTGTGTGTTTCTACAATTTAAAAACAATATGCAAGTTATCTCAGCAAAGGAATATTTCCATTTTATTTTGTGTACAGATTTCAATGCATTTAACTGCCATCTGGCACGTTACCGTCTATCACGTTGCTGAGAGTTTCAGCTAGTACTTTTTAAACTCAAGACAAAAAGGAGTGGAAAAATAGGCCTGATAAGACGGTATCGGTTTACAATGTGCACGAGACATTTTTGGGTGTACTCTTTTCTTTCTCAACCAATTATCTACAGTATCACGTAAGTAAAGGCAAACAAGCTAAAACCTAAATACTTCAGATTTACAGTCAGACTTCGTCTTTAACAGACTGGATGTTCACATACAATAAACTTTGTGCGTAACTTAATGAACTGAAAAACTTCCAACATTCTTTACACAACAGTCATGCTGGCTATAGAGTTTAAAGACGACCGCAGTTGCCTCTGGACAACACCGAGTTGGTCTTCATAAAACCAGCAAATTACTCTGTGGGCTGGTAAACAGCAAACAATAGACGTGCCTTAAATGCCCATTGAAAGCCACGGTAAACTGAAACAACACCACTGACTAAACCGACTAATTTCTGTCACCAAGTCGTGAATCAACAGAAGGTGGACTATTGTTGACTTTTTGACCTTTGGCGATCTGCTGAGCAGAATGCTCCATTATCAGTGGGCCTTTTGTGCAGACGCCTTATTTGATATATGAAGTTAAAGTGTGAATATGTAATAAGTACCTTCAGTCTGGGAGGGGTGAACTTGTTTGTATGCATACTAGAGGCCTGAATGGCAAAATGTTTGGTCAAGAAAAATACATCCGATTTTCACAAACACAATCTGGCGGTTTAGCATGATTTCATGATCATATTCGCTGGCCTCTCGTACTTTATACTGGAGCACCTCAAGTGTTGAGATTCTGGATGTTTTGCACATGATGTCGGCAAGCCCGAAACAATCTTGTACATTTGTTTGTGAAAAAGAATTCTTTCTGATGGATTGAATATTATTTGTATTCATAGATAAAGCTGACAAAAATGTAATTCAAACCGTGTCACTCAAACAACGACTGAATCCCTTGACGTCTGTCTCACTGCTTTATATTGCAGATTACAGCCGTGTGACTCACCGTCTCCAAGCAGTTCCAGTGCAGTTGAATGGGGTCATTTTAAACTGGCTGCAGAGTTTATAACACAAACTCTGCACGTGGAGCGTATGATCCCAGAACCTGCTAACGCCCTGGATTATGTAGCTGAAATACTTTTATGGAAAATGCGGCCCATCTTTGCGATGTCATGGCCTAAACAGGAAGAGCATGCCGTAGGAGCGTTATGGCAAAAAATAATGAATGAGAGAGGAAGTGTGTGACAGGGTGAAGAATGTGTTGTGAAGATGCAGCTGTGCAGGCGGACTGCAGCTGTGCAGGACTGCCCCTCCGGAGCGGCTTGTTTCAGACTGGGGTTGAGCGGGTGGGGCCGAAACATGGAGGGATGTGACATCTCTGACATGCACATAGGAACCCCCCCCCCCCCCCTCCTACATCACTCCCCCGCTCCCTCCATCCCTCCCTTCAGGGGCCTGTTTAATGAGGAGCAGGCGAGGCGGTGGGTAGGGCTGGAAAACCCACAGCTGGAGGAGGAATGGGAAATGCTGAGAGAAACAGGACACTTCCGACTAATGCGTCCCTGGTGGCACTGAAATTTGGCAAAGTTGCAGTCAAAACAAGCATTCGTTTGAGGTCTGCAATACGATCATGTGTCGGGTCATGTTAGTGACATTGCACAAAGGTAATTCAGCGCATTATACCGTTTCACTCTTTCATTCCCACTCTTTCATCTGCAGTTGGCCCTTTGACTGCAGACTGAACAGTATCCAAATATTACAATTCTCAGTAATTAAATATATACCTGCTGATTTGATTTGTCAACTTTTATTCAAAGTGTTCAATGTCGAAATGAAATCAAAGTAGCCAGAATGCACGGAGCAGACGGTTCATCATAGATCAGCGGTTTGCACACTGACCAATGAGTGTGAGTAATGACTTCATCTCTGACCCGGTGTCATCTGCCAAATATTTGGGAGTGCTGCGAGAACTCGGAGGTGGGTTCCAAGTCTATAAAACTACCCTCTCAGGATCCATGAAGAGACTATTGCTCATTTCCTTATTGACCCAGCCTCAATGTCGAAGCTGTGACGGTATTGGTGGACTGTACATTCACTGAGTGCCATGGAGAGTGTGTTTTGAGAGGAAACCAATTACCTGATGCAGCAGGAGTGATTATGTTTGATAAGAGATGAACTAAACTAATTCATAGCTTATCAAACATAATCATGTCTTACACACAAAAGACACTGGATGTTTTTTTTATCTTTATCATCGCCTCATTCTTTTAGAGCATATACAGATTAAATAAAGATTTGCGCATTTCTGTGCGTAATTGCGCATTACTAATATAACACATTCTCCTGTGTTTCTTCAGACCCTGCAGCGTGAACTGAGATGAATCCCTTTTTGTTTACCTGTCTGGTGAAAAGTATTGCCGTGTCCCAGTAGTCTGGCTGCTTGTCGTTGTTTTTGTTCATCTTTTTTTGCCAAGTGCAAAAGTTTCGCAGCGTCATGGCTGCGTTCCCGGACACCTTGGGTCCTTTGTCCTCCTCGGATATAACTACGATCTTCACAACCACGATGCTGATGGAGTTGAGAATACTGGGGTGCCTGTAGAGCTTCGCTGCCACTGACATCAGTGTCAAGAGGTAGTATTTTAAGTCGTCTCCATGGAACTGCGCCATGGACTCGTCCGCCACCACGAGCGTCTCCACGTACCTGGGGATGGAAGCGAACCTTTTGGTTCTCCCCATCTTCTTCAGCATCGTTTCGGTCACATTGTTGTCATCTTGCAGTCGCTTGTATTTCTCCAAGGATTGCGCAACTTGGAGACTTATGTCGCTGTCCACTCCGCACCTAGAGGTTGAATTGAGCTTCAGGTTGTTGCTGGTTCTGCGCCGGATGATGTGCGCACCTTCCACGCTTGTGGTGTCATTTTGCACCGGGCTGATAAAATATTCCCAGCCCTGGAAGCCAAATGCACCCCGTAAACCCTTACAGATGCTCAGAGCGGCATAAGAATGTGGGTCAGCGTGCACATATCCGGAGTAAAAACACCGGCTCAGGTCAGTGGAGACATCGGTGTTGGAGAGCCAGAATGCATCTTGGTTAGAAATGGAAGGCGCAATGAAATTCGAGTCCTGGTGTACGTCGATCACAAATTCCTGCTCGAAAGCTCGTATTTTTAAAACACATTTTCCATTTAGGATTCCCACGTCGTTGTCAAAATCCCTCCTGTCATGTTTGTGGTTATCCAATCTAATGGGGAAGCAAAGTTCAGTTTCCATGCAACGAACAAGTTTTGAGAGTGAAACCACAAAGCAGAGGAGAAAAGTTGTTCTGATAAACATGACGATGTTTGTGTTCAATAAAGAATGCAGTGACCATCAGAGAAAACGAAAACGATATTGAACCCGCAAACTCAATGGATGCGGTGAGAACCACAGATCAGGATGAAGAGCATAATCCAATGTGCGGGACTCTAAAACAATGCAGGTCGTACAAGTCCATTCAGTGCAAACTCCTCCTGGTCATGACCCATTCTCCACCTGTGTATGCTGAGTCGACTGCTGCCTTCTGCGGACTTTATGCATTTTCGTCATGTGTTAAAAAAAAAAAAATATGGAAACTCAATCTCTCTTTTGGAGGGGGGCCGTTTTTGGAGGCGCTCATTGGACGCGCGTCTCAGCTCACGACTTTTTCTGCGGCCACTTGAAACTCAGCAAACCGCAGGCCCATCATCATGTCCCAACACACTGGGATGAATTATCAGATGTCTCACTCAGACCCAGCCTGACGCCGCATAATATGCAAGTCATTACTCGACACTTTTGCCCACATTGCGGAGATGCACTTAATACATTTCATCTCACATAAATGGCAGCACGCTCATGCCTATTATAAATAACTAAGAAGGGTGCTTTAATTACCTACATCTTAAATGCAACATCAGTGGGCTGCAAGAATATTACAGAGATGTTAAAATCAGATGAGCGTGACACAAGTCCCGATAATATTGCAGCTGAAGTCCTGTGGAGGAACAGCTGCTGTGATTCAGCTTTAATGTCGTGGTCAGGTCGATTACTGTCCGTAACTCGCATACGACATCTGGTGGACAGCACAGGAACTGGGATTGTGTTTATTATGGTATGATTGTGAATTACTGATAATGCCAGCGTATACTAGGTTTTATTTCCACAACATTTCAGAGGGACATATTATTCTACTCAGTTGCATTATTTATTTATTACTATTTACTTTGCAGATTAAACCTTTTTTTAGAGAACATGTGATCCCCTTTCAAATATATTGATTTGTTATATACCACCTGTAGTTATCAATTTAATCTAATGTCTGTTTTAATAATCAACAATGCCAGATATAATAATCACAATCATCATAATAATCATAATAAAAACACTCTGAATGAGCTGCATAATGAGTACATTTTGCATTTATACTTCTACTCATTTTGAATTCAGGACTTTTATTGTTGTGTAGATACTTTTACTTGAGAAAGGGATCTGAATAATACTTCCTCTACCATCACGGAGGCACATGGAGAACCACAGACAGGTGAAAGAGGGCTTAGGAGAGGAGGGGAGGTTGAGAGGCAGACTTGTTGAACTAAAAATCTGTTATCTGTGCAATACTGTGTAATGGATATATGTGCAGCAAATTCATTTTGTGGTTAAATAAATGGCTCATCTTAAGACCACGTCCCCCTCCAGCCAGCTGCCTGCTCTGTTGTCCGTTCTCAGCCCGTTGTCAGGAACGCAACAGTGGTTGCTAGGCTAAGGACCCCTGCTTGCGTGTTGTCCAGCCAATAGCCAGTTTTGACTTTTGTATAACAATATTAAACAATGCTTTAAACAACTGTTTGTTGTTAAAATACGCAAATAAAATACTTAAATGAAAGGCCACGAGTATAAATGTGCGTGAAGTTAAACTTAACTGTGTCTTTTGCTACTTTTGTGAAACGGCAGTTAGCTAACCTACTTGCTCTCGAGCGTTAATCATTTAATTGTCACCGTATCCAAAAAAGTCCAACACGAAGCTGTGCAAAGTTTAGTTCACATTAGCATGTAAACTAGGCTGCTAGCTAGGATAGCTCGGCTAGGATTTGGGAAGTTCAAAGTTGTGTGTACAAGTACACACGTATCCTGTGCTGTCACGTAAGGAATGAAACAACCGCTCGTCTACTGTCCTAACGGATAACTTGTTTTAACCTCCTGCCGTTAACCGTCGACATGAACTCGTATCACGTCTTGGAGCTGGCGGGAGAGGGCTCATTTGGTCGAGTTTACAAGGGAAGGAAAAGATTTACCGGCCAGGTGAGTGGCTTTTGTTTGAACCGTCTGATAGCTGTGTGACTGTTGTGTTCAGCCGTGTGTCGTTTCACCGTCTGTGTGTCCATTAGGTGGTGGCTCTGAAGTTCATGCCAAAGGTGGGTCGGTCTGAAAAGGAGCTGCGCAGTCTCAAACGAGAGATTGAGATCATGAGGGGGCTTCAACATCCAAATATTGTTCAACTCTTTGACAGCTTTGAGACTAAAACTGAGGTATTACTGTAATCTTCTCTCGAAGAAACAATGCATGCATGTGCTTAGTTCACAAACTATTGCTACTAATTACATAATTTGTTCCACCTAACCACTTATCTTTCCACGTGAGTTCATAATCGCTCTCTATGTTTGTAACAGGTTGTGGTTGTCACTGAGTATGCAGAGGGTCAGCTGTTCCAGATCCTTGAGGATGATGGGAACTTACCAGAGAGCCAGGTAATCACTGTCAGTGTACAGAGCAATGCCAGGAGACACACTCATCATGGTTTCTCATGATCATCATTCTTCCCCTTTCTTCCAAGGTCCGTGAGATCGCCTGCCAGCTGGTCTCGGCTCTGTATTATCTACACTCCCATCGCATTCTTCATCGGGACATGAAACCACAGAACATCCTGTTGGGGAAAAGCGGGGTGGTGAAACTGTGTGACTTTGGGTAGGTAGCTATTTTAAAGACAAAGTAGCTGCATCGCTCAAATACCACGAAGATCAGCTACATGTGATGCAATCTTGCCGTAGGTTTGCGAGGGCCATGAGCGTCTCCACCTTGGTGCTGACTTCCATCAAGGGAACGCCACTGTACATGTCTCCTGAGCTGGTGGAGGAGAAGCCGTACGACCACACTGCTGATCTCTGGTCTCTGGGCTGCATCCTTTATGAACTCCACACGGGGGCGCCTCCGTTCTACACCAACTCCATTTTCCACCTGGTGCAGCTCATAGTGAGGAACCCAGTCAAATGGCCAGACACTATGAGCGACACCTGCACGGTACAGTATACATTAGCTACAGTCTGACCGTGCTGCATCGTGTGTAGGTCAAAGCTAACATCCGCACCGTGTTCAAATCGTTAGCCAGGTGGCCAGAGCTGTGCTTACGGGCAGGACCATAAAAGGGATTTTAGAAATACTGAGGTTTTAGTCCAAGTACCACCTCTACACCCGCAGCCCAGTTCAGATCATTTTGACCAGACCCCAAAAACAAATGTCTTAAATCTGGAGCTCCTCTTATTATTGCCATAAAAGTAGTCAAATGTATCATTTATTTTCTTTTTTGCCACAGAAGGTAAACAGCACTTCAGGGGACTCAAACTCTCACGTTTTAGCCAAAAGCAGTGAGGAAATGTCCCTGTTTTTCTCAGTGATGGCTACAAGCCTGTTAAAGGATAGACGGGTCATCGGTGCTAATCTCATGTTTCCCTTCCAGAGTTTCCTGAAAGGCTTGTTGACCAAAGACCCTCAGAAGCGGTTGTCGTGGCCGTACCTCCTGAGACATCCCTTTGTTGCTGATGGTGTTTTAGGTGATGTTTAAAAACTGCCAAATAAGCATGACGCTGGTCTGTTTTTGAGATTATTCTAATGTCTGATTTGAACTCTTTTATTCCCGTGTTGATGTGTTGGCCCAGTGCTGTCAGACACAGGCGTTTTCAGCCCTCTGACAGTCACACCCACCCCAGACATGATGGCGCTGAAACTTCAGCAAGTGGCGGCAAAGACGGTACCGACTCCTGGAGGGAGCAGATTATTGCGGAGGGCCAGGGAACAGACAGACGACGGCAAAACAGGGAAACCGGCAGGCGGTGACGGTGCGAAAGTGAGTCGCATATTGATTTTTCATTCTTAAATTAGTCACATGGAAATTCATGGAGGAGCTTTAAGCCGTTCTGTGTACACTTGGCAGAAAGAGAAGGACGGAGTGGGAAATGAAAAGGTCAACTATGCAATAACAGCAGCATCCCCGAGAGCCAAGCCCCCTTCCAGTGACGTCTCCGTTACCTCAGTACACTCGGTCATGACAGCTGCCAATCAAAGCCCACACCCAAAGAGTCAAGCCTGCGTGAAACCCAAACACAGGTGTTTATGGAAGTTCAGAATAAAGGTACAATAGTCTACCAAAACACACTGCGTTGTGTGTTCACGACTGTGGTCATTTCCTCCGCAGGGGTCAGATCAGCAGGGACTATGAACAGGAGTTTCCCTCTGTAGAGGTCGGGCCGCGACTAGTGCAGGGATGCAGTGCAGACAGCCGGACCACACTGCACAGGCAGGTCAGTGCCGGCTGCTTAAAGACATTTCCAATTTAGAAAATGTGTCTTGTTCCATAATGTAGAGTATATATTCCCTTCCAGCTGTAAATCTGCCCTGGTAATAGATAAACTGTTCGCTATCTTAAAGTCAATTTTTCAACCTGGACCCTATTTTCCCATGTTTTGTGTCTAAGTTACTGATGGGGCAACGATTTTTGAAATTGGTCCAGTATTGAACAAGACGTTGTAACCGGCAGCCAAGCTGCAAGGACAACTGCGCACCGTCAATACTGAAATCGTTGTTCAAACACTTATAATACAATCTGAGTAGCAACAAAAAGCACTTTTAGTTAACGTTACTTGACATTGATGCTGCACAATAGCCCTGGTTTTGTTCAATACTGGACCAATTTCTAAAATTGTTGTCCCGCTTAGTCTCTTAGACACAAAATATGTGAAGTTCCTTGTTGAAACATATAGTTACGCTTTAAAGGAAAATGTGTCCTATAGTATGAATGATGTCTTGTTCTTTCAGGATGTTGACTGTGAGGATTATTGGGAGAAACTGGCCCAAGAATCAGATCCGAGCAGGCAGCAGAGAGAACCGTTCAATCACGGTGCAGTTATACCTCAACTGAAATCCAAGATCCTGGCATTTAAAGCTCAGGTACTTAGGTACAATATTCTATAAAGCATAAATTGCTTCTACCGCCGAACAATTTAACATGTAGTCTTTTTTTCTTTGTACGGTTAGCTGACAGGTGGCGTTGTGAAAGAACCGTGGCGGGTTCACCTCCCGCTGAAGGTCTTGCGCAACCTGATTGTGACCTCTGACCTTGATAAGTCGCATCACGTTGGTCATGAACTCCCTCGTGTCCTCTTTGACCTCGTCCGTGATGCTGTAGACAACTCGCACGTCATCAAGGTCAGTGCTCAGGAATGGAACCATATCCAGCAATGAATGAAACAGTCCTGGCACAGTATTCCTGACTTTCTTTTCCTACTTTATTTCCTTACTCAGCAGCCATGGAGTGTCCGAGCATATGGAGAAATGATTGTTGTGCTTCTGATCTACTGGGAGAAGCACTGTGACTGGGTGGAAGAAGAGCACAGGTTAAGCTTTAGCACTGAAGCTGATCTTGCTAATTAGTTGAACCCTGTACGTACAGTGAGTGACTATCGTAAATCAACTATTGCAGCTCATCATCTGTTCTCTCCCTGTAGACCAGAAGAGTTCACCAAGCCTTTCATCACAATCCTCAGTGAACCAGACCTCGTCCCTTTGGCGGTGAGCACTCATTGAAGTTAGTCTGTGCATTTCATAGACTGACTGGCGATTTATTTTGGTTTATATATCTTGTTAGTTGTGTGACACATTTGACTTTGTGATCTCTTCTTTAGCATCTGGCTGCCTCTGTTTTGTCTCTGTTAACACAACACGATGTTCACGTCAAAGTGGATATGGACAATCTAACCTCCTTGCTGAAAGAACTGCTTTTGGACTCCTATGAGGTACTGAAACTGTGAGAAGTAATCTGGCAATAATTTGACAACTTCGACCAGTTTAAATTGATCCACTATTGTGTCATGTGCCTCGTCAGCCCCAACTCTCTCTCCCCTCTGGCTTTGGACTCTGTGACGGCGTCCTGTCTTTAGTCCTGCACACACTCTCTGAGGTCAGACAACAACTACAATGTGTTAAAAACAACTTGACTGGATAGACACCAGATAGACCTGCAATTTCTTCCTCTGAGCTTTGCCTGATTTCTCTTTTAACAGCAGGAAAATAGCTCTTCAAGTTTGGACCCAGTAATGTTTCTGGATCTATGGAAAGCAATTGGCAGTTCACTAGCCAGGACACCACCAGGCACAGACTTCTGTTCGGCAAATGGTAAATATACGTACATGTCTAATGATGTCCACCATTGTTTAACAACACTAACGGCGTCTTTTCAAATTTTTTCCTTTTCTTTTGACATCAGGGCTTCATTCCTTTCTGTCTACCGCGCTGTTCATCTTCACCAAGGATCCACACTCATGCATTGCTCTGTTTTCTGAGCCCGAATCAACATGTGTGTACACTCTGGGCCAGCTGCTGGGCGCCGACTGGTTGGTTCTCAGATTTCCTAACTCACCGTTTCATTCGTACCACCAATCTTAGAGCAGCACAGCTGCTACGTCTGAAGCTAACAATATCATATGATGTTCCCTCCAGTCTTCATTTGTTTGCTGAAGGCCGTCCTGGGAAACTCGAGGTGGATCCGGGTCCTGACAGCCTGTCTGTGTTGAGCTGCCACTTGTTGTGCTTCCCGTTCGCTCTGGACCTGCCTTCAGATGCCGTGTCCGCCATTTTACAGTCGTACGACAGTTGTGGAATAGTGGCGAGCCTCCTGCAGGTGAGAGCCTTCCCGTGCTCCAATAAAGACCTTGCTGACAAACACAATCCTCTGATGCAACGCAGGATAACTCTTGCAGTAGGCTCACATCAGCCACACACTACTGTACATCTTAATGTCTCTGTTCTTTTGTGAGAGCGTTGCGCCGTTTGTTGTCGGCTGTTTGATCTGTGACGAGTTGTCTGGGTGATTTTTGTTTTTTTCCGTGCTTTGGCAGGTAATTCAGACTCTTCCTCCTGCGCTGTTGGAGCTGCCTCTCTCCCTGCTGAGCCGTTTGCTCCTGTGTGACCCCGAGCGCTCCATTTCCCGCCTCGGAAAAGACGCTCGTGGTTTTTTCGCGCCACCGAGGGACAGCCAGCTCGCCGCCTCCAAACACCAGACTCCGCTGCGCAGAACCGCAAGCTCCCTGCTGGCTGACTTTCTGCAGCTGGATGTGCTGTGGGACTCTGCCGTGGAGCTCTTAACTCTGTTGTCCCAAGTAGCCCGCTGTTGCCCCCGGCCCGCCCGCCTTCGGCTTCACCTGGAAGCCTCGGCGCTGCGCCAGGCGCTGGCTCACTCTTGTGACCAGATCAGGGCCGCCACATGCAGACTTCTAGGAAACTTAGATCCATTCAGGCCTCCCACGCTGCACACCTTGCAGCCTGACATTTTCAAAAGCATGATAGAGTGTCTTCACGATTCCTGCATGCCTGTCCGACGTATGGCTTGCAGGGCGGTTGGGAACTGGTTGGGATGTATGGCAGCAGGGGCAAGGTTTAAAACGGGTGGCATTGACAGTACAGGGTGGGGCGAAGGGAAGGCACACAATGAGGCAGCAGGAGATTTGGCTGTTATAGTAGAACAGGGATTGGACGATGAGGAGGGGCGCAGTTGGACAGAGGAAGCCAGGAGGACGGCGGTGCCGCTGACGTCTCTGATCACTGACCCCGATACATTCACGCGTCTCCACTGTTGCGCAGCCCTGGGAAACCTGGTACATGTCGATGGAGCTGTATCCCTGTTGTTGGCGGAGCACACGTCCAGCCTGCTCCTGAGAGCTGCGTGCATGGATTCCCATAATGCAGTGAGGCAAGCAGCCATAGCAACCCTGTGCCTGTACAGCGAGCAGGACGCAATACGTCAGGTAACACGATGAACAGGTCGCAGGAGGGCAGAGGTCAACGCTACAAATAGGATTTCAGTTTTTTAGAATTTGGATAGAAAGACCTTTTTTTTATTTAATGACAGTTTCTTAATGGTAGAAAACAATTACCACTATTTACATTTAAGCAGCATTGCCTTGAGCCCATTCCTTCCTTTTATATAAACTTGTTTTCTAGTCTTAGTTCATTGCAAATTCTTAAATGCTCTGCAGATGTTTTGTCACCTCTGTGCTATAGTGTGGTCACTTTAAACATGTAAACAAATATTTTCCAGTCGGTCACTTTCTTTTGCGTTCGTTTGAAGGTCCTGAGATCCCTCGACGCCAGTAAGAAACTTCTTCAGGCTTCACAACACGCAGCTCCACAATGTGACTATCACCAGCTCATCGGACAGCTGTAAGTGAGTCCAAATAAACAGGAATGGTAGCACATTTAAATGTCGTGTAAATATTTCTTCTCCTTCCTTACATTACAAAAGTCCTTCCTCCTGTCTCCTATATTCAGTATTCATGTCCCATTTATTATTTTTTATAAAGTGTCTTTTTTATTTAAAGATTAGTGGACTTAATACATGGAATCATAGCGGTGGATATAAAAACTAACTTTTCTTTCTGGAGATCTTCGTTGGCACAGCAGACATTGTGTCTGTGTGTTGAAATAAAACCAAAGTGTGTTGTTACTGTTATCTGATGTTTCATTTAATGACACCAGCTGTTGGAAAAAAAAACTATTCAAATGGAATCGAAATTCCACAAAGACGAATGTCTTTTTAATTAGAGAAGAGCTTCTTTTTTTCCTTTCGCACTCCGCAGTGATAAACACGAGTGGTTGTTATAAGCGCTACAAATAGGTGAGTTATAAACGTTTCATTTAAATAGTTTCAGGTTGTAGTTTTTGTACATTTTGGTTGACTTCAGTTAGCGCCCGTCATTTAAAAGTCGTGTTTCAGTATAGAGGATGTCGTCTACAGATTTTAAAGCATTTTGGGGCAAAATTGTGATTCTTGGTGGTATAAATAATATCGACTTTTATTTTTATTTTGCAACTGCGAACGGCATTTTAACAAACGTCGGGCTGAACATTCACTCCTTTTTAAATTGTTCTTTTTTTTTTTTTTTTAGCTTAACATCGACTAACAATAAGCGCTTAATAATGACATTTATAGCTTTATAAAAAATAGTTATGGAGCCGTTTGTCTCAGTTCTGACCGCATGGGGAGTGAATGATGGGCCGCGTGTCGGATCAGAGAGCAGCGCGTGTCGGTGTCCGTCAGGCCCTGCAGGTTTGTAATGTGCTTTTTTACAAAACATATGAATTTATGACATTCAAGAGGCACGACTTGTTTTCAAGATAAATTTGACAGCATATTGTAATTTCGGATTATTACAACAGTCGGTGTAGGTAAAAAAAACAAACATTTCCGGTCAATTCACCAACTCGGAGAGAAACCCTGTGAAAGAACACAAAGGACTGAGTTAATGATTCAGTTTACTTTATTTTTTTAGGAAAAAAAAAAACTGACGCCACACAAATGACATATGCATATATGATTAAATGAACATGGAGTTACAAAGCGTTATTATGTGCTGTCACATATTTTTGGTTTTAACAATCGGAGTTGATAGTGCACCGCAGGAGGGTCGAACAGTGTGACTTTAATTTCTTGCCAAAAGCTGAATAAACACATTAAATAAACGGCTAAAAGTCCGCGTTCGTATCCAAGATTGTCTTAAAATAAATATGCATAGAAAAAAAATCCATCCTCGCTATAGGCATGTTTAACAGTAACGGTAGTGCTTATTTCCTTAGCAATAAATCCGATTGGGAAATAAATTCGACAGTATCCTCTTACACCAAAGATAACACTGCAAACGCATGAACAAATAACCTAATGAGATTTTTTTCAGTCATTTTCTACAAAGAAAAGGCTAACACACTTCACTCCCTGAACATACAAAAGTTGTTACAAATTAGTGCAGATCAGCCAGAGGCCTATAAAACGTATTGCCATAACGAGCACTTTAGAGAAAAAAAAATCCCCTTTATTTCTGAAATTCTACATTTTCTACTCCGTTTATGGAAAAACATGCAGAGGGAGGCTGCTAAAACTCAACTAGTTACAATATTTGTACATATGGAAACCCCTTTTTTTTACATCAGGAAAACCTGTATGTCAATAGCAGTGAAATCTTTATGTAAAATGAAGAACATGAATCATCCACTGGCATGTGTAGGACTGGAGAACAAATTGTATATCCTGAGCTGCAAGATTGTATAATTTGCAAAAATGTTGCAAACTGCAACAAACACAATACAAGCTTCTTACTTCAAAACTGACATTAGCTAATTCTCTTTTGGTCACAGAATTATTAATTTGGACATTAGTCTGGAAGAAACGGGTGATTTGGGCATTAAGAGTAATGCAAATATCAGGAGAAAAAACGAATTTAAATACAGTAGAGAAAGTAATATTTCTAACAAAGCTGGGTAAAATGTAAATGTTTAAGGAACTTCATGCTCAAAACATCCAAATCCTTTTAGCGACTGAATATTTTGGGCTGCATTAAACCTGAAGTCAATCAAAGGCTTTGTCCAAAATAAATTTAACAATATTAAAATGATAAAAAAATATTTGCTAAATTGATGAGAAAAAGTTCCTTGCTCTTCCGTACATCGGTCGTTCTCTCCGCAGTTGTAAAAGTCAATAAATCTTCAAGCGCAATCCTAATATTCTAAAATATTCATAGCAATCAAACTAACATTTGCTGTTCAAGAGAGGCGAGAAATTATTCACAAAAAGTATTTGGTTTGAAAGATGTGTTCAAAAATGAAATGATGCACTTTCATGTGTAGACACCAACAACATATTTGACGACTTCAACTATCGTAAAGGGCGATACAGTAATTGTAAAAAGAAAAAAAAAAAAAATTGAAAATGTAAAAAAACAACAACATTCAGTTCTATTGCTGACATCAATTCCAATGTAAGGCTGTTAATGATATTAAACCTGCATAATGAACAGCATCGCTTCTTCAGAAATAACCGTATTTCAATTAGTAGATCCAGGCAGTGAGAGATCTATTAAACATGATTGTCATTGAAAGCATTGCAATGCCACAGTGCAGGCTCAAGTGATCAGAGTGCGAAAGCAATGGAAGCATTGGATAGTGTTGATTTAAAATGTAAAAAATAATTCACATTAGCAAAGCATGCATTTACCCCACCCGCCATTAAAAAAAAAAAAAAATTAAACATTCAATTCTGGACAATCTTACAGACACAAAGAGCGCCACATTCTCCCTGTTGCGCCCTCTTTAAATGTACTTGCAGGAGCTCGGTGTTAGGCGGTTGTGTCCTGCTTGTGCCTTTGGCTGCGGGCCTTGTAAACTTCAATCAGCAGGTCTTTCACATACTGGATTTCACGTTCTACCGACTCTGCCTTGTCCCGGAGCTCCCGGTTCTTCCCTTCGAGGCCGTGCAACTGTTCCTCCAGAGAATCTAGCTCCACCCTTTTTCTCTGGCGGTACCTGCGTTGAGGAAAGCAAAAGATTAAATGCAGATCTTTACCTGTGAAATCATGTCGGAGGTCGCATTTTGAATCGAGCTGAGAACTAAAGGTCACCTGTGAGCGGCGGTTTTGTTCTGATCTCTCTTCTTCTGCTTGCGCTTGCCGCCTTCGACTGGAACGAGGTCCTCTTCGTAGCTCAAAGCACAGTGGTCTTCCTTCAGCCTGCATGCTTGCCTGCACCCCGAAGACTCCAGGTTCAGACTCTCCCTAGCCATTAAAAGACACTCTGGGCCCTGATCCTCCAGGAAGTTACAGTGCAAATCATGTTGCCCTATCTGCAGACTCTCTGACTTCACCTGCTCGTTGATGGTGCTTAAGAAGCTATGATAGGCCTCAGACTGTGCTGTCGCTGGAATATAACAACCTTCGCCGCTCTCCGTCTTCCACGAAACACTGGCTTTTGTCATCTCCACACTCGCTTTGATGCTACTCAGCGCCTCGTTGCTACCGGTGCCTCCGCTGACCTCCCTCATGCTGTACATCAGCAGGTCCTCTTTCTTGTGCGGGATGTTAAGCGATCCGCCAAAGCCGAATCCACCGCCGACGACCTTCGCGCCACCTACGACATCTTGACCGAAACAGCAATTTTTGTCGTCTCTTGGCAGGACGGCACATCTTCTGACCTCGACTGCACTACCCAGACAGTAGCTCTTCCCTACCAGCTGCTCGTCCTCGGCACAGTCGTAGTTACCTGTGAGGGTCAACGCTGCGTTACCTGAGTTGCTTCCTTTGGAGCTCAACAAACTGTTGTCATAGCCGTCGCTGAACCTCACGCCGTCAGGTACTCTTTTCCTAACACACCCACTGGGGCGACTGCAGCTGTACGGGGCGTGTCTTGGATTTTTGGATCGCCCAATGGGCCCGCCACAGATACTCAGCAGGTCCAGTTCTCCGGTTGCCAGGGTAACAAGGAGTGGGCTGGATTCCGATTGGTTGGATGTGGAGTATGATGCGTATGGCAGCTGAGTGAACGGCTGAGGACCCGCCGGCAGTGGACCCCTGTCGCATTTCGCGAGCCTCGGCCCTTTCTCTGGCAGCGGCTCGGACAGGAAGTAGTCCTCCAGTTGGGCGAGTTCCTCTTGCAGCAGAGAGGTCATGACCTCCAAGTCGGAGGGCACCTGGATATCATTCTGGAGGGGCGAAGGGGGAAGGGAGGCATTGGTGGAGGAGGGAGGGGAAGGAGGGTTTGGGAGGTACGAGGAGAAATCCACTTCTTCCGTCATCCAGTCAGTGAGACCATCACCTATTGGGCAGAGAGAAAAATTGCAATCGTGAGAAGCTGTTGGGTGGAGGAAAACATCACAGCTAAATAACAACGTTCATGCAAACATTGTAAAAATGTCAGTCGACCAACGTTGCACGAAGGCAGAATCCGATCGGCAATAGCAAAAGCAAAGCAAGCTTTTTACAAACTATAGTTGTAGCGTATCAACATACTAGGCGTAGCTAGTTTTTTTACTTACTGTTCGAGAAGGACGAATGTGCTGCAGTGCCGAGCCCACCTGAAATGGGGAAAAATATAAAAAAGCGTACTCGCTGCAACTCACCAATTAAGTGCTGACTCTCCTCTGACACCTCCCCCCTGCGCCCCTGTGATTGGCTGTGGTTAGCCTGTGGGTGAGAAGGAGCGAGGGGGTCTGCCGGGCAGACACGAAGAGTCTTCCAAACAGGAGCTGATGTTGCCATCATAGTGTCTGTCGGCGCTTTGATTCAGTCCAAGTCCGAGCATGTGCTGAGGGCAAGAGGGGTCTGACAGATGGGCCACAGAGAGCAGGGCTGGGTGAGCATAATGAAACCTGGAGGGGAAACACAAACGTGGATCAGAAACATGCCGCCGAAGAAAAATATCAGGAATATCACACTCGCTGCCCTCAGCAAGTTTCTCAACAGCAGTCTGTCTGTTGATGGAGATAAAATAAAGAATAAGAAATCGCCTGCAGGTCATCATGTAAGAATGATGGGATTTGTTTTTTTAGCTATAAAGGAAATAACTTTCCAAAACATGAATATTTATATCAAATATCAAATATTTAAAATAGAATGGATCATGAACACTTTCAAAAACCAACCCTCAGAATTGACAAAGTCAGTGATACACACATGACATCTGTGTCCTCTGAGCTTTGAACTCCCTCAAAAGCAGAATGCACTTGACGTCCTCAAAGCACGTGGGACCTCGTAACGCTGTCAACGGCCCAACTGTTGTCAAGCAGGCTGGCTCTAGATTACAGAAACTCTCTAAAGTGAGAGACACCCTGATCATCTAACACGATTAATGCAGATGTCCCTTTTTAAATGAATCACTTCCGTTTGACGACTGAAGCGGGATAGGTGGCGATAACTAAATAGAAACCTGATGCATGCTGAAAGTGGCATCAATGTGACGCTCTCCGGTGTATAACAACATAGGCTGGAGGCTATACGTGTAACAGCTGTCCCTGTTATCGAAGCAACCCAAAACAGACTAAACGCCATTAATGGAGCATTAAATATTTAGGCAAATGGTCTAAAAGAAGATATTAAAATAAAATAAACTGTGTAAAGCAGATAAGCCAGCATAAGAACGGAGCGCTCCGCTACGTGTGACACACGAGCAGATATACAGCAAAACACAGCGATGCAGAAACAAACTGGAGCCAACGTGTGTGCATAGCAGAGAGAGTTTCACTTACTCCATTCTTGCAGAGAAAAAGGTAGAGCACGTAGGGTGCGGAGCACGATTTCTTATCGGGTCCAACAACTTCGCGAGTTTAAAGAGCCATGTTTCAGCTCGCGGTATCCGGGACAGCGCAACAACAACCAAAAAAAAGAAGAAGGACGAGTTGTTGCTTTGTTGTGGTCGACCTGTAAACTGAGCGGCTGCTTTAATTGTGAGAAAGCATCAGTTCATTCACACCTAGCAACCGACTGCGTCACCGTGCTGCTGAGCGTAGATCCCTCCGCCCCCACCCTCCGCGTCTCACAGAAGGACGTCCCACAAACTCTCTGTTGTAAAAGTACACTACTCAGTAAAGTACTCGTTCCTTTCGTGCTTGTTTCAAAAGTACCACCGTTAATAAAGTATGATTAGTTGTGATTTCGTATAATAGGCTTGCTGTTGTAATACAGCCACACAATGGAGATGGCTTTAACGCGTTGCGTAAAAAAGGAAACAAAACCGAAAAAAGTAAATAGAAAGGTAGCAAAAGAATCCCACGTGGGCTGCAGTGACTGTCCAGCTCCTAGATGTAAAGTATCAACACTAAACACTAAATCATGGTCTATGATTTAATGAAGCTGGGAAAGTTCGAAGCGGAAGGGAAATAACAAGTAGTTCCTATCTTGTTCCGACTAGCTGTAGTGTTGATATATCGGTAGTAATCCGACAAGTACTCACATTATGTAACGCGTTACAACTAGTCATTGTCTCTCTTATAACCCGTTGTTGCTACAGAGACAGGAAGTTACAAATGATCCAAACTCAGATGATGGACTTAGTTTACGTGGACTCGGCTCTCAAATACACACCACTACAGTTTAGAGACTGTACTTTACTATGCGGCATGGTATTGTTTTGACGAGGGACTATTTGATCCACAGCGCACTTTGTTGTTCAGACGTCTGTTGCATCGCCGTTGCATCAGTGGTCCATGTTCAGAGCGATTGGCTGCGCGTGTACAGTCTGTCATTGGTTGGATTCTGCTACAAGTGAAATCTGATTGGTCAGCGGTAGGCAAGGCAAAGCATCACTGTGTTGTTATCTTTTTTTCTTCTTCTTCCTGCAGTGCCGACTGTGCACATGTTTCAGGTAAACAAACCGGGTGTGGATGTCGGTGCTGCAGTTTTTTTTTATTTTTTTATTTTTTAAAGCTGAGAAAAGCTTTTTGTGTCACAGTTTTACCAAACAGCTTGTGGTAATCAAGGCAGACTGATTATGCAGCAGAGCAAACTAAATGAGAGTTTAAGTCGTTAAATGCCAGGCGGAAAAGATGCTCATCATAGGAAGTCATGTTGTCACCACAAACACGTCTCTTTGTGTTATTATTTAGTTACTTAATTGTAAATATGTCAAATCATGATTTAATTTTCCTTTCTTTGTAAATGTAATTAATAGCTGTCAGTTTATATGGGTCTCAACTACACCAGGTCATTGTTTGACGAAACAACACTGAGTCAGTGAATAATGGAAGATATCTTATTCAAGTGTTCAAGGATATATTCATTTTACTTCTGCAACACAGAATGAGAGTTATCATAATATACTTTGACAATCCTGTATTTCCGTGGCTCATTTGCGAGAAGCAGCTGGCGGAACCGATTTAATATCACTTGTAATGACTGTCAATCATTATGTGAGAAACACAGCCTTGTTTTTCTCGTTTCAGCAAATCCTGAAGCTGAGTGAACGTGCGGTTCTCCTGTTGCTATAGTAATAGCGGACACTGCCCCCTATTTTAGACTTGTTTTCTGGTTGCTGTTGCCATGGGATTTGCATCTCTCTCTCTCTCTCTCTCCCTCTCTCTCTCCCTCTCTCTCTCTCCATACCTGCTGCTTCAACGCTTCCTCCATCTCATTATCTCTAGGACACTATGATTTTGTCAAAAACCAATAGGCTTATTTCCAGTTGTGCTGAATTTGCATATTGACGGGACACTCACGATGTACCCTCAAATAGATTTGTCCACTGAGCAGCGTGTCTGTGTTTAGAGTGGAAGTTGGGAAACGTCTAACTCGCATTGATTGCACATAATCACACTATCCAGAATGACTACAGTTGTTTGCACACAAAAGGAAACGTGTCCTTTAAAGAGAGTTACAGGGACTCCGTATCTGTATAGATTATATTGAATTTGAGTAGGACTCTGATAGACACTAGTCCATCCGTGTTAATCTGAGTCATTTAAAGGGACAGCCCTGTTGCGGAGGAGCTATTCAGCAAAATGCCCACCATGTGGTAGCTATATCGCAGGAGTGGAGCTTGGGAGTTTTGTAGAAGGGCAACCTGATGCAATCTAGATAAGTGTGGTTGTAATGGAGACCAGATTGAGATAGTGGAAGCTGGTGAAGTCGGAGGGTCTCCCAGGAAATCGCTGACTGCTCTCTCTGTCTGTATTAATTGGTCCACCGAGGGCCTTCTGTTTGTGCACCGTGGGAGAGAGAAATACAAGGTGCAGCTCACGACACCACTTACCTGTTGTACCTTTGTCATTATTTCAGGACAAAAATGCCAGATGTGATATGCAGCAAAATGGCATTTTTATCATCCAATGGGCTCAGAGTCTGGATGATTAAAGCTGTCCAGGTTAAACAACATAAATACACTTAACGACAAGTGAGTCAAGGGAAAGCTGTTAAACTTTGCATCAAATTGGACTTCAGGTATATTTGATATTTATTTACAAGGGTGTCCAATCAACTGATGCCCACATTTCATTGTCTGAATATTGTGTATGAGGCGAGAAGTCAGAGAAAAAAAAGTTGATTCTGCATGCCAAGTGCACGTATGGCACGTTAGTAAGGGTTACACCATCATTTCATCATCATCTCTCTCAGAATTTATTGTCCTCAACTTTTGCCCCTCTTTGAACATGCGATGAAAACATGGAATTCAGTTAGCACTTGTGAATGGGAGCCTCTCAGGTGGGGATTTGTCGATGTTTGTGCGCGTGTGTTCAGCCTACAAATCACTCCTATTTGTTTGGCACGAAAACAGATGATCACGTCTCAAAAAGGTGACAAGCGTGATGTAATTTTTAGTCATGTATGGTGTCGAGGCTAACTTGATTTGCATTCAGCTTTGACAGATGTGCACCAGTCAGTCACAGGGTTATGTTTATTTACTATTCCTCAAGGACGTGATGGTAAATTAGAGGTGTTTGATACAGCGTCTCTTCTGTCCCCCTCTGGGATGTCACAGCTTTTAGGAGAACACTCCTAACTAGCGCTAACTCCTTAAAGGCACACAAATCTCTGCCCACAGCGACACGGCGTGAAAAAAAAAAAATCAACTTCAACATCAGCAGGTCGATAGATCGTGGATGGAAAAGTTAAGTGTTGTATGAAAAGTTTGCGGATAACCAAGATAAGCAGATTTTTACTCAAACTTACTGTTCGTGCGTCACTTGTGCTCCTTCAAAATGTCAGCTCTTTAAGCACACACGTCCCAAATGGCTCCCCGGTGTCATTCGCAGCACTCAGGCCGTGTCATGCTGCCCCTGCAGAGCCGCTTCAACCCCAGAGGCTCAGCGTCTATCGCCTTTGAGCTTCACACAGCCGATATTAGTCCGGGCCATATGTGCTTCTCGCTCATAACACAAGTTATACCGTTCACTCCTCAGTCGCTCAACTACATTTTACAGTGAACTTTAAATATGTTTAAGTCAATTTAAAACGACTGGCTATACTGTACACAAACATTTTCATTCCTCATCGTTCATCAGTTCATCTTTACATTACATTTTAGTCATGTGGGAGATGCTTTTTACATTAATTAAACTATAAATCGTATTCCTACACCACCAAACTTACTGAGGGCATAGGTCAAGGACATGGCATCCCAACAATGTCCCCCAAAATTATGACGTTACAGACAGGAACATTTAAAACGTGAGCTCATTTTACTATAGCAATAACCAATCCTGCTTCACTTACTTTAATATCAATTGTGTTTGTATTGTTACGGTTTGAAGACCTATTTATTATCTTAAAATTGGTTGAATAGAAGTAGATCTGAGAACATACAATAAATATACTCACAAGTTTTCACAATGCAATGATATTGGAAAGCACTTCACTTTCATGGCTGCTAGTGAACAATATCCCACTCTGGGATGCAGTTGTGGTATTCACAATCTATGTTTTTGTTGGCCTCATTAGGTCAGCGCTGGTGCTTCTGCTTATTCTCCCCTCTGGATATTTTTCAGATATCATTGTTGTGCTCGCTATGAAATCCGAAAAACATGTTTCTTTTATAGTAATTTAATGATTTGTACGTCGTGTACCCTATTTGGAATTCACAACTGTCATTTTGCATTGCCTTCAAGTAGAGTGAAGATGATTTGTTCAAAGCGGTAAACATTAAGAGTGGAACTTTCACGCGTGCATCAGATGCGTTTAGTGAAAGCTTCTTTCATCTGCTCTGTCTGAGTGTGTGTGTGAGAGTGTGTGTGTGTGTGTGTGTGGGGAGGGGGGGCTCATGTTTCGGGGTTGGGCAGGAGATTTTTCTCTTTAATCTCTTAAATTACTCTGAACTCACATGTGGGTATGAAAACTTCTAAATAACAAATGTCTCCGCTGGAATCTTGTGAAGGATGTGTAAGTCTTTGACAGGTGATGCTGTAAACTCGCCCTCTTAGTCGAGAGATGTCTCCGTTTCATCAGAATTATTGGAGGCTGTCTCCAGACCGGGTTCATATCTTCCATTAACATTGACAAAAATCATGTGAGACCCGTCCTAATTCACAGCCCGACTATCTTATTTGTGCGGCCGGTCTGCGAGCGTAGATCACCCAAGGCTCATTAATATTTCACCCGACAGTAAGGCTGGGTGTCACTCATGCTCATCACCACGGTAATGAGCTCACACTGCCCTCCTAAAGATCTGTTTATTATGCAGCCGGGTACGCCAGAGACTCAACGATACTGAATGGCACGATGTGTGAAAATCTCCGCCAAGGTCAGAGAAGCGCAATTTGGTGTGAACGCTGTCAATGAAGCCGAGGACGGATGTAGTCCTCTCTCGTGTCTGAGTTGTGGGGAAATGTAGCTGTAGTGAAAACTGTTCATTTGAATCAATATCTACAAAACGGTGCATGATTTTCTCTTCAAACTGGGGAGTTAAACTTTTAAAGTGTTGAATCTAATTGGTATACCTGTCAGGGGCAAGGTGTGCTTCTGTGATTACCGGCGTGTCTGTTAAATATTCCAGTGGTTCCCTGAAATAAATTAATCACACAGCCGCAGTCTTATATTATCATCTATCTGCACATGCACGTCTCTGTTACTGATGTGAACTGAGAGCAACATATACACCGGGTGGATCTATTATACAAGAACTTGTTTACGGGGACTTTTTTTCTTCTCCATGAGATTCTTTTCTTTTTTTTTTTTTTTTTAACGTGGTTTCAAATTTCTCGATGTTGAATCATGCATGTTAAGTTGCATGTCATTTCACTTCATGTTTCTTTATTTTTCACGTGGCCGACCTAGTGTAGGGGCGAGCCATGTGATTAATTGCACTGTGCCGGAAATACATGTATTATATACAACTTCTGTAGATAATGAGAGTTAACGAGCAACTTAACTAATTAAACCACCTGGCTGTGTAAATAGAGGAGCCGCAGTGTTTTAAATGGAACACCTCTTGTGTGCTTTCATTCACGCTAGCAGCTCATTAGTGCGTATGAGATTATTTAAAGGAAGCTGGTAATTAACGACTTGTTTGCGAGAAACAACAAATTTAGGAAGCAAGAAGTGTTTTTTTTATAGCTGCATGTCCTCAGTTTAACCAATTTGTCAGCAACAAACTAGTTAATTAGACAAACAAACAGACAGATACATCGTATATTTTTGTTTATTACATGTACGTGGTAGTTTTACAATATCATTATAGGACTATAATTTATGAAATTTGTTAAAATACTTATAGAAGGTTTTCATTGACATATTTATGTGAAATACAGACACATTAATGTCGTGTTATATGCCTGAATAAAACAATATATAACACAATATATAGAGTGATATTAACATTTGTGTTGTAAAAATCTGACAAAACATTACATAAAGTATTTGGCTCCAAGTAATGTTTAATTGAATACGTAACATATGACTTTTAAAATGTTTTTAGAATATTTGCGGCTAAGATCTGTTAACTCTTTAGTGTTTTGAAATATCAAGAGATAATTTTTTTTCATCTGAGAAAAGTTAAACTCAAAAGAAAAGTACAACTGTATCAAAAAAGGCAGCGATTGGAGTGAAAACACTGCATGCATAGATCGGCTTCAAGGTGAACACAGTTTGAGTTTATAGTAAAAAGTGTTCCTCCTGAAACCTCAAAAATGAGATCAACAATACGTTTTGGTAACTTTCATGGATCCATTGGCATGTTGCTCAAACTCTCTTCCTTCTCATAGTGGCTGAAAGATAAATACAACTTATGAATCCTGTAAAATGGACCTCTGTCATTGCTATGCCCTCATTTGCCCGCAGGCCTCAGGCTTTCTACGAGAGCCCCAGATAGTTAATCTCTTCAAACGTCCATCCGTTTACACACCATCGGGGGGCCACGTGTCTCGCATTTCCGCTCCGGCTCCGGCAGGTATAGCAGCACAGGTTGGCTTGCAGGCGTCCGTGTTGTGCTCGCTTAGTCCCTGTCGTCCTCCAGATCTGTCCCCCGGTGGTCCCCTCAGCTCATGAACTGTGTGTAGCCCTCGGCGCCCGTTACTATGACATCCATCCAGATCCTCATGGCCTCCGGGGACGGGGCCACCATGTAGTAGAGGCGGTCGTGGGTTTTCACACAGAAGGTCAAAGACGGGTTTGGGCTCTGGAGGATAACGGAGAGAAAGGGGAGACTTTTCAGACTGCGAGCTGCACCTGTTGCATCTTTTTCCTCAGAGGAAATTGTCAGAAATACAAAATATATAATAGCATAAAATAACGTTGGGATAGTCTGTTTCAACCTTTTTTATGGCCTGTATCATAATGCACTTATAATATGACAAAACTAATTCAATTTAAGAAGACAATTGAACAACTTAATCCAGTCTAATATCGATGTTTCCATCTAAAAATAACTCCCAATTGAAAACATTCCCATTTTTATGTATGATGAACTTCTGACAATATTTTCACAGTTGTGAGTGACTGTAAAAATATAATCTACCATTATAGTACAAAAAAAAAGCATACATGTGGTTGAAATAAAGTTTATTATCGGGAAATGTTAGAGAATCTGTATTAAACCCTTCAGATTTTATTCCTCTACGTTCATTGATACATTTAAAAATAATAAACATCTATTTCAAACATTGTAAAATCGCGGACAAAGTTCTGAATGATAAGAAATGTAAAAAAAAAAGAGTGTGGATTACCTTGGTGGCACTGCGTAGGTGATCGTAATAAACCTCTTCAATCGCCTGAAAGTAAATGAGTCCTTTCAGCTTGGTCTCATGCTTGTCTGAGAGGAGAAAACGGGAAAAACACATATTAAGATACATTACATTATGCCTTTTACTGATGCAAGACCTCTGTCAGCCCAAGCAGTGCAATCAGCCAGTGATGTGGCGATACATTTCATGTTTGTCTTTGGTCAGATAATAAACGGCAGTCTTTTTATTCTATTATCAAATATTTCTTACACACCTGTAGATCATAGAGAGATGGTCACAAACAACATTTTATTTTACAATATTCTATCTGAAAACATGTGGCCTTTTTTCGATGACATTAAAGCCATTTTTCTCTCAAAATAAACTAAATTTGAAACAACCAAATAAACTACACTTTTCCTTGTGCCCCTAAAATATCCATTTAGAAATAATTGTTTCAGAAAAATAAAATAAAAACCAAGCACAAAAACACATTTTTTGTCAAACAAGGTCGACAGAAAATGCAAACCCATGCCGAGTGGATCAAGTGTCGTGTGAGGACAATAATGGTGAGTAGAAAGTAAAAGTTGTACATTCGAGTAATTTATCCAAGATCCCACATGTGATGAGCCATTATCTCTTTTTTTAAATTTCCTACTAAAGCAAAACTCGCAGGTCGAAGCAGCTCAATTGCGTTGAGGATTGTTAGTTGTGACTTAATCATATAACTTTAAAGAGACATTTTGTATCGTTTCATAAATATTATTTTTTAAACTTCCACAAAAGATAAAATCATGCCATGAAATAAGCTTGTAAGTGAAACAGAGGAACTTAAATCTGGAGAAACCAGACACAACAAAGCAGAAAGGTGTTAACTCTTTTTTCCCAGCAACACATAACCCATGAATAGGTATGAGCTGCACTGTGTCACAGTAAAAGTTAATTAAAAGTGCAAGTCTATTTCAAGCTATGCCTGAAGTCTTTACCGTCCTATTAATTTGACTTGTTTTCTTCAGTCGTACTTTCTGGATTGTCTTTGTGGGGTTTTTTCAGCCTTTTCCCTGCTGGCGAGGTTCACGACTTGAGATCTTTTGTGAATCTTAAAAAGAAATGCCTCTCTTTTGTATATCAGATCAGCTCAACAATTTCCCTTCCAGCAGGTCAGACCTTGTGTCCGGTGCTATAGATTGCTGTTCTCTTCTCGCAGAATATCTTAGAGCGTGTTAAAGTCACTCCATACCGAGGAGTTTGGTGGTTGTTTCAGGGAAACCTGCGGATGAAGCTCAACGGACGCAGTCGTTGGACTGATGGGTTTCTCTAGTTCGGGGCTAAACTGTAGGCATTTAAGTTTCCTCACGTCTAAGATCAATTTTCTTCAAATGAAATCGGTTCAAAGAGTTTCTGGATTCTACTCTTGTTCAAATAAACAGCGGTCTTTTTTTGTGTCTTCCGTGCACACTGGAGCGCCCGGCTATAAGAAACAAACATCCAGCAACAATTAAAGGCAATCTTTTGAAATACGTCTTGACGCTTTCTCCTGCTTTCCCCTTTTTTCCATAAGTCAAATCTGCTTAGTAATGAGATAAATGTTTTTGAAATGTGAGTTTCGTTTTATTAGTCACGAACAAGCCAGGAGCTAGCCTCCTCCCCAAGAAAAACACATCTAGAGAAAGTATTGCATCTTATTTCATCACCATCATCACCATCATCTTCGTCAGGAGTAAGGGGGTGAAAAGGCTAGGCAAGTGAGTGGAGAGAGAGAGAGGAGCAAAGAGAACAGGGGCCACAGTAATGAAAATATACGTGGGTTCTATTTTCAACTTGATTGTAAAATAATACCTCAAAAAACACGCTCATGAATTATTCAGAAAACTAACTGCTCTCGTTTCAAATTCAGGGGGACAGTCTGATAGACGCGAATTACAAACTGACTGTTAACACACAAGAACGAGGCGGGAAATTCCACTTAGTGCAGCTTTAATTAGTGTTTGGTTCCAGATGAATAAACGCCGGTCGGGACAGAAGTCGGGTTTTAGTAAAAAAAAAAAACTAAAAAAAAACAGCAAAGAGAGCAAAGTGTACGTTTCTCAGAAGAGCCCCGGCACCGCTGCCGGGTGAACTGAATAAATCAGGTCCTGGCTTGACGCGCAGCAACTCTCCAACATAAAGTTCTGAGTTCACGAATACTACAGACGAGTGGGCTCTTATGTGAGCAAACCGGTTTGACCACTTTAACCTTCTAAACAAGGGCTGAGCCTTGGATTGAACAAGCCAAGCAGAACTTGAACATATTGGGATCCTGCTGGTGCGGAGGGCACTGTAGTATTTAACAAAGGCTGTGACTTTTAGGCCTCAAAGTTGCTCTTTTGTTTCATTTGCAGATTTTTAAATGGACTTTGATAGACAGTGTCATTATGTTTTTTGAAATATATATCTTTATTTCTGGTGTATCTAGAGTATCAGGGGTAATCGGTCTGTTTTTACTATTTCCATTCTGATGATGACCCTGTGAGGTTGAAACTGGTCAGCATTCTAACCAATAAGCCAAATATAATACAACTCCTCTCCTGGCTTTGCTTCAGACTTTTCTTTTCTGTGATCAGTTTGTTCATCTTCTAGAGCTCCTTTAATGGTTCCCTGTATTTGCTGCATGTGAAACTAAGTGAGCTCTTGGCTTCTTCATCTCTCTTAGTATTTGCAAATGTTGAACTTCGCCATGTACTCGGTAATAGTACCAGTGTGTACTTCTATAGTGACAGGTTCACTTTAAAGGTCGATGTTAAGTATTGTAGAATAAAGTGAGCTCCTGCTAACTCGCCCACGCTGCTATCTCTCTCCACCTACACCAACCACGTTACAAGGTCTCTCTTGCAAAAGATATCTTGATATCAGTGGGACTTCCTGAGTAAATAAAGCTGAACTAACGAATCACCAGTAATAATTCAACAAATATACCCCATGATGAGATATTGTTGTATCCTCACCCGCGTAATAGCAGAAGTTCCTCTTGATGCGGTCAAAAACGAACCAGCGTTTCTTCCACGACTTGATTTTGCCGCCCATCTTCACCAGGTGGCCCTTGCACATCTTCTCTGTGAGGTTGACGAAGGCGCAGGTGTCTATGCTGTGGCCGGACGACTCCACGTGGGCTCGCAGGTCAAACTCCTCCTTGCGGTTCGGCAGATAGCGCGTCATTGGACGGGCCTGTGGAGAAAATGCTGCGTGATGCTTCATTGCTGCTGACCAAGTGGTGTGAGTCACAGTACATAGTGTTACTGTACAAGGTTGCTTTTGAGTCTCAGGCCAAGTCATAAAGGATTCAAATTTCCAGTGAGTCAAATCTCAGGACAGCCAAGTTCAAGCCTATTTTTTTGTGACCACAAACTGTGTCCGTCTGCTGTTTGGTGCTGAGCAGGTCGTGGACAGTGGGTGTTTAGAGCTTTATATGAGGAAACAGCTGCCTGCCTGAGCTAAAAGATGCTAAAAAATTTTTGAGCTGCAAAGTCCGGTAATAACACGCCGTGGGTTCATCACTAGCAGCGGCCTCTTTCACATTACGCATAGTTATTTGATGTATGATATAAGAATGTAATTTGAAAATGTTTAATTGGAACAGACTCCAGCAGAACAGGGTGCATTTGTACTTGGTGATTTGAGGATATTTGTTTACGTACTTATACCACAGACAACTGGTAATTAAACAAACTCTGCCAAGATTAAAGCTTTAATTATGTGTACATTATCCCCCCCCCACCCCTTCTCCCCAATCCATTTTTCTCTCTGTTCTTCCTCTCACCCTCCCCTCCATTCTCTCCCTTCCTTGACAATCTTTGATCTTCCCGTATTCCCAGCCTCTCTTTATTGTCTCGCCTCTCATCCTCTTCCCCAAGTCTCCCGTCCCCTCTCCTCTCTCGTCTCCTCCCGCTGCTCCACTGACCTGGGAGAAGTGCTTCTCTCTCATCTTCACCTCCTCCTCCACCAGCCTCAGCCTGTGGGCCGTCTCGTCCTGAAGCCTCCTCTCGGCCTCCTCTCGCCTCCTCCGCTCCTCCTCCAACATCTGCCGCCGAGACTGCACCTCCCTCTCCTGGGAGCGTCGGGAGAGGAGACAGAGGAACAGATGGAGAGAAGAGAGGAGAAAAATAACAGGGGCAAAAGGGAGTCGGGGAGAATATGTAAATGGTAGGCAAATATTGCAATACAAAGTGAGCGACTGTCAGAGGAGGCTCATGAGAATTCAGGTCCCAATCCAGGGTTTTGTAAAATATATCCCTCAAGTCTGGGTAAGCTTTGCTGATGTAAAATGATCCTTGGCAGCTTTCAGATACTTATATACAGGTCTACTTTGTTTCAACATGTAGAAATAATACAAAGGTAAACAAACTACTTACAACATCTTTTCACCACACCTTGAGCTGAGTGAATCACTTTTTTATCTATTAAACAGGAGAAACATGAGACTCCTGCGAGAATTCAAAGGTATTGCTCATCAACTTTCAGGGGAATTAGTAAATTCCGATGAAGTATTTCATACAAATTGTGAGTTTATTGCATTGTATTTTGATTATTTCTCATTTGTATACATTTGCCATATAGATATATACGTATATTGAAATTTATGATTTTATCGATAAGGCCTTTCCTTAATGCCAGCAACAAAATGTGTGGCCATAAAATAATCTCATCTAATAATGTTTTTAATATTTGCCAGAAACATAAATATTACTTTTAAGTGTGGGTGAGTGAGGGTACATTTTATACTCGCCTCTGAAACCAGCTTAAATATGTTCTACTCGTTACACCAGAGGTGAGGCACGAACATCAGTTTTAGCAGTTGACACAAGGGCTGCAACTAACGGCAATTTTCATTATTGATTAATGAGTAAGCTGGTTTGTTTACAAAATGTTTAAGAAGGAGTGAAGAATGGGCGAAAAAATATCCCACAGCCCATAGAGGATGCATTCAAACTACTTATTTTATTGGACCAACAGTCCAAAACTCAAAGATATTCAGTTTACTATCATATATGAAAGAAAAGCAGCAAATCTTCACATTTTAAAAACTGGAACTATTAAATTCGTGGCGTTTTTGCTTGAAAAATGGCTAAAATTATTTATAGATTATCAAAATAGCTGCTGATAGATTTTGTGTTTATTGAGTACTTGACTAATCGTGTTGAAATATGAAATGAGTCGGCTCTGTGATGGGATAGCTGATGATAACTGATAACAGTCCGGTACAATAGAACTCTGCAGCACTAAAGTACGACACTCACTCGGTTCTCCATCAGTCTGGCTTTCTCCTGCTGCGCCTCCTTCAACATCTTCTCCATCTCCTCTATCCTCTGGGCCTCTAACCCGGAGGCACTACAACACACAGAGGGAAGGAGCGTCTGATGACACGGCCACGACTACACTTTGGATGAAAAACGGTAAACACACACACACACACACACACGTGCGTGGAAACCAAACCCTGCCGGCAGTAAGAGATGGAGGAGGCGAGGTTTCCTCCACCAACACCAAACGGAGCCTTTCAATCCTGAACTTCACGAAAACACTGAAAACTTGGTTGGCATGGCAACAGCCAGTGTGCTATAGTCACGGGCGCACACATGTAACAAAAAACATGTTGTCACGGGAACAAAGCGCAGTGACCCTTCTCCTGGGAGACGGGGGCAGACTTGAGTGTTCCCATGGAAACAGAGCCGATTGCTCATTTTCCAGTCTCTCACCTTTCGGGGGTACAGGCGGAGTTGCCAGTGGAGACGCTGGTCTCCATGCTGTCTGAGCTCTCCAGGCTCAGGGTGTCGTACGCTTGGCTGCCACTCGGCGGCGCCTGATGATGCAGGATGGAGTGATGGACTGTCGGAGGCAGATCTGTGGGAGCAGAGACGGCTGTCACAGACTCACAGTGCCCTCTACTGACACTGTCAACTCATTGCTACTGGTTGGTTATAATCACATCTTATAATCACATTATAATCACCAAAAGCATGTTAAACTAAGGAGACTGGTGGTATCCATTCCCCCAGACGTATGTTCTGAGTGAAGGCCCAGATGTGCTGAATAGATGAGACGGGCTGAAGGAATCACGTACCTTTGCTCTGCAGAGCCAACTTTCTCCTGGAGTCCATGTCTAATGGCTGTGACATCTCTCTCAGCATCAACTGTAACCCCTGAAAAACACATCGAAAGTATCACATGTGTAGCTACATAGAAGATTTGTTTTACAATTTCCATGTGTTAAACGGATGTGCCCACCTTGGTGGATGCATTTTTCTCATGAGCAGCACCACTTGGGTGGGGCAGTGTGCATGATGCTGCCTGCGCAACCTCACCGTCTGATTTGGACTTCAATAGCTGAGAGAAGAACGACAGATCGATTTGGAGAGGAAGTTTATGTGCTTTAGCTCCCCCCCCCCCAAAAAAACCCTTACCTCTTCTACTTGTTTGTCCTAATGTGGAAGACATTTGTTTGTGGGGTTTTTGACTTGCTGTGCTCATCTGGGCAGTGGTGGGAAGTATATTTACTCAAGTACTGTACTTAATGTTAGGTTTTTGTACTTTACACAAGTTTTTAAATGTTCTGCTACTTTCTACTCCACTACATTCATACCTGGTCTTTTTCTGTTTCTCACATCTTCAGCTGAGCCCAACATTGAACGTCATTATTGGTCTATATAGACCACTCTTTAATTTATTAGACTTCCTTTTCCAGCTTGCAATGTTTCTTTTTTTGCAGGAAGTTATAACATGCTTTACTTAATGCTTTCAGGATAAAGAACCCAACTGATGATAAGCACAATATTAGCATCTGTCAGCGACAAATCAAAGCAAAGTTCCTGAAATTCAAGAAATACTGCCCTGTCTTGTTTAACCCACTAGAGGGCCTCCAAGTCATACAAATATGGACAGTCTGTGTGAGGATCGCCTGGATTCAGAGGCTCAGGACAGTGTGCTGGCAATGCAATGTGGCCTGCTGTTAGTGCCCTTTAGCAACACACAGCGAGAAAGATTGGATCATTTACCTGACTGTGTCTGCGTGTGGAAAAAGACTTTGCAGGCAGTGGTGGTGGAAATGACTGAGGCTCTCCAGCGGCCATGATGTCCTGGTACCAGCGCTCGAGGTTAATAGGAGGCATTGCATTCCTGCTCAGCTCAGGCTGGCTCTGAGGTGATGAAAAGCGTCCAGCCAAAGAGAGGAGAGGGGAGCAGCGCAGCACCAGCATCAGTGACAGAAGCAACAAGCAGGTAGGAAAGATACACACGAAACAGTCCTCGCAGCAATAGTAATTGCTCAGTGGATGGCTGCAGTGTCGGAAAAAATTGAAATGGTGTCGTCGGTTTTTAAAAGCCAGTTTAGAGAGAATAACAAACCTGCGCAGAGAGAAAGGAGGAAGGACCACATGCAGCTGAGTGGCACGAGAAGGTGGATTCAGAGGAGGCGAGTTGGAATGATGGGATAGAGGAAGAAGAGGAAGGGTCAACTCTCTGCATCCCGAAGATCTGGCTTAACTGACTGACTGTGATGTACTCCTTCACACACACACACACACACACACACACACACACACACACACATACATTTACAGAACAGGTAGAGAGAAGAAAGAGGAAACATACGTTAAGAAGCCTGAGTATTTAAGAAGGATCATTTGAGATATTGCAAATGTGCGTAGGTGGGTTCAGTGTTTAGTAGGCTGACGAGTCAGAGGAACAGAGGGTATGGCAGAGAGCAGGCGGGGGGTGTCTACCTCACATGGCAGAGCCGGACCTACAGCGAAGGAGAGGCAGTGGAGAGCAGCAGGAGAGGAAGAGTGAGGTTGCATAGCAGCATTTCCATACATCCTATAGACATCAGCGAGCCTGAGGTACTCCTGCAGCGACAGCCAGAACACAGGGATAAGAAGGAGGCAGGCGGCAATAGTCGACACTTAGAAAAGTCATGCAGAGACGCACAAAGCGAACACGTGGGCATCACAACTCCCTCGGTCTCCATCTTTGAAATTAACATGGATGGCAGTAACGTTACAGTTTAATCAGCCCAAAGGTCATCTTCCAAGTTTGTTTTTTTTGCATCATCTACTGCTTTAATTCTAGATAGTGTAACCCTACAAGTTGGAGAATGTAGCAACCTCAAACAAACATAATATACATAGAAAGGCAGGAACTTTCCCCAACAACAATTAAACTGCATCGCTGTTGTTTGTGAGTATTTGCAAACCCAACAACATGCTCGTTTTTTAATATTGTAGAAACGGCAGCACAGGCATTTATTAGCCATTTGTTAGGTGTTGTTACACAGAGGATTTTGTCGAGGATTACCTCTTGTAGCCTAACAGGATAAAGTTCAGGGGAGGGCATGTGAGAGGAGGAGAAGGAGGCAGAGGAGGGACAGGGGCTATGAGGAGGACCGTCCACATGAACAAGGTCAGGTTCGCTGATGTGTAGAAATTCCTGTTTAAAAAGTTCATTTAAGTTAAAACTAAATCCACTTGAAAGGAGGTGTTTTTGTTGTTGTTGTACTCCTCCTCTAGCTTAGTAACCACAGATGGTTGTGAGATCGCGTCTCACATGTTCCTGCTCACCTCTTTCATGCTGCTGTTGGGCTTTGGGAAGTTTCTCCCTCCTGTCACGGTGTGGTACCTCGTCTCCAGGGCACACAACCTGTCTTGCTCCTAAAGGGCAAAACCAGCATGGACATAGAGGCGCTTTCACAGCTTGCCATGTATCGCTATCATGAATTAAATACATGCCTCCTGCAGGACGGGTTTATTAACGGTGAAAGGCTAACCTTGTGTAGCAGCTGCAGAGCCACCGTCCTGTCCTGAGCCATCCTCTCACAGTCATAAGCCGCCTGTAACCCCAGCTGCTTCACCTGTGCTTCCATAGCGGTCACCTTCTCCTGCAAATCAAACCTGGATGTCACGCTGACATAAAATCTCAAGTCGGTGATCGTATTTTACACACATATACGTATTTTCTGCTACAATGGTGTCCGCACCTTCCTCTTGGCCACACTGCAGTGGTACTCGGCTCGCTCTTGGTGAAGCTGCGAGCTTTGAGTCTCCTTCTTCTCCTCCAGGCTGCTCTCCTCCTCCAGCTGGCAGAACTCCAGCTCCTCAAACTGCTTGGTCCCAGACTCCAGAGCTTCAGCTGTCTGTCCACGTATAGATACACATGCAGGTTATTCACGCTGTTTGAAGTCAGTCAGACAGAGATATAAAATGATATGACTTTCAATATTTGGTTTCTTATTGTTAACAAAATCCCATGAAAAGACCAAAACCATCAATGATTAACTATTGTTTGTGTATCCAAAGCTGGATATATCTTATTAGCTTTCCCTATGATGAACACAGACATTGCTGCTGTAAATACTCACTACCACATATTTATCCACGGTTGAAAATAGTCCCCATCAAAAGCAGTTTACTCCTTTTTGAGTAACGTTTTGCTAAAAACTACAGTACTCAATTGTTGCAGATTGAAAACCCCTTTGCCTTCTTAAAAAATGTATCTAAATTTGCTCAGCTTGCTGATGGTTTCTTCTGGCTGGAGAGGTCGGAAAGTATTGAGGGATGGACTGACACATTCTTGGTTTTGGCATTTTCATGGGATTAGTTCACAATGAGAATGAGAATGTATACAAAATACCAGCCTTGTCCTTTACTGTCCACGATGAAGTAGTCAAAATGTTATAGCATTAAATCTGACAATAATCTGCCTGTAATCATTAAGTGTGCGTATGTGAATTGGATCATTCATGGTAAAAGGCATGCAATTGTTTTTAGAGCAGAGCTGTTAATGACGTTATTAATTATTACTAATTGCATTTGACATTTCAAGCATCCAGAATGAGGGGAGAGCAGAGATTAAGCAACAGTCTAAAAGAGCTGCTGGAGCAGCAAAAGCGTTGCTTACTGTTTAGTTACACTTATAACCTTATATATATTTTAGATAATGAGGGGCAACAGCAGAAAAAAAAGAGGTAAATGCACAGTCGGCACACTTATGAGTAGCTCTGAGTGCTTCAAAACCGAGTCAGCGTTATGTCTGCGGCCGTTTCTTGTGCAGCTCATACACAACTGTGGTATTTGGCATATCATAACTCACTGTTGCCAGCCAGTGGGCTGCGTGAGAACACTGACCCTGCTGAGCTGCTCCTGTAACTGTTCCCTTAGAGACAAGGGGCACTTATCAAACTGCCTCTTCAGCTCATTGTACTCATTCCTCTGCTTTTCCAGGGCCTTCCGCTCAGCCGACACATTAGCCCTCCCCTAAAAACACATAGAAACACACACGATTGGGTCCGCATTCACACACACACACACACACCACCCCAGGGAGAAAGAAATCACAGATATCTCAAATCCATGCAGCCAAGCTAACAGGCCAGAGCAGTTAGAGTATTAAAGGGTTGAAGCAGAAGTTAGGTTAGCAGGTGTGTTAAGAGGTCGCAATGCTCCACACATTGTTAAAATGGGAGAAAAATAAACAGGTACATGCAGATCTGAATCAACATTTTAGTGTTGGTCACATCCAGCTGAAAGCCTCATACATGTAAGGAAGATTTCCACTGTTTTCTGTCTATTTAAAAAGCTTTAAAAGCTTCAAAGAGAAGACAGTCTGTGCTTGGTGTTTTAGGACAGACAGCTAATGGATAAGCAGTGCATGTCAGTTGAGATCTGAGAAAAAGATATCGAGACTGTTCGCATGTTCAAACGCAGATGTTCAGGAACATTCACGTGCAAACTGCACTTAGAAGACCAATGGCTGTAAGCAAGCCGACAGCATTTACTGTATTGTTTTTTTTTTCCTGGGTGCCCACCTTGTCCTTCTCTCTCTGGGTGGCCTTGTCCAGCTGGCTGAGTTTGAGCTGCAGCTGAGAGATGATTTCATTTTCAGCCTCCACCTGCTCCTGCTCGGCCCGCCTCTCTGCCTGCAGCAGGGCCTGCTCCATCTCCACCTAGAGACAAACATGGAGTCAGAATCTGCGAACCACCTGTCAAGCTCACTAAATACTTCAAGGTGAAACAGCTCCCACTCTTCTCACTTTGAGAGTTGATCTAAGAGCCTACAAGCTAAAGGTGTGTGTGTGTGTGTGTGTGTGTGTGTGTGTGTGTGTGTGTGTGTGTGTGTGTGTGTGTGTGTGTGTGTGTGTGTGTGTGTGTGTGTGTGTGTGTGTGTGTTGACCTCCTGTTTGGTCTCTTGTAGCTGCAGCTCCAGTTCACTGACTCTGTGCTTCAAGTCATCAACCCTGTCCAAGATCCTGCTCCTCTCCTCCTCCATGTAGACCTGCTCCTGACCGGCTAACAGCTCTTCACACTGGAACATATACATACAACTTTGTTTTAAGATGTTTTAAAACTTAAAACATCTTTTAAGATCAGACGTAATCTAATGCATGCCTTCCCGAATGTGTTTATTACCTCTTGGTGTGTGCTCTCTGTGCTGCTGGACTCCTCTCTCTGGGTTTCCTCATCGTTCTCTCGCAGCCTCTGGGGTCTGCCTACTCCCTGAAGGGACATCCCCCCCGCTGTGTCCGAGCAGGTTGCTCTGGCGCCCCCCAGCAGCCTGCTTCTCACCACCTCAGCCAGCTCCGCAGCACTGTCCTCGTGATTATAATCCGCACACAGATGGAGGATGGTCTCCAGCCTCTGTCGCTCCTACAGAAGAGATGTGAGACGTAAGTGGGCCTGTCCTACATTATAGATCGTATTGCAGATAAGCTGCAAGTGTCCTTGTGTGACATTGTCCCATTTAGGCAGCTGTCCCTCAGCCACTGGCACGGGACAACTGTAACCTGATAGCAGGAGGGCCGAAGCTGATGTAGTTTGTCTCTCGGGAGGGGGCTCATAGTAAAACCAAAGTTGTTTATGAGAACAGAATCTGACAAGAAGCATCAATGTAAGACACTGGGGAGTTTTGGTTGCACTACACCAGTTGCCATTTAGTTTTTTCAGGCTTTTAATGTTGCTCTTTTTTAGATTTGTCTCTTCATCGTGGTTTGTATTTGTTTGCTATGCCACATGGTTTCAGCTTGTGGCCAGTCTTCTGGCTCCCATCACTCCAAACAATGAGATGTTTGCTTTGATCTACCAGAATAGCGCAGAATGTGAAACAATAATTAGGAATCTGGCATAACTGGGAATTGTGCCTATTGTTGTGTCCACAACCACCAGGATGCTTTCATCTGCTATTTAAATGATTCAGGCTGTTGAAATAACCACATCAATTCTGTCATAGGCATTGACTTTATCGGCAAGATTTACACCGTTGACAGTTGTTTATGCTGTTTGCCTGCTTCATTTCTTTGACTTAAACTTAAACTGGCAGGTTTACAAGTAAAATATGGACATAAAAATAGAAATATAAAGCTACAATGAACCAAATATTTAGATTTGACTTTTAACAATTAGCATGCAAAAGTTCAACATTTTGAGAAATATGCTCATTTGCTTTCTTGCAGAGCGTTAGGTGAGAAGGTCGATACCACCCTCATATATATGTCTGTAAAACTTAAGCTACAGCTAGCAGCTGGTTAGCTTAGCTTAGCTCACAGACTGGAAACAGGGGGAAACAGTCTGGCTTCATCTGAAGGTTAAAAAAATCTGCCAACCAGCACCTAAGCTAACTAACTAACATGTTATACTATTTTACGTTGTGTTGAGTAATACAGTATCAGGCCGATTTTGTTATAGACACAAATGAGATTGGTATCAACCCTCTTATCTGACTTTCTGCAAGAAAGTGAAAATTTCCTAAAACTAAAACACTGAAATAAACTCCTTTGCCTCGTTATTACTGAAATGTTGCTGTTCATTGCAATTTACATATGTTGTATTAATGTATGACCATAGAAATCTTCTCAATTAACCAGAACCTCAACAATAGAAATATTTGAACTCTGTTGCAAACCCACAGTTTGGCCTCCTCTCAGTGGAATTGATGCTAAAATTTACTTTTCAATCCCATCCCTTCCTCTCTAGCTATGCCCTTTACTTTTGCTGAGAGATCAACTGCAGCATGTGCTTTTTAAAGTGCAGCAATATCAATGTATGTAGGTTGGGTTCAGTAAAGTGAGATAACAAAATCCTGCATGGCTGTGCCAACTGTGCTAAGAGAGCAGTGTGCCAAATGTAGTGCATTCATTCCTCTCTTTGTCTCTCTCATATATATGTCTACAGTTGATCTGTTTTGTGTGCTTCTTTCAAGGCTGCGGAACTAAACAAACCACGAACGTAGTCAGGGACCCCAAACGTAGTTCACCAAATCAGCTGGTTTGTCATTAAATGCATTTTATGTAGGAATACAAACCATTTAAACACAACTGCAACATAAATAACTGGAAGCATAGAGGCTGCAAGACTAATAATGCAGGGACCCTTAAAGTACTTTTTTTCTTAAAAGCGACATTTTGGTAAATACACTTAGCTTTCTTCCAGAGGGTTAGATGAGAAGATCGATACCACTCTCATGTCTGTCAATAACTATGAAGCTAACATCACATCTAGGAGAATTAGCATAGCTTATCACAGACTGGAAACAACTAGCACCTCTAAATCTCATTAATTATCACATTGAATATCATTACTTTATTCTGTGGTCCAACTTTTACACATTTTAGCAGTCTTTCTGCTAAGCTAAGCTAACCGTCTCCTTGCTCTATCTTCATAGTAAAATCTGTAATTTTTACAAATTTTGGAAGGATTAAACAAATGGCATATAAAGTGTTAATAAGGGGTGTTGATTAACTGAGCCAGTCTTGCTGTTTGCCTCTCCTTCCAGTCTCCATGCTAAGCTAAGCTAACTGTCTCCTGGCTCTGTTTTCAAACTTACTGGACGGACTGGTATCAGTCTTCTTATTTGACACTCAGCATGAAAGTGAATACGCAAATTTTCCAAAATGTCAAACCATTTCTTTAATGGTTTAAAGGTGCCTTGATATCATCAAGTTCTGAAGCTCTACATTTGTCCTGTGGGACTTTAGTAAAGTAATTTACTGTTTAATGTGTCAATAAGCAACTTTTTTCACACAGTGATGATCTACATTCACGTGTGTCCTATTTGTGTGCAGGTGTGCACATATTCTATCATAAATACACGTACAGTAAGCCTTATTATCATCATTTATCAAGTACCAGCAACATAACATAGCCGCAAATCACTGGAACCCTCAGCCAACAGTAAACAAATCTCAAAATATGAAATTACAGCTAGATAGTTGTATGTTTTACGAATGCAGCATAATATCAAAGCTTGGAAGAAATTCCAAATATGGATCACAAGCAAAAACACTAATCAACACTTTCTTCAGCCAAGAAATATCAGCTGTTTATCTACTAATGTATTAGAGATTAAATTATCTATACATAGTGGATGACTCAACACAAGCACGGACCATACTGTATCCGCAGCAGTCCAACCCTTATCAGTACAACTCAGATGCATGTTGTTGGTAACTCTCTTATTTGTTACCAGAAACCTTTTGGTTCCTGAAATAGTCTGTGGACATGAAGGGGCGGGAACCCCCACCCCCTCCTCTCCCTATGGTCCCTTCAGCTGTCAGAAGCAGGCTGGGAGTGGGTGTTGGGTGTGGACTCAGGATGGATAACAAGTATGCAGACTATGATCTAACGTGGGTACGAATAAGAAAGAGCCTTCAAGCTTCAAACGTCGAACGTTGAAAGTGAAAGCCACTCTTCCTTTTGATAAATATAGTGTTGAGCCATATGCAGCCTCGCCCTCCGCTCTGGACCTTAAGACCGGTGGAGGAATGTTCACCCCGTGTTAGTCGGGCCACATGGGCTGACGATGCCAGTAATGCTCTGGGGAGATGAGCTAATGGATGCATGCCAGGGGATTTAGACAAGATATCTGAATGCAGACATGGAGTCTGCCAAGCCAGCGGTCTCAGCACCCTCACTTAACTGTCACATGTGTTTGTTCCTCTGTGCCTGCCTGGATGTTTAATATTTATTTTCTAAAAGATGTTGTTTTGCTAACAGTTTGTACGCCCGGATACAGCTGTGGCTCTACCTGTCAGCTTGTTTTGAAGATTTTCACCTAATTGGCCAAAAAATAGATTATAGCAGATTTGAAGTATATACAAATTCCGCCGGTCCACAGGATATAGAATAAACAGTCATAGAGGACAAACCAGAGCAGCAAATGTTTTCTTTAGGACTTCCTGAGCGACGTTCACATCAGCATCGTGAGTGGGACTCAACCTATCATGGTGAAATTATTTTCTACGATCACATCTGCAGTGAAGTCATATCCAAAATATCACTTACCAGTTTCTCCATTTCCTGCTCACGCAGCCTCTCCTCTCTCTGCCAGCGATGGTATTCCAGCAACTCGTCCGCATTGTCACTGATCTCAGAGATGCTGTTTTTGCGTTCGCGGGTATAGGGTTTCGCAAGACTCTGTTCTTTGCTCGAGGATCCTGTCATGTTCATGCAGGAGGTCTTTTTTTTGCTACGAGGGCTAGCAAGAGGAGATAAACCAGACAGAGAACCCAGGCCTGACATGATGGCACTTCCCGGGCCAGACCTTAACTGCCTGCCTCCAGACTCCTTCTCCAGCCCAGAGAATGAAGATGGACCCTGGGCATACATTGCCCTCATGGCTTCTTCTTTTGAAGTAGTTGTGAGTTTGAGGTGGCCCTGGGGTCCCTCTGGAACGGGTTTAACGGTGAAGCCCTGTGAGGCGAGGGAGGAAGCTGAGCCCTGTGAGGCGAGGGAGGAAGCCGAGCCCTGCGATCCTGGAGTCGCTCTGCGGGACATGTAAGGGCTGAGAGGAGGAAGCTCTCTCAGGCTAGTGGACCCGATCGGCTCTGGAGTCCTGAGCCTTTGAGGGACTTCAACATGAGAGAGGTGCTGGTCTCGCATAGGACTTGGGGATCTCTTCTGTAGGGAAGAACCTCTTACTCGAGGGCTGGATGGAGCCGTTGGGGAAAATTTGACTGGGCCCTGTCCTGACCCCCCGTTAGGCGGTGTGGGGCTTGACGTGGCCTCTGCTCTTGTGCTTCTAAGAAGCTTTGGGCTCTCCTGGGTCCACTGAACACCACTAGTACCGCTTGAAGCCACAGAGAGTGAGGTCCGTGGATGGGGGACAGGAGTGTGGTTGGTATGAGCAGACCGCGCTGGTACTGGAGGGGTTTTGTTGCCGAGGTTCTGGCCCAGAAAGCTGCTGCTGTTTTCATAAATGGAGTCCTCGGTCATGGAGCCGTTTCTCCCAATGAGCATGTTCGGAGGAAATGGCTGAGGAATAGGCTGTTTACCAGATCCAGCCTTCAGCACCAAAGAGTCCTGGAGGTTCTTTGCTATGTTGCTGATTTTGGAGTCGCCGTTGCTTGAAAACGATCGATGGTTCCCGTTCAGGACACTTTGAGAGTCTGCACAGGGAGACAGAAACACTTGTGAATGAGCATTCCTGTTGACTAAAGGAAGAGGACACTCTAAAAGGCAGTTGCAAAAACACAGATAAACAAACACAGCTGGAGGGATCTGTCCTGTGTTGTCTTTGCCTACTGACATCCACCACACAGTCATTGCTGTTTAGGACAAAAGGGATCGCCCTTAAAAGGACAAATACACATGCCTGATAAAAGTCTTGGAGCCCATGTTTTCCTGTATGAACCAAACCCAGCAGTCGGGATGGTGCGCTCCTCAGTTGTGTTGTAATCCTACAGGGATCTGAAGCTGCTAAATATAAAAGCTGCAGCGGTCTACCTCATTCAGAGCAGATGAAATCAGGGCCTGGTCAGGAAAGAGTGGGCCATACACACAGGGCAGGGTGTGGTGGCTCTTACTGCACAGTTCAAGCACTGACAGCCGAACCAATAAGGTCAGAGGAGAATGGATTCTAAATATCATCCACAGCACGAGGCCAAAGTCAAAGCAGCTAACGGGACAGAACAATATAACATCATCTGAATGTAACTGCAAAAAGAAAGGTTACAACAATCCTCAATCACAATGGGGTCACACCTTGAGCGAAAAACCACAGAATGAAATGAACTAGATCACAATGTAGGCCAAAGATAATTAGCCCTGAACAAGCTATTTCTGCATCCTGTCGAGATTAATGACCAATGCTGCAGTCTGACTTCAAGACCAATTGTGCCGCAGATATAAAAATCAAGAGCTGATGAAACTGGTATTACATCTGAGTAGCAGAAAGAAAATACAACTTCCTTTTTTAAATCTTTTGACATGAGCATGTAAGTTTAATGTCAAAGTCAGTTCTGAGTTTAACGTAAACATTTTCTTTCTTTATCATGCTTTACTGTATGTCATCTCTGTAACTTGTTAGGAGGTACGCCTTAAAACATGGATAGTTTTAACAGCTAATCATGTACAATATGTCATCATACCCAAGGTCTCTTAATTACAGATGTACGATGGTTCAGCATTAACCAGAAGTTTTTGATTTGTACATTAAGTTAAAAGGAACCCAACTATAACGAAATATCTATTAGCCCAAAGCATTTACTCTGCCCAGAATAACTACTGAAGAAACTGTTCAACCTTCATACATACCAGCGTTTTCTGGGTCCCTGATTAGTTATTATTACTAACTGCATGCATGCATGAGTATGAACACAACCTCTCCGACTGACTCACAGGAACTGAACAATCTGATGCTAGGTGTTATCAAATTATCAAAGCAAAGGGTCTCCTACCTGTAGGGTGAGCTCTTGTGGCGCTCAGTCCTTGGCTCCCTCCAGGCAGCATGCTCTTCATCCTCAGGGCCTCCTCTGGATGGTTGAAGCGGAAAAAGACAGACTGACCAAAGCACAGCATGCACCCTGCCAGGAGAGGAGACCGTGTGGGTAAAAGCTGTCAGTGATGAGTTAGTTAACAACTTCAAGCAGAAAAAGCATTGACACCAACATAAATACACTGCTTTAAAATATTTAACTGACTAATTAACTGTGCTTTTTTCATATTTAGTAACTATTAGTAACTTCAGATTTTAATTTAAATGGCTATAACTAACTAAATATGTATATAACGGCCACAGTACAACGCCTGAGTTTATACAAACAATTTCATAATACACATCGTCAATACAGGAGGTGTGAGCATAAAGACCGATTTTTCAGTGAGATTCATTTTAACGTGAATGTACACAACACTGCAGCTTGACATTTGATAAAAACAAGTTGATCGAAGAGTGAAAGCAAGTGGTAATCCAGCATGAGAGAAGAAACAGTCCTTTAGTGTGGCACAGACATGGCAAAGAGCTCAACATTTCTACTATTGTTGTTTATTTGTCCTCTAATCGATTAGAGGACGTGTATTGGCAGTTTACCATACATAATTAAACGGACTAGTTGAACTCACGTGTAATTAACCAGTAAGTGAAATCAACTCCTTTCCCTGTATTTCCTCTCCGGTGGCTTTCAGGAATGCCTGATATATTCCCTGAGAGTCAAACGCTGAAGTTTCCTTTCCAGTTCTCGACATTCCACAAGGAGTTTAATATTTATCTCATCCTTCAAAGTGTAGCCAAAGGTCCACATGGCTGCAATATTGTTCTGTATGATAGAAATTAAGCAGTTTCCTCCATTCCTGGGTTGTTTTATTCAGAATTCCATGAGTCCTTTGAATGAAGCCTGAAGTATTCTTGTTCAGCAGCTGCTGCCTCCACACACACCGGCTGATTACCCGGCTTCAAATGACATGCTGGTGTAGTTGCTGGCTTGGATCCCATGGATAGGGGACTTAGGGGGGCGGGACTGCTATGCTTTTTTTAATGCAAGTAGGCATGTTACTGGAAGGACATGGGACTGTTTTGTTTTTGTAAAGCTAGGCATTGTTATCGTCCACCTTGCTTTCAGTGAATTTAAAACTCATCAGAGCCCAGTTTATGTATGAGTATGAAATACAAGTCGTCTGACTGTACATCAACGTGATTTCATAGATAACTAAAGTTCTATAGCCAATAGTTTGAGCTAAATGCTAACATCGGCATGCTAACAGGCTCACAGTGACAATGCTGATCGGAAGCAGGTGTGATGTTTACTATAATCATCATCTTAGCTTAGCATAAAGCATGCTAACATTTGCTAATTGCACTAATGACAGAGTACAGCTGAGACTGATGGGAAAGTCATTAGTTTTACTATTATTTAGTCAGGAACTAAAGTAGCAAACAAATTGAATATTGACATGATGCCGACGCTAGATGAAAATGTGAAGGATTCACCAAAGACATTTGACTTACAGTGAAACATGCCAACCTAACGGTCGCGAAAGATAAAAAGTCAGGGCATTAGTGAAGTAATTAGGATGGATAGTCTAATATACACTACTGTCCTACACAATCATCTGCTTGGTGTCATTTTTGTGTTTGTTTAGAAACGGCTTTAACACCAACAATCATCTCTTAAGCCTGTGACAGAGCTACCTTGTGTCAGGCGAAAGGGTTTGGTGATGGGAAGGCCATCTACAGAGCACTGGTTTCCACATGGGTACAAGGTGATGCTGTCTGCTCGGTTTTCAATGTAGCAGTGCTGAGCTGCGATGCCGTGGCCCTGCAGAGGGATGTCTGTCGCCCCACTGCCCAGCGTGGTTCTCCCTGCAACAGGAGAAAACATTTTCTCAGCGTCAGTTACAGGAACACGATGTGGACCTGTGAATACTTCTGTGAAGTATTCTTGGGTACAGTTCGAAGTACGGGTGCCATTTCAGGGATCAAGGTCACAAATGGAGTCAACCCGTGATTGAATGTTGGAAAACAGGTGTTAGTTTCAAGAGGTGTGCTGAGGCCGGCAGATGAAAGGAATCTTGTTAGAGGAAATGAATACACCCATCAACTATTTTCTGCGTAGTAGTTTGATCATCAGTTGTATTTATATTGCTGTCCGAGTGCAAGAGATTTAACTGTAACACTATTTGGTTTTTTTTCTCTCTCTCTCTCTTCCTCTGTGGTGTCTAGGCTCAGTGCTGCAAGAAAATCCCAGTCAAGGGTGTAATTGCAACTGTGGGGCAGTAACAAGATGGTGAGAAGGTGAGGTGTCATCGGTTTTTGTCAATTCATCACAAGTTGTGCTGCCTACATATTAAAAAACAACTGACTTATTTGTAATAACATGCTTGTGGACGTGTCTACATGTGCAAACAATAACATAGATTACAGAGGCTGTCAGTACAGAGATGTCTGGGCTTCACAGACTATAGATTACCATGGAGGTTAAAACGATGTGGAGTATCCTGATCTTATTAGCTCCTCTTACACGTTAGTCACGTTAACAGGGTAATGGTGCAGCATGATTAGGCAATTTAACAAGCTCTCAATGAGGTTTATAATGTCCTATTCAACAAGGGCATTAAGATATCTATGAAATAATTGGTGCATAACTTAAATGAGAAAATATATCATTTTAAACTAGGTGTTTGATATCCACCCATCCCACCAACACACACACACACACACACACACACACACACACACACACACACAGGTGTTCACCTTCCAGCAGAGGTAGCAAGGTGATGGCGGTGCTCAAGCGTCCACTCCCCAAACTAACCAGGTGGGGGCGCTCTGCCTGGACTTTCAGGGACTTGCCTGTCTCAATCAGGTCTAAAGGTGTGCTCTGTCAAAACAAAATCAATAAAAAAGACCCATTATTTTATGATTCTAAAACTTCGTTACTTTCTACACACAGCATATTGATTTTACACTTCTTAACACACAGTATCTGTCTGCAAATGTATGGCTGAACATGGTATAACTATAATAACAGACAGAGCATAGAAATGATATATAAAGGTAGATTTGTCTATTGTTACTGCAAGCACGGATTGGTAGATTCATCTGTTTATTGATTTTGTTGCTAAACACTTTTAAGTCCTTACACAAATCATTCACTCCTCAGTTACATTGAGTAACAAGCTCACTCACAGCAGATATATAATAGTAATAAAGTCAGTTTCTCATGATTTAGCACCCCAGTTATATCAACTGTAAATCGTGATTTGATAAATGACTCACCTGTAAGACCTGATGTGTCTGTCTCCCATGTTCCACTTTATTCCTGCTCACGCGCTCCATCTCGTCTGGACTGTCAGAATTATCTGACACATGAAGATCCTGAAGCAAACACACATGCAGAGAGAGAGAGAGAGAGAGCAAGGCATGAATGGGAGCTCTGGGAATACTGCTAGTTGTACTACAATGGGAACAGTGCTTTCCTTAGCAACCTCCTGCCCCACTTGTAAGCCCATGTGACCAAACCATTATACTGGGTAATTGTTTCACCAGACAAAATGATCCATCTAGAACATGTATGCCTCAATCTAAGAGAGATTACTGGTTTCCCACATTTGACAACAGCCTGCTATTGTGTGAGTATCATCACAATTGTACTTTTGAGATGGAGCACAAGGTATGAATGAGCTCTGCAGGTCCCTCACACATCAGGGGTCTGATCACCGCTCACCCGGCCCACAATGAGTCACTGTGACTCACATACACATCTTACAAACACACACACACACACACACATGTTTGCAGACAGATGCTGCAGATTTGATCCAGCTGTCTGCTCATCACGGCTCACATGAGACGAGAGGGAAACAGGACCAGACGGACCTCAAACAATCACCCACAGACACATACGCAGCCCAGATGACTCACCATGTTTTTCTACTAAAAGCTGGTATCCGCGTCTCTCGCTGTCGCCCACATGGGTTGCTTGTCCTGGCAACAATTTAGTATCAGCTCAGCATTCCAAGCCAAACTGAAATAGACACAACTGCCTACTATCTAGTGTCTGTTGTGTCTACCATGACCAAACTTAAATTGCTGTTGTGTTTGACTGTTGACATTTCAAAGGAGATCTCTTTACTTTAATGATCTGTCTGAAACTGAGGAACTACTGGAGGAACGAACGCCATCTTTCCGAAAGATATTCCTGTATTTGGTGCTTTGATGGCGGTGGTGGAGTAAGGTGTCTGACTGTGTTGAAAATCGTTTCCACTGGGTTGACTATAAGGTAATAGTATATGGTTCACGTTGCGTTCATACTCCTCAAACCGTTCAATAATCTGTTTCTCATTTATTCTGCTTTTTCCTTTGATTTCACACCTTTATGTAGGTCAGGAAATGACCACATCAGCCCATTCGCACACCAACACATGACTGTTGCGTCAAAGGCAAATGCCTGGGCTCTTTGTCGCTCCATGCTGACATCACCGTCCAAGTCAAATTCTTGAAAAAACAAAGAAGAATTTGCCAAAAACCACCCACAGCTGCTGTGCTCCCACTTTAGCCCCGGCTGAGACAACAGGGCGTTCTATCCGCGTCTGATGTCACTGCGGACGAAGCCGCCGCATGAAACCACACATGTCTGACAATCACGTCCAGTGTGTGGGTCTCAGAGGACCCAGTGGCACGGAGAACAGACCGTCCCCTCTGTTCACCGCTGACACTGGACCCCTCACGCCTCTGCCGTCAGCCCACTGGCTGTCAACACTGGCCCTCTTTGAGCCACGCAGTCAGACACAGGACAGGACAGTGGGCAGGGTAATGTCTCTCTGTGTCTGACTCACACACACACACACACACACGTGCACACATATACTCCCCCTCCCACAAGCCTCAGTGATTGAACGTACACACCCAGGCCAGAGAATAGTTTTAGTGCTTGCAAATGCAGGGCCTTGCACTGTAACCTGTGATTATGGGGGCAGTTATGCCCTTCAGAGTTGCCATGAGCTTCTGAAAATAGACACCGCCAGCCACACGGTCTGGGCTGCTGCTTTTAAAGAGAAATGATTTCTGCTCAGAGCGAACACTGACAAAATTGACATTTAACATGATGAATAAAATTAAATAGAGTGTTATTTTTATAAAGGATGATATAAAAAACAGGCAGAACACAAGTTACAAACACAACAGTGCAGCAAACACAGTCAACAGTTTACTTACTTCACTGACAGGCATGCAGCTCTTACCATTACTCTACTCTTACAGAGTCCAGACAACAGCTAGATCCATGAGTTTGTCTGAAGTGTATTTATCCACAGAGCAGCGTCCACATAATTGTTTATGTCTTGCTCCGAGCTTTCTTCATTCACTCACTGAGTTCTTCTGCTATTTCCCTCCTCCCAACCCCTTCTCCTCCCTGAGAGCAGAGTTACAGAGGGGGAACCCAGCATCGGCACTGCCCTCTAAAATGTGCTATTACATCTCACTAAATTACATGTTTTTTTTTTATTGACTTCCTTTCTCTTTCCTTTTTTGGCAGATAAACCCTATGAGGAAAGAAAATCAACTCTATATTAAGAGAGGCGTTGGTGTCAAAGTCCAGATCCTTCTCAGAGAGTCCCTGAGATGTATTCCCTCCTACAGGATTTCCATTGATTGAAAGATCAGCTGGACCGCACCAGATGATCAGAGGAGGAGGCTGGAGACCAGACCCCTTCAAGGCCGTGAGCCTCCTTAGCTTTGTCTATTGGTTAAGCAGGTGTTAAGAGTCTGATCCAGGGAGGAAATACAACGTGGTGTAGGAGTAGGAGATTTAAAAGACCTTGTGTCCTCTGGCTTCCTGCTCTGTGCCACTGGTGTCACAAACTGTCGAGCATGTATTTCCACTCTGGAAAACTGTTGATAACAGTTTCTGATAATATGACTAAGCACGGTGGATTATAATGTGTCCACTGTGCTTGATACATCAATAAGGATGGGATAGAGAAATACTATGTTCCACAGGAAGTGAGCGAAACTCATGCGAGCCATCTCTTCAGGAGTCCCACAGGAACGATTTGGCCGACACAGACACAGAGAGAGAGAGGTTGAGAGAGAGAGAGAGAGAAAGAGAGAGAGAGAGAGAGAGTGGGAGAGAGAGAGATTGAGTGAGTGGGAGAAAGACTCCACTATTGATCTCTCAAGGCTTTTCCCATGGTCAGGGGCCAGAGAGGAGATGCAGGAAGTGAAGCAGATGATGAGTCACTAAGGAAAATCAAAACAAACAAACAGAGGCAGCTAAGTAACCAGATGGACTTAAAGTCCGCAGAGATGTTCTGAGTCAGTCGCCCTCGGCGTTGATGTGGAAGTTACAGCAGAAGGGGTGAAAAGTTGCTGAATGTCCTTTTAGATAGTGATTTCTAATGTAGATTACACTCCACAGTAACCACAGACGGTAACACAACAGAGGAAACGGATACTTAACAGCAGCTTCCGCCCTTATTAACTAACAAAATATAATTAGACAATGAGTGTCCACACCAATATCTAGTCTTCAAAGGCGTGTAATTAAGGAAATTGATGATTATTCTGTTGTGTCACATCTTATCTTATTAATTGGAGCACATGCATTAACATGACTTCAAAGTTTAAAAAAATAGTAGCATCATAAAAAAATATTGTGATTTATAAGATTATGAACAGAGAGATTTGAAAAGATGTAGTTTGACACGTTTTTAGGTGGTTGGAAAGAATGAATTTATTCTTGGAGTGAGATTCCTTGTTAGTTTTAACAAAAAGGTGACGCATCCTTTCAAACAGCTAAAACCACCCGGATTATGAAGACAGTTTTTATTTTGCCTTGGAGTTTAACCACATTGGTCTGGACTGTTTAACTGATGGCTAAATCATGCTAAATGATCCTGATGGACTAATAAATAATATTCAGTTTACCTTCTGATCGGGATTATAGCCAATACTATGACTTGTCTTTATGCAACTCTATTCTCCCTACATGGTCTTGATTATAAGCCTGAATTGACTGTAGCGATACCTCAGCATTCAAGGATCGAGGATGATTAAGTTCACCACTACAAAGAAGATTTGCCAGCTGCACCGTCAGCATCAGCGTGTGTTTTTTCCTGATCGCACTGGTTTGATGATTTCTTACGGGTCTGGTGGGAGGTTCAGATTGTACAGTCTGGAGATGCACACGGTTCTAAACCGTCTAACCTGACTTGTGGATCAGATGTCTGTAGATCTCTGCGGGATGTCATGACACATGACAACAGACAGGCGGAAGCTTAGTGTAAAATGTTTGAGCAGGATGCAGTCAAAGAGGTAGAAGCAGCTCACAATCCATGAAGCTGAAGAATGTGTGGAAGTCTGATGAGAAACAGCTTTCACTTTCCTCCTCGCATTATTTCAAGTAACAGGGACTTCCTAGCCCTGAACCCAGGCAGCACTTCCTCTCAGCAGTGCACAAATCCTGCCTCTTCCGCTAAGATTGACGAGCCAAATCATGAGCTTTTCCCTAACCTTGAGCTGAAGCATGTTGTGGCTGGCAGGAATGCTGCATGTGAGACTCACCATGTATCATCTGATAAAAGACTGATGGGTTAAATAGATTAACATCATCTACAGCAGAGACCCAGATGTAGCAGCAGGACATCGTTGGGCCTCATTTCTTGTTATGCAGCCCGATATTAACAATGTGTCCACATGAATGCCATTTGAATCTTCTGATCTGTTATCTCACACACCTTCAAATATATTGCAACAATCACCACAGAGTACAGAAAGCACCAACTCACATCATGGGCCAAATGCTACTATGATAAGACGCGACCCCAAAGAAACAACAGGAAGTTGCTGATATTCCCCAAACTTTTCCTTAGAGTATCCTATCAAACTGATGTGCTCTTTTCTTTGCAACAACTGTCCACCATAATTTATCAGCACACCAAGACAATGCACATAAGAACAGTAAAGAGTACATAGTATCTACATGCAAACAAGTTGTAATCAGAAAGTATATTTTACCGGTTTTTCCCATGTAAAGCAGAAATGTGTCTCATTAGAAGATTTTGGGCACTTTAAAGTTAAGAATATACTCACTCAGGCACATCTGCACCTCACACTCCTGTAGGGGAAATACTTCATCAGCCTGTAATTCCACCAAAGTACATTACTGGATGCATGAGCCCGGATCTCACACACACACAAACACACAAAAAGTGTCCATTCACAGAGAAAGCTGAGTTTGCCCCTAAAACTCGCTCTCTTTGTGAAACCAGATGACTTCCACCTGCTCTGACCGCTCTGTAATGTTATGAAAGAGAATGATAATGAAAGTATGTGAACTCTGTCACGCACAGTGTACAATGAGTGAGCGATAACTGGGTCATATTAGGCTGAAAAGCCTGAGTGGGAACTGCCACAATAGCCCCATTATGTCTTACTCTCTCCCACTTAGTCTCTCATTGCAACACACACACACACACACACACACACACACACACACACACACCATGAAGCAAAAATGTTTGTTTCTCATTACCAGAGCGGGCCGGGAACATCTTCTTGTCTGTGGGCTGATTCAGTCCAAGATTAAAAACACTTGAAGCGAGGCATCTTCCCAACTCTCCATGAGAAAAAGTCTCCTAGTTCTCTCCTGGAGGATTCAAACACGCTGCCAGTACTTCACTGCTCTTGGGACAGTTTCAAAGTGAAACATTCAGAGCATCCACATACATCTTTCCACCGGGTCCTCCCCTCTTTCCGGCCCTTTTTCTCTCCCCACTTATCATTCCTTTTTCCCATTCATTTCAACCTAACATGGCTCTGTGATTCCCACAGATTTGATCTCTAAGATCTCTAGACTTTCTCAGATGTACAGACTCGGTGAACACCTGGTGAAAACTTTCCCTTCAATATCCCTTATGGCTTTAAGTAGTACTTTTTTTGTTTTGTTCCTGTTCCATTTGTCACCCCAACAAGCTGTAATTAACAAAGCGTGGTAAAAGTGTCGGGTGAGATCACTTCAAACTCATGCGGGGTTACATTGCCTTTGTTTGCTCTTTGAGAAAGTTCAATTTCACAGACATACTTTCTCTCAAGACAAAAGTTTCTGTGACTTTAAAAGCATAGAATTACATAAATACTTTACAACCACAGAAAAAGAAGAGGTAAACCAAGAAAAACTGAGTATCACTGTGTTTGCTTTGCTTTGTCACAAACAGCTGAGAAGAGCTGGTACATTTAGAGTCTTTGACAGAGTGCCAGTCAGGAAATTATAGTTGTCACATCCAATGGACATTCAAGTTTTTCCTCTCAGGCTGGAATTTTTAGCTTGGCTGCCGGTGTTGGACACGTTGTCAAGGCCCGGGTAATTGGTTCTGCCTGTCCTGGGCTCAGTTCAACCCTGGTGCGTCATGCTGTTTTTGCAACTAATAAAACAGTCGAAGCAGACAGAAATATCTGCAGGCTCTCCTCCTGTGGAAAGGTTATGAGTGTTTGTAGCTACACATGTGAAAGATGTAATGAGAAAACAAGTAATCCCCACCAAAGATGGCATTAAAATAACCGCGTCTCTTATGAATCCCACACATAGAAGTGTTAAGTATGACTGTTGGCAGGACTCAAGATAGTTTTTCAGATATTTTACTATTTTAATGTCACTCGTGATGACTCTAAGTCTTTCATTCCCAGCTGTAAAATGTCCATTATTCTATTATTATGGTGAGGGTTTGTGTGTTGAATATCTGTTGGAACCATACGTGCAGTGAGCAGTCATCAATTGTTATTAAATGGAAACACACTCCAGATTTTCAGACATGAAACAATTGACCCCTGGTGGCAAAGTCAGTGAAGTGCACACTCCCACCATCAAGACCACCATGACTGTGTCTGACATGTTGTGTCTGATTAGGCTAACTGTACCAGTTACATTCGCAACTCCTGGATGTGTTTGTAGTCCGATGACTGTGCTGTGTAGCTGTCTGGCAAGGTGTCAGAAGTCTTGACTTTCATATCTGCAACCTAGTGTGCATTGTTGACGTGGAGCTCGAATGGTGGAGTTTTCTGGCAGTGAAGGTTTTATTTGGCCAGCTGAGGCTTTGGGGTTTGCACTGATCCCTGTGTAATTAGACCACATCCCTTTCAGACTAGACAAAATACGTTAACCTACATCTCGCTATAGACACCAATTCTTCACATGGTAGTTTGAGAGCTAATTGTCAGTTACGTCTTCATAAAGTGTAACAAATGGTAATGTATTGCAATCTTACACTACTCATGACTAGCATGATGTACTGGGACTTTATCTAAATGCTTCTATATGACACTTGGGTCATGTAAATAATAAACTACCTAATTCCTAATTTCATATACTATTGATCTGGATGGTGGCGTTTAAAATATAGTGCATTGAGGATTAAATTGATTCACAATGGTATGTATGCCTGCTGCACTAGAGCCACGTGTACTTGATCAGATGTCACTGTGCTCAAGCATGTATTGTAGACCAGCTGCAGTTTGTTTCTTCATATGCAACAAGGAAACACCTGGAGCTCAATCAGGAAGAGCAGTTATGTGTTATGTAGGCTTTAACCACACTGATGCACACACACGCCATTCAGGACAACCGTTTTAACGAATAAAATCCCAGTGTTTCAAACCAACTTGTCTTACATCTCAAAATGGGTTTATAAGTCTCACACACAGTTTCCTAAGTACACTTAACTAATGTAATTTAAGACAATTTGTGCTGCAATGATTCCTACCTACATAAAAGCTATGTTGTTGACATTTTAGCATTATGGTCCTTTTGAAGACTAGTTTTACCATGTTTGTTTCAGCTAGGATGGACAAATGACTGGACCACAGCCCCCAGAAGGAACATACATTGACAGTTTAAACAGTGACTGGACATATCTTTCTTTAAGGTATATTTATTTTTGGACTATACTGGGTTACTTTTAGCTAGGTGCATTTAATAAGATGGACAGTGCAAGAATCAGGGACTCTTGTTTGACTGGAGAGACTGCACTATGCTTGTAGCCAAGTAGACTGAATTGCAGTGAGTAGCCATGTAGCCCAATTTGAAAATGTGTTATCGGTTCTTAATGATTTAGTTACGGAATTAAAAAAAAGAAATCCAATTTCTTTAAAGCTGCTTAATCATGCTAGAAGGAACCGGATGAAGAGCACGCCATGGTTTAACCTAGACCTGTACGGGCCTGCTGAATGATTCCCACTAGTGTACAGAAACTTAATCTACGAGCTTCGGATACCCACATTCAAGCAGGAAGCTCTCGTGGCCCATTGAGATCTGGTCTATGCTGAAAAGGTTAAACAAAGAGGATTAATTTACCCGTTACTGACCACCAAAACTTCTCAGGATTAGCATGTAGCTTCAGTTAGCCTAACTGATCAACAAATGGTGCAGACCACTTTTACGAAACAAGCGTTTATTAAATAAAAGTAATGCGAAAAGGGTAAACAAGACAGATAATTTGCTCTTTCGATGACGAATGGGTGGCCCTTAAAAGGGCCTTTGGGTGCAAAGTTATTAGCCAGCTAGCTAATACTCCTGCGACTGGGACGAGGCCTTCTTTCCCGCCTTGCCGGAGCTCGGCGCTGCAGACTGGCCGGTCTTCTTGGGCAGCAGGACGGCCTGGATGTTGGGCAGGACGCCGCCCTGGGCGATGGTCACACCGCCGAGCAGTTTGTTCAGCTCCTCGTCGTTGCGTACCGCCAGTTGGAGGTGACGAGGGATGATACGGCTCTTCTTGTTGTCTCTGGCGGCGTTTCCGGCCAGCTCCAGGATCTCAGCGGTGAGATACTCCAGCACGGCGGCCAGGTACACGGGGGCTCCGGCGCCGACTCTCCCGGCGTAGTTACCTTTGCGGAGGAGACGGTGGACACGGCCCACGGGGAACTGCAGACCGGCGCGTGAGCTGCGGGTCTTGGCCTTAGCGCGGACCTTGGCTCCAGTTTTCCCTCTTCCAGACATTGTCGGTTGTTGAGTTTATCTTCCACAACAAATTGCTGCAATCGTAGGAACAGATGAAAGACTAGCCGCACGACCTGCCTATAAACCCTGAGATTGTCCCGCCCTAAAACGCGATTGGCTGTGTTAGGTCAGAGGGGGACCGGAAGTCAATGACTATTGGTGTATCTGCTCTGGTCCTAAACCAATCACGATGGGCCATGAGGAAGGAACGCGATTGGCTGTTATTTCCCCTGTTAGTTGTGAGTGGTCGTATGTGAAGGGGCGGACTTTAAAGACCAATCGAGTATGTTCCCTCCTGCCTTAAATTTTTGGCGCTTTTATACGTTATGCAGTAAAAGTAAAGCAGATCTAATATAGGAATGAGAAATATTTACATATTTGGTATATCCCCTGAGTGTAGCTTGCCTGTGAGAGTAAGGAAAGAGCGATTGAAACTCATACACTCATGATCAGATATAAACTTAACAGCAGGCCAGATGTGTGAGGTTATTTGTCTGACTTTTATGACAATGTTGGCTCATTTTAACCTAAGTAACATTCTCTACACAGGCATAGGGTATTGGGATAAAAAAATGTATGCAACTTCCTAAAAAAATAATAAGATAGCCAGAAGTAATCTACTGATGCTCCAAAAATAATTTATTTGCAATAAATTAAACATTTCAAATATAACAGAAATCATACATATCTTAAACGTTTGCAGGCTCCACCTATGTGATCCCTTTTATTAGCTTTCCTTTTATTGATGCAAATAAACCTGGAAACGTTATCAAAATCATTTAATTTTATTGTTTTGAAGTCGGTAGAAATATTTTAGATTTTCTCTGACAAAACTTAAATGGACAAAAGTGTGTGTACATTTTTACATACTTTTTGATACAGCAGGTTTCCTCATATCTCAAGCTGCTAGTTGAAGTTTCATTTCTAGCCCTGAGTATATCTACTCCACCCAGCACCTTGTCGTAAACTTTGACAATTGTTGCTCCTAATGCGTCAGCGTCAGCAGCAGAGCATCTCTGAAACCTTCACAGAGACCTCAAAGTTCCTTTTTTTTACAATTTAAACTGCAGAGCTGAGACTTACATATATTCTAAAAGAAATGCCTTCTTATATACAGTCTATGAGAAATGCATTATGTAATGCTCCTGAATATTAATACAGAATAGGTTTTGCTATATTTAGTTTATGATTATGAGCGGATCACATGTCAGCATTTCCTGTAAAACGATTTTTGCCTGCTACCCATGCGAGGCATTTCGCACTATATAATATGGTGTTGCTGCACAATAATGATAGTTATTGCAATATTGTAATGTCCACATGTGCATCAACTGAAGTCTCCATAATGTGTGTGGATAATGTGATAAACTTCATTGGGGTCAACAGGGGCCACAAGGAGAGCAAGACCTGTTTTTTTTTTTTTTTTACTGACAGAAAAAAGTTAAAACTCATTGCCTGGCTTGAAGAGCCTGCGAGAGATCCTGGCTGGTTGTAGTTTCAAAAGCAAACTGAAATGCATTATGATATTCCACAGAAAGTACCTTTATAAAATAAAAAGTACAATAAATATATTAACTTTTCTTCTTATCTAAGATACAACATTGAACAACATTCTAAAACCAATACATTAGCAATTATGAATGGACTGCTAGATTAAGACAGATTTTTTGTCAACTTACTTAATTACGTGTTTAAAATTACATTTGCATGGAAAAACACACAGCAATGTCTCTATTTTACAGTGCAATGCAACTTAATGACTTGTTTTTTGGGGGGTAAAATAAATAGCACTTGTTTCATGAGAACCACACAATAATAAATTAATGTTATACAACGGAGGAATTGTACATGTGCTGTTACAAAAACAGTCCAAAGTGTAACCAATAGCATCGTACTGGCATCTTTTTATCATGAATAAGTTTAAGAGCGATTCCACCATCTGTCACAATCAAACACTCTGACTATAGTTTGTGTTCAAACGGGGCACAAGACATTTCATTGTGATTATTACCTTCTCCTCAAGCAGCAGATTTCTCCTAGAAAGAAACCGATTTCATCATCACATTTTAACTTCAGTGATATGATTAAAAAGGACTTCTCTCTCCTGAAGGTGCAATTGATTTCTCTCCAGAGTAAAGCCCTCCCAGAGGAATGTACAGGTGACAACCCGCCTGCGGTGTTCAGCCTGTCAAAGACTCTTGTAAGGTTGAGTTGTTCTTCTGACAGTAATAACAGAGGCCTTAAAACCCATGTCCGACCCTCTCGATGATAATCAGTTATCCAGTGAGCTTGCTCCTCCGTTTGTAGCTTTGCCTTTCGATTTGCCTGATGAGCGGAAAGAGAAGCGTTTGATGAGACGCCGGGAGAAGCTGGCAGACTTTTTACGGCTGATGTTGGTGGCAGCAGCAAAGTTATTGCCCATGTTGGAGATGTCCTCATGGGATTGGCTGAGGCAGGACTCCTTCTCTCGATGTCTTCTGCGGAACAGCAGCTTCGTCCCACTCTGTAGGAAGCCCACTAGAGGAAGCAGAGGGAATACGTCACTGTATTTATGTGGCAATCCACAATTACAGTATTGGGGCCTTCATTGAAAAACACGAACCAATCACTCAACTGCTACTTTTATGAATGAATTCACCAATTTCCTGAGTTAGCTCTCGTATCAAGTTGATATTCAAATAGAATTCGACTCTGATCCATTCAAAACCGCTTTGCTCTGGTTGGATGCATGCTGCAGCATGGCCTCCAGAGGGCAGTAGAGTCCCTCATGTTATATGGCCCCAAAATCTGTAAATGCATTGTGCTCACTTGAAGTTTTGATGTTATGTAAGGCTATGAAACTGTCCTCTTTAATATAGTAGCAGTGGGCTTTGAAAATAAAAACTTATTTCACATGGACAAAAATAAATCAAAATCTAGCGAAGTGGCAACGTGCATAAACAATCTGCAAAAACAATATTTGAATGGCTGAATATTGTGTGTAAGACATCACTGATCAGTGTTAGTGGAAACTGAACCTCTGAAACTATGACGACTGTGTTACCTTTATGGTCCTTGAGGCTGCGGGTTTCCAAGGCGCCAGTGGAACCAGTATCTGATTCCACATCGTCCACTGACGGACGCTCCGACACGTCGGAGGGTGTGGTTTCATCTGGGTCCTGGTGATGCCCCGCCCCGAAATGGTTGCCCTGCATGGCTGCGTCCATGGCTGCCGCATAGCCGCTCGATAACGCGCAGTCATCTTCTGAGAGTGGAACCTGCTGGGTGTTAGGATAATTGAATCAAATTCTTTCCTTCAAAAAATGTTAACATGATTAATTAAGGGGTTATAAAGGGTGATGGGAGTGTGTAACTACTTAAACCTCATTTTGCCCGGCTCCATGTCATTGTATTTTACATTCCTTAAAGGTGAAATCCAGAGCATTGATATAGCAGCAAACAACTATTTCCAAGGTAAAAACATAGTGGAGTAATGTCTACCTGAGCAGAGAATGAAGTTGCTCTCCCTCTGTGTGTGTTTTTATCCCAGCTTCTCTGTGCTTTGATTACAAAGGCGGGCCGGTCCGTGCATTTTAGTGCATGTGAGTCTCTCTGTGGCATTCCCCATAGCTCATGCCGGGCTCCCACTCTTTTCTAGAGATCATTTTCAGTGATGACCCAGCTGGTATGACAGACGGGGAACATGCCATTCGTTATTATTTTCCTCTCTGTGGAAGTCTGGTTTAAAACACGTGCAGTCTGTGGCTTTAACTTATTTATGCAACCATCTCTTAGGTGCTTAGAAATTATATATATATTAAATAATATAATCAGAAAAACTACCAAAGTTACTAGCCAGTGTGAGGAATTTAAGTTTTGGATATTATGTGATACAGTGTATTTACTTGTAAAGGTTTTGAATCAAGGAGTGTTGTCATTTCATGCATTGAGTGAAAGAGGGGGGTTTGAGGAATGTGCTGGAGGGGGGGGGGGGGGGTTGTGTGAAAGTGGCTGGGTGAGGTGTGAAGATCAAAACAATGGATCAACGGCCCAGGAGGGGCTTGTTGGACTTCAGCCAATCATTGAGCTGATCGATATGTAATGTGAGACTTTTCAGAGACTTTGGGGGAAAAAGGAGATGTGAATCCAGGAGAAATTCAGACCTCCTCGGTACCATGGGGCAGATACACCAATCTGTCGTGTGGTGCGGACGGGGCCTCAATTTCATGGAATTTATATGTTTGTTTTGTTATTAGTAGTGTGATTCGGTTTGTAACTGTTTGTATCTGTTTTTATGCTTCTTGGATAATAAATCCATTTGATTTTGACTTAAACCTGCTGTTGTGTTTTGTGTTTAACATCACTAAAACTTTTTTTCACGTCTTCCAGGACCAGTGGGAACCCTGTCATGGCCGCCGCTGTGCACTGCGGTTACAGCTTATAACGCCACCCTGACCCACGTTGTCATCGCAGAAGCGTAGCACCCACCCTCCGGTTCCCCCTCAGGTAAACACTGTTAGCACTGACAGCACGGTTGCTGTTGTTTGCACTGTTAGCACCGTTAGCTGCTAGCACCGTTATCTGTGAGCCGCCGGCTGAGATCCGTTTGGGGCCAAACTATATGATCTGCAATCCGTATTGAACACCTTTAAAAGTAGGTTTTGTAGACTTGAAATAAATTATTTTTCACTGAAATAAATATACTGTACTGTATGTCTAAATGACGGCACAAATTCAACAATCCACTACATTTGACACAGTTTCCATTCCCTGACCTTTGACACGCCCGAGATGATCAGCGTGCTCCTCTTGGTTGGCGTCTTCCGTGCTACTTTGGAGGCGGACTCCGTCAGCTGCCGGATGGCCGTCTCTGCAACAGGATCCAGGCCATTAGAGATGCTGCTCTCTGAGAAACAGAAACACAAACATGTCACGATAAACAAACAATCAGCACTATACTAGTAAACTGCATATATAAAAAGGTGCACGTTATTGAATATATTTTTGTTGCAGTGCAAGTCAATTAGAAAATGTATGCTTTATCAGAAATATACACAAAGAGCCCATTATTGTATTGTATTGAAAAACAGAAATCATATATGTCGTTAGATCTGTCAAACGTTGTCTATCGGGTTTATCATACTTTTTTGCTCTTTGCTTTGGATAAGCAAGAAGTTTCTCTGCGTAACCCTGTTGTGAAACTAAATTAAGGTTTTTTGAACAGGAGTTCCTATACCGAGAGTGCATAATGTGTACTAAAAATTGCATTCCTCTTATCTTGTGTTACAACGCAGCTTGCTGCTTATCCTACTTTGCATTTGTTATGTAAAACAACATCTGGCCTTTCAATCTAGAACTCACTGCTGAGGTTGGGGCTGGGGCTGGTGCTGCTTCTGCCATCTGACAGGATCGTGGGTTTCCTCTCAGTCACCTCCACTTTGGACGGTGAACGCAAAGGGGAATCACCTAAAAGGCATCACAAATATTTGATGTCATTGTTTAATACCGTCACAACATTCTTTCATATCTTCTTGTACACCTAACCTGGCACAATGTAATACTTTACTCTGTGCATGTACCTGGACTGCGGTCCAGCTTTAGTCGAGACTGGACGGTCGTGACGGTGGTGACGATGGTTCCGTCTGGCATGATGGTCCGGTCCACATCGACTTTCTTGGTGGGGGTGAGTGAGGAACGAAGCGGCAAAGCATTGTGGGTACTGCGGGCCTCCTCTGTTTCCACATACAGCAGCTGGAGGATTAAGAATAATCTTCATTTAGCTAATAAAGCGTAACGTGGGGGTGGGCACTTTATTAACGAGGTGGCCATTTAAACTGACATCTGGACCTGCCGGGCAAATTTCAGACGATTTATCAGTGGAGGCACAACAGGTTGCAGGAGAGGTACAGCAAAACAGGGAGTGTACCAATATGAACTGTTAGCCTGCAGAGATGAAGCAGATGTTCACGTCATCTTTAAAGAAATATGTTGATAGCAAGAAGTGAAAAAAAAAGGCAACAAGTTGGCTGATGAATAGAGAAGAAGAGATCTGAGACAGCAATCACAGGTATGACAATGGACTATGTATCCGCTGTTATGCAACACTCCCTCTCTTTTTGTGGTGAATCTCTGTTTCGTTCCAGCCTGCTTGACGTTAGATAATAACGTGTGATGTAACTGTACACTTCAAAGCACGAGACTGGCTTTGAGAGAGCTTTCCATTATTTTCACAGAAATGAGCTGCATCTTGTTTCCCACCTCTGCTGTGACGGTGGCGTTGGGTGCCAGGCCGTGGCCGGGGCTTATTGACAGCGTATGCTGTCCAGTGGGAACTTTGCACCGGAGGTCCACGGCGATGCAGGCGTGGCCGGGCAGGAATTCTATCCAGATTTAAAACAAAAAGGAAAGTCTTAACATAGTTGTACAAAAAGCGTGAAAGCAGTTTCTTTTTTGTAGTTCTGAGGCCATAATGGGAGCATCTCCTGACATTTTATACATCCTAAAACGCTAACCATTACAGTGAGCCTGCCAACAGTGCATTTGGGGCATGAAGATTTTGCTTAAGCAGTCTAAACATTCCTGCTGATCAGGTTTCTGAGACGCAGCCAACACTAAAACGCTATCGAGCAATGCCTTACGTTCCCTTTTGCCGTTCCGCTCCAGAAGTCTTACTCTCAGCTCTTTGGTCTCTAGGCCCGGCTCTCTTCAACACAAAGCAAACAACTGTGTAAGAATTCAAGTAAAACCCCCACTATGCAAACAGTGTGATTTCTTCTTCAAGCTGATTTTTCCTGAAAAACTTCAAATCTTAAATAATATTCTATAACATTAATATTCGTTGGCATGAATGTACACAATCATGACTCAATAACTGCAGGTAGGCGTCATGGCTGCCATCTTACAGAGTGATTTCTTCACTCCATTCCACCGGGGCGTTGGGGTTGCTGGGCGCAGGCAGGAAGCATGTTGACCTCTCTGTGGAGGGTTGGTCCAGGCTCAGGACACAGCACAGCTCCCCCGATCTAGACCACTGACCTGAATGCAGAAAGCCAGACAGTGAGACCTCGGCTCTCCGCAGGAAGCCGGACGGAAATGATCTGACGCTGAGGGAAAATGTCTGACCTTTACTTAAGGTCGCCCTGAGCTGCCGGAGCAGTAGTCGTTTCACTAAGACACTCTGGGAAACAGAGTTCAATCTCACTGATAGATGGTCCATGGGAGCCTGGGAGCGTGCAGACAAAGGGTGAAGGGTACAGGTTCTATCATTTAGTATCCAGTCATAGCAATTTATTTGTTTAAAAAAAAGATCCTTGTTATTTACTCTTATTGCTGCGAAGGTAGCACAAAGCATGTTTTCTCACCAGAGGACTGGATGCACAGGTCTTGAGGTTGAGGACCATGGCCGGCTGAGTGCTGAACAGAGTATCCTCTACCAGCCCCTTAATCGTGTCCAGGTCTGCACCCCCCTCAGTGCCCTGAGATGAAAAAGAAGCAGCTGATAATTCTCTGATGATAAACCAAAGCATGGGAGGTCAACAAACTCAGCTATAGACACAACTGGGGCTTTTAATGCATTTGTATGCCTGATATTATCTTACTTAATATTATATATAATAACATGCAAGATTATTAATGATAATAAACAGAAAATATCCAAGAGGAACAAACAGACTTTAACTGTTTGCTGTTGCTTTAATCTAAAAGCCATGTAGTTTGTTCAAAAAAGCAGCTTTGGGGAATTGAACCATTCATACCCAGTGGTTATTATATATTATATATAATAATCAGTGGGTATGCCCAATAACTGTCTTCAGTATTAGTTCAATTTCTTCTGCTTAATCTATGTTTTTATGTTACTTTACTGGTGTTGTTAAATGCTCGTTAATGTAAAGATAATTATGCATTTGATAAGCATGCAACCTAGTTTGTGAACTGTAAACGGGTTGAGAAGCGAGGCCTCTGCTGACCATATGAGACGGACATATCATATTAGTGGTGTCAGTATCCGATATTCTCACTTGTCTCTGCAGCTTGCATGGAGACACGCTCAGAGTAAATGATGGCTGCTTGGAAAGAGTCCAGGACATCAGCAGACCCTCGTCCTCCACCTCCTCCAGACACACCACCACCTGACGGAGACCGACAGCAGGTTAACCGACATGCTTTTACGATAGAGTATAAGAGTTAAAGGATTAAACGTGTAGAATTTCTCATTATTAAATAATCACCACACTATTTCATTTTGATGATTTAGTAAAACAGGACTCTTCCTAGAAGATTGTCCGTCTCTGCTAGCTTCTACAAAACACTTACATAATAAAGCAACATTTGTAAGAAGCGAACAAGCAGGAAACACTTTATTCACAAAAATAAAAGTTTCTCATCATGCTAGATGGTGTAAGGAGGGACGCACAGTTGGGAAATCACATGATTATACTCTTCCCTCTAAGCTTCGCTTTCACCGTCCATTTCTGTCTTCCACCGTGACGATTTCCCGGGAAGATTAAGGCTCCATTTACAGTCGTGGGAAACAAAATGCTCTGTGTCCTGTGCAGTGTTGCCAACTCTTTTCCAATGAAAGTAGCCAGCACTACCTCCCAAAACTGCTAAAAGTCACCAGATGACGTCAAAGGTCAATTTGCATATTGGCGATGTCATGGTGTATTCATTTGCATAAAGATGAGCGGTTTTGTCGGTTGCAGCGACGGTGCAAGAGGAGAGGGAGAGACCCTGTGATCTTGGCAGAATAACTAGTCACTGTGTTTAGCATTGGGAATGAATTACAATATAATATATTTGAATATATTTCGTGGCTTTTCCCTGATGGTCTGAATAAATTGCTAAATGTGTTGCTTGTAGTAAACTCTGAGCGATCCAGTTGCTCTCAGACTAATGAGAAATGGGTTCTTAGTTGTGATAAATACTTGCACTACTGAAATAAGAGAGGCTATTGATTGTCATGAATAGTAAAATATACTTAAGACTCTTTATTTAATGACATTGATGGCGGGATTCTTTACATTTGAATAACAATGCAAATGATGCTCCTGAGATTCCCATTTGTTTTGGAGGCCTGCCCTCAAATGTGCAAATTGCAAAAAATCCATGTGGTGTGCTTTCGTACCTTTGCCACCATTGGTGCTATAGTGATCTGATAGGTCTCCATGGAAATGGCAGCTGGTGACTGCTGAGTGACCGTCACAGGAAACGTCACTGTGTCCACCCAACATTTACAGTGTAAAACCTGTAAAACAAGAAGAGGCTGTCAAAGGAAAATACAGAAATGGCGGAAAACGTTCATGTTTTGACACCGAAAATGTGATTTTTTTTTTTGTCATGTATTTCCCCAATTAAAATAAACTGGGTGACTGGCTAAATAAGTTAATTAGTTACAGCTGTAATTAACAGAGACTACGAAGATCACGTACCATTCGGTGTGCCGATTTGTCAGTGCAGGTCACACTATCTATTTCAGAGGCAGCAGTTAACTGGAGACTGCTGTCAAAAGTGATCTGGATGGAGCTCTGGGAGAGACAGAGGAAGAGAACAAATGTCCTAAATATTACATAAGAGAAAGAGGAGTGACTATCAGGGATGACAGAAACGACTGTGCTGCAGTGATGAAGCCTTTAATGTAGCTGGGAAGCAGTTAGTCACCATCCTTATGGATCTTTACTCAATTAGTATGCAAATAAATGAACTGCTGCATTTCATGAATTTTAAGCGTGTTTGGTATCAGACAACTAGGTAGTTGATTGATCTTTGCTCAGTGATTGAACTCACATGTGCTCCTGATCACCTCATCCACATGCTAATCACACAATGCTTCTGCTTCCCTTCCACAGCAACCTCACAAGCTTCGCGGGAACAGAAATGTTCCTCTTGGCAAACTTTGAGTCAAGATTATTAATTAAGTCTCATGTGGAAAATGTACATGAATCAATAAACAGACTCTTGTAAGGTTCTATAATGTGTATGTAAACAAACATGAGGCTATTGTATTTACCACGCATGGCAAAGCACAACTGTGGTTTTAAGTCCAGGCAGATCTGTGGATATGTGCACTCAGATGAGCACTGACAAAGGGTGGCAAGTAGTATGTTCAAGTTAATATGAGCTTCTGTCATTATGCAGAAGTTGTGGATTGATCAGGCTGCCTTAGCCCCACAGCAGCGTCCATTATGAAGACTGCATCAGTCAATGCTTAGTCATGCTTACAGCAAGGCAGCTTTCACTGTTGGACTTGGTAGACACCCCCTAACAAAAGGAATCTCAGTTGTGAGAAAAGAGTCACTAGAACCGCGGCAACACCAGTGGCCTACTATCACTGTGTGTGTGTGTGTGTGTGTGTGTGTGTGTGTGTGTGTGTGTGTGTGTGTGTGTGTATGTGTGTGCCAGAGGATCTGTTTCAATAGACGGCTTTCGACTGGCTCGAGAGATGGAAGTGAGAGAAAACAAATCCCCTATTGTTAGGGCATATGTTCCTCTAGCTCCAAGTCCAATCTCTATCAAACACAGCAGTGGAGGCGGGGTAGAGGTGGGAGTATGATATAACAAAGTTTGTGGTGTGTGTGTGTGTGTTTGTGTGTGTGTCTGTGAGCATGTGCAGGCGTGTTTGTGTATGTGTGTGTGTGTGTCAGTGTTTCAGCAAAAAGGGCAGGAAGCCAAAAGCAATGCTGCAACCTTACATAGGTTCCCTGGACCAACACTGCAGATGATGCACATGACTAGAGTGTACTACCGGCTGTGTTTACTTCGGTTGGCTGGAGCTTCTAAAACTGCTCAGTCACCCAACCAACCGTTCATTACATCCAAAGTGCAGAACGAATATGATGTGAGAAATCCATAAATCACAATATTCTGATTGTGTGTGGCTCATAGATCGGCATTACTAAAGGTTTGTGTCACAGCAGTCAAACCCCACTGGCATCTTTTCAATGAGGCAAATTGGAGTCAGTACAATGTTGTGAGCAAATACTCCTAAATGTCAGTATTTCTTTTTTGGGACACGCACATTCCACAATAATGAGCACGATGAGAGCAAAATAGTGTAACCTTTTTAGATTTGTTTTCGGCATTTTGCCTTCATTAGTTATCTGATAGTGTAGACATAAACAGGAAATACGTGGGGGGAGAGCGTGTGGGGTATGACCATAGATTATATATAAATATTTATATGAATGTGTATGTAAATATTTATATATACTCTTTATATACAGTTTATGACATGCACAAATGTCTGTAATGCTGATACATCACCACTGGGCCACCAGACCCTCCCCAGTGTTGCCCTGTTTTTGCTATTTTTAAGCCTAAAAAGCCTCAGGTCCAGATCACAATTTATGACAAGCCACAGTGCATTTACAGCACAGATTTGTGTTTTTTTTATGTGAAACATGGCAAAGACAAACGAACACTTTATTTTTTTTCAAATCACTTCAGGACACACAGCAGCACAGGCTTGCCAATATGTGTCAGTCAAAATCTTGCGTGCCTGAAGGAAGGTTGGGTCGGTTGTTGTTTCCACTGATATGCTTTTAAAATCACTTTCTAGGCTGAACTATAATCCAAGCATCTTATATTTATCTTATATTTAACATTATTAAGCGTACATGCTTGTAAATTAGAATGGCAGCCATTACCCAGTTTTAAGGTCTGTTTTGGACCCTGAAATTAAATATGGTTGGACATTTTTAAATATGATTTACTCATTTGGTAAAACCTTGAATATCTAACTAGTTTATGGTTTTCTATTCTTTAAAAGGGAGTCAACTCAGATATTTGGCATCCATTGGCTTTTTAGGTAGCCATCTGGTGCTCTGTGGTGTTCTGCATCCTCCTGGCAGAGGCTGCAGAGCTAATTTTGTCATGGACAGGGCAATGCTAGCAGCATGACCTCTGATTCGTCCTTGTGCAACACCGCTGTTAGACTGTGTGTGTGTGTGTGTGTGTGTGTGTGGAAGGTATTTGTGGAAAGAGACTGTTCCTGAGGACATCCATGGTGTCACTTCAGGTTTGTCAGAGTCACCCCCTTTGGGTTCGCCTGGCTGAACGCCTCTGAAAAGCATGTGGGTCAACCAGAAATACCCCCCCCCCCCCCGTGGCTTTTGTTGACCCTCATCCTCCTTTCCCTTCCTTTTCAGTACTGTGTATCTCAGGTTCAGGCTACAAAAGGGTACAAACGTTGTGGTGTCGAAATAGCTATCCAACGTGCATGTTTCGTAATTCATAGCATTCTATACATTTGGCTAACACATGCAACATGACTTTTTTACCCGTAGTACCAGTGCGGCTGGAGGGATGGCAGTGTGTGTTAGCAATGTTAGCATGCTAACATTCTAAACTGATTTTGTGAACATGGCAAACATTACCTGCTCCTAAAATATCCACATGTTAGCAGTGTCATTGTGAGCATGTTAGCATGCTAATGTTGCTAATTGATTTCGTATTTCAAATTTGGTATGTCGGCTATTGTAATGTTTTGAAAACTGTTGGTCTACCTACAGTGTACATAAAACCACTAAATGTAATCTGCCAAAAGTACAGTTTATAAAAATTATAACGAGAAGGAACAAGACTGAAAGTAAAGCTTCTAATGTGAAGCATTTAGAATTTAGCTTCACTTTATAATTTTTTTCAGGTACAAAACTATATTAGAATAATGCGCAATGTGTGTCTCCACTTTAAATGCCGAGTCAGAGGAGCCACCTTGTAGACCAATGCCTGCCACGGAACTTTTGTGTTGTTAAAATAGAACTTTGTGGTGAAGTTCAATTTCATCAACAGCTGTGAGTGACTGACGTTAGTTTCCTGCCCTGTCATTGCAAATGAGTGCTGAGTGCTTAACGTACCCCCTCGTTAAGAAGAAATCTACTTGAGCATAATCACACAGCATTAATCATCTACCGACAGCTCACAGTCAGAGAGGGGAGAAGTGAACTGTGGCCCTCAAGATAATCACCAGGCTCTTTATAATTGCAGATCTTGAATGGACAGGGAGCTTCCTTCCCTGCAGATGCACACTCGTGTGCTCTATTAGTCCTGCTCTACCACCCACTGAACCCAGTGACAATGGCTTGCCACCATGTGTCAGCTGCAGATGCACACACGGTTTGCGATGCAGTTATGATCTGCTGGTCTGAAGAGGCCAACCAGTTCAGTCCTTCAAGCGTCCTCCACGAAATAATCGGGCCAGAGACATCTGAATAGCTCCATATCAAGTCTTCATGCCAAGGCAAGATTATATCCAGAGGCTTCCACAGTAATACTTCAGCAGACAAGACATTTTCTCTGGATAAACAAGTGAGCCGTGAAACAAGCCGCATCGTGGGGTTACTGTCCAAAAAGAGCAGGAGGTGCTTTTTATGCTTCTGAACAGATTCCGGAGTCTATAATCTCTCTGTCTGAAAGGCTCAGTGGAACCACGGTGTGCAAACCAAGCTAATCTGTGAACGCATACAGCTAAATCAGAATTATGCTTATTTTGACTTCATAAAGTGTTCAAGGGTATACAAGTAAATCTAATGAACTATCGTGACTCCATGGAAATCACTACATGTACGTGTTTTTTGTTATTGCAGCAAGTGGGCATCCTTCTATTAACATTGTTGTGGAGGGGGGGGGGGGGTGTCTAGACATATCTGCAAAATTGTGATGAATCTATCTCACCCACTCTGCTTTTTACCCTGGGGTAGCAATTGTCTCCTCTAATATATATCTTATGAAAGGCATTCACCGTCTATACAAATTCATCTGAGGAGGAAAATACAAATATCTTGGCTAAATATCTTCAAGGCTGAAGCTGAATGGGGCACTGCCACTAACACCATGTCTCTTGTCCGTACAAACCCAAATGACGCTTTAGCTTGTTTGCTGCTGTTTTCTATATTTATGTAACAACCCCCCCCCCCCCCAACCGTCCTGTCACGATTCAGCCCCCCCCCCCCCCCCCCCCCCAGAGCATTTATTTTGTCTTGTCCTGCTGTTTTGAAGACTGGAATTTGGGAGTCAGGGAGTCAGCATTCTGACGACACTCGACATTAGTGTCACAACATAAGCTGTTCTGAAAGCGAGTGGCGTTTACACGTTAGCATTGCTGAGTTCCTGGCCGCTCTCTGCTGCAGTGAGCAGAATATTGACGAGGACAGCCGAAGCAGACCAGTTATTCAAAACTACAGACAGTGACCCACTGGCACTTGTGAAATCTTCATAATAAGATTGAGAGAAGATAGGTAAAGCCCCATGAATACCAAATAGCCGCAGTAGAAGCATTAACAACAAAAGCAAAAAAAACTTCCTTTCCTGACTGCTGCTGAAATATCCATAATGTTGAGAACAGAATACAATGGCATGTGTCATTCGTGCAGAAAACACAGATCCTGAAACTAATATCATTTTTCACAATGATCCAAATAGAGACTGTATTAAAAACCATTATGTGTATAATTCTACAGATAATGGTGATATAATGAAATCAAATCCAGTTTGAGTGTTACATCCTTCGTTGCCTAGTCTTTGAGTCAGATGTCAGAAGTCTTACTTCAGCATTGCCTAATCTACGGAAAGCCAGAGAGCCCAAAAACACAGCTTTATACTTCAAAAGATATGAAATGCATAACTTTGATGGTATAATATATGGCATACTCATTTATCTAATCCTCAGCAAGAGAGCGATGAGAAGTATTCCCCAAAATGCCCATCCTTTAATCACCTAATCCTTTTGTCAGAATAGTTGATTCATTTTCTGTCAATAAATTCAGCTCTACATATAATTATTTCATGGAGGGTACAGATGGATATTTTTTACCATGGAAGGTTTTGTAATGTAACTTTTCTGCTGCAGTGTTTCAAGTCTTTATTATTATTTGGGGTCTCACAAGGTGTTGAGTAAAATAAAAATCCACTCTAATGCTTGACCAAACATGACGAGGTCTGCTGGGGGAAAGGTTTTTGCTGACTTGCCAACTTTCCATGCGGGCTAATTCAACTTGCCTTTTATTTGGATAAATTTCAACATAATTATTTAAAGGCCTCTGTCAGCATCAATCTTAAATGCTGCAGAAGTACTTAGGTTAATGCTATAAAGGAGTTGCGTGCTAATCCCTACATGATGATACTGAAGCCGTATCTGGGTGCTGTGTTCCTGCTGAGAAGCTCATGTTTTTGCTGGATGTAGAAACATAAATCAGGAAATGCAAGTTGGAGGAGAACGTGAGTCTTGGGGGATTACATTTTGGGCCGGCTGCTCTAGTGTCTTTTTTCGAAATGGCATGGCAACATGCCTGGCAGGTGCTTATTGTGTGTGAGAGGTGAGGAATGCCAGGTGACTCGCTTGTGGGCACTTAATACTTCCAGGTTTTTCCAGTCCGTCTTTTTTTTGTGAGGAAGTGAAACACCACAACAACAAACCAAGTTACAACTCTTGAGTGTAAACAGCACAGACCAAAGGACAGAGTCTACTGGCTAATATAACATTGATGTATAATGTTACAACTTAATAATGAACGGCGTGGAGGCCCAACATGTGACCTTTAAGCTACAAGACGAGGCCACACCGGCTCTTAGACGGACTCCTGGAGGGATATCTATTCAACTAGACGTGTTTGTAATTTGTTATCTCAATATCAAGTTCAAGGTTTCATTAACATCCGAACAAGTGATTTGCATATGGCCCAGACACATTTAGAATAACAGTCTGCTCTGCACGCAGACACAATGACTAGCAGATATTTCCTTGTGACGAGTGGAAGCTATCGGGAGGCTTTGGCTTCACACTCTCGGTTCACAAACTAAACACCACATGGACAGACACACACGGAATGCTTGTCTCCGTCTCCTTCCTCCAACACTGAGGCATTTGCTCAGTCTGGAAATTATCTTACAATAAACATGATATACTTCATCACTGCCAGGGTAAAAAGCCTTGTATCTACTGTTTTTTCTTTCTTTTTTTCCAGCATTTCAAAAGCCTGAAGGTCCTACAGTCATCATAGATGAATCCCATCGAGGAGCATGCAGGTATGGGGTTCCTACGTACAAACATATCCATAGCAAACTTGTTTTTTTTAAAACATCCCCTTTAAATTGAATCACTAAGCCTTTCTTGTGTGTTTAGTTCTGCCAAACGGCTATTGAGTTACTAATTATATCCCAAACAGAGTAGCTGTGCTATGAGCAACTATAGCAACTAGGTTGTGTTTTAATGTATTCCTCACCTGGAAACCTCATTAATCTAACTCTCACTAAACACTTCCAAGTTCACCGAAGGTTCACTCCAGTGATGTGGAGTTTCTTGGTAACTGAGAGCAAAGGTCACAATGGATTAACTAATTAGGCCGTTGTAAGATAACTCAGCTGGCATGCTCCAATTTATTGCCACATATCAAAGGGAAGCAGTTCTGAAGAATCCCACTTTAGACGAAGAAACATGAACATGTCTGTGCTCCAGCTTTAGGAGTTTGTACGGTATATTGGAGTGACTGTCGTGTATCCTCCCCGTTGTACTCTTCACACAAACACTGTCAGACTTCAAAGGCAGAGTTTGACATTTTGGGAATTGTGCTTTTTCTCGCAGAGACTTAGATGGGACGACCAATACTGCTCTCATATGTTAAATGTGAAGCTAGAGCCAGCAGGCGGTTAGCTTAGCTTAGCATAAAGACTGGGAAAGGAGGGAAACAGCTAGCCTGGCTACCTCCAAAGGTTAAAAAGAATCCGCTACCAGCAAAAGTATTTCTTAAAGATTTCCAAGTATTACTGAGCTGGGTGGTTTAGTTGAAACATTAACTATATTTCCAATACGTATATATATACATCACAATATGGCAAATGTATGCAAAATCACACGTCTAGTCATACAATTTTAGTAAAACAGAAAAATGATTTTAAAATCTAAGTTAATAATTTGCTCTGAATCATTAATTTGGCAGAATCTTGTAAAATGACAACACATGATGATTACATCATCACGATACACTACCAATGAATGTTGATATTATGGCCCAAACATGATAATAATAATATATTTTTTACTCCTGTCTGTTGTTTATTTGTTCGCAGAGTAAAAAAAGACAAGTTGGACATCTTACTTATTTGGGTGCTAAAACAAAGAAGCAAAGAGTATCCTGCTAAACAAGCAGTGGCCTGGTAATTGCATTGTTACGCCAAGCATGCATTTTTTCCAAACCGATGTGCAACGCTTGCACCATCACTGATTGAGCCTTTCTCCAAAGTGTTCGCTTGAACATCTGAGGGAGGCTTTTTAATCAGCCACGGTGAGGTGACCCATATGAATCAGAATCGAGTGCTGTTTGTTGTGCACGTTCGCTCTGTGGATTGATCCGACCCCTTTTTAACTCCCCGCCAACTCATCTTCAAAACACACAGAATTTCTGAGTGGGGTGTGTAGAGGATCCATCTCCTCGCTCGGTGCTCACAGCAAGCATCCGACTGTGTGTCAGACTTTGAGTCCCACGGATCAAAGAGCTATTTGAAAGGAGAAAGACCTTTTAGAAACTTGCTCTAAGCCTCTAATATGTAACTGTCTGTAGTGCTCACCACACTGAATCCAGTGTTTCTGTGTGAAGCAGTTACCAACTGCAGTTTTAATACAATTGGATTCACTAGGTTGTGAGTTTGAGGAAAGGTGAGCCAACCATTCTCCTGTCTTGAGCAACAACATCGATTTTGACTCCCCCCCCCCCCCCCCCACAGGCCGGGTTATCAGACTATTTTTATGAAGCGTGGGTGTTCACTCCGCGGCTACGCTGACTGGTCTCGCCTCTCAGCTCTTATGTGCATTGATTCAGAGCTGTTACGCAACGCTCAGCCCCCCATCCTCTTACCGATTAGACACTCCGACACCTCCACCTCGCTGCCTACACACATTTCCAGCGCACACCAACTGCATAAACCTTGCTTAACTATTTATGCCTCTGCTTAGTGGACTAACCTTAGGCGTGGTCCTCTACACAGTGCCATCATGTTTATTCAGCTCTCATTTGCAATATGATAAGATCTCCAATAAACAACTCACCCCGTGTCTGCAGGCTTGCTCATTCAGAGCTTTGACCCAGGTCCTCTGCCAGTGCTCCCTGAAGGACTTAAAGGAGAAGAGAGAGGTCAACAGGCCTTTCACCCCGGCCTCGGGCATAGGTCCTCCATCCCGGCCTAAGCGGAGCTTCAGCAGGAATCCCCACACACCTCCAGCCAGGCTCTGGTGGGGCTGTGTGACGGGGAGCTGCTGCCCGGCTGGTCCCTTCCTGTCCTGCTTGTCTGCTGTCTTCCTGGATCTCCACAGACGCAGTACGGTCAGCAAGTACTGACACAGCCATCCCAGCACAATGAGCAAGGAGGTTAGAAAGAGACCCACCAGACACAGCCAGCCCAACTCCTGCAGCTCCATCAGTGTCTCCTGGAGCCTCTCATGTCACCAGGTCCAGGTGGAAATATCAGGACTGTCAGTCAGAGCAGATCAGCCCCCTGTAGCCTGTGAGTGGCAGCAAAAGACAGCCAGTCATCTTGATTCAAAGGGTAACGTTATTAATAAGTTATAACTGAGGAATAACCCATGGATGCGCCGACATGGTGGCTATGACCGCTTTAATTGTAATTTTCTTCTTTTTAGATCACGTTAAAAAAGGTCACGTGTGTGTGTGTGTGTGTGTGTGTGTGTGTGTGTGTGCGTGTGTGTGTGTGTGTGTGTGTGTGTGTGTGTGTGTGTGTGTGTGTGAAGCAGAAGCCCATGTACTGACACTGCGCTACCGTTACGTATGTTTGATATGTGAGAATGAATCGTGCATTAGCAAAGAGGACGGTGTTAGCGGACAAAACTCAGAGAACAAATCGTGGCTCCATACCAACCTACCGTTTAACTTAAACAGTCCGTGCTGCAGGCTGCAGGGAATCGAAAGCAATGCATTGGAAATGTGAAGCTGGCTTCATGGCGATATGCATCCAACAAACCAATGTGTTTGTCCCATCTCCGAGTCATCAGCGATGTTTGGACCGGTGTCCCTCTGCAGACATTTATCGATTCAGAATAAAGCCTCCTCCTCTCGGTTTGTGCGTTACAGATATCAGCGGGTTTCAATTCTCCGCTGGTCGTACCCTCCTGCCTCTGTAACCGCTCGTTAATGATGATTCGACAAAGAGCAGCAGTGGCCCACAGGTGGCGCTGCAGGAGACGAACACAAAGGCAAAAAGGAAGTGAAAGGCAGAGCCTTCAAAAATAAAAGCAGGAAACGTCAAACTTCATTTTCAAATGTTTCTTCTTTTTTTTTTTGCACCCATCCCACAAGTCTTGGTTATCTACAATATACAATATCAACTGACTTCTGAGTTATCACACAATCTATCATCACAATCAATTCATCACATGATCAACATTATTGTTCACAAAATAAAATTCAAAATGAATCCCTCCATCCCCATATATCTGCACAAGTGAAATGTAACATCATTTTAAGATATTTGTACTTCATTTTTTCTTAACTTGTGTGCTACTTTATACTTCTCCTTTTTGACATGACTATTATTACTAGTTACTTTGCAGATTCAACTTTAATATAGACCTACAACCAGCTTCAATAGTCTTATGTTATTTACACTTTAATGCATCATCACCGTATAAAGTATAAACCTAATAATATAATATATGATGATCTCTTATAACTTTGAGCAATGGGCCTTTTTTTGTATAGTATAGTACTGATATCTGGTTAGATACATTTGGTTGAATATACGTTTGTACTTTTTGAATGCACGGCTTGTTTTTTAATGTAATAGTTTAAAAATGTTGCATTCCATCAAGTTATGGATCGGAATACTTATTCCATCAGTAATCTGTATTTGGCCATTTTACCTCTTCCCACTGACAGAGTCACATGTCCTGTATTTAAAGCAAGGAGGCTGATAGTGTTTAATTGTGTGTTGTTGTTTTTTTAATTATAATGTTGTATCCGCATCTCCTCGTGCCAAAAGGCTGGTTGGACGAATGTAAAATAAGCTGCTGGCATTTTTGAAAAGAAAGAAAGAAGACAGGCATATACACTCTAAAAACTATTTTGACAGCAGACCATCGACTACAGACGGCAGAAGACGTCACTTCCGTGTCAACACGGCAGTGGCAGGAAGCTGTTCAAACTAAATGTTTGTTTACATGTATGTCAAGTGAGCAATAACGTAGTGTGGAGGGAACGGTCTTAAAAACAGCACGAATACAGTGGTATTTTGTTCAAAAAAAAGTTTACAAATTATATGTATTTATTTAAAAAAATCGCTTTAATGCAACAACTGTGACCTTTTGAATATAATTTTATTTTGAAGAGATTGACCGGATGTTCCACCTCTCCGTAACACTCGGGAAATGATTAAACAGACGTGGAGTTCAGACAACCAGTGAGCAAATATTAACAGCAATAACACGTAATGCAAGATGTTATGGATTACCAATGTAACTCATGGACTTATTTTCCGTTGACACCGGAAGCCCGGAGGTGTATTCCGCTTTGAAATAGCGATGTGACATGTTTTTACCTCAGTGAAGACAGCCAAAGCTCGTTCATCGATCGCCTATAGGGGTAACGTCAGATTAGCTTAGAAACGTGACTTGATTTTTCAGAAACCCACCAAAAATGCCTGGAAACATGTCACCAGTACCCGTCCTACCGTTGGTGATCAACTGTTTCCTGTCTGTCCTCGGCTGCATGGCCACATTGAAACTCATCCCTGCTTTCAAAGACCATTTCATCTCAGCCAGATTGTACGGAATGGACCTAAACAAAACGTCCAAAAAGGAAGTGTGAGTAATTGTGTTATCTATCTTATGATCTGTTAGCATAAATACTACTTTAGGTAAAAATGTGTCTTCGTTTGGAAGCCAAGTGTGCTCATTCCCTGCTCTGATTCTCGTTTTGTTTCTCTTCCTGTTCGCAGCCCAGAGTCCCAAGGAGTCATCAGTGGGACAGTCTTCCTCATCATCCTCTTCTGCTTCATCCCGGTGCCTTTCCTTAGCTGCTTTGTGGGAGATCAGTGCAAGGGCTTCCCACACGATGAGGTGGGTCGACTGATGCATAATAATAATAAACCGGTTTGTTTCTCTCACATCTGATACTCAACTCTGTTCTCTGTGTTGTTGTCTTCTTCTTTTCGTAGTTTGTGCAGCTGATTGGTGCACTTCTGGCCATCTGTTGCATGATCTTCCTGGGCTTTGCTGATGACGTGCTGAACCTGCGCTGGAGACACAAGCTCCTGCTTCCCACCATGGCTTCCCTTCCACTGCTCATGGTGTATTTCACCAACTTCGGCAACACGGTCATCGTGGTGCCCAAGCCCTTCAGAGCCCTGCTGGGGCTGCATTTGGATTTGGGTGAGTTGTGCGGCTGTTTGCGGCATTGTCTGGTTAGCAGCGGGCTAAGCAATGTCCGGGTGCTTTTCTACCCCAGTCACATCCTCCAGCTCCCAAGATGTTCCCAGGCCAGATGGGATAAATAATGCCTCCAGCGTGATCTTTGTCTGGGGTACTAATTTAACTGCGAAATATGAATATGTTTGTTTTCTGGATACTGTGTGTTGTTGTCGTTTCACTTGATGTAGGAAATGACACTGCTGCAGTCGCTCTGTGAATTGCATCATGTCCGATCTTCTGCAGGTATTCTCTACTACGTCTACATGGGAATGCTTGCGGTTTTCTGCACGAATGCCATCAACATCCTCGCGGGCATCAACGGCATCGAGTCAGGTCAAGCCTTGTTTATCTCCGGCTCCATCATCGTCTTCAACCTGGTGGAGCTCAGTGGTGTGTGGCCTCTCTCACAATTCCTGAAACGAGTAAAGATAGTTTGGAAATAAGTATCGTATATATTATCGTATTACACAGGTGTAATTTATCCCCCTCGTCAGACTGAATGTGATGCTGCATGATTTATGACTGTGGATGTTTCACCGTGTACTTCTTTCCTGTTGCGTGACATGCAAACGGCTGAACATGTTTCGTCTTCATCAGGAGATTACCGGGACGACCATGTTTTCTCCCTCTACTTCATGATACCATTCTTCTTCACCACATTAGCACTTTTTTACCACAACTGGTAAGTCAAACCTATTACCTGAGGCCGTTTTCTGAATTTTTTTTTGAAAATGCACATGCATATATTATACGTCAGTGCCTCTAAATTCTGTCAACTTGCAACCCTTTTTTTGTCACAGGTACCCTTCGTCTGTGTTTGTGGGAGACACCTTCTGCTACTTTGCTGGGATGACCTTTGCTGTCGTCGGCATCCTCGGACACTTCAGCAAAACAATGCTGCTGTTCTTCATCCCTCAAGTGGTTAACTTCGTCTACTCCTTGCCTCAACTTTTTCATGTCATACCCTGTCCCAGACACCGGCTCCCCAGGTAACAACCTTTAAATCCGTTTTTGACATCTTTTCATTCATCATTTATGCTGATTATGTATTCTCAATGTCCACCATTCATCCTCTTGACTTTCTCCCAATGAAAGGCTGAATCCAGACACAGGCAAACTGGGGATGAGCTACTCTAAATTCAAAAGAAAGGACCTCTCTAAATTAGGAAATCTCATTCTGAAGGTAAACGCTCTTGCACCTGTTTGTACTCTTATTTTAATGTAGGAAAAAATTACATTTTACCCAAGATATTGTCCTCAAATTGCTTGATATGTCCAACCAACAATCATTTTGCACATTTTTACTTGGTAATTTAATTAAACAAGCAAGCGTCTGGCAAAATTTAAAATAAACCAGAAAGCCAATTAATTTATCTGTCTCTAATCATTTAATAGACTATTACTATAAAAGGTACTCGTAATGAGTATTGGGAAAACACAGTAGAATAGCAGGTGTACTTCTGTGTTTATTGGGTTATAACAATAATGTCTCAATGATCCTCAACAGGTGGCCGAGTTATTAAAGCTGCAAGAGGTGCAAAGAGGCCAGGAGGGCGATGATGGGTTTATCGAGTGCAACAACATGACCTTAATAAATCTGGTCCTGAAAATACTCGGCCCCACCCACGAGAGAAACCTCACAGTCATCATGCTCGTCATTCAGGTATAAAAAATACCCTGGAATAGTGTTGGTCGTTGGGAAGTATGTGAATGTTTCACTGGCTGCTCATTTCTGTGTCTCTCCCAGGTGATGGGCAGTGTACTGGCTTTCGGGATCCGTTATCATCTGGTGCGTCTCTTCTACGACTCCTAGACAGCACTCTGGGAAAGAGGGGAGAGAGCATTGGCTGAGAAGATATGATGTTGCTTTATGCAACTATTTTTACAGGCTCATGGTTCATCTGCCTTTGACGGGCTCCATTACCTCGCTGTTACTTTTCTGCGTCAGACTCTACTTGCAGTATAGACCCAGTAGAAGGTTCAAAGCTGTATTTCACTTTGTACAACATTTTCACGTACAGCGTTCCAACGTACACTGCTCGGGGTCTGACATAAACAGCAGTACAGTGTGTTTTTCTCCTGAATTTCAGTAATTACAAGCAGCAAAAAGTAACTAGGTCTTAATGATCTTATGTGTCCAACCTGAAAGTATATTTTTGTACTTGTTTTTTAAAGGAAAGTACAGTAAGTGGGGATGGCCTTCGGTTTTCAGGTCAGCCAACATCAATAGTTGATGCCACTAAATTGCTTGGATTTGATAAAAGCCTAATGGATGTAGTAATGGAAAATATCAAATGTTCACACTGCAATGGTCCATTACTTGAATCTGCTGTTGAAGCAAACATGGCTTAGGGAAAATGGGCCCACTCACACTTAATTCACCATGACTATCAATCCATGCAACATGAGTAATATTAATGAATAAGTTAATGTATAATTATTATTATTTTTTTTGTTACCTCTGAACAAATGCACACACAATGGTCATTGTGAAGAAAAGCAGTGACGAGATGAGCCTTTAATCAGTCTGAGGACCAAGAATTAGGTGGAGACAGGTAAATAGAGGGGATATTAAAAGAGTTGTTGACAAAGTTACTTTGGCCTGTGGAAGGTGAAGGGTGTCCTGATGAGAAAAATGCTAATTGTTTATACCTTTCTTGGTATTATAGCTATATTTTTATGACTGATTTTATGACTGGTTCAGAGGACATTAATGTGAAGTAAACATGGCACTGGAATATTTTGCTTAGGAATGTAACTAGAACTGAGAAACTGTTTACTGTTGAGATGGAAGGCTAACATTGAGAAATTAAAGCTGAGAAAATGAAAGCACAGGATTTTGCCGTCACTATTATTGCTCGTTTAAGAAGTATTCAGTTTCTTAATTAGAAGGAGCGAGATGAAAATGTATAAATACTTGACTACAACTAAAAGTCCTGCATTCACAATCCTATTATCAGCTAAATGTATCAAAATGAAAAGTTTTTATCACCTATATACTGTTATTAGATCATGTTATCAGTGTGTATATCGGCCAACAAATACCAAATTGCAGTACAGAAATGCCAAAAATCAATAGCCAACATCTTGTTCACAATTCTTAAAAAGGATTGCTATTAACAAGGTTTGTTTATGTTGTGCTTTGTGTTAATAAAAAAATTTCATCTGACTTTATAGATGCTAGTCAGTCAGTACCTCAAAAATCCAGTATCAAGAAGGCTCTACTTCTTCTACTTTATAGTGAGTTCTTATGGTGTTTTAACCTCTAACACTGCGTAAGCTTTGTTTTGTACATAAAAATCGTAATCTGTAAATTGTAAATATAACTGCCAAATAAATGTAGCGGTGTAAAATGTACCATATTTGTCTCTGTACACGAGCAGAACGGAAGTATAAAGTAGCTTAAAATGAAAGTAGAAGTACTTCTGCACTCAAGTAGGCACCGGTGTCTGCGTACAGCGGTACATGTTACACCCGGAACTATATAAGTATACTTTGTTTTTGGGGCGACATCTGCGCAGCGCACAGCCCGCGGTTGGCTAAAACAACTCATGTTTACATCATGTCAGGGCTTTTGAACAGCATCTTATTGTGTTGAAGCTCCTATTCGAGTTAGAATATAACGCACTATATGTTGTACTGTTTGTTAAAAGTGTTCCAGGATGATGTTTCTAAAGCTCTAGCGTTGAATAACCTGCAGATGTTTCAGAAACAGTCTCTGGTTAGTGGTTACACTTACCAACCAGCGCCCGGTGGTAGCTAGCACTAGGTTATGGTCAAGCCTGGTGCGACGTTTACAGCTCCAGTCTGTGCGTAAAACTCACTGCATCGAGTCAATCTCAGGTTCAAAGAAATGCCTCCCAACAAACGGATCCATAAGAAAACACTGAAATTGGTTTGCGAATGGAGTTCGTGCCAGGAGTCGTTTAGTCGGATGGATAATTTCTGCAAGCATGCAGAGGTTCACTTTAGTGCGCTAAACATGGCGGAGGAGGACGAGGAAGAAACGGAAGGTGGGGAGTTGTTAAAGTAGCTGCCTGTGGCTTTGTTCATGTTTGTTTACACCTGCATCAAGTTGTGTGGAAAAATAGTTATTGCCTCATTTACATACAATGTGCTGTAGTTTATTAATTGACAGATGATAAGCGAGAGATATTGCTGCATTGCGCAGCCCCCAAGAGGGTTAAAGCCTAATAATGCAAAACTCTGTGTTTTATTTTGTGCCAAGGGGAGAGAAACTGTCTTTGGAGAGACTGTGGTTTCTGCTCCGTGGAGGGTCCTGAAGAGTTGCGCAGACATCTGTTCTTTCACTGTTACCACACTAAGCTGAAGCAGTTGGGTCAGCAGGTGCTTAAGCCAGAAATTGGCACCTGCTCCATCTGCCACCAGAACTGCAACCTCATCCCCGATATCCCAGACAATTTTATCTGCCTTTGGGAGGACTGTGAGGTAAGCTCGACAGAGGCCGGTGCTCACGGAGCAAAGCAAGATTACTTATATGTTTACTTATAACTGTAGAGTGTGAATTTCTGCCTTTCAAGTGTGTGAAGTAGAGTTTAAACCTTTTGTTCTTGCACTCTAAATAATTCTGGATATATCTTCTTTCTATCCACATTTGTTAAAGCAACCACCGTATGAAAACCCAGAGTTCTTCTATCGCCATGTGGAGATGCATAGCCTGTGCATTGACATTCCAGTGGGAGACTATGAATTCCCAATACGCTGTGGATGGAAAGGTACGTCATTTAACATGATTCATCTCAGGATTATAGATCAGAAATGACAATGTCAGTGAAGATTACACGCCCTCCCTCTACAGATTGTGAAGCCACCGCTAAAGGACGTCCTAAGCTTCGGGAGCACCTGCGCAGCCACACCCAAGAGAAGGTGGTGGCATGTCCAGGCTGTGGGGGCATGTACGCCAACAACACCAAGTTCTTTGACCACATCATACGACAGAGCGCCATGGAAGGTAACATTCCTGTCAGAACTGTGGCAGGAAAGTTAATAACAAGGTTTGCAACAGGTTAAGAGTTTAGTGTGTGTGTGTGTGTGTGTGTGTGTGTGTGTGTGTGTGTGTGTGTGTGTGTGTGTGTGTGTGTGTGTGTGTGTGTGTGTGTGTGTGTGTGTGTGTGTGTGTGTGTGTGTGTGTGTGTGTGTGTGTGTGTGTGTGTGTGTTGTAGGTCAGAGGTTCCAGTGTTCCCACTGTTCCAAACGTTTTGCTACAGAGAGACTACTGAGAGACCACATGAGAACCCACGGTCAGTCCCTCCTTCATCAGTGTTGTTATTCCCATGTGCTGGGGAGGACTTAAAAGACCACACAGCTCTTTTTGCAAACTTAAAATCACACACAGCTTTAACTCTTACAACCATTTTCCACACATGTTCCACATGTTTACATTTATTTATACCTGCCAGGTAGACACTGGTGTAGGAGCCATTATTTATATCCGTGTATTTGTCCGTTTATAGTCGTAGCCTCAAATTTCAGCCATCATATCACCACACGGGGTTGTGTTTGTTTTGGGCTTTTTTCTTCCCAAAGCCCGGGACCCCCCACTGACTTGGACCCTTACATACTTTTACACCTCCCTGCTCCGCTCTTCACTTAAATATACACATTACACTTTAATAACAGTGCAGTATTATTCGCTGATATAATCTCATCACTGGTTTGTCTTTTTCTTGTTGGTACAGTGAGCCACTACAAATGCCCGCTGTGTGACATGACTTGTCCGTCGCCCTCTTCACTCCGCAACCATATTAAGTTCCGCCACAGCAACGAGAGGCCATACAGCTGTGAATACTGCGAATACAGGTGTGCAAAAGCAGATTAAGCTGTTCAACACACTCTTGCCTTAGTGTTTTCTTAATAGTCCTACCCTTTATTTTGTATTTGCAGCTGTAAGAACCTGGTAGACTTGCGCAAACACCTGGACACTCACAGCAGCGAGCCGTCGTTCCACTGTGATGTTCCCGGCTGCGGCTTCAGCTCTCGTACCCTCAGCACCATGGACATTCACCACAAAAAAGTGCACAAGGTGAAATGGGAAATCTTTTAAATTATTGTTGACTTGCACTCTGAATGTCATGTATAGTTCTCAAATGTTGTCTTTCTGAATCAGGGTAACTTTGTAGCTCGCTACAAGTGCCATGTGTGCGATCAGTGCTTCACCCGGGGCAACAACCTAACTGTCCATCTGCACAAAAAGCACCAATTCAAATGGCCCTCTGGACACCCCAGGTTCAGGTAAGTCTTGCATCGACAACAACAGATCAACCCAGCAATGCTGAATTTGAGATGTGTGGCGGGGGGGGGGGGGGTTGCAGCACTGATGGCCTCTTCGTCGCTCCGTCAGGTACAAGGAGCACGAGGACGGCTTCTTGCGGCTGCAACTGATTCGCTATGAGAGCGTGGAACTGACGGAGCAGCTGATGAGGGAAAGACAAAGTAGTCAAGCGGAGGAGGAGGAGGATGACAGTGGCCAGACTGAGGAAGAATGCCCGGGGGCAGCTCCCCCGGAGTTGCAGGTGGAACTGAGAGGGGTGCTGCTGGAGGAGCAGAGGACCGAGGAGCCCACCGCCAGCGTTGAGGAGGGCGGTCAGGTCACGTTGTACGTTCTCACCGGAGGTTTATCACAAGCAGGGGAGGACTAGGATGCTGCTCAGCAGCATGGAATGCAGGTGGTTTGACTGCTGCAGTCCTGCATACACGTCCTATACATGACGGGGCATTCTAAAGGAAAGGATGCGTACTCCATGATGACCCATTTTGACTATCAGCCTATGTTAGGTAAACCTGTTTTTATGTGTTTTTTTGTTTACTGATGTTGAGCCTGTGGATAGTCTGTTTTCCAGTATTGATTATTATTTCCAGGTTAATTGTTGTATCTTACAGTGTAACATATTCAGACAGTTGGATGCTATTGGTGCGCTGCCTAGTGGGCTGCCATTCTCTTTTAGATGGTAATTCTGTCCCAGATATTCAGAAACACATCAGCCTCACCTTTCTGAAGAATGGCGTGCTGGCGTTAATATTCACCAAAATGTGTGGAATCCAGCTAAGAGGGCATAAGAGGGCTCAGTGTGTATTTTTTAATTATGCTTCATCTACATCTTAAATAAAGTTATGACACAAAATGTTTGCAAAATTCACATTATCATTTTTTTTGTCTTATTCAGATGTATTTAATGTTGCACAGAAAGAAAATGTGTCTTTAGTGGTGCACACAGTATTTATTCATTTTAACAAGTCAGTAAGAGGAATATGCATCATTTAGATTTAAATCAAATGCTTCACAGGTAGCTGCATTGATAGTATTTACTGACTGTACTTCATTATGGCGCCCCCTGCTGAATCTAACTGCTCTACTGCAGCTCTATTTTATTATTGTATCGGCTCTGCTAAACTAGACATTTTATGGATCTAAAATGTTGACAAACAGCTATAAGGTGACTGAAATATTGCTCTAGTATTATTCACTCATAAACTAGATAGACTGTTTTAAGGTACACTTCTACTTTCACTTCTACTTTCCTCCTTTTGATAAAATAATATATTCAACACAAAAATGGGCACATATTGTTTATTTGTTTTATCCTACTACTCAAAGGTACGTACTTACAATATCAGTGATTTTGATATTCAAACAACCTGAATGTGATCTTCTCATCAGGTGACCTATAAATCATGACTTGTGTCTGTCGCAGCATGGCATACAGTACGTAGTGGCATTAGCAGTGTGTAGAAGATTAGGCAGCGCACAGAGCTTAGTTGAAGTGTTACTTACTGCTCTCTGCTTCTTCACTCTGCAGTCGGTGAACTCAGCTCTACTGGGACGGCTTCTTATGGCTTCGTGCCTGTTGACTTTGCAAGAATGATGTATAGAATGTTGCTGGACAGCAATATAACTTAGACGCAGCTCCCAGATCCATCTGCAGTTATTTTCACAGGAACTGATTGCATCTGAAGATGGACGCCATGAGGTTATATCTACTGCTGTTGCTGATGCTTGGGTCCTTCCAAAGAGCCAATTCTCAGTTTCCTGGATGGATTGGTGAGGTGGAAGGTAGTGGTAAGACCTCCTATAACGGCAGTATGATGTTATTTTTCAATCATGCTTTGGCAATGGGTTCCTCTCTATAACAACAATAACATATTTCTTTATTTTGGCCTTGAATCCTAGAAATATTTCCAAATTGAAGTTTGCACAAAATTTTTAGTGTATTATATGAATATTTGTAATTAGTCCAGTTGTGATGTATGAAAAAAGCTAATGAACACATTTTACTGTAGGTGAGACAGAATGGATTCCCCAACCAGATTTCAGAGACGACATATACTGGTCCGGGTCAGCGCCCCTTTGTTTAGCTGGCTGTATGGCGCGACACGAGGAGCTGAGGAGAGATCGCTGTGGAGACTCCAGCTGCTGCTGGCTCGGCCAGAAGTCCCTGTGCCGAGGTAAGACTACCACATCAATGACTGACATTAGATAGGAGTCACTTTGTCTGATCAACCTGTTATGAAGCTTTGTGTCATGCTTTGCGAATGCATTTCCTTTGCATTGTCTGGCAGTGAACTGTGGGACACCAGATGTGGACTATAATGGAGTGGTTTATGGTAACGACTGGTGGGTGGGCTCTGTGGTGAGGTACACCTGTCACTCTGGCTTCATGCTGGTGGGAAACCCAACCAGATTCTGCCAGCCTAATGGCCTCTGGACCCCGAGACCTACCTGCCTCAGTGAGTAAACACAGATCCCATGATCCCTTATGAACCTTCTAGCTTTTGATATGACCTCCCTCTACATGCCTTTTTAGGAATGTGTCAGCGGGGACGCATTGAAATCAGTGAGAGGGAACTAAATGGGACGTGCAACTCCACCTGTGCATATAAGAGCTACTTCGGCCCCCCAAAACGAGGCTGCTCTCGGATAGACAACTGTATGAAGAAGGAGACTGGCTGGAAGCGGTTCTTTGCACAGTGCGTCCCTTGCATTTGTGACTGCGCTTTGTCATGTGGTGAGTAGCTTCCTCATCACACGGTCTAGCATAAATGATGAACTGATGCAATGCTGACTCAGTGCAAATACACTTAATTCATTTATGATTGCTTTCAACCTGCATAGCTGTCTCTCTGTCATGCAAAGAACACCTTTGTCTTTTTATTTTTTAGCATCTACAGGCTAAAATATGGAGAAAACAGTATGTTGGCTGTACAGTGAGACATCAGATGAAGAAGAAATACACAGACAGCTTGTACACGGCAGAGCCACGCTATGTTTTTGCTGCTTCATCCAATTGTGTGGACAAATCAGTGGACCAAAATCTGTATGTCTTAAGACATTGAATTAATCTGTCTGGCACACTGAAACCTACAATGTCTCCTTGATTTCTAAAGATAAGATTTTACACTGTGACAAGAAGATATCAGTTCCTGAGGATCAAATCCCTGAGAGTCAGGGGTGAATCATCAATCTGTGTGATGTAAGGGTAGCAACGGGGTCAGAAAAGAAGTCTTTGAGGCCGGGTCAGACTTGGGTCAAATAATTATTTGAAATACTTAAAATAAAAAGTTTTACCTCAAGTGCCAAGTGGTGGTCTGTGTTTGATAAGAAGCTTGTTTGGGTTAGGCAAATGCTATCTCACAGGATGCACAGTATTTGGTTGCGCAGACAGCACTTTCTGGTTTAAATGAACTTGGTATTATAATTCTATGTCACAATTTCTACCCACCAGGAATATCTCGCATGCTTTCTTTTAACATGCGTCTGTAAACATGTTTGCATTTCTAGTGAGAGGAAGGAATGAAGTCAAGGAGAAAAGGATGTGAAACCACAGAGATTAGTGTCACTGCTCGTCGCTCCTCCTCTGTCCATCTGTCTTGGAAGGAGATGAAAACGTAATCGTGTTACAAAGGGAGGAGCTTTGGTTCGGGAGCTCAGGAGTCAGTTAACACGAGGAGTGTTGAAAACTTATTATAAACATGATTTTTTTTTTTTTAGGAAGTAGACCATGTTAACTTTTTAATATGTAAATCATCTACTGTGGAAAAAAACACAAAAATATAAATGTTTTTGTTGCAAAACCAAATCTTTAATTTTATAGAGATGGATTGTATCAGCGTGAAATGATGCATCTGGAAGGAAGAAAAGGATTGTGCTCCCCTATCTGAAGTCAAAGCATCCACACCTCCTTTGCAAATACCCATTTCATTTCAAGTTTCAAGTTTTCGGTGTCGCAGACTTAATTGACTGGATTATTGTGCTGGATTCTTTCGAGTCAACCCAGAACCTACTTGGTTGAAAACAGAAATTCAGAGTTGGAATCTGCAGTATAGTTTCCTCAAACACTTTAAGTTGTCATCAGCTGAAGAATGATGCCTCTCATAACATCTCACTTTGCTGTGATATTCAACCTTTCTGCCCTCAAACAATTTGGACGGACAGCAGACGTCCTGGTATGTGACATGTTTCTTCTTATATTGTCTCTGTGGTCTTTAATGTTGTATTACTTTGTACATTTTTCTCTCTGTGGATTTGATAAATGAAATTGCTCCTGACTGCCACTAGATGTTGCTGTTTTGTTTATTCTCACACATCAGGTCACAACATTTACCTCCCAATGCACTTATAGGAACTAGATACAGCCAGAAATGCCAAAAAATAATGAAGTTTGCTTCTCTTCCACATCTGATCCTGAAGAGTTTCTTCTGAACAGCTGGTTCATCACAGTTGGCGCCAGGTGCTGAACCTGAGGATGATGTGCTCATTTGCTTTAGGTTTGTAGCAGCCAATTCCTGCGAAGAGGGACACGTTTGGATCAGTAACTTAAACATTAAGGTTCATTCATCAACACAGATTCTGAGAGGTTCAGTGCTCAGTTGACATGGTGCTCTTGCATTAATAGCAATTGTGAAAATAATAAGGAACTAATAATGCATCTTCTTTAATCCAAAACCCAAACAGGCACTCAAAACGAACCGATAATTATGTTGTTGCATCGCCTGCTCATGAACAGCAATAATCCCACCAAATATATTCAATTGAATTCAAACTTTATTTCAGACTCGCACGAGGAGGGTCCATAGTAATAATAAAAAGATAAGATTAAAGATAGAGTGAGTTATATCGTGTCAACAATAATATTTTCGAATAATCACACCAGAGGACATCTTGAGGCAAGTAAGTGAAAATACAACCATGTCTCCTGTCTCATTACAGCTCATTAAGTCAGATATGTTGCGTTGAATCTCTGGGTAGGAGACTCACCAACATCCAGTCTGCTGTACTCTCCTGAGCTTTCTGACAGGATCTCCCAGTAAGTCTGCTCGCGCTCGTTTCCAGCTACTCCATTCACACTCTCCAGTAACAGGCCAAAGTCTGGGTCCTCCTTCACAGTGAACCTGGCCACAAACATAGAGAGTGTCAGGACATCTGTCCACAGCATAAATATAATCACAAGCTTGCAAAGGAGAAACGGCCGAGCCACCTTTGGGAATAAATGATGTTATGAAAATAAAGGGAACGGGTGGTCTTACTTGAAGTCCTGCTGTGTTTCCTGCAGTCTCCTCAGAGCGCCCAGCAGCACACCTCCCTCTACCACAGAGCTGAAATGGGACTCAGGAGTCATGTTAGACAGGTCATTCTCCACAGACAGTCGGATAGGAAGAGTCGCCTGACCTGCACACGCATGTTATATTCAGTTATAGTGACACTTTGCATGATACATGCACACAAAGGTGGGTTCAAGTTATATTTTCTTATATATTTACCTGTTTCTGTGAGAGCTCTTTGTGTTAGCAGCAGAAAAAAGCCCACAGAGAGGAGAGCAGTTGTCCTCAGTGCCATCCTGTCAGATCTTGTTCCTCAGATGTCGATTAACACTTCATTCAGCTCAGTACCTATAGTGTGCCTGCCTATCCCTCTTTTACGAGCACATACTGCAGTCCTATAGAAAACCTTTACTCCTGCAGCCACCATGTCGCTTTGCAAAGATGTCTTTGTTGAGGTTAAATATTCACAGCCTGAACCAAAAGCTAACATGAGCGTTTGCTCTTATGTGGCAGTCCGTCACTGTTGACGTGTGCTTTATGAATAGAGAACCACCGTTATCTCTGAGGTGACTTAATGATCATGTAGTTGATTAATGATCTTTCCTTGTGGCTATGATTCCTCACAGGGCATGAATACAAATGGTTGGTTGATCTTTGATAACTTATGTATGCAAACGCAAGCCTATTCTTCAGAGAATGTAAGAAAGGTCGTATCTCCTTCCTCGGGGCAAATATTACATTATGCAATCAGGATTTGGCCTTTTAGCTAGAATGATGGATTTAATTAGCACCTCACGTGTACCTATTGCAGTCTTGTCAATCAGTCAAGCTTCAATGCATCACATATACTCAAATAACAGCATCCATCTTTATTTTTGACACTGACTTGTCTCTAATCACACCAAGATTGAGCTGTAGAACAACATAACAAGAACAAAATGTGTTGCAACACAGTGTAAGATATGATGATTGATAATGACTGGCCTATGTGCAGTGTGATGGATTCAGGTTTACATGTGTTACAGCGTCTCTGTCTGAGAAGATGGCCCTGGTTTATAATGCATTTATAAGGGAGCCATATATCACACAGAGAGAGATGGGTTGCTGTGCTGAAATTGCTCACGTTACGACGGGTCGTTTTAATAAATTGGTCCGATTAAGAGGCAGGTGCAATTGTCTAAAAATGTTTTGGATTTCCTCTCAGGGGTGATGTAAGCCATGTAGCCCCCGCTTGAACGCGAGTAACCCCGGCTGTTTTACCGAAAATAACCCGGGCACTGCAGCATCAGCACCAGGCAGCTGCGCAGGTGCGGCCTTTAAAGAGACAGCGGGGCCTACACATTCCACATAATCCTTCCTCAGTATTTACACAGACTGTCAACAATAGTGCAGTGACGACGGTGGAGCCGAATTTATCCTCTGTATCAGTATGTGGCAAGAGGCTAAATAGAAAAGTAGCTACTATCCACAGCGGAGCTTTATCCTAATTTCATTGGGTTATTCCCATGTCTCTCATTTCCCCAGAGACAAGTGGCCTCAGAATAGGAAATGGAATACGTAAAAGGTTTAAATTGGCATCTGAGCGGCTCATTTAATGAAACAGACTGTGGCATCAACCTGATCTAAATTCATTTAATCAACTGTGAATTAAATCCAACTTTCAGCTGTTAAATCGCTGTAATATCTTTGCAATGTCTTTACAGGGACTTCAATTTTAAATTTTTTTTTTATTTCAATTCATTCTAAAAGATCAGGATGAGGATTAGCGAGCGAGGATTACCACAAAATCAAAACAGTATTTTCCCCCCCGTCCATTAGCATCCTGTCAGCAACGCCCTGCATCCCAGACCGGCGTGCGTACCACACAGACGCACTAACCGGCAAGAGGATATACGTTGGCTGCTATATCGAGCTGCTGCTGCTGCTGCTGAAGCATCTGCAGCGCTGTTTGGCTGTTTTTGTTCCAGATGTCAGAGACAGAGAGGAGATTGTCACCAACGCCACTAATGAGGATGTGTGTGGGTATTTCGATGCCAGTTCGGATGGAATGGATTCACTGAAAGGAATAATCCCACCGAGGAAGACAGACAACATGACAGGCATCCTGTTCCCCTGACGATTCTCGGGGATGCAGTTATAGTTTGGGGCCGGACATGGTTTTAATCTGGGGAGTTGCTGTAGTGGATGCGGGATGGTGTGCGCCGCACCCCGAGATATTTTGATAAGGACAACACAGCACTTTCCTTTAATGCCTCTCGACCGATACGGATTTTTCCTGGACTGTGGCGCACAGTGAGCATCTTGTTGTTGTTTTTTTACCGGCTGGCACGGTTTGGGGACCTTCTGATGTAGAGGGATTGTGCTGTTTCGTCTGAAAGGATCAACTGAGCACTGTTGCTCTCACCCAGAGAGGAGAACCAGGGCTGAGCTGCTCACCTGGTCATTTCAACACACAATATTAAGTATGTGCAATGCCTGCCTGCGTGTGAGTGAGTGTTCGAGTGTACACGTGCATGTGCATGTGCAATGCAACACACAGCAGCAGCCTTACTGCATGTGTCCTCAGAATTATTTATGACTCATCTACCTTTAAAAATAAAAAAAGAAGTCACCTCTCCCTACTGCTCTGTCATTTTACAGCCTAAATATTGTCTGCTGTTTTCGTTCTCATCAGTTTGTTGTTAACAGGTGCTTTTTGAAGAGCTGGCAGCTCCCCCATCACTGACAAGTCACTGCAGAGCACAGAGTCGACACACCACTGCAAAGCTATACATTTATTAACCATATTTCACTCCCTGGAGACTTTTACAATGCCTGTGTGTGCTCAAATGTCCTTGCTTATAGGGGACGCACATGAGGGAACATCAAGGCCTTCAATCTGACTAAGAAGCCATTAAAGCCCGTCTGTGTTTTACTGAGCTTATATGCAGACTTGTAATGGAAATTCACTAATGGCAGGGTGATCAATAGAAGCCATGGTCAATTTCCTTCACTGGCGCTCTTCACATGGGGAGGTTTAACTGCAGATATACAGTATGGATAGTAGTAAGAGAGACTACATGGCATGGCAGCAGTGGATGTACAGCGATTGTGTGTTCAAACTTGATACGAGTTTTGATTTTTTTAAATTCTGCTTCTTAGTCTCTATTTTAGGTTTGCTTTGCTCCATAACTCTTTGTCTATGATGAATGTTGTCATATGTGTTAGTATTTGTTATATAACCTAGTGAATGGTGTCACAAAATGTTGTATTTTCACGAGGATAACTGTCCCTGGATGAATCAGTAATCCATGTCTGACCCAAACAGACATCATGTATATCTGTGTGTCCCCATGACTTCTTTATCTGCTCAAAGATGTTCAAAGTCCTAAAGTGTTTGGGTCGATTTTTATGCCAATGTCAGGAGTGCATGTACACAAAATAGGTCATTTTCAACTGTTTTCTAACTTTTTTTGATAGAATCAGCTGTTTTGTATGTTAGCAGTGCACTTTTATTATTCATAAGGCTATTACACACAATGTATTTACATTTACACACACATCTGATTCGATTTCCTGAGCATTTAAAAATATGGCAACTGAATGTCGTGCTGTTACACCTCCTGACATCTTCAGTACGCTGATATTGGTGAAACAAAATGGTTCAGTTTCAGATTATTGTCAAGCTAATGGATCAGCAGCTACTACATATCATAAAAGAGACTTCAGACAGGCCGCCTCTAAAAGGAAATTTATGTGAATCAGCAGTATAAGCGTGCTGCAGGACTGAAACCAGATCCTGACTCCTCACATTTAGAATCTCATTCCCCTCAGCCAGCCAGTTCATAAAATAAACTATAATCAGATGATACTAAGCACCTAGATTCAAGATGGTGTCTGCAGTCATCAAAAATCACTTCTTCAACACACCTTTGTGTCCTTACATCTCATGCTGAGGCACCAGTTTTCTATGAATCAGTCAACCAACTAAACAAAGGAACCAAAACCGATCAATGAATTGTTCATTTAAATCTGCATCTGATGCTCTTCTTGTGTGAACATGTGAGGCTTCTTTTCAGAAGCGGGAGAGTGGAGTTGAGCTTGGAAACACTTGTAAAGACTGACATGTCATGTCCTTCTTTGCATCCTTCCAGCATGGCCGAGAGGACACTGGAACAGGGCTCCGTCAGCATCCCCATGGAGGAGACCAAACTCCAAGGCGGAGCGCCTCCGGAGGCGCCACTGCTCATCCACTTGAAGAAAGTGGAGAACCACATCACTGAGGCTCAGCGCTTCTCCCACCTCCCACGCCGCTCTACTGTGGACCTGGAGTTCAATGAGCTCTCGTACACCATCCGCGAGGGTCCCTGGTGGAGGAGGAGAGGTACTGCATAGCTCAGTTCACATAGTAACCATGATGGATGAGCGAGCATGCACCACCCATGAAGATCAATATCTGGAGTGCAGAAATTCCTAGGGAGCCATCTAAAAGCCTGACATATAAGACAAATATTGTTTTTTGTCTCAGTGTTATTCTGCCTCTCTTGCTTTGCTCTATTGTTCTGACACATGTAGCCCAGCCCTGTCCTCACACACACACACACACACACACTCATACTTTTGCAGACTTCCACCATGTTTTAGCAGGCAGTGTGCTTGTATAAGCTTTGCTGCAATCAGCAGAGTTTAGACATAGTAAATAATTTACGCTCGCAGGTTGGCAAACTGCTTGCCTCTCTTGTCCCTGTGTCGTCTGACGATGGGCGGTGAGTCAGGCCCACGATTGATCTACTCATGAAATATGAACAGCATTTCAACTCACCACCTATATTGATGATGAGCCTCCAAACTTTGGTCGTTTCTGCTTGTCAACTAAACCGCCCTCTGTAAATGTGTAGCTGCTCTTGTATATTTAGCAGGGTGAGGATGGTGGACTTTAGAGGAATCCTTTATTCACATAGCATCCTTAGGAGAGGCCCTACATTATGCATTGCAGGTTGTCTTGTGTGTGATTTTCAGTCTTGTGTAATATTGATGTGCATTATGAAAGTCTGGCAGAGGAGTGTTTGTTGTTCCCCCTGTGAAACCTGATGTTATGGAGAGTAGGAATGAGGAGCATCAGAAAGTGCTTGATGCCGATGCTTTTTGCTTCAGTGGTCTCGTCTAAATCAACCTGTGGTTTCTGCTGTTGTTTGTGTTGTCTCTTCAGGGCGCCTGCTTCAACTCATCAGGCTGTTGATGTGTGAGCAGGAAGTGTCTTAGCTTTTACTAATTAAGATGTGCCTTTCATAGAGAGGCTCGCCTGCCATTTTACTCTCCTTCCAATCTGACCCAACCTCCCGTCATATACTTGTACATCCAGCTCTTTACAACCCCATTCTGCCTCTCCAATTACCTCTGCCACTCATACAGTAATATAATCAGGGTGTTGCGCTTGCATTTGCACATGAACTGTAGCTTATACTGAGGGGCTTGTTGGTGTTTGTGTCTCATTTGACAAGCTAAGCTCAGAGCTGATTCTCTGCAATTCCTGTCTGCCGAATCAAAGCTGTGAAAGGTATAATCACACAGAGCTTGAGGCTGTTGTTCTGCTGTGGCCTTTGGTAGTCAGAGATTATTTCTCCTTGAAAAGAAAATACATAATTTTATGTCATTTCTGCTTAACGCCATGTAATTACAGCTGATAGAGGAAAGGGGATGACGTGACCGAGGAGCCTTGAACCCATGATGTCATTTGTAATTCAAAGTGTTTGAGTCTTTGAGACAATGACACCATACTTATGAGTCACTCCTTATAATGTCTGTGGCCAATAGGAAGAGATTATCGAGGAAGATAATGTAAAGCAGTGAATGTAGAATTGTTTATTTTATTGTAAAAGGGCTCAGGAAGGTTAGGTGATGTATGAGCTGCCCACCGTCTGCATTAGTTATAGGTTCTTCTTGGTCATTTATCCCTGTTAGCTTGTTGTTGCTGGGACCTGCTTTCATGTTTTGGGTATTCTCCTCCTGTTGAGGAATTCTCCTAACTGGTGAAACTCTGGCCCAGTCACCGCATGGGAAGGACAGGAAGAGGGAGCGAGAGCAGGAAAAGGTTTACATGCCTCTAGGTGATATCAGCTCTGCATTTTGCTGTGTACTGCAATTTAGTCTCTGCTCCTGCACTGCTGAATTGTTAGGAGGAAGAGGAGCGCGGTCATCTTTTCCGATAAAATCACAACTTCTACTCAACATGCTCGATGCTGCTAAGACAGTTCTCCTTTTAAAATGCATCGCCATGCACACGATAACTCAAATTTATGACGCAAAGTAGCCCATGCTGCTTCACTACTCACGTTTTGTCGTTTTCTTGCGGGATGGTTATGAAAATGTATGATTAGGTGTAATTAGATTTAAATGTGAAGAAGCCTTGTATTTGGTTATTTATCCTGTTCTGTTGTAGACGATAGGATCAGAAAAAGTACAACAGAAATCAAAGCGAGGCTCAACGTATTTGTCATGTGAAGAATGGTAGCTGTTTACAGAGTCTGAGGATGATGTCTGTACTAAATGTCCTGATGTGAGAGGGTGGACCATTAGACCATGATCCAAGGACATCAGACAGATCATTTAGCTTGAACTGAGTTGATTTATACAGTTATAAGTCGTTCAAATAGCTTAACTTAAACTATAACTCCACTGACTTAACACATCGAAGTCTGTTTACAGGTCTTGTAAAGTAGCACATGTGAAAAAGTTGTATATAGCCTTTTGTGTCTCCAGAAGGAGCTGTGCAAAGTCTGAAAAAGTGCCTTAAGTGATGTCACTTGAGTCAGCTTCAGTTGTAGCTGAAGACTGGACAAGCTTCCCAGACGTCTGTAGCCGTTCGTGTCTGCTTGTGGTTATCAGCTCGAAAGCTACATTAGCCGCAACTAGCATAACACCCGAAACCTCCGTCCAAACTGTCGCTAGTCGAGTTGCATCGTGGGTTGTGTAGGCACCAGGTTTTGACAAGGAAGAAGAAAAAAATTTAGTATGATATTTAGTTGTACTTCTGTAACATCCACCAACATGCAGAATTGAAATGGTAACTAAATGGAGTGCTCTTTTTAAACATTCTATAATGTGCACATGACAGCATTTGATCACAACAGGTTGTTATTCTGTTGTGATGAAATGCCTTTTCTATGGGGCAACCACTGCCTGGCTGTGGTGTGTATGTTTGTATAGAGTCAATTAAACAAAGTGAAGACAGAATATGCTAATGTTAAACAGGTACTCAAATTTGATCACAGAATTTGTTTAGACAGTCCAGATTAGAATGATTTTAATGAAACAAACATTGATCAAGTGTGAGGGAAGGGAACTATGCTTTTCTTTAAATCATACCGCTTTATGGAAACGTGATAATCCTGGTGTGAGAATTGAGTTGTCATTTGTGTCAAGGGCTTCCATTTGAGGCATGTGATAACCCCACCTCAACCGTGACTCATAATAATTTATCGAACAATTACTTTGATATTTCCTACGAGATCAGACTCGATGTACACTGTCACATGCTGTTAAATCGGTGTGTCTTTGACAGGGAGGTGACTGAGGTCAGCTATACTCTGTGGCTCTCGTGAGACTGGTTGATCAGGATGTGTTCGCAGCCTCCGACGGATAAGGCCATTATTATGCACAGGGTTGGATCATCAGTATGCACCACATGCCAGAGCAGGGCTGCTTCACTTACAGCAGGCTGCTCTGCTGTCTAAATGGAGGCCTTCTGATGTAATAACCCTGCGTGGGAGGAGGGGGCACTGCCATTAGGCCACTTTACTCATAGAGTGAGGGTTAAGGGGGGCTGGCAGCTCTGCTGAGCCCCTTACACAGCTCGAGACAGGAAGAAGCATCCCTGCAGAAATGGGTGAGGCGAGGGGCGACGGCGAGACAGGATACTGACAGCGCTTTTTAACTTTCCATATCTGGAAGCTTTCAGATTGTCCGTTCTAAAACTGGTTTGCATCGTGAATAAAAACCTGAACCATCTTCATTAGAAGGCCATACCACTTCAGCCATTGTTAAAACCACTGCAGGGAGGTAATGTCTGTGGTTTTTCTGTTGGCGCCACTGAGGAAGCCATGATCTTAAATCTTTCTGTATGTCGTTTCTTTAGTTGTTTTTTACAGTGATGTCTTGCAGCACACCTGATGCGCAGCTCTCCTAAAATACTGTGAAATCTATTAATCTCGTATGATTGACTGCTCTGCTTGCTCTGCCTGATGGTTCCCAGTGTTCAGTATTAGCAGTCAGTGACTTCCTCTGCTGGAGTGAAATTAGGCTCGCTGTCTGCATAATTATAGTATTTTAAGAACTGAGTGTCACGATGCGACACGGCTCAGTAAGTTCCATAATATATAAAATATAAAATATACAGTAAATTAACTAAAAATGTCATTTCGTTCCTCAACATTTGACCTGTAGTGTGTAAGATGGTGCAGAATTCAATAACATGTTTTCAGCTTACTTTTAACCATCTTTGTTTTGATAGATTATTTCACTTTTAAATTATTTATGGCTCTTGTGTTGAATCTAGCTCTCAAAAACTCAATCTTTTATACATCTTGTTTTTGTGCTTGTATTTTTCCATCTTTACTCAATGAGCTTTTTACTGGTCTTTTTATTTGTCCTCTTTGTCTGTGATTACTTGTGTATGTTCAAAATACACTTCAGAAATATTTTGTAGATCTTGTAACAAATGTGAGTCTGGTAAATGGGCTAGAATAGTAAAAAATAACACATTTTTTGAAGCTCATTGTTTCAAATCTTTCAACACCATACAAAGATACTAAATATAAATGTCTGAGAATGATTGAAAAGAAATATTTCAGACCAATTAGAGCACTATAAATAACAGCTTTTCCTCCTGTTTGCCAGGTTACAAAGCCCTCCTCAAGTGTCTGTCTGGAAGATTCAAAAGCAAAGAGCTGATTGGCATAATGGGGCCTTCTGGAGCTGGGAAATCCACTCTGATGAATATTCTGGCGGGATACAGGTGAGATGTGGAAGATCATACTTTTGACGTAATTCACTGCTTAGAAAATGTCTATAGTTACGTTTTCTGTTTGGAAACAGGGAGACGGGCATGAAGGGCCAGATCCTGGTGAATGGTCGACCGAGGGACCTGAGGACCTTCAGGAAGATGTCCTGCTACATCATGCAGGATGACATGCTGCTGCCACACCTCACTGTGAGGGAGGCCATGATGGTGAGGTCATCTAAAGATAAAAAAATAACAGCTAAATACCTCATTAAATCCTAATGTTCAATCGACTTCTGTCTATCTTTTAGGTTTCTGCCAATCTGAAACTGAATGAGAGCATGCAGGTCAAAAAAGAGCTTGTAAGTCTGAATACATTTCAATTTACAGAATTATTTTTAGCAGCAGGTGGGCAAGACAATAGAAATTTGTCAAAGTAGTGCTCAGCTAGAAGTCATTATGGGTGAGCCAGCCTGCTTTATGATAATAAACATAATAATGTATCCTGTTTTTTAAGAATCCGATTCACTGAATTAGCCAAATACAGTTATTTTAATTTGGTTACTTTATAGATGAAAGAACAATTTGTCCATTAATATCACGTGACTTCCTATATATGGATAACTAAAAGTATTTATGCATCAACATTATGATATAAGGTCACATGTACCATGATTGTGTATTTTATCCTTACTGGCCCCCATACGTTCAGTTATGTGCATCATCGTGTTACCACATCTGCTTCTGTTTGTGTCTCAGGTGGATGAGATCCTGACTGCTCTGGGTCTTCAGGAGTGTGCTCAGACACGCACCAACTGTCTCTCTGGAGGCCAGTGTAAACGACTGGCCATCGCCCTCGAGCTGGTCAACAATCCTCCTGTCATGTTCTTTGATGAGCCCACCAGGTAGGATATTGCTTGGCTGGTTTGAATGTGTGATATCCCAACATAAATACAGATTAAACAATGTCTCTGTGGTTTTCTGTCTCGTCTTGTGTCCCATCCTAGTGGTTTGGACAGTGCGTCCTGCTTCCAGGTGGTTTCTCTCATGAAGTCTTTGGCTCTGGGAGGACGGTCAATTATCTGCACCATTCACCAGCCCAGTGCCAAGCTCTTTGAGATGTTTGATAAGGTAACTTGAGTGCTTCTAGGGCTGGACACATTTATCTTTCCATTAACTGCTGCTCAGACCAGGGCTCTACAGGTTAGCATGATTCATTTTATCCAGCTGACAAGCAGCGCAGCAGTCGATACACAGCCCTGTTGTTTTGTCAGTTGTTCATATATTATTCAGACAGTCCGTGTGTTGAAAACAATGTTGATTACGTTGTACCTGTGTTCCTCCTCCAGCTGTACATCCTCAGTCAGGGTCAGTGCATATACAAGGGCACAGTCCCGTACCTCATCCCTTATCTGAAGAACCTGGGCCTCCACTGTCCAACGTATCACAATCCTGCTGACTTCAGTAAGTCAAGCAACTCCTTTAGTACAAGCGTGTGTCTGTGTTTGTCAGTGTTTTTGTTCTTACCAGCGTGTCCTCTCTGTCCTCAGTCATTGAGGTGGCGTCAGGGGAGTATGGGGATCTTAATCCAGTGCTGTTTGAGGCTGTCCAGGGTGGACTGTGTTCCGAGGAGGGCAAGAAGAACTCCAGAGACAAAAATGGCTCTTCCTCTCCCTCTCATTGTCCCACTGTGAGTGGCACCACCCCCCTCACCTAGCACCACAGCTATATGTTTTAGATTAACACACATCATAGCCTCACATCACGTAGTAATCAAAAAATGCAAGCCCTTTAACCACAGAACACTGAAAATGTCTCACTTTAATAATGTCAAAGAATTGTTGGAAGACAGGAAATTGCTTCAGACTTCATCCGTTTCCTTCAGTGATTTCTGATGGATTAACTGCTTCCATTAAGCAATAAGGGATGTACTCATTTACATGAAACGTTAAATTTCTATATTTCAAATCGGCAAAGCCACAATGTGAAATGCTCAATTCTGTCCTTATTAAACAAGATGAAATAAAGTAGCGGTGGTAGCGTCTATTTTGACCAAAAGTACTCTAATAACTTAATTTTTTAAAAGTTTTAAATAAGAAATCGCAGCCAGTAAAGGAACCCCAAAATGAAACACACACTGAACTGTGTTGAATTAAAATCAAATACCCTGTAACCTATTCCTGTACACATCATCCAAACTGTTCCCCCTCTCCTCCACTCCATCGATCTTTCTATCAGCCTCTCTCAGCTTCCTCTCACTCGCTCTTTCTCCGCCCCATAAGTCACCTTTGATAAGAGCATCAGCTAAATACTAAAACTGTAAATGTAAACCACCAAGAGCTCTCTGATATACGATTACTCCTGTATGATGCAGTTTGGCCCTTCTACGCCTTAAAGTATTTTATTAGTTTATTGATCTTTTTCTGTTGCCCTTTCTATCTTGTGTTTTCTGTGTAGTCATCAGTAACCTTTACACTAATAGCCAGAGATTGTGATGTGTTTCATTCTTATATACGGCCATCTCGTCATTTTCTGACTAAAACCTCCAAACTTTCATCTACTTTGATAACATGATTCAAGATATTGTTGCAACTAAAGTGACCTTCCACTCCCACTCAAAGTATCTGCCGTCATTCATTATGTGGTGCAGACACAGTGGGCATTGTGTGGTTAGAGGTTTAATTCCTTTTGGGACAAAATGTTTGTCTATACTGACATTATAACATTGTTAAGAGAAAATGAATTACCTCTTCAGCATCAGATTAGGGACGATTTGAATACATTCTGATTCATGAACTTAAATATCATATTTATTACGTGATGTAAAATACACTTGCAATTTAAAACAAAACAAAAAACATATTAAATAAACAACCAGACTATTTGTATTCCTATTTTCACAACATGACATAGTAAAGGGTATGATTCGTCTTTCAAAGGTTGTCTTGTATCTGTGTACTGTATATTGTATATATAAATATATGTATTTAAGTGTATATTATTTACATAATTAACTCCTTGTTCTCACTGTCTTTCTCCACAGGACACAGGAACACTTGAGAAACATAGCTTTGCCACCAGTACATTCACACAGTTCTGCATCCTCTTCAAAAGAACTTTTGTAACAATATGCAGAGACATGGTAACATTATTATTGTATGGTCTATATCTGCTCAAACTCTGTAAATAGCAAAGCCTATCATAGTAAAAACAGGTTTAGTTAGACTCCTGATATCAATCAAAAGGCTTTTGAGTTGTGTTGATGTTTATTTTGTGTTTTAAGGTGCTGACCCACCTCAGGGTGATGTCCCATATTTGTATTGGAGTGCTGATTGGCCTGCTTTATCTCAACATTGGAAATGATGCCAGCAAGGTCTTCAACAACACTGGTTTCCTCTTTTTCTCCATGTTGTTCCTCATGTTTGCTGCCCTGATGCCCACCATCCTAACCTGTAAGATGCGGAGTCTCGGGAGAGATGGGAAACATTGATTTGCTGTTGTTGTTTTTTCTGGTTGAAGTGGAACGTTGTTTTTTTTTAACACTGCTGTTGTTCCACAGTTCCTCTGGAGATGTCCGTGTTTATGAGGGAACATCTCAACTACTGGTACAGCCTGAAGGCCTATTATTTGGCCAAAACCATGGCTGATATACCATTTCAGGTAATATTCAAATGATCGAGCACATATTGGTTTGGACATGACTATACAGTATATTTCAAATTAGCGACACTACAAAATCTCTTCTACAGGTGCTTTGTCCAATCATGTACTGTAGTATAGTGTACTGGATGACTGATCAGCCTCCAGAGGCGGCTCGCTACCTGCTCTTCATGGCCTTGTCCACATCCACGGCCCTGGTGGCCCAATCCCTAGGTCTGCTTATAGGGGCTGCATCCACGTCTCTTCAGGTAGGCCAACCTGCACACTTTTAAGTCCCCCTCCTCTAGAATATGTGTTTTGACTTTTGTAACTTCCCCTGGGTGTTTGACCTTCATTGTGCAAGGAAACTTGAAACCTTCTGTGCACATACACTGAGAATGAGCTTTTTAATGAAGTAGGAGCCATCATTGTCTCCAGTAGTAAGAGTAATTGATTACAGTTTTGTGGAGTTAGAAAGAAGTGGGAAAAACTCTGTGACCTGCTCCTCATTTCTGCTTGAGGGCAGTGGCTCGAATCTGCATTTGCTGCCACCAGCCATGAGTGGTCTGGTTGCATTGTGGGTAATGTGGGCGCCACAAAGAAGAATAAGTAATAAGACGATATCTCTGATTCTGCTGCATTGACTTTGATCCTTTCCTTAAACTGTCCATCGTGAGTCCAACATTGTTCTAGAAGTGCAATGATACATCTGGGCAGTATTCCTCTAAGTATCTTCTGACAATGTATTTAATTGAGACAGTTTTTTATTTGAATGTTACTCATTTGCTCCACAGGTAGCAACCTTCGTGGGTCCAGTCACAGCCATACCTGTACTACTCTTCTCTGGCTTCTTTGTCAATTTTGACACCATTCCCAAATACCTACAGTGGAGCTCTTATGTTTCCTATGTCAGGTACTGTCAGTAGTTTATGTAGTTCAAATTTCTAAGAGAGTTCAGCCACTATTTTTAGACTTTTGCTCAATTTATTTAGGCTATCTGTCTTTTTTTTTTAAATCTGAAATGATTTTCTTTAAATGTGGCTGGGTTTACAAGTAAAAAAATGTCGTCCTTCAGGTACGGCTTTGAGGGGGTGATACTCTCTATCTATGGGATGAACCGGTCGGAGCTGGAGTGTCCGGGCGTGGTGTGTAAGTTCCAAAAGCCAGAAGAGGTCCTGCAGCTGCTGGATGTGCAGGATGCGAAGCTCTACGTGGACTTCATTGCGCTGGGGGTTTTCTTCCTGGTCCTTAGACTGGCTACTTACCTGGTTCTACGCTACAAAGTCAAGTCAGAGCGGTAAGACGTCCAGATGATGGATTTGGACGCCTGCACATTACCCGGCAGTGTGGGATAGTAAGCAAACATATAGTCTCTCTTTCTCTGTCTTTACTTTACATACATGTACAAAAACAAACACAAGTCCAGCACATACAATCATCAGAAACTGCTGCACTACCAAACTGCACAGTATAATATGCTCTTTTAATCGGTTTGTTATTCAAGAAAAAAGGAAAAGTGTTGTTCTGTCTCCCATTCTTACATGTCCTTCAGGTAATAGTATTTTCCGCCCAGCATTACCTTCCAAAAATATTGTGTATCTGCACTATACATAAACAGAATACCCAACTTGGTATCAGAAAGCATGTGTCTTTAAACTGAGAAATTTGGATTTAGCCCCCGGGTTTATGGGGAGCCATGGTGACCAGGAGTGTCCAATAACGTGTAGCTTCTCAATTTAATGCCTCAAAGGATAATCCAAGGTTATCTTTGGATCAGAATCCCGTTAATTGATTTGTCATTGGACAGCACCCATGAAGATGGCACAGGAACACAATTTCAAGATGGATTCCCTCTTATTTCCATCAGGAAAAGTGGAAACTTTCAGCGTCAGAAAGCTTTTGTGCGGCTTCTCACTCCCCTGTAGGATCATCTCATCAGGTATCCTTTCCAAGATGCTGAACATGATGGCTTTTCTTTACGGAGTAGGACCTTAACAAACCGACATGCCAGTGGATGACTTTCCTCGCTTTCCATCTGCAGTGTGAATCATTTTTGCAGGACCTTCTGCCCTACCATTGAAGGTGGTAGAGTGTTTAGACGTGGATGAAATGTTCGCAAAAATGTCAAGTCTTATACAAAAGACCGGTGTGGCTTCACCCTGCAACCAGGCCTATGATTCCTGCTCCTTAATATAACACGTTTGTTTCCTCTGTAAGAGAGGAAGCATTCAGGGAACAGGGAGCAGATTGTGAAATCAAGCATGACTGCGGTTTCTAGCCTGATGCAGAGGACTGTTGCACAGAAGGAATGGTGTTTCAGGTGAAGTGCAACAGCCTATTCTGTAGTTCAAAAAAGTCTAAACGGCGTCGCTCTTTTGACACATTTCTTTGAACTGCTTGTTTCCACTGGTTGTATGACTCTTTAGCTGCCTCCACCCTAAGCTACGAAGGGAAATAACATTTTGTTCTCTCCTTCTCTTCTTCTTCTGCTTTGCTGATGTCTGACAAATGTGTTGTTGACCAAAACAATGCTAGATACTTGAAATGCTGGCTGGGCAGTTTCTGTGCCTCTGATCGAGAATGATTTGAGTTTCCTCTGCTTCATTATTTGTACATACACCTTATGTCAATGTACATGCCAGTTCACACACACACACACACACACACACACACACACACACACACACACACAGCTCACAAGCAAACAATGTTTAGAAGAGACCTCCTTGTTGCGGGGCAATGCAAATATTTTACAATAGACTTGCTATGAAATGTTTCTTAAACTATGCTACTTAGTAACCCTTATTATAAAGCATAAAATAATAAGTATATAATCAACGATTGTACAGTGAATATGTCATGCTGTAAACAAATGTACATTTGCACTTTTCAATGTTTGTTCTTTTTTATTTATTTGTATTTCATTTTATTTTTATATATCTATGTGATGCTTGAAAGTATAACGGGAAAACAGCAACCGAATGTTGCATGTTCACATTAGGAATGAAATTTATGAAATACAAAAATTTCAGAGTGAAGCGTAACGATTTTATTTCCCCATCCAAATGTATATATCCTGCCATGTTTGAGGAGATGCAAATCCTCTGCTTTCTGCCGAACATTTATAGAATACCTGTAATCGAGTGCGTCACCGCTGTAGACAAAAAAAGATAGAATCGGGAGTAAGAAGTACCGTAGAAATGTGTGAAATGTGCTGGAAGGCAGACAACTAAATGTATCATTATGTAGCTAAAGAGATTGGCGGTCTCTTTAGGAACAAACTGCATCAGTGAAGCAGATCAGTGATCGTAGACCTGCTTCACTGTTCAGCAGGTGGAGTCCTGCTCAGACAGAAAGCTGCAGGTGGAGGTTTGGATTCTGTCATTAATAGCAATAGTCAACATTGTGATGTTTAATTGTTATACCTCCCACTGCTATGGCATCAGCCAGTTCATATGTTTTATATTAAGACCTTGATATGAGGCCTTTCGTTCCTACCAGTTTTATTATGTGCAATAACCATCCAAAGGTGTTTTAACTCTATCAGGCCAATTTCAACAGAGGAAAATGTGAAATGTCTGTCTCGTTTTCATCTTTTCATTTTAGTTAGTGTTTTTGTTGCTTCTGTTCATTAACTCATTCGGTGGGTGTGTTTACTTTAATGGATGAACATCTTGAGGATTTAATTGGAGGGACAGACGCAGAATAATAATAGAAAAATGTACTGTAGACGGGTGCTAGATAAGCTAAAGCTACCTGGCAGATATTTCCATTTTAATGTCAGACCCCGTCAATTGGTTCTCGAGTTAATGGAGGACAACGTGTAGAGTGGGAGAAGTATTGCATAAAATCAGTTTTACTGTCAACACAGCAGATATATGTTTGAACTTAAAATATATTAAAATCCATGAGTTAATACCAGACCTGCAGGTATGACTTTGTATGGTAAAAAAAAGAGAAAAGAAACAGCCCCAACCCTGGAACAAAGCAGGGATAATTGTCAGTGTTGAAGTCATTAACCAGTCTGTCTCGTCCTGAAGTCTTAAGGCCTATGGCACAAAAAAAAACCTGTTAATCTTGTGACCAAAGAAAGAGCTCTAAAAAAGTCGGCCCCAATGTGTGTGTAGTGGTTCAAATCCAGATGGATTTTCCTGATTTCTTAAGATTTGTTTTTCAGTGTCCCTTCCAGGTCAGAGTGGTCATCACTGACAGATATGATTTGGCTCCACTGGAGATACAAAAATCACGTATAAGCAGTGTTCTATAAGTGACTGTGTATGTTGACGAGCGTATGGTCAAGTCAAAATGCTTCGCTCTCTTTGACATTTTAATTCATCATGTCACTATTCTCTATTTCACCTGTTTGTCATAATAAGCCACCTGACTTCTGTGCACTCTTTCATGCATGGTAAATAATAATATACAGAAAGCTATGTTGGCTGACTGAAAATGAATAATAGAATGGAAGGCTGTTTAACACTGATTGTTTTTTTCTTTCATTTTTGTTTGTCTCAATTTGTTTTCATTTACAGTTTAATTTATGGTTTCTCAACTCGTAAAAAATGCAAGTTCTGTATACTGAACGCTGTTCCAAGGATTATAATAAAGATCATTTATAACCTTTGCCCTCGCTCAGTGAGATGATTCGCTCAAACACTGACTGTTGTTAGTATGTATTTGTGACAACGTTTATTAAGTTAATATGTATATGGTTATTTGTTGTTTGCTTAATCAGATATCCCACACCAGCACTGAATACTTTATGTACCCTGTACACAAGGGGTTTGAGGGCACCGATGCAGTCTGTGGATATTTTTAGCATAACCACTTTTTGTTTACTCTTCAGATAGATGTGCCAGGAGACACTCGTTTTAGCATTAACATCACATTAGAGGCACGTTAAGATGCTTGGTCAGTGTTTCATGTGATGAATTAATAAGAAAACATCTTGTTACTGAAAGCAAATACCTCTAACTTTGTAATGTAAGCTGTATTATTGTGGGGAAAATGAGATAAATGTTAAGAGGAAGTATTCTTTTGAAAATGGAAAGCTGGGTGTAAATATCATCAAGAACCATAAAGATCAGAAGTACTTAAAAAAAAATAGAAAAATTTCCATTTTACAGCCCAAAGGCACCATTGTCCTGATGATTGCAAGAGCAGTAAACACAATGCAGCAGGATGAGCGCCTACGCAAATGTGCATAATGGCTTCATCCAATGTGGTGAAGCGGTTTAGTCATAACTTGTGCCAAAAGAAAAGGCATAGAGACTTTAACAAGATTTTAATTCATTTTCTCAATCACACTATTCTACACTCTCACATGTAAAAAGACACATAGCTAGATTGGGTCAGGTTAGAGAACTAGATTTTAGACTGCATTCAGCGTTGCCTATGGAGAAGATGAGGAAAAAAGGTATGTTTCCATGGATGCTATTCAGACTCAGATCCCCTATGGTCTAACTAATAACTAAATCTCCATTTGGCTGTACATTAAGCCCTAATTAATGGTGTCAATGAAAATCAGGTAGGAGGTCATATTCTGTACAAAGCCTGTTTATTTGCGTTCCTCTTTGCTTGATTAGGTGAATAGAATGAATAGGTTATAACTGGTAGCCATTATAAGGCCTAAGCCCCACGAGACAAGTCGATGCACTCACTTTAAAATCATTTCGTAGTAGTCCTAACCTAATATAGGCGTTGCACCACGCCTGCCATTCGATGAAGACTCCTGCGATTTTCTTCCGGGTTTGTTTTCCGACTTCCGCTCCTCACATCCTTTCGAGGACCATCATCTTGCTGTTTATTTAATCTTTGTTGAGGACCGGCATTTTCCCACAACACCCTGCTCCTGCTCTCACAGATGACGAAAATGGCGGACAGCGCATCATCGGTAGGTTTTCAAGAGATATAATTTTATTTTAGAGACATTGACCACTTTCAGGATGCAAATTAACGTATTATTTTCGACAGGTCGAGATTGTTGAGGGCTGTCGCCTCCCCGTTCTTCGTAAAAACCAAGAACACGAGGACGAATGGCGTAAGTATTGTCCGGTTGTTTTTTCCAGTGCTAAGCTAGCTAATGCTAACTAGCGAACCTCAGCTGTTGTTATCAGACGCCTCGGCCTCCAGTGAAAGCACTGTAAACACCACACTCACAGGGCTGTACAATGTAAATGCATTTAATTGAATGTTTGCAAATACCAGTCCTACATCCAACATGTAATTAACTAGCTAACTCTTGTTGTTTTTTTAAATAAAATACATTTCTTTGGGAAGCTTGGGCGAAATCTATCTGACATCACGCTGTTGTTTACAAATCTGAAACCAACTGTTCAGGTCGAACAGTTGGTTGCCTGAATGAAGATTTGATCATTTTTAAGGGCCATGTTTATGGGCCAAAGTAGTCCGATCGTTACTTGTTTTGACAGGTCTGATGAGAAAAGTAAGAGCCACAACAAAATTAGCCAAATCAGTCCGACACCCCAGTGACACTTGTTATTGTGAAGCTTCAGTTGGGCCATTGTGGCAGCTTTACTACTCTGACATCCTCATGTCCAAGTGGGTTTTGTGCAGTGGTTCATAAATGTCTTGCTTGATATTGATATTTTAAATGAAAGCAATAACTGTTCGCTACTCTTTGTCACAGGTTGCATGTGTATATTTATGAGCAGTGAGTTGGGAGATGTTCCTATCTTTAGAGCTTTTCTATTTAAATTCATGTATAATAGAGGTCTCAAGAGGTGAAACATAATTTGTGTAGTACTTGTATACTTTTTGTTAGTATCTCGTGACACCGTGGATTTATCTTGCAGCAAGGGAGACGGCTCATTTTTATTTTTGTTATGATTTTGTCATTGTTCATTGAATGTCAGGATGTTATGAAACATGGCCACTTATATTCCCAGAGCTGTGTGTATTTTAGTTACTGTTGTCGCTGAACAACATTATAAAACCCAAAAGACACTTCATGTAAAACATAAAGGCAGATATTCGTCACAATTGAGAAGATGAAAACAAAAAACTTTTGGCATATTTTTGATACATTTTCTGAGTACACGTCTTTCCGTACTACTTGCTGCTCTAGTTTACTGAAATCTACACAAATCCTTTTACCCACAATGATTGTTGTTGAGTGGTTTTATATCTTTTATGTTTAAGCAGCTGTTTCATGGATGTCCATGACAATAATTTATGTGATTTGAGTACAGGTCATTGCAAGTTTTAATTTGACTTCTCTGCTTTTCTTACAGCATTGGCTGAAATCCTAAGTGTGAAGGAAGTCTCTTCGAGAAAGCTTTACTATGTTCACTATATTGACTGTGAGTATAGTTTCTGTTGCATCTTGTTTTTATTTGACATTTTAACTGCAGCTTCACAGACTGAATTACACAACACAGAAACATCACGCAGCATACGTCTTTTTATTTTTGTCAAACTGCTTGTGTTAAAAGTCAACAAGCGCCTGGATGAGTGGGTCACGGGGGACAGGCTGGACATGAAGAAGCTCCAGTTCCCTAAGAAAGAAGCTAAAACACCAACCAAGAATGGTCTTTCAGGCTCCCGTCCCAGTTCTCCAGAGAGAGACGTGGTAAGTGGATGCTGTGGATACCCACAGAATATAAAAGTTAATGATGATGTCAATCTCAATTCCTGTGTTATGAATATTGCTAAGTGGATATCATAAGCTGTATAGTGTAGATCGTAACAAGTTTACGTGGTCTCTTTGCTAACGATCTACAATATTTTGCATGCTGCTTGAATCAATGATTTGTTAAAATGCACCAACACTGTATGTGGTGTGTTTGCTCGCTGAATGGGAACAGCATTATATGTTCAACGTTCATATTCAACCCAGCCTCGACACTTTAGGAACATTTTATCAAAACATTAATGGAGTGTGTGATGTAGACGACTCTCCATTTTAAGAAGGTTCTCAGTCTACATTGTTGTTTTCATACATCTTCAGATTTGATTTAGATCGCCACAGAACTGTTCATTTTCAGTGCGGTTATTATGGAAGAAACTAGTTACATTGTGTGCATTAAATCCCTGAGATTGAATCTAAGGGTTCATATGAATATCAGTTAACCTCTTCCTTCTTCTCTTCCTTTCTCTTCAATTCAGAGGAAGAGTCTAGATCTCAACGCACAGTCTGCCACAGCTCCTTCCAGAGGCAAAACCCTCCCCACGCCGGTACAGCTTGAATCTACACGTTCTAGAAATGACGGAGACCTTAGTGTGAGCCTGGTGTTAACATGCCTCTTGTGTGCTCATACAGCTATCGGGTCATGCCGAACTGCATGGGAATCCAGAAATAAACAACCATGATATAAAAAAGGAAGATGCCGATCCGGTGGTGCAGATCACGTCTGGAAGTGGTTTAACACACAGTGTATCCAAATGTTTGTCGGGTGTATGCACTGGACTCGTCAAGCCACATTTCAACTTCAAATCTTTCAAGGTAGCTGGTGTTCTCTGTTCATGTTGTGCTGAAGAAGGATTACTCTATGAGCTTCATGTGTGATGAAATATATTAGATCACATGTGCTAAAGCAGCTAACAAAATAAATCGCACACTAATAAAAAAAGTGGGAAGTTGTTGATGCAGGTAGTTTAAACACAAAAAAAACACTTTTAGTTTTAACCCAGTAGAGTTGCAGCTGATCTGTGTCTGTTGTGTCTTACTACCGACGTAAAACCTGCTTAATTAATGTGACGTGCTGTGGCCATTTAACCAGACACAGTCTGAGCTCATATCAGTGAACAGACTGCAGATAATATTGAGAGGGCACTGCTTCATGACGTTAAACCATCTTTAAATCGTTACTTTGCTGTGTCATCTTGAGCCCAGGCCTCTGGTCTGACTGGAATCAAAAGCTCTTGTTTGGAAACACAGATTCTGATTGGTTGAAGTGTTTGGTCCGTGTTCCCATTTAAACGACGTTTGTTTTGCTGCAGAAGAGGAAAGTGGAGGCCGTCCCCTTGGCGACTCAGGTACCCCCGGCCACCGCCGTGCCCTCCCTGCCAAGTTCAACTGAAGCCTCTCAGGCCTCTGTTTTTCCCGCTGTGAGGGAGCCCAACACGTTTAAGTCCCGCGAAGACCATGAGCCGATCTCCTCGCTCACAACGGTAAAGAAAACGGTCTTGGATTCTTAACGGTTTGAGTATCGTTTCACTGAATGATGTGTAACTTCTCGTTTCTTTGTAATGGCAGAACGGCACTGCCCGGCGACTCATCCCCTCGCAGCCCGGGAGGAAGAGAAAAGCTAACTGTGGGGGAACTGATGAGGTATGAAGTGTATTTCATCTTTACAGTCACCGTATTATGTTCTCATTTTAAATGTATGCCTTACGTCAGAGTCTCTGCATCTTTTTGGTTAAAAAAAAAAAAGCATAATTTTATCTGTATTTTGAGCACTACAATGTACAAATTATATGGTATACATATAGAATTAAAATAGTCAAAGAATAAATTGTGTTTATGTGCATCATCTACTCCAGTATTCAAACCTCAGATGACTACAAATACTGCCTGTATTAATATTAGCAGAATTTAAGTATTTCAAGTATTTGTCAAAAAACAAATTCCCAAATTTACATATTTATCACATGAATGATTGCTTACTATGTTGTTATCCTGCTTTACTGTTTTAAATGAGACGAGCTTTTCGCCGTGCTAATTGCTGTATAACCATCTTTACAAAACACAAATATACGAGTATGTTGACAAAAAGTATTTGTTTTAAATCTGTTAATTTGTCATTTCATTTAAAGGACGTTTCACGTCACAACTCCCTGTTTGGTTAAACGTTTCTAAACCTAAAATCTCTTTTGTTAAAACCTGTTTTAGTTCAAATTAGTTAGAAATAAACATAAAGCCCGACAACACACCAGCAAGGTTTGGGGACATTTTTATTTTTTTCAACATCCACTAATTCGTCAAGTCAGATGTTTGATTTTTATATGAAGTTAAATACGTTCGTATTGGCCTTTTGTTTTGCTACATTTAGAAATTCAGTGTTCTGACTGACCGTGCTGCAACTGTACAATGAGGAGTATCGATTAAGATTTTGACAGGAGTCATTTTCAAGCCTATTATACAAAAAAAAAAAAAATTTAATTAATTTTGTGTTACAAAATGTTAACGATCTATGACAATATGCTTTCAAATGTATGTTATTTGTTTTTGAGAGACTCAAGAGCAGAACAACTGATTGTAACTTTAAATACGTACATGTAACACGGTAGTTATACACAAAAAAAAAATGTAATGTCACTAAATGAGACAGAAAAATGTCCAAACAAAGCGGGTCAGACCTTTGTTTTCAGGGTTTCTTTTCACTCTGTCGAGCTACTTAACGTGAGCAGCTCAGCTGTTATATTCAGTTTAACTGTTCAGTGTAAATAAGAACCATTTTAGTCCCCTTTATAGTTTCCAAAAGTTTGATTTCTGTGTCTTTTTCCTGCTAGATGATAAAGGTTTTGCAGTATAACAACCCTCAAAGTGCCAGCGTCTTTCTACCACCACCAGAGGTCAGTTTTATTATCACACGCTGATTGTATGTTGCTGTGCCTTTAGTGCGTCCAATAGAACAGAGGTGTGTTATTCATGTTACTTATTTAAAGAAATATAAATGTGTTGAGCTCTTAAAGTACACACGCTCTATCTGATCAAGCAGCGTTTTGTTTTAACACAATGTTCATCTGCATGAAAATAGCTGCAGTAAGTGTGTCAAGTGTCCGCATTGTTTGCCTCCCAGGATTCCCAAGACAGTTCCGACGGCATCCCGTCTGCACCCCGCATGACGGGCAGTCTGGTGTCCGACCGCAGCCACGACGACATCGTCACCCGGATGAAAAACATCGAGTGTATAGAGTTAGGACGTCACAGACTGAAGCCCTGGTACTTCTCGCCGTACCCACAGGAACTCACCGCTTTGCCCATCCTCTACCTCTGTGAATTCTGTCTCAAGTACCTCAAAAGCCTGAAGTGTCTCCAGAGGCATTTGGTAAGAACCATCAGTATGTCACTATCTTAAGCCCTTAATCTCTTGCTGCACATGGAGCTCATCCTCTCGTGTTTTGCGTCTTTGACAGACAAAATGTAATCTAAGACATCCTCCGGGCAACGAGATCTACCGCAAAGGCACCATCTCCTTTTTTGAGATTGACGGCAGGAAAAACAAAGTAAGTGATGGGAGGAGATTTGTCTCTCTCCTCAAAACATTATTTTACAGCATTTGTTTGTTTTTGATTGATATATGTCTGTCATTGTTTTCCAGACTTATTCCCAGAACCTGTGTTTACTTGCAAAGTGTTTCCTGGACCACAAAACCTTGTATTACGACACCGACCCTTTCCTCTTCTATGTAATGACAGAGTATGACTCCAAAGGCTTCCACATAGTGGGCTACTTCTCTAAGGTAAACGCAACTCTTTTCAACTTCTGGTACCATGTGTGTGTGTGTACAGTCCTCTCGTAACCGCTTGGAAACGGTCTCCCTATTAAACCGGGGTTCCCAAACAAAACTTCATTTTCATTTTCTTTGTGCAGGAAAAAGAGTCGACTGAAGATTATAACGTAGCCTGCATCCTGACGTTGCCTCCCTACCAGCGGAGAGGCTACGGCAAACTGCTCATTGAGTTCAGTAAGTGCAGAATCAAAAACAGTGGCACAGTGCCGGTAAATATACGCACATTCAAATGCCTTCACCTGTGCTAAACACAGACGCACTGTGTGTGTACTTCTGTCAGGTTACGAGCTGTCCAAGGTAGAAGGGAAGACGGGGACGCCCGAGAAGCCACTTTCTGACCTCGGTCTTTTGTCCTATCGGTCCTACTGGTCCCAGACCATCTTGGAAATTCTCATGGACCTTAAACCCGACAATGGAGAAAGGCCGCAGATTACAATCAAGTATGTGACTCGTGGCGTTTTATCTCAATGTTTTAAAGCTCGGCTTGGTAATATATCAATAAATCAGATGCTCTGTCAATAAAAATAAAAGATCCGGTGTCTGGCTGTCCCAGGACTGTAATAAGCCTGGGCCATCGTTTTATTCACTAGGTTGAAATGATTTGGAACGGGCTGCCTGCCTGCACACACTAGTTTACATTCATAATGATAATTTGGGGGGGAGTAGCTTTGGAGGAAGGACTGAAGGAACGGACTGTCAATGTAACCGACTTGGCGACTTTCTCGCTAGATTCAGCAACTTTTGGAGTTGCCAACGACTTTAATTGGAAAAGAGTTGGCAACCCAGGACTGGGTTGTTCGGTTGGATACTTTAACAATCAAGCATACTCTTGTTGGATTCTCAAATGTTGCCGACACGTTTAAATTGTCTCCCAAGAGTAATTTTTCATTGCAGCAGTTTAACGATTGGCTCCCTTTTCATTTGACCCTCCAGTGAGATCAGTGAGATCACGAGTGTAAAGAAAGAAGACGTCATTTCAACGCTTCAGTACCTAAACCTCATCAACTATTACAAGGTGAGAGACCAACGCCGTGTTCCTTCATCCTCAACCCCTGCCCTTTGTGATCGCATCTGCAGCATGGTGGTGTGTCAATCAACCACTTCCCTCTGTAAATTTAACGTTTTTGCGTGTTTTGGGGGATTTTTTCTGCCCTCTACTTGGTCATTAGATTCCATCCACTGTGAAACATTAGTGGTAGAAAAACACGGATCCTCCACACTTCCTGTCATTAGTCTTTACACAGCTTTCCATGAGACTCTTGTTTCAGACGTCTTGAATATTTCATTTGTTTTTGCGTGTTTAAAAATGTATCGCTGATGAAATATGCGACGCCAAAGCACAGACAGCTGATATATAATACACGAGTGGTCTCCACTCAGATCACATATTGATGGAGCCACATGTGGTTATTTAAGTTTGATTATTTATGTTTTTGTCTCGTGAATCTAGGGCCAGTACATCCTGACTCTCTCAGAGGACATTGTGGACGGTCACGAAAGAGCGATGCAGAAGAGACACTTGCGCATAGATCCAAAATGCCTTCACTTCACACCTAAGGACTGGAGCAAGAGGGGCAAGTGGTAGAGCCCCGGCCAGGTTCACTGAACACCCCCACCCACCCCAAACCGCCAGATAGCAGACTTGAAGCAAACCGTGGATCAGATCGAGGTTTTTGTCCAGGTTCCTCTCGTAGAACCTCAAAACCTTTTTGAACCCAGGACTCTTTTTCAGACAAGACACAACGAACATAAATTGTCACTTTGAGATGCAAAAACTTTTATTGTGAATATTTCTTGTATATTGTGAATTTAAAAAGCTCTCAAGAGACTGGTTAACCGTGACGCCGCCAAAATATACACCACACCTTCTACTGTGTAAAAGATCCCGCTCACGACCGACAGTGCGTTTGTTTAATAGTGTACATTTAAGCTTACAATGGCAAACTTACAGACCACCTAATGGAGACGTCACTGTTTTTCAGTTCTTCAGTGAATCACTTCCTCTGTTCATGAGTCCACATTGTGTAAAAACCACAAACGGGGATTTGTTTTCCTTAAATTCAACAAGGAAATGTGGTTTTGTTCTAAGTGTGTGGTTTTTGTCTACATCCTTTGTATCAGACACTTGAAGAAGTGCCGTCAAAATGTTGTCTAAATTATTTATGTACCCCCAAAAATGTCAAATTCCATGTGTGACACTTTCCAACATCATGGCTGTAGTCATACAAGTCACGTTTCAGAAACCTCAGTCGATGACAACAGTACACGACTCAAAGCGCTCCTTAAACAACGGGACAGCACTCCACGATCTCGTCTTCACGCTCCACTTTGAGTTCACCTTTTTGTACAAAGTGCAGGATTCAAAACGTCTCTCAAACACCTCTACCTGAACACAATTGTTATGAAATACAATACCTACTGATATACAAGTTACACTTATTAACAGAGAAATGTATTGTGAGAAGGTAAAAGAAAACCAATTTTAGGATCTGTTTTGGCAGCACAAAAACAAAAATCCTAATCCTCATCTCTGCACACAGATGGTAACTTTCAGTTTATTGTGATTCTCCTCCAGTGCCTGAATTTTCTTTTTTTTTTTGTTATCTTTCAACGAACAGCGAGGACAGAAATGTTCTAGTAATATGGCTCACCTGTAAAACAAACAAAGAACCACACATGTATTTAAATAAACAGCTTTGATGCAGACAAACATTACAAAGCTAGACATCCCGATCTACCGTTATAATGTTGCTGAAGAGCCAACGTGGACAATTCAGGTTTATCTTTTACAGCAAGTCGGCTTTCATTTCCCCGTTTTAAATAGTTGGAAGTATTTATGCTCTTTGTGATCATTCAGGTGATTCTTCCTTTTTTTTTTTTTTTTTTTTTTATATAGTTCAGTGTCATAATCATGGGTTTGCAATGAGACAAATCATTTCCCTATGTTAATACCTATGTTCCCCGTTACTGTACATACTGGACCTGATTGTGTAAAAAAGAGAAACCGCTTAAAGACAGAAGCCATGTTGAACTGTTAGAGGAATGTACATTTTGTGTACAGTTGTCTTTCGTGTCTTTTTTTACTTAATGTAAACTAACTGGCTGCACAATATCAACAGGACAAGACATAAAAATGGTATCTTACTTTCAGTTTGTGTTTTATGTTTACATGTCACAAAGGTTGTTAAACTTACCCTGTTCAAAGGATTTAGTAAATCTTTAAGTGGAACACAGTTGACAGTTTGATTTGAGCGTTTGATATAAAAAGGTTCATTGAATTGATAAAAAAAAAAACCATCTTAAAAACCATAAAAAGTGTCTTAAATGTGTCTTCCCCCCCCCCCCCCCCCATTCGTTTTGCATTATCTTTAATGGCAGAGAGCCCTGAGAACCAGCTTCAACTACAGGTGAGAGGATGTTTGATGGATGTCACCAACATCAGTGTAGAGATCCCTGACGTGAAAATCAAAACAGTAAAATGAATGCTATCCACGCAGAACCATGTAGAATATAACTTGGGTCTGGTCGTAATGTGAGAGATGAAATCAATGCGGTGTGGAGACCGCTCATGAAAACGGTTCGGGTTCTCTTCTTACTGCAAGTCTGTTTAATGGCCACCAGGGGGCGGCATTGTGGGTTTCCTTCCCTGTTGGTGCCAAATTGCATTAACAAAGTTCAAACCACAAGCTGAAATCAAGCAAGAGGGGTGTTTGTTGAAAAGAAAATGCAATAGTGTAACCTCACTATTGCAACTCTATTACAGCTGCTGAGGGGCTGAGGAAAGTTGAACAACACGGACACCTGCAGTGGATCAGACTTGATGATCCAAGCTCCAGGTAAGATTCATAACTCTTTAAATATGATCTTCTCTCAGCACTGCAAGTTAATGCAACGTTCCTTCTAGTTCATTGCTGCTGCTGACCCACAGCTTTGCAGCTGGACAGAACCAGGTCGGCAAACAGTTAACGGTGTGAAACCTTCATTAACTTCCTCTGCAGGGGCGTATAACTCTATTGGGTCTGCAGGGGCGTATAACTCTATTGGGTCTGCAGGGGCGTATAACTCTATTGGGTCTGCAGGGGCGTATAACTCTATTGGGTCTGCAGGGGCGTATAACTCTATTGGGTCTGCAGGGGCGTTCTTTACTAGTTTGAAGTGCTTGGCGCCGCTTTAACTTTAGCAAGTCGGGTTGAATCATCCGCCTCTCAGCTCTGGTGAAACCTCTCCCAACATCACATCACACCCATTTTCTTTCTGCACCTGGCAGAGCCACACCAGCCCCCACGAGGGCCGAGAAGAATGTCACACTAATCTAATATCCTCACCACATTACTCATTTGGGCAGCTTTCTGACGTTTAGTACATTTCCTCATCTTGATTCCTGGCTGGTGGTAGATTGTGTGTTATCTGGACCTCTGGGATCCAAGTATTCTTATAAATATATATCTGGCTTCTGGTATTTTTACTCACAAGAATATATATATATATATACACCAGAGCTGAAAAGATGAGTCGATTCATCTATTAGAGCAACAAGAAATTAAACTATTTTTAGAGCAAAAAATCCAAATATTCGGTGGTTTTTACCTTCTTAATGAGATGATTTGCTGTTTATAATATTATATACTGAATATATTTTAGTTCTGGACAGTCGGACACAAGTTTAAGAATGAGTCTTTGTTTTCACTGTGCTGACGGCTCAGTATAGCCAATTTTCTGCCGTTGTTTCAAACCACATGTTTCCAGCATGTGATGTCCCATAAAATGTAATGTGTCGTAAAAGATACGCAACTTCAGAAAGACAGATGTGTTTCTCGGCAGAGAAGAACTTTAAGCGTTTGCGTCTTTGCGGTCTTGGCGGAACATTTCCACACGGTGTCTCTGTTGCACTGACGGTCCAAAATGAGCTCTGGTGTCAGTTTGAGAGGCTCCGACCATCACAAATCATGCTTACAATCACACTATTATAAATACCGGTGGGTCAAGTGTCGATTGTATTAATGGAATCAGAACGGGACTTAATCTTAGACAGTCTTAAACCAGTCAGAATGTTTACGTTTTCATTTTTTGTTAATGTGTGTAAGATAGCCATGAACTCTGTGTTGTCACTTGGAAATGTTATGTGACATTTCAATTGGTTTGAGTGTATGAACTTTCGAACTCACTTGTATATGAGGCGATGAATTCTGTTTTATTGGCTTATTTTTTTCAGATTAAAACAACGCTGAACACCAGAGGAGGCGACAAACTCTAATAACACCTCATTAGTCACCGCTGATGAACACGCACACACACACCGAGGTATGCTTGCTTTTAAGAGAACTGTTTAACTACTATCAACTAGTGCCTCCGTTAATTCTCTTATCTCTTCAAGGCACACACCACCAACAACCTCTCCTCCTCCCCCGCTCCCCAGACCAGAGCCATTGACCCGCTAACACACACAGCCATATGGTACGGCCAGGACGGGACTCCATGCACTAATTAGGGGGATGGTGCCGGACACTTGGCTCTGCTGCAGTGTAAGTTAAGCAGCACGACTCCTCTCCTCTCCTGACCACCGTTAAGTGGTTTACCCAGATTCTCAGGTATGTGCTGTTTAAGAGGCAGTGGCTGATGGGAAAGGAAAAGGCGAGCTATGTTGTCACACTCCTGTGCTCTCATTGTTAAGCAGGTTGATTGTTTGTTATGGTCTCGACCCACACGTTGGGGAGTACGCAGATGTCTCTACAAATAAACAAACTGTCACACACACACACACACACACACACACACTGCCATGTTCACCTTTGCCCCTCAGTGCTTGTGAGCCTTTATCTCTCTCGTGCAGAAACGTCGGTTTTGGCAAAGACAAATAAGACTAAATGAACGCGTTTGATATTGCAAGTGCCTGTTTCCATTAATAGTAAAAGAAAGACTGAGACTGTGAGAGGTGACTATCTTAAAACAACGTTGCATCATCATCTTATCTTTCACACTTCTGCTTTTGCGGGTCATGTTATTTTATGGGAAATCTTGAGTCCTCGATTCAGCACATTTTTAAATTTCCTTCTTGCCACTGAAGCATTTTGAATGGTCAGTTTAAGACACAGAGAGCTCTCCTCTTGGCCGCTGATGTCCGGCGCTGCCTCAACCTCGCTCTGACAAGGAGACGGGGAGGGGGGAGGAGAGAGAGGCCGGGTGAAGCAGTGTGTGTGAGAGAGAGAGAGAGAGAGAGAGAGAGAAAGAGAGAGAGCGGAGAAAGAGGGGGTTGGCTTTAGTGCGATGTGAATGGAATAGAATCAGCACGAGAGGGAGAAAGAGGGAGGAGGACAGCACAAATCAACCTGCCTCTTGACTCAACCAACAGAATAGAAGAGCCGGTAGACACAGAGATCGGGAAGTCTGTGTGTGTGTGTCGTCTTATTTTTGGAGAGAGGAAGAGAACGGCAGACAGGAGGAACTGAAGGAGGAGGAGAAAGAGCCTCACCGTGGAGATAGATAGCAGAAAAATGCTGTCATGGGGAGAGAAGGGGAGGGAGTCGGCAGAGAGGAACAGGATGAAACAAGGCAGGGTCGAGCAGAGCTGAAATGTGGAGGTAAGCCTTTTCTTTTCTGTATTGAGATCACGGAGAATTCAAATTCCAGCCTCCCCGTGTCCTCTTTCTGACGATAATGAATTCAGATGGATGGATCCGCACACCGTGCGTGCCACATACCTCTGTATAGGCATGCTTATGCTCTTATGCTCACACAATCCAACCAGAGACAATGTATGAGAGCGATAGAGGATATGAAATAATGGCTTGGCATTATCATATCACCATCCAGTTTGTCCGCCCTCTGCCTCTCTACCCACTGTGTCGTTGTCAGCTCTTAAAAAATGCGTTTTTACCCAGGGAGCACTGTTTATGCCATTTACACGCGACATTGTAGATTGGAATCCAGCTCGCAACCTTTGTCGCATTTCATCCCCCTCCCTGCCGTCCTCCTCTCCGCCCCCCCCCCCCCCCCCCCACACTAAACCCCCCATCATCTCTCCTGTCTCTCTCCATTGTGCACCCTCCAACGAGGCAGGATTGTCTTAAAAACGGTGTTGTGACATTGTCAAGAAGCCACTGCGAATCCTCGCCGTGGAGCGCTTGTGGCTGCAGGACTCAGAGATGAGGGCAAGGTGGAGGGAGGAGGGGAGGGGAGGGATAGATGGAGGGACACTGAGAGAATGAAAGAGAGACAGAGAGAAAGAAGATGCAGGAACAAAAAGAGGAGCAGGATTTTTTTTTTTTGTTGTCTAGATACGTATATATTGAAGGATTAATAAAAGGCCATCAGTCTGCGTTGTGCAGCAGGGGATTTGTGTGGATGAAGAGCATTGTCACAGTGCTGCATGTGATGTGCACAAACAATGATGGAATGGAGAACCACAACCAGAATTGGGGTGTTGTTTTCAAGGTGGCAGAGAAAATGAGGGATGCGGGAGTCAGGCTCCCCCCCCTCCTCACCACCCCCTGCACTCTCCAGTGTAGGATGGGGCTGTGTGTTTACGAGACGTTAGGGTTTTCAGGGGATGGATAAGGCTGCTGAAGGGTAAGAAAGGCAGGGATGGAGAGCTGGGGGGGAGGGATGTGTGGGGGGGGGGGGGGGTGGGGGGGGACAAGCAGCTTACATAAGCCAGTGCACTCAAAGGACGGGTCATTTAATTTACATTGAGCCGCACGGCTCCGCGTTCAGTGTGGTATTCGCTGTGGTTGACATTAGCATTTTAAACAATAAAATGCAGTTTGACCTGCGCATGATGGAAGGAAGGACGGCTGATAACTGAATGTGCCTTGATGGCGAGGCTGGCCGGAGAGTGCAATGTTTTTCATCAGGGTGAACTTTGAATGCACCTTGTCTTACTGTAGCCACAGTCATACTTTTATGGTAAATGATAAGTGTGTCTGCATGAAGTGCACTGATATAACGGGGCCGACGGCATGCTGCCTATTCATCCAACTCAGCTCGTGTGTCGACTTTTGTTCTGCCGCCATCCACTGTGCTGCATTTATGTAGATGAATATCGAATTAGTCCAATCTTCAGTCAAACGGTATATCTATCAAACTCAAACACTGTCCGTACCCTAATCCAGGATACTTGTGTGTTATTTGACAGCGCAGGTACAGATAGTGTAATTTACATTGTAAGGCCTGGTAATAGCAGAATAACTGAAGCCATTGTGCCCCCTGTAGTCCATGATTTGGTATCTCCATGAAAATTTAATGATGGAATTTTTTTGCCAAACAAAACTGCTTCATATATTCCCCTCTCTCCCGAAGACGTGTTTTCTAAGTCAAACTGATTGATCCGTGCTCTTGCGGTAAAGTAGTTTATCAATTACTGCCAGTTGGTTTTCATTATTTTCCATAATTTAATCACCTCAAACAATTACATGAATGAATATGAATAACACGTCTGCCTGCTATTAGTCAGGAGTTACTGCTTTGTATGTTGGTGAGAAGAGATGCGTGAATTAGGGCCGAACTAACTGTTTCTTTTCAGCATTTTCATTATTGATTAATCTGTCGTTCTCAATTAATCGTTCAATAGTTTGGCTGCTGACATCATAATCGCGTTGCTTGTTTTGTTCGACCAAAAGTCTAAAACGTATTTAGTTTACCGTAGTGGAAAACAGAACAAATGAGAAAAGAAGTTGGAATCACAGAATGGAATTTGATAAATGATTAAAACGATTAATCAGTAATCCAAATGGTTGCAGTTGATTAATTGATTTAATCGTTTTTGCTCCAGTTTGGATACTTCGACCTCCAGGGTATAAGCACATTTTGATCTGGTCTGGACACACTTAACGGTCAGTCCTCATGAAGTTTCTGCGTCAATCTATTGGCCCTCTGTCGTTCTTCAGTCCAGCAGCCACACACACACACACACACAGCTATTTGACACGCCAAATCCAAAAATACTCTCGTACTTTTTGCAGTACAAGCACATAGAAATAAACTGAAATGTCCATGACCCAAAAATAGCTACGTGCACAAGAGTTCTGCTTTTCTGAGTGCAAAGATTTACAACCGAGGGGTGTCTTTACTCATGAAAGTCTTCTTCTGTTGTACTATTCTGGGTTGAGTAGCAGGGAGCAGAGTCAGAGGAGGCTCTTGAATCGATCGGCCTACTTTTATTTCCTGCACCAAACAAGAGCCAAGAGAGCTCGAGTGTGTACAGTACATGTTGTGTGTCATGTTGTGGATACAGATTTGGTGCTTGTTGTCTATCAGAGCCATTAAAATAGTCGGTGCTTATGCCCAACGAGACTTCTTGACATCAAAAAACTGTCATTACTGTTGTGAAACCAAACCATAGAGAGACACAAAGAATGGCAGAAGAGAGCTTTGTTGTTTTGCCCTTTTAAATGCAGGTGGAGAAGTGAATAACCTCTGTTTACTTAACGCTGAATAATGATGATGACAGTCTGTTAGCAGCATCACAGTAGTGTGGTAAGATTGAGTCAGTCGATCCATGCTAATATCTCCTGATGCTGTTCGTCTGCCAGGATTTAAACTTAAGCTCGCGTTGTTTGTCCTGTTTCTGTACTGATGAATACTGTTGACTCCTTACATGACTCTCTGTCCACAAAGCATCAGCTTCAGCAAATAGCTGACAGCAGTCAGCAGGCTTCGCTTGACAGTACGACGAAAAATGCAGGTGACAAAAAAAGTTATTACTAAAAGGTGCTTCCGGTTTGAGTTGCACCATTCAAGAATGCTCACATATGTACATTTGTCCAAAATCCAGCATAGATACGGACACAGTGACTTTGTTCCAAGGTTACCAGGCAGATTTTGTTTCTGGTCTGAGTCAGCATCGTATCGTTCCTCTCATTTGGAGCCATTTTGCACGGATACACCCCTCGGCAGGCTCCCTGTGGGGGGCTCAGCGAGGAAGGCAGTTGGACAGGCGGAGCCGTCTCCTCATCAAACGGCAGGATGCTGGCAGTGTAAGCCTCTGGGTGGATCCTCTTAGCTGGTGCTCTCTGTTGTCACCTGTCCCCATGTTGGCCACTGGTCTGAAAGTTTCTGGCCCTTTTTTTTCTGAGGCTGTTGCTCTTTTTTAGTCATCCAGTATTACTTTGCAGACTGCACAGTTGAGATAAATTAGTACGACAAATATTCAGTGAGAATTTTTTTTTCCTTTATCATTTGGGGAGTTAATGCTCAGCGGCTAAAGAGTCGTGTTGTCTCCTTTTAAGCTTTAAAAAAAATCTCCCTGGATGATTTTGGAACACCGACTGTCTGCACAAAACTGATGAAAGTTTAAAACGACACAAAGGAATGATCGTCATCAAAATCCTTTCTGAAACCCCTCACAAAACCCATCAGCTGTGCTGAGTGTAAAGTGTCAAGGGTGAACAAAAAAAATAGGTGCTTCAATTACAAAAGAACGAAACCATTGTCGAATGATGTTTTAGACCTATTTGAGTAAATTATGTTGTGATAGTTCATACTCATTGTGTTTTCTATGGAGAGAGAATAGGAAATTGATTTCTTACAACAAAAACCTGATATAATAGTCCAAAAAGATGTGGAAGCTGCTGCCTTCATGAAACCTTTTTATGTTAGCATCTGCTCTGAACACTTACCTTTCTATTTGTTGTATTTAGACATAGTTAGATGTAAAAAAAACACATACTACGTTATATAATGTCCCCTTTCAGAAATACATTGGAGCTTGTTGTTCTTAATCACGGTGTCCCTCTCAGTTGTGACATACATACATTAAACCATTAAGCGGTGTAGTGGCTCCTTCTCATTGTTCGCGTTGCTATTACAGGAGAAGTGCCCTCAAGGGTATTTAGAGCCACTGAAAGCAGAGCAGGACCAACCATTCACGCTCGCACCACGTCACTTCATCGCCGTAATGGCAGATGGAGTTTTTTTTTTTTTTTTTTTAAAGCCAGAAAACATCCTGTGCTCACAGGAGTGTAAAAATACATCATGAAGTATATATTTGTTGGCCGATGCTTGAAATGTCAGAGATTATCAACGTGTTTATTTATGACCGAGGGGCCTCTTTGCTCTGTCACAACTATGAGGAGGAAGTTGCAACCGCAACTGTTTCATTTACATGTTAAAGGCAGCGGTAAAAAAAAGAAGTGAGAGGAGAGACCAGTTTGAGCCTGTAACTTTCAGTGGGACACTGGCTGTTTAACCTTATAGGACCAAACGCAACACACTGGCTGAGAGGGGAGGGGAGAGGAGTGTCTCACATCTGCTTTGAAATGAATTCCTGCCACACTTTTCATACTCTGAGCCATTTTTTTTGAATGTGACACAAATACGTGCCCTGCAGTCACAGCGGTTATGTATCAATTTTATACCTTGGTGAAGAAAAATTAGCACCATAAATAATAGTGTTGCCTGCAGGCATATAGAGTGATAAACCTCTGAGCAGGTTCAGTCTGTGATGGCTCCGTGAATCCTTCCACGCAAGCTTTAGTGCGCACTAGTAATTCACACGCATGTCACCTGATGACGCTCTGTCATGTGTTTTCATTCACGTCACTCACGTGCAGACAGAACCTGCTCCTTCATATAGACCGTATAGCCGACGTAGCATCACAGGAAATCGGCCACTATCTGCATCGCCACAGTTGGCATATTGGTGCATGAGCTGCTCGTTTTTATGTAGGTCAGAAGGTGCAGAGCCGCTGGTGTTAATGACACAAGCGCACCAGACAAGAGATAGGCTGTAAACTGCAGTAAGTGCTTGCCTGCAAAGTTCAGATGTAAAGCCGCTCAGAATAGTGTGTTGTGTTGATACGATTTTTTTTCACATTTGGATAAGCGTGAGTTTTTTTCTCATTTTAATATTTGTGACCAGCTCTTCCAGGAAAAGGTGGTTTTCATGCAAATGCAATGAGCTTTAGAAGTACAAGTGCATAACCCAGATTTAAACTTGCTTATATTTGATGAGAATCCTAATTAAAGCATTCTTACAATATTTGTATATTTTATGGGGATGAAATATCACATTGATTGACCATCCATATTACATAAACGCTCATTAGTAAGGTCATCAATTTAACAGTAATCTCCTTCTTGGATAGGCCTTTGGAGACTTCATTAATGCCTGAGCTGGGATCGTCAACAACAAACACGAGTCTATTTTTCCAAATAATGATAGCAATTTGTGTTGTAAGCAACACTTATTTAGAGAAACTGAGGACAGCTTTCGGAAATGTTCTCCCATAAACAGGATTAGAAATGGGGATGAGCGTGGGTAGTGTTAGTGCTGCAGCCATTTCATGGCATCTGGGTTACATTTCAGCGGACAATAGGGACAGTGAGGAAGTGGAGGAGGTCAGCGTCTCTTCCTCTGAAAGTAGACGAGGTATTGTAACCGTTCAGAGTCCTATTAAAGCAATATTGAGCAATCGCTTTTCCCCTGCCTCGGAGCTGGATGCACTGATGACCGAGGAGTAACAGTGAACCGTGTCTCAACATAATAGACGCAGTCATGAAGCTGAGGGTCAGTTCCTTTCCCTGTCACACACACACACACACACACACAAAGGGCGGTCACAGGGGGACAGCTGCTCTTCCTGTCACTGTGTGGACAGTGTGCCACATCTATAAGGCTTTTATAGAGTCAGCAAAGGCACACAAAGACGCACTTGCACTCGAACCGTCTCACATTTAGGCCTTAAAGCTCTCTGCCTGTACCCTCCGTCACACACGCGGCCTGCCACAAGGTGTATTTTCAGATACACAGGAAGCAGCAGAGCTCTGCCAGCACACAGTGTTGATGTCATGGCAAATAGCATGTCAAACAATAGTGCACGTTAGGTACTTTCTACTACTGTGGCAGAACAAACAGCACGTAGGTTATGTTAGAAACAATAGCGCTTACATTTGTATTTGGGGGTGCATCAGTCTTCTGTTGTACTATTTATTACAAGAGGAAGTTAGGTTTTAATATGGACAATAGTATAGAGGGAGCTTTTCTGAGCATACTTCCTCTTTGCATTTTCTGAAGGTGGAGGTCCACTGATTAAGTATAATGATACACTGAGTCAAAACAATAATACAAAACCCGCACTGATTTGTAACACATTCACATTTGCTGCCAGTGACAGTGTCGGAACTCTTTTAGCAGCTCATTTTTGAAGTAAGACCTTGTCCTCTTTCCAAAGAACTTCGAAAAAGAACTGAAACCGGACCAGCCATCGCTGAAGTCACATGGCAGATGACCTCAACCATGTCGGTTTACTGTAAGATATGAGGCACAGATGCACAAGGAAGTCAGACACAGACTTGGATAAAAATCATAACAAATCAGCTCTGGTCTGCGTGCGTGTGCATCCCAGACGGTTCGAGAGTGGACAAGGGAGCGACCAACCAATGAATAATTAACATCTTGGTAACCCTCGCCCCCTTTCGTCCAGCTTCATTAATAATTTATTAGGCAGAATACTTTATTTTCAAAATTTTGAAGGACATTTTTTAAGGAGGACAGCTCTCCTTGAAATTAAAGGTATATGCTTGTGTGGAGATGAATCATGATCCTGCTGTAGAGCCCAGAGCGAGGTTTGGCCTCCACATACAGCCACAACAACAGCGCTACACAGCAGAGCCCATGCAGATAAAGACAGCATTCTGCTGATTGGTCCTTTTTGACATTTCCACTGGTTGAAATATTTTTCCTCTACAGACTTTTTGAAGCTAATCATGCCCCTTCTTTGAAATAGGAAAAGTAAATCCCTTTTTTTTGTGAGATAGACTAACCCTAAAATATCCAATTAGCATCAATATGCCACAACACAACTGTCAAGAGAAATGTGTGTTTAAAATGTTCTATGTTTCAGTTAACACACGTGCAGGAAATAAACACTTCTTTAAATGTTGTAAACTGCTTTTCTGTTATATGTCGGCATCACCTTGAAGTGTTATTAGACCAAGAAATCAAAAAGCAACAGTTAAGTAGTAGTGACATGTGTACATGTGTCATATCTAAGGCAAAACGTGTGAAGAATTGCTTGCACGGTGGGGAAATTAATGGCTATCAATGGCAGGATCAAACTGTGGGTTACAGCCATACTTGGCTAGAGTGCCGGTGTATGTCGGTGCAAAATATTGCTCACAATAATGAATTCCTTCAAAAACCTGCTCTTTTTCCTGCCACCTTGACAGCTATCCTCTTTTTTTTAATCGGCCCGTTGAACACAGGTTGCCAGGGATGCAGGCTTATGTGTCTTTGGGGACCAATAGCTCAGACTGACGTTTGCAAACAGTTTGAATGAAAACGGGAGTTAAAACACGTTACAAAAAAGAGAGTGCTGCAGTACCATCCACTTAGCAGCCTCTGGACTTGGCCCAGTTCACTGTCCCGCAGTGTGTTAAGAGGGGGTCGGTGGTGTAGATTGAGGATGCCTAGAGCAAGTGTTGGGCATTAGAATGAACTTGTTTTCTGAATCGGATCTGGCCACATTCATACACATTCACTTTCTTTAAAGCATTGCAGCCAGGTCAGTTCAGTGTCACACATTCAGCAGCAAAACAAGGGATGCAACCTGATCTCAAATGTAACGTAACAAGGTTGCGTGGGATCAATAAATGAGAGTGGGACTGAGCCTGGCTTTGAATTTCCCAAAATCAATCACTATTAGGACTTGATTTAGACCTTGCGGTTAAGAATCGGCAAGGCAGCTTTTAACTACAAAGATAGACAGCGACACTACAGCAGCCGACCTCCAGACTGTGATGCTGGACGTTTCCTCGCTTGGTTAGATATTCACTGAGGTGCGGTAACCGGACTGTGGTGTTCCTGCTGGTTTCTCCATCTTTATGTATCATTTTAATGTCGCATGTCAAAACGGTCTGCTGCTTTGAAAGACCCGCTTGCAGAATGATGTTCAGGCATGCGCGCGTATTTCACAACTTCACTCTTCAATTCTGACAAAGAAATGAGGCACGACATCAAGTTGCAAGCCTGAACAGTTTCTGCATCTTCACGTGATAGAGCTGCAAGTAAGCGCATAACTTTTTGTCACTGATCACATCTAATTGCTGCTAAGCTGTTAAGCCGATTGTCGCAGCTTCACCTGAACAGAATACAGACCCGATCTCAGTCGTCTATATCAGGACACAATCTTTCCTTCACCACTAGATACATCACATGACTGCAACATCAGCGGTAATTACGATAAAAGCTGTGGTTAAGTCGACTTCAGTTACTGGCAAGAAAGCAAAGAGCTGCTCATTCATGCGGCAGCCAGTCTACCATAGGTGTGGAAGTGTTGAGTAGAAACGATGACGACACCCATCCTCCCAGGGTTCAAAAGTCAGTCATCTCTTCCTGTTTCACAGGACGCAGACTTTCATGAGCGGCTGCAAAATAAGTCAAGCGAACCTGACTTCCCCAAAACAGTGTATGTTTAATAGTACTCTCCTCTGACTTCAGTTTGTGTCCTGACATTGTGCACCAGAGGCCCATTAACCTTGTCCTGGACTTAACATGGAAGTGGACCTCATTCACTGTCATTAGTTAAACCAAACATCTACCCTGAGCAGTAATGGCCGTTCAAAGAGAATCTGGTGCAAAAGAACAAAGGAAGCAACAGTACTCAAATAGACATAATCCTTATAATCCTGGAGTTGCTGCTCCACAGTGCCATTTCACATTCCCCTTTCTGCTCCGAGGGTTTCAGGACGACCTGACACTGTCATCACCTCTGATGGACACCGTGGAGCTCAGCACACAAAAAAAGTCTAGTTTATCTAGAGAGCATGTGAGCACAACAAAGATAATTACTGTCCACTGGCTACTAACGGAGTTTTAAGATCTGAGAAGCAAGATTAAACACTGCCGTCTCCATGCATTATTGAGTTTCTCTGGGATGGAGACTGGCTCTGGTACCGTGAGAGGAGGGCAGCATCCTCCCAAGTGTTTTAGAGAAAGCTCCAAATCTTTAAAAACAATCCTGGAGAGCATCAGCTGCATGTCTCTGGGTCATCTGTCCAGGATTGGTCCTGTGGCAGAAGAGAGAAACAAAGACACTGTTTTATTCTGTTTATCATTTAAATTGACGCAATGAAAATTGAATCACACTGCACAGTCAACAATGTCTGCAAACTATGGAGAATACATCTGGTTTTATGGAATGGCCTGAATACACGTCAGAGTTATGATCCATGATTGAATTTGTGTGGCGAATCAGCTTAAATCAGTGTGGATTAACGGCAGGAGAGTGACTGATTTGTTTTAGACTGTTGGGACACGGATGACATCTGGTAATATCAGTGAAGTGTATAAGGCAAAACAACCAGATCATGGAGATTTAATCATCAAATTCTTTTCAGTTCCTCCTCCTCAAAGTCATTTAACACAACGTGTTTAAGTGGTCCCTGCTATGCAGTCCAGCTTCAGTTGATGTAGCGGTAGAGTTGTGGCTCAGGGAGCATCAGAGGTCACGCATGGTTTTCATCAACTGCTGCACTGACTGACAGGGAGAAATAAGTGCACACTGTGAATGCGGGGGAGTGCGCGCAACATTAACTGTACAGTGTTTGCTTCCTTGTACAGGAGAACGTATAGTTCGTGTGTGTTGCTACCAGATATCTGATCAAAAATAATGTCAATAGTAGTGATACCAATATAGGAAGTGACGTACCGTTTTGTTATTATGTACTTATTATGCAATAATGCAACTTATGATACTCTTAATCTTCCTCAATGTCCGGCTGTTTTCAGCTGTATTTAAATAAGATGCAGATTTTGCACAGGTTCCCTTGTAGTTCAACATGCCAAAGTATTTCGAGCGATCCATACTGAAGTTATGATATCGTGTCCTGTTCTGTTTTAAACCAGCAAGATGTGGCTTCATCAGAGTAAAAGGCAATCAGAATTCAATGAAAGCTTTGGAAAAAAGAGCTTCCCGTTGCTGTTTATTGTCTCAAGCCTTCATAATGCCCTTCAATTCTTTTTTTATTGCCACTTAGTCAGTCCTGCTATTACGAAGTGATCCATTTGTGATCACTGGTTTAAAACCAGACTGATATAAACTTGTAAGACTGATCAGCTAGAAGTATCCTGGGAAAACATTATGATGGTTATCAATTATTTATGCGAGGGTTTTTGTTCTAGGGTATTTTTTGGATCAAAAGGTAGTTGTTTAACTGAAAAAAAATCTGGTCTCCTTTTGAGTTGGGAGGGTGTACACTGACATTTAAATTGTCAGGCTAGTGCATGCAGCAGAAAATATACTGAGAATACGAACAATTGGTTCCCAAATGAATTGAGCTGAAACTTGAGGGGGCAGGGACAAAACAGTTTGGTTCCTCTTCATTTTGTGCTGCTATGTTAGGTATGTCACACACTTCTCTATAGCGGTAACACACACAGAGGACAGTTTCTATTCAAAGGAAGGCCAGTGTCAATGTGGTGGTCATATGTATTTTAAAGTCTGGGCCAGTGAAGTTTTGATTGAAGATTTCGCACATCAGTAATGGTAAGAAAATCTCTTTCTTTTAAGTAGCATTTTCAGTTTTCTGCACTTGATTCTGATTCAAAGGGAGAGTGTTTAGTACCCCCACACGTCTGTAAACACAGATGAAAAAGAACGTGATCACACTCCTAGATTGATGCTGAAACACCAGACAGATAATGTACATGTGAATCTTGCAAATACCTTAATGATCCAAGTTCTGTGCGGTTCCTCTTCAAAGCCAGTTACAGTTACAGTCCTGACCAATTAGGAACATAAAAAACTGCAACAACTGAGAACATTTAGGCCATAGTTTTCTTTTGACACCACTATTTAAGTGTATTATGCCCCTTTTTGATCTCAAATACACTAACAAGACCAAGAGTCTGCAGCTATGCTAGCGGCTCTATGAGACTATCCTTGGACCACAGGATGCTTCTGAAATGGGGACGGGCATTGATGATACTGATGTCTGAGTACTGAGTAACATTACATCACACTTTTTTAAGTCTGACAAACAGAACACGCCACACGTCAGGATGAAATTAATGCGGGGGGCTATTAAATTGTAAGGGGGTATTTTTTTTTTTATGAAATATAATTGATTGATTGAACCCTGCGATTGCCTCGGAAAGGCTAAATACCACCACAGTTCCGTGGTCTAGAGGCACAGTTGTGCTGTTAGCTAAATGCTAACATCAGCATGTTAGCATGCTCACAATGGCAGTGCATGCTGTTGTCAAGCAGGTATTATGTGCACCTTGTTCAACATTGTAAGTTCTCATGCTACCATGGCAAAAAAAAAATCATGCTAGTGTATTTTTTAATTTATGTGCCACCTTCAACTTGTGGTTTTTGATTTCATATGTGTTTCTTTAGGCTAAGCATCCAGCTGAATTGTACAATTATATTGTCCTATAGATCTATAGATACATCTATAAACTATCTGTTTTTGAAGGAAGCAGTTAAACCATGGCCAGGGTTGTATGACCAGGGTCACTGACACAAATATAAGTCGTAGATTTGTTTGACAAATCGGAGCCATTTTACCCGCTGAGCAGAGTTAACAATAAAGCACTTGTGGTCTGGATACCACATCAATAGAGGGGGGGGGGGGGGGGCACAAGATAGGTTGCTATGGAAACAAGGACTGATTCATGGGCCGGGGGTCTTCAGAAGCTCAGGAATATGTGATTTGTACAAAGGCGGCGAGTGATAAGTGTCCGAGTTCAACCCCGCACGCTGTGTTGGTGGAGAGCAAGAGTGTTTCTGCCCGAGCCTGGAAGTTCAGCTTTCTGTTGGAACGGCATGAAGGCAATCTGTGATCTGTTTTTGTTCAAGAGAACATGCTGCCAATAATCTACACTCCCACTTTTGAGACAGCGGAGAAAATTGATTGCTCACACCTTTTCAAGGCATTGCGATGATTAGGTGCAGCATCGGGTGGATGCTGCACCTAATCATCGCAGATAGGCGTCGACAAACATCATTTGTGCCCACATGGGTAATGATGCTTGAGAACATTTGCAGGTTCCCAGAAGGAAGCATGAGCAGGGTTTTAATGTCAGCAGCCCTGGCACCATACAGACAGTGCACAGAGGCTTCTCTATGTGACCCAGTGCTCAGTGTGTCAGATGAGGAACCACGCATAGAGGGAAATGTCAGGAATTGTCATCACTAATTCCCTGTATTATTGGACGCAAACAGCATAATCAAGCCTCACGTTGGTTCACACAGACATGGAAGTAATTTTATAGTCCAATGTTACACGTATTGTTTCTATTGAAAACTGTGTCCTTCCAACAATATTCATGTTTGCTCATTCTTTGGGGACTTTAAAATAATAATGTCACACAACTAGGGCGGTTATTATTTTAAAGAAAACAAGTGAAAAGTTGAAACTTCAGATTAAATATAATATATAGTTGTTGTTTTTTTGAACAAAAGCTTTTATGCATTTCTTTAGTGCTCCAAAACAAAAACTTGGATATCTGTTGTTCTCTCCCATGTATCCAACACCGCTGTTACCGACTATAATGAGAAAACAGGCCCAGAGGAGAATGCTGAAAGTGATCAAATGCAGATAAAACAATGGCGCGCTACAAAGCCTTTTTTTCCCTCTTTTTGAGGAGCAGACATTATCCACTTCAGTATTAACAAAACACGTTTAGAGAAACTATCTGCAGTCAGCAACACTTCCTGCTAACAGTGAGCCCCTCAAATGTCTTCTAGATTATATAAATGTATGTAAACACCTCAACACACATTGGCATATCTCTGAACGCCTTTTAAACTACCGATAACCTCTGATAACTTTCATATTTGGTGAACAGTTTCCATTTTCTCTTCACAGCAAAATGGAAACATCTGCTGAAAAGGAGAGTGTGAGAGCAGGCAAGAAAGGGAAACAAAGATTTCTTGTGACTTCCTCACTTTACTCTAAAGCATTTTTATAGCGTGTGTGTGTGTGTGTGTGTGAAGCTTTTCTGGTAGCAGCTCTGCACCACTGCACCTGCTCTTTAGGCTGCAAGCACGATAGAGGAGATGCATGCGAAAAGCTAGACAGGAAGAAGCCGCATACCTTATTGAGAGCGACAAAAGAGGTCAGCTCCGTTTGTTTAAAGACAGCGCATCTGCGACAGAAACGAGCTGATTTGTACCTGAAACTAAACCCACTTTGTTGGTAAGTTGCAGCCAAAACTTCTAACAATGAATTGTTTAAGGACTTTTAAAAAAAAGGGAAGCACACTGCTTCGTACTCTTCAAACTCTGTGAAAATAATAACAGCTGATCCACTATGCTATATCGGAAGTTATTTACAATGTGTCTGTTGCTGTTGTTATTTGTATATTCTTTTAAATACTGGTGTAGGAGGGGAATAACAAAAACTGTGTGTGTTTGTGTGTGAGCGTATTTGAGGGTGGGAGACAGTTTACACTTATTTCTCGTATGTTGGCAGAGTAAGCCAGGAAGGCCCCCCTCCCCTGTGTTAATACTGTCTATTGTGAGCGTGTGCAGGCTGGATGTGGTGAGCGTTAAGTCTGCGATGGAACTATTTAGGGAAACTTTGGAACGGAAAGTGTGTAAAGGAAAGAACAATAATGAGAGAAAACAGAAGTACAAGGCATTACTCAACAATAAAAGACGTCAGACCTGCCTGCTGCTTTATTGTTGAAATTCGATACTTTGTCAAATCCTTTCTTCCAAACAAAGTGTTTCTGTGTCCTCACTGACGAGCTGCTGTGGGCTGAACATAAAGCTGTCGATTAAGATATTAGCAGTGTGGGTGAATGATGAGGTAACAAAAGACGTTTCTTTCTCTTTTTCTTCTGCAGGTGGCGAGTGGACCTGACCAAAAGGGAAGCAGCAGGCACTGAAGAGTGCAGACGAATGGATGCCATGTTAGAAAGGTTGATAGAGCCTCTGATACAAAGAGGACTCCGGCTCCAGTGAGGATCCTCTCGACCTTATTCTGAAGGAATGAGCACCACCAAAACACACATCTGCACACCGGGACGGACCCCTGCAACCGGACACATCTGCATATTCTCCTCAACCTTCTTCATTTACACTTAACAACTTGACTTGGGACAAAGTGGGGCACCTCACAGAGATGTCCAAGGTTTGAGAAAATTCAACCATCTTAAGTGAATGAGGACTGTATTTGTTGCTTTCACTCAGAGGGGTTTTTCATCTTTGTGCTCCCGTCTCACACCAGCACCATAGAGACCAGGACAGACATTTTACTGGGAGAGCAGAAAGCTCTGGACCAGAGTGGAGAGACGATTGTTGGACTGGAGTCGGTTTTTCAGGCACCATGCAGTCAGATGACCTCTTCATCCGCAAGTTTCGCCGTCAGAACATGCGGCCGCCTATTGCCACCGTCAACTTTGACCCCAACCGGGAAGCAGGTCTAGTGGAGTGGCCGCCGAGGAGGGAGGCTGATGGAGCTGAGGATGAGAGCCTCACTCCGAGCCGCGTGGGGCTGACGCTGAGGTCGGTGGGCCACGGCCACATCATGCAGAGAAGTAACAGCGATGTAACCTTAGGAGACTTGGACTCCTCCGGGAAGGCAGGGGGGAAAGCAGCTCGGGTGGTTGGTGAGAAGGTGGGTGCGGGGGCTCAGGGTGATGGGGGTGTGCTGCTACACAGGGAATACGGCAGCCTGTCCTCGCTGGAGAGACAGACTCAAGCACAGGAGCCAAGGACAGACGATCAGGGGCCCCTGAGTCCAAATGCCCTACGCTTCAAAGACCCTTTCCTGCTTTTGGGCCTGCAGGGCAACCCTCCAGAGCCCGATGGATTCTTTCGTGGTCTGTCTGTGTCCACAGGGGACTCCCCAAAACCTGCCAAGCCGCCGAAGCCCGAAGGACTAAGTAAGAAGACTAAACCCCCTCAGATCCCTCAACCAGGTCCTAATGACAACATTGGGGGCGGAGCCTGGGTGAGGAACTTTGCCCACTACGACGTCCAGAGCATCCTGTTTGACCTCACCGAGGCGGCCACAAACAGAGACAGCATTGGACGGAAAAAGAATATCACCTCTGGGGCTTCAGCCGCCTCCCAGCTGCGCCCCCTCTCCCAAGCCACCCCGTCCTCACCTGCACAGGGCGGGGGTGGCAACGGGGTGAATGCAGATGACCCCGAGCAGTCGCTGCTGCTGGACGAAGGTGATGGCAACGATAACGAGCTCCTGCTCAGCTGCCCCCACTTCCGCAACGAGACGGGGGGAGAAGAGCAGGTGGGTCTCGGTCAATCCCAGGGGAGGCGGGGACTCTGGTTGAGCCTGCGAACCCCCAACGATGCAGTGTCGGTCCTGGAGGAGCCCAGAGAGAGTCACGTCCAACAGCAGGGCAAGAGCAACTACTTTATAGAGCATGCAGATCTGGGAGCCCATTACTATCGCAAATACTTCCACATGAAAGGTACGTGTAGTGAAACTTCTATTTTGTCTGACTCGACTGTTTATGGGAAGTCAATAGAGAGAATAATATGACGGGGTTAAGAAAGCATTACTGTCCAGCTTAACAAAGTGGATGTACACTGTGGTGCTATTCAATCATTGATGAACCATCCCATTTCAACTCTGAACAAGTCTTTATCATGGCACAATTTTTTTAAATTTCTCATCTTATAATTTATGGACTGCACATAGAAAAATACAAGATTCAGCCCCCCTCTACACCCTAATCATTTTAATACAGTTCTCTTAGAGTGTTATATTTGAACCCCAATGCTGTCACAGTTGAAATTGACTGTATTGTCACCGCAGAACACCAGAATTTCTTCGGCATGGACGACCGCCTCGGCCCAGTGGCCATCAGTTTCCGCCGAGAGGAGAAAGACGGATCCAGCGGCGCTCAGTACAATTACAGAATCATCTTTCGCACCACAGAGGTAAACCTGCCGCTTTTCTATCCTCAAAGCTCTCCACGATTTCAGTGTATGTGAAATTGGTTTTCCTGGATGTGACGCCTGTGAATCGTCTCCCCAGATGAAGACACTGCGGGGTTCCATCCTGGAGGAGTCTGTGCCTTCTGCCGCTCGTCACACGACCCCTAGAGGCTTGTCTCCCAAGAGGCTGCTGGAGTTCATCATGCCTGAACTGAACCTGCACTGCCTTCGCTTGGCTTCAAACTCCCCCAAGGTCAGGGACACCCTGCTGAAGCTGGACGAACAGGGGGTGAGTAAGGCTGCCCCTGCTGACACCAAAGACTGTCTGAGAGAAAGCTTTTTCAGGACATCGGATACTGACCAATAGCAGCAAATGGCTCTTTTTCAGAGGTCAGACACAAAAGAATGTTTTTCTAAAACTGACGTTCTGAAGTCTACACCTCCGCAGTGATCAATCAGGTGTTTTTAGATGTGAAAGTGCACTTATTATATCTGTTCATTCTTCTCTCTTCTTCCTCTGCCACCACGGTGACTGTTCACCTGAGAAACTGTGACCAGAATGATCTTAGATCATTTCCTGCTGATCGCTTAAACATTCAAGCCCCATCACATTGAAACTTTATTGAAACTTTATTTAGCAGAAGCTGCTGACCATTTAAACCCACACACACACACACACCAGTTAACCACTAGCTCCACCTTTGAAGTAAGCTACTTCAGAAAAGGAACAAACAACTTTGACGAATCAAACCCTCTGTTTGAAGCATGAAACGTGAAGGGGATTAGGAGGTTTAATAGTGTAATGTGTGCTGTGCAGGTGTATAACATTTTACAGCATAAATTCTCCCAGACAAGCTTTGTAGCTGTAAAGTAAGATGGCAAATGATCAGGATGCCTCATTAGGTGAAAGGTCTTGACAGGATAATTATAGACTCTGTGCTTCTCTGTCTTCTAGCTGAATTTCCAGCGAAAGGTTGGGGTGATGTACTGCCGGGCCGGGCAGAGCTCAGAGGAAGACATGTACAACAACGAGAGCTCGGGCCCGGCGTTTGAAGAGTTCCTGGATCTGCTCGGGGAGCGTGTGCGGCTGAAGGGCTGGGAGAAATACAGAGCTCAGCTGGACAACAAGAGTGAGCTGGGGGGGAAAAAAACGCACCACACCCGCATCTATTGGCTGTATCTCACCTTGTCGCAGGACCATTATCCGAAGGGCATCAGTGCACCACTGAAAGCCTAAGATAACTCCTATCTAGCCGCATGTAATCTGAGTAATGCCTGCAAAATAGCATAGTCACTGCTGATTATCTCACAGCTGTTTTCCCCTCAGTGAGCGGCAGAGAACAGCAAATCAGACGGACCCTGAATGTGACAATTTGAGTTTAGTCTTTCATTCATAAACATTGACTGACTCTGCTGAATCCCTATCTGTCCTTCTCTTTGTGTGATGCGTGTTTCTTGTTTGTCTTTTGCTTGTGTAGCGGACTCAACTGGGACACACTCGCTCTACACGCGCTACCAGGACTATGAGATTATGTTTCACGTGTCTACTATGCTGCCGTACACAGCCAACAACACGCAACAGGTAAAAATACAACCCATATATATTTCAACAGAGATTTGATATTTGATTTCCTTCTCCTGCCTTTTGTGTTGCCGAACCATTTTTCCAATACCAAGTTTTCTCAAACGTTTCACGTCTATTCGTAATATAGAATTGCATCAGTCTTGGTACAACCTTCATTACCCATCTCTGTTCAGACTTCATGCTTTTGTAAACGCTTTAGAAAAAGCTTCTGTACTCCGCAACAAGCATGACATACAAATCCTGCCCCCCGGTGTTCACTCCCACCATGGATGTATTCACAGGCGCCTCTCAGTCAGGCTGACTGTCAGCTCTTTATATGAAGTTTATGGTTTAAGCCTGTTTGCTGCCACTTACAAAGAGACTGGACATGACATGTGAAGACAGATTAAAAGTTTAAATGAAACAAAACATGTTAGTGACGAAGCCCTTACATTCTGCTGCTTTTTGGCAGCAACAGTTTGTGATGTAATAATATCTTGATTAAGCTGTTTTTTAAAAGTTCTATTTTTTTTATTTTGTAAGAAAAATTATTTTCTTTGTCGTAAAGAAGTATAATTAATTAACTTAAAGTTACAACATTTGTTAATTTCCCAAGAACAGTCATTTTGGAGCATTGAGTTGTGCTAACAACAATAGCAAGATCATGGACACACAAGCTTATTTCAGAGAACACTTAGAGTTGCTTATTTTACTGTTAATTTAATTTGACTTAGCCTTTAGTTCAATTAACAGCATTAAAAGTAATCTCTTTAGCTGCTTCTTGAACATTTCTTGTAGATTCTTGAGATATAAAACATGGCAAACTGAGATGTGGTTCGTTGACTAAAATGACTCGTGCCCGCTTCTTAAATAAATCTCTCTGTGTTTCTGTTTTGCCTCTCCAGTTGCTGAGGAAGCGACACATCGGTAACGACATTGTGACGATCGTGTTCCAGGAGCCGGGCGCCCTGCCCTTCACGCCAAAGTCCATCCGCTCCCATTTCCAGCATGTCTTCATCATCATTCAGGTCCATGAGCCCTGCACTGACAACACCTATTACAGGTCTGATCATACCTCTTCCACTATGCTGTAAATAAATACATCTCTTTTCACCCTCAAGTTTCTTGAGACAATAAATTCATGGTCATCCTATGTGTCATAGGAAGTAGTGAACTAAAATATGTTCTGGGCTTTAAGAAAAATACAAAAAAAACAACAATTTTACTGACCACGTCATTCACGATATGCATGTAAGTCAATGTAAAGATGGGTGTTACTATGTGCACTCTTACACATGGGTCTCATACATCATAGTAGTTATGGGCCCGCTCAGGAGGAAACACAAATCTGTGCTCCTCTGCAGCAGATTCAGTGTAATTGTTTGTTATTCTGGAGAGCACTACAGTCCACAGTCAAGCTCGGAAAAACAAGACATGGATTGAATGCTTCTTCTGCACTCTCTCTTACTCTAGCATTCCTGTCTTTCACTCTTTTCCCTCTCAGGGTGGCCGTGACACGGTCTAAAGACATGCCATTATTTGGCCCACTCTTCCCTAAGGGCGCTCGATTCCCTAGCTCTCCCGCCTTCAGAGACTTTCTCCTGGCGAAGGCCGTGAATGCCGAAAACGCTGCGGAGAAGTCAGAAAAGTTCCGCTCCATGGCCACCCGCACACGGCAGGAATACCTGAAGGACCTGGCTGAAAACTATGTGACCACCACACCCATCGATTCCTCCACCAAGTTCCCCCTGCTCTCTCTGGGTGGCAAGCGCAAAGACAAGCTGAAGGGCGCCAAAGGGGCCGAGCTGCACAGTGCTGGGGCGCTGGTGTGGGCTGTGATGGTCAACGGTGGAGATGACGGGGAGGCTGGAGAACTCAGGCTCCCCTGTCTGCTCGGGGTGTCTGCTGAGTCGGTGGTGCTCATTGAGAGGTGCACGCGCAGGGTGGTGTTTAACTGCTCCTGTCGAGATGTCATCGGCTGGAAGGCAGTGACAGAGACTAAGGAGGGGGGGCCCTGCTTGGATATCTTCTACGAGCGTGGGGAGTCTGTTTCAATCAGTGCGATGGAGAGCCAGGCGGAGGATATACGCGAGGTGGTGCAGAGGCTAGAGGTGGGTGATTGTGTTCGTATTTAAAACTTTTCAGTGGGTGGTTTATGTCTTTCTGATTCATTCATCATCTTCCGCTCATCTGCAGCTGGTGACGCGGGGATGTGAGGCTCTTGAGGTCACCCCCCTGCGCGACGGCGTCGGACAGCCCGGCTTCCTGATGAACGAGGAGGGTTTCGTGACGGAGCTGCAGCGGTTCTGTTACGCTGAGAGCGGAGGCCTGCAGCTGTGGGCTCGCGTGGTGCGACTGTGCGGCCACTCGCTGGTTCACCTGAGCCCCGAGGAGAGGACCAGGCTGCTCCGCACTGCGCACAAGATCCACATCACTGTCATCCCACCTGACGAGAACGGCAAGCCACGCAGGTGGGTGAAGCTGCAGATACGAGGAGGAGGAGAGGGAGAAAGAGAACACTAACAAGGGCACTTATGGGTCAACAGACACAGGGAGAGACTGGAGAAGGGGCTCATGGGTATAAAGCGTGCTCCAGAAAGTGGATAATAGTCCCAGTGAGGCGGTGAGAGAAAGTTTTGACAGCAAAGAAGGAGGAGGGGGTCAGTGGGACAAGTCGGTTAAGGAAAACAAGAGAGGTGCCCACACTCTGGGGTCACGGCTCACTCTGCTGTTGATGACGGCCTGCCATCAGTGTCACACCAGCTGGCCAACAACCAATCAATCCCTCTAATGATCTGTAATCACACTGGCAAAGGGCCTCCCACTGTTAACAGCACACTTTCCACTCAGCTGAAGTCGGACAGAGGGCAGAAACAGCTGTGGACACAATTGTTAAAACAAATAAAACCAATATTAAAGTGGACACCTCTGCAGCTTTGGAGTGGATCCCACTGGTTTATTTATATTTCATTGCTGAAATGCTTGTTCTGTGACAACAAAGCACAAATTGCCACAAAGATGTCATAATTATTGAGAGGAAGTAGAGTTCTGTGTTCCCAAAGGGATATAATAGGCAAATATAGCACCTCATATGTCCACCTCATCTTTGTTATTGGCTTCTAGATTAGTTTTATGACTCAGCAGTGGGATGAGAGGCTGGGCCGAAAAGAGAGCTGTGAGTTGTGAAGTGTGTCTCTTCTTACTAAGTATGTTGTTGATTTATGTTCTGCAGAAGTTTCTCCGAGCTGTACCAGAAAGCCATCAAGGATGCGGAGTGTAAACCCGGCGAGGATCAGTCTGGAGAGGCCTGGGTACTGGACGAGAGGGAAGACGAAGATGATGACGAGGAGGAAGAGGAGGAGGAGGAAGAAGAGGAGGAGGAGGAGAAGGAGGAAGGAGAAGCAAAGGAGGAAAAGCTGAACGAGAGTGGGGTCAATGAAGCGGACATGACGGAGTTCGAGGTGCAGGTGGAGGCCGAAGAGGGCGAAGGACAGTCGTGTGATGAAGGGCAAAGTGAGAGACGTTATGGCTCGCTCCTCATGCCGCCCAGCTTACCTTTGCTACGGGCCACTTCTCTGCAGGACCAAGCAGCCATTCAGAGCCAGGAGGGCAGCGGCTCGCAGCTCACACGCAGCTGCTCTTTGGAGAGACAGCCGACCTACAGGGATTCGTGTGATGGGTGAGTGTTACTAAAGATCATGCCACTGTTCATTCAAGCTCTCATAGCCTGACATGTGAGTGTTTTGAAGATATTATAGAGAGATATATAATATAAATAACAAAAAAATGCTGCTTTGAGAGATCTTTAACATCTGCAAACTGGGAGACCGTCAGGTAAAAAGGCTCTGAAATCATCCAGCATGGCTGAAAATATCCTCAAACGGAAGCTGACTCATCACAATTTAATCTCAGAGTCGTAGTGCGTCACTTTTCCTGCAAAGGACAGGGTACGGTGAAAGGACGCCAAGCAATGTGTCACTCTGCTTCACTGAACTGTGTTTACTTAATGCAAAAGGTTTTAAATTATGTTTCACATTAGAAAATTCACATAGATGATTGGACGGTTGCGCAGCAGATCTTTAACTCTTCAGCAGTAAAACATTAAAATTACAATAGATTACATTTTTCTTTTTTAGATTCAAGTTAAGAAATCATGTAAATGTCATCAAAAATCCCTTTTACCGTGGTCTGCATTGCATTCCCTCATCCTCTTGAGTATCAAGGTCTGACAGACACAAGAATGTCAAGTATTAAGCTCCAAGGAGAGAGAAAAACACCTTTGTAAAAGCAGAAGTGCATGTCTGTGTCTGCCAGACAAATCATTTTCACCCTGAGAACTCCAAAAAGCTACAACAGCTTGAAGCAGAAATTGTGCTTAAGAAAATATTCATGAGGATAATATTAAACTCTGCTGCTCACCAAAATGAGTTTGACTGCTTTTCATCGTCACGCAAATCATCTGACCGAAGCCGCATCAGATATGATATTTTTGATGGATGATTTTGTGAGTGCAGGATTGCAAACTCAATCAGGCCTAAACCTAAGCCATCCTGGAGATTGCTTGTCGAAGTGCTCCAGTTTCTGTTTTGACCTCTGGATTGGATAGAAAAATGTCACAAAGCATCAACAACAGATTTGCTTTGTGTTTCCCCCCCCCCACCACCACCATCACGTTTCTCCCTCTCGGTCTGGACAGGCACGTGTACGAAAACGTGGGGCTGAAGGGGAAATGCCACATCTATGACAACGAGCTGAGGGACGCCACACCTGATCTGATCCTGACTGTCAAACCCAAGGTTCCCCTGGAGGACATACAGGTGACAGGCTGAGACGAGAGGACATCTGAGTAGTTTCTCACCCCAGCGCGCTCCATCCGCTCTCTGACAGTGTTGTTTCCCCTCTATCTCTATCTCGTATATGTCTTAAGTTCATGGCCGCTGAGTTCGGTGATGACAAAGCTTCAGTGAGTGACTCGTCTTCCCGGTTGTCATGTTTAGACCGAGCTGAAAGAAATTCACGAGCCCTAAGTCTTCACAACTCCATCACCAAGAGTAAGTACTTCCCTATTGCTGCTAATTCTTTATTTATATTTTTATATATATATAATATAATATTTATAATATATTTATATATGTATAATACCGTAAATATTAAAATGGCAGCATGTTAAATAAAAAATGAAATGTGTGTAGATTAATTACGAGACAAAGAGCACAAAGAGATATTATGACCCTGGTCGTGGACTCGACACAAAGCTCCATTCTCAGACACAACAGCTGACACGACTGCTCAAATGATGCCAAAATGGAACAATTACACATGTTTGCAAATCATCTCTGCCTGATTTAAGCCCCAAAGTCCTTTTTTTCCAGATTTGTTTCTGCCTTAAACCCCTCTCTTCATCATCCTCCCTCTGCTCCCCACTGCATCCCCTTTGTCCCTCCTCTTTCATCCCCGCTGCCCCCTATCCCGCTAATCTAATATCACCCCTGCTCTGCTGCCACCCCCTGCCAGGGCTGGGATAAAAGGGGGACAGATGGGTAGTGGGAGGGGTGGAGTTTTAGGCAGCTCCAAATCAAGGAGCCCCTCTTACGCCATCTGCTCTGCCTCCGCTGAGACTATGAGACTCATCATTTATCCGCCATAAGAGCACACTTGCTCATCCTCTCATCCGATTCTTCAGATTTTTGCGGGGGCGGCCTCTGACGACTCTGATTGTTTCACATCACGTTCTTTCACAGGGAGTCTGTTAAAATGCATGACAACTTTCAAACGAAAAGATCAAATTCAAGGACTCACTAGATCTTTTTGTCAAAGTTTTTATTACATTTGCATGTAATAATTTACCCAAATTCTGTTATTAATTATTTTGATGTCATTGTCCTGTATTTTAGTATGCCGCCTTTTGTTAAATCTAAACTGATCTGTCAAAAAGATCTTACAAAGTCAGAAACATAATTCAGTGAAACCTGCAGGCACACGACATACTGTACATTATAACATTTCCTCCTTGTGCCTCTACATTCTGCCCCTGAATCTGACCAGCAGTAACACAGCAGCACCCCCCAGTGGTGGCTCTTTGTTACTGTAGACCGAGTTAGTTACTGTAGAGCGAGTTAAATCTTAACCTCCTTTCTCTCAGTTCTCTCAGAGACGACAGAGACCACCGAGGAGGAGTGGCAGTCCATCGCTGACCTGGCCACGGCCTGCCGCAGCATCCTGGAGGCTTTGTCCCAAGAGGGTGAGGAGCTCTTTACTTATGCACACCTCACTTACTGTAAATATAAAATAAGATAACAAGCTGTCCATAGTGGTTAGCACCATCACAAATCATTTTTTGAGCCAGACTTTTGTTCCACAATCACAAGATTCAAGTTAGACTCTAAATTTTGGGATGAACTGAAAAGAAGGTGAACCAGGCCTGATCACCTGGTTCCAAAATCTTGTAGAAAGTCTTCCCAGCGTGTTGTTTTTGGAGTGAGATGTTCACCAATCACTTATGAGTTTAATGTCCATTTGGCCACATAAATTTGGCCAAAAAACAACAACATATGAGTGCAATGGATCTGCGCTCTATATGAAGATAAGTGTATGAATCACAGTATGTTCTATACTGAGAGAAAGTGAGCATCTCCTGTCTTTGTCTGCCTCTTTCTTTTCATTATGGTATGTATGGCTGTATTAAATGATATTAATGTGGATAATGTTCATTACCACAGACCATAAAGCCGGAGACCCCTCCCAAGCAGGAGCCGACCAGACAGACGGCAAGCTGAGGGACTCAAATGAGAGGTGGGTTGCTATACAGTACACTCGGGGTGACGCAGACAGCTCAATATCTCTGTCGTTAGTCTCTTATTCTTTTGTCAGAATCACTGCACACAACCCTTTTCACTACTTGTTTATTCTCTCTCAATTATTTAGACTTTATCGGCAACATCCAACTGTGTGAGTCAATGGGATGGTTTCTCTCCCCCATAAAGAGAGCTCTCTTGCTGACTTAGTGTTGCAGTTATGCGCATGCAGTCACACACACACGCACACAGCTTGTCTGACTCACTGTCATTGTCATCTTTCTGTTAAACTCCCACTCTGATCCATTTTGTTTCTCTTTTACACTTTGTCCAGCTCCTTGCTCACCTTATTTTAGTCCTCCATGCTGTGTCTGAACATACAAAGTCCAGAACTGTTGGCCAAAAAAAAAAGCAAAACACCAATGTGAAGCTTTTCTTCAAAGGAAGTCTTTACAGGCGCAGTTCATGCCCCCCGACGTATTGTAGTCAGTATTGATGACACCTTTCAATTTGTCTCCAACGAGCGTGTAAAATGTTTTATAAAAGACACTCACACAGAATACTCCATATCACCTCTCATGGCATCTGTTAGTGAAAAATGATCACAACATGTGGAAAATATATACAGTATATATATTTCCTTTTTCAGCACATATCCGTTGAATAAAAGAGAGATTCAGATAATTGACTATAATAAAAAACACACTGCCAACCTCCTTCAAAATAATTATGTCTACAAATAGCACAAATGAGCTTCAAACCAACCAAAATGATAAGATAAATGGTCATATAATTAAATATCAAACTCAAAACGCACTATTGTGCCCAAACCATCTGACGTCAATGCCATCTTCTTTCCTCAAAAAGCATTATCATGCTGTTCACATCACCAGAAGCGTTCGTTATATATAACTGCAATCAGACGAAATGCATCATGGGATGGCTTCTCTCGCTGAAAATGGGTCTGCTTGTCAACCTAGCAATTACAGTAAATTGATCTCTGAGTAGTACAGGTTTGAAGGCAGCAGGGACGATGCCTCGAGCTCTGAAGCTGCCACAGTGGAAGTCAAGATCAATCAAAGCAAAGTGAAACAGTTCACTTGCTGAAATGAGATGAGGGCGGTGTTATAACAGGAGAGGAATACAAGAAAACCCTTCCTATAAAATACACCAGTGAAGACATTCATCTTGTTCATTTGTGACTGGGAAAACAAATTCATTTAGACTTTCTCTGATTACAATAATTGATTTTGACAAAGTGTCACTGCCTCTCTTTTGTTGCAGTGACTCTCCAGGCCACCTAGAAGAGAAGGTGTCGCAGCTGGAGTCCATGCTGAAGAGGCTGCAGGATGACCTGCAAAAGGTGCTTTGAGTTTCATGAACGTTTTTCTCTGTCATAATATTTTCAGTGAGCTCCATGGGAGAGTCAGCAGGTAGGAAAAAGTATTCAAATTGTTCAGCTTCTGTCGCTGCTGCGAGATTATTTGTGTTTTCTGATGCAGGCTTTTGTTCACTTGTACAAATCCTCCCGTCCATTCGGCCATTTCAATCACAGCGGGCTCACTGTGGATGCACTGAATACAGAAACACATTTACATTTATTTAATGAATTAATTTAGTCCTAATGTTGGACATTTGTATAGCAACATTTCAGATTTGTAAATCCCCCAATATCATACTTACAAACATGTATGTCCGACAACTCCTGTCATCACTATTTTATTATTTCCTGCTAATCCGTGTATGTAGATGTCAAAGAATACTGTATGTGATGAACTCCTTATTCTTAATCTCGATCTCGGAAGCAGCCGCTTGACAGAAAACAAACTAAATTCTCAAAACAAAGTCCAATCTTTGGTCAATAGTGAATATGTCTCTGTGTCTCGACACATATTATATAAATATACCATTTAGTCTATGGACTCTCAAGAATAACGATAAAGTATCCATTTAGTGCTCAAACAATAACTAATAATAATTCTATTAACAGATAAAATAAACTGATTAATTGTCTGTCATATATATGAGGCACAAATGAAACATTCTTGGTTTCAGCTTTAAAGCTGTCACCTTGGGCTCTGGGCATTTCTCACTATATTTTTTACATTTTATATGTCAAACAATTATTTAAAAATAGATTATTCAAAAATGAAAATGATCATTAATTGCGACCTTTGACCAATTATAGGTGATTAGTTGCTGACTCAGTCTGACCAGCAGGCCAGACCACAAAGCACTGAGACTACAGACTATAATTGAAGTTCTGAACTCGGATTTTTCTGTCAAAGAAATGATCAGTTCAGTGGATTGTTTCTTTTCCCCCACTGCAGCGTGATGTGCTTCTCTACACTGTTTGTGTTGTTTTATTTCAAGCTCTGTGTTTATGTGTGCCCACTAGTTTCCTTAAAGCCACCGCTGTACCTGTCGCTCCCCTCCCGTTCCTGCCACAGCGATCTGAGCGACGGCTTTTGTTTTGTTGTGTGCCGATGTCTTTCAGGAGAAGGAGGACAAGGCGGTGCTGCAGGCCGAGGTGCAGAGCCTCAGGCAGAACAACCAGCGGCTGCAGGAGGAGTCGCAGAGCACAGTGGCTCGCCTCATCAAAGTCACCGAGCTGCTGTGCAACGTCAACAAGCCCTGTTAGCTTCACCGCTGCACACACAAATCAGCAGAAAGATGCAAGTCGTACAACGTGCTCGTACGCTCAGTAGACAGATTTTGTTCGTAAATATTTGCAAAGGCAGACACACACACACACACACGCATCCTGTTCAATCTGTGTGTAACCACAGTCTCAATCCTGAATCATGGACCTGCCTTTTGGTGAGGGAGTATGCAAATCAACCCATGAAAAAGAACAAAATGACATTTCCAACATCCAATGACCTTCATAGACTGACCGATGTGCAGCTCTCAGGCTGCTACGTTAGCGTGCTATGCCAGAGTGCTTCTCTTTGTGTATATGATACAGTATGTGTGTGGATGTGTGCCGCATGTGTGCGTGCCTGTGCGTGTGTGTGTGTCTGTATGTGTGCATCTCTTACTGTACCTCCTTGCTTCAAATACTTGACAAGCTGGGCTGAATAGCACTTGCATAAAAAGTGGCAATTAAGACTGAGAGACACTGTATAGCATGTTTGGTGGTGTCTTATCTGAAATGACCAAAAGTGTGTATATACGTATATATACTGTATCACCAATAATATATGTGAACAGTAGTATCGCTATCCTCTCTGCCAGACGTTTAGTTGCAATGTCTGAGTGTGGTTCTGCCCGGCGCTGATAGTGTGGAAGGCCTTGAAACAAAACAAGACAAGAAAAAAAAAAAGGGGGAAGATGACAATGACAAGCCCGTAGACAGCCTTCTACTTCAAAAGATGTAATGATGCCAACTGACTGGCCTTAGAGCAAGGCCTGTTACGTAAGGACATAATTCTCTGCCCTCCTCACTTCTCAGTAGTACTGTATTTAAAACACTGGAGTTTTTAGGGAGAAAGGATTTTAAAACCCTAACATAAAAGGGATGTAACCTGGAAATGTCATAAAAAAGGAACTGAGCATGCTTGTTCCTCCTGGAAGTATGTTGAAAACAGTGTAAAGGTGGATACTGAAAAGGGTTTTTACCCCTCCTGAAAACGCAAACAATGGCAGGAAAAGAGCTGCTTCAGCTTCCTTCCACGATTGCCTGTAGCCGTTTTCTTCTAACCTCACTATTGTAGCAGCCATACTGTAGAAGATCTCCTCCTACTGGCCTGAACCACAAAATGCCAAAAGGCAGCTTTTACTTTCAGCTGGCAACATAGCTTTAGGTGTCAGAATAAAACACCTTGAACTAATAGTAAAATGCAGGATATTGTATTTAAATATGTTTTGTGTTTGGCGGATGTCTACAGTGACTATTTTGGGTAATTGTTTAGTATGGCTTATGAGTGGTAGCGGTAAGGACACTTGGTGAAATCTTACCATTCCACCCCGATGTGTGTTTGTATGTGTTTCTGTGTCGTTCTTGCACTTTTTTTTTTTGTAAAATCAGCACTGGACAGGGCACATAGTGAACCTTATTTAGCCCAGGTTATGTCTTGCTCAACATAAGAAGGTGGATAAGATCTCATCCCCCCTGCCACCACCTTTACCTCACCTTTTTGTGTCCACTGCTGTTGGCGCCAACAGCAGTAACGCGTGTTCAGAGGAGTCGGACTGCTTCTCCTCAGTGCCAACGAAAAAGCGCAGGCAGCTCTCCTGAATCCCACTGAAATCCAACGGAGCTGACCACAAATTAATCTCCAACTACAAACTCTATACTCCGACAAAAAGGGATGCCAAACGTTCGTCAGTCACACCGACTCTTGTTTCTTGTACAAACTTCCTCTTGTAATTTTATTTTAGAGTCACTGTGAATACCTGGTACCAGCATATTAAGATACAATATATACAGATTAAATTATGAATCTAAACTTTATCAGTATGTGAAGATACTGTGTGTGTACAGCTGAACTGTTTCATGTTACTTAGTGCATTGGGTTGCGTATGCCCTCCTTTTTGCAGGATGATTATGCAGAGAAGTGTTAATCATGACCATGCAGGCGTCTTGTTTCATCTCCTGGACATCTCCTGGACATGCTGAAGCCTCATGACATGGTGTGAGAAGACCTGTTTTACTGTGTCTTGTATAGTTATTTAGATTGTAGGAGGTTGGTCAAGCATGAGAATGTGCCAAGCAACTTCCAAGCCCCCCCCCCCCCCCCCCCCCCCCTGTTTGTGTGTATGTATAAAAATGTAACTTATTAATCATGCAAATGTTTTCTTGTAGCTGTTTTAACTGGAGGGAAGTCTTGAGGGAAAAAATGTGAAATAGGGCAGAAAGGAAAAGTGGGCTTGGTTATAAATTTAAGTTTCTTTTTTAGAAAACCAACAACGATGATATGACAAAATACTCTGCTAAATGTGACGATGGTCCTTTTTATCATTCTGATTTCGAGCTATTTCAGCGATAGCTCTTGAATATAATAAGGTCTTAAAACACCATTAGGTACGCCTTAATGAGTGAAACTCTTCTTTTGGAATGGATGTTTAAATTGGTCATACCGGTCTTATCTGAAGGCTTATTCCTCTGACTTTGTGCCTACCAGAAAATGTAATGTATGGTAACCCAGCTTAGTGACCTCATTTCTTTGTCTTTGGTTGCACTTACTGAGGTTTTGTTTTGTGGCAGATGAAGGATTTCCTAAGAGACCGTCGCAACATCTGGTCTGTCGTCCGCTGTGCGAGGAAATGTCATTGAGTAACACATGATCCGAAAGATCAGATGATGATGATGATAATAATAGATGTGTGTTGAGGCTCAGTGATTACCACCGATGGTTCAAGGAAGCAAACCGACAAATATATGATTTTTCAAAGCAAATTAAAAGGAAAAAGTTGCTGAAAATGACCCATGTTGCATTGAAATCAAGTTTAAGTTGATATGAATGGTGTATGCTTCCTCTAAAAGGATGATTATTTTGGTATTTAAATATTTAAAAAAATGAATTGTCTCAGAAAATCCAATGGCGTATTTGAAAAAAAAAGAAATCTGATTGTGGCTGAGTTGATGCAGATGTTTTGTCGACACGTGACTTTGAGATATTTGTGTGTAGCTGCCTTTAAGATTTGATAGAATGATGGTGGGAGGTGTTTCATGGTTTTGGTTTCTGTGAGATAAACAACTCCAAAAAACGGAAATACCTGCAGTGAGAATTCAGGTTTTTTAAAATATTTTTATTTTCTCACCAACATAGACAGCGGAGAAAGATCACTGTTCAAAAAGTTAATTTGTTGAATTTGTGTTTGGAGAAAAAAACAAGATGTAAACGTAAGATTTTAGCTATCATGTGCTCACTCTACACCTCTATTTACTTTTCAATCAACAAAAAACAATTAAAAGGAAAAATTAAGTTATTAGTATTATTTTTGTCTTTATTGATTTGCACGATTGAAATGCAAAGCAGGGATGGAAAGTCTTTAGAAATTAGACTCTATTGTGAATGTATGGTGTTCATGGGATTTAAACTCACAAAGGGCATGTTAGGAATATGATATGGTTAGGATCTAGAGGTGACTTTGATGACGACAGAGAGTTAGATTTGTCTCATTTGTCCAGGAGCACAACCTCTTGAGGATCTCACGTCCTGGACTGATGCACACTGGAGGTGGAGGTGAAACAGAGCTGAAACAACAGCTGGCAGCCGCCCAGGAAGAAACCGTTTTAAGGTGTGACAGCAACAACACGATTTGTCAGACAAAGGTCATGGCCAGATCAGATTGACAGGGAAGAAGAGAGTGTAAAAGTCAGTCAACAAAGTTGGATCAAAACACAAGAAATTATAAACAGAAACTCGCAAAAGGAAAAGTGTTATACAAATATATATACAGTCTATTTAACTGGGCAATATGCTTGAGGTACAAAATGATTTGTTTTTTAGTTTAAATCTGCATTTACACTGAAAATTACATCTCCAAACAATAATCCAGCATTATCATCAAATAGCAAGCAAATAGATGCCATAATATGATTTTGGGGAAAAGTCATAGTAAATCTCAGCCTAATACAGCTAACTGCATTTATTCCATATCAGTGGTTCTCTACCTGCAGGTGTTTCAGTCATACCAGCTGGGTATTTGCAGTGATGTTCCAGGTGTACAGCTACAATGAAAGCCAGCAGCTCTGAGAAGGATTAAAAAGCACTCATCTCTTCACAAACTGCTTCATGTTCTAAATCAGATTTTCGCGGTTGCACGATAGACGAAAAACATTTTAATCCTTTTTTTTTTATTATCAGAAATGTGTTTGTTGCTTAACACAGCTCATTAGACAATAATATAGATCCGCTTTTGAAGGAAATTGACAAGACGTCAACTCGTTTGAGATTAATCATATTACATTGAGATTAATAATTTGAGAATCTTTGAAAAAATAATTTAATCTCAACCTTCTAATCTCAATGTAATAGTATTGAGATTAAGACTAAAACATTGTCAGAAAAATGCTGGGGATTATTAAGTGTTATACTCCAGGTGTGTCGATGTTAAATCGGTTCAGCCGTATAGAACTTCATCACAACTTTAACAGATCCAAGATACAGACAGTTTAACTTCCTGTTGCTGAGCTCTGTCCCTGACCCTTCAAAACCTCCCTGTTAAGTCATAGCACAGCTTTGTTTGTCGAGATATTCTCTGTTTAACATCCTACAGGGAACTGAAAAATGCTGACAGAGTAAACTATAGAGCCACTTCTGTTTAATCTGGTTCACGTTTTGAAATTATTAGACTGTATTTACACATATTTACACCATACACCACCACCTTCTACCAACTCTTTACTATAATACAATCATTTATGTACATTTAAATACTGCATTTTTGATTGAGATTCAATTCAAGATATCAGAATAGAACCAGCCTGTATCATATAAACACATACAGAGATTTAGAGTAACATTATATAGTTTTAAACCAGTTTGAAATCCTGATTGGATGCACATTCCCATCTCCCTGACTTGATACAGCATGAGGTAAGGCAAATACACTTTTCATAGCTCGTTTCATGATCATAATACAGCACGGCAACATCATACAAACATTCGCCAGTACTCTGTCCTCTGGAAGGCTTTCCTAAACATCAGCCGCAGAAAAACGCTTCATCTTCCCTGCCCTGACAGCAGGAGGAGAACTGACGACAACAATGCACCGGCCTATGTCTTTATTTGGGGTTGGAGCGCAGGACGGAGTCTTCACTAGGGGCTGTGTGTCACACACCGCTCAAGGGCTTAACACCAGTTTGACTCATCCGTGTTCTGTAAATACAGAGGCCATGTGTTGGTGTGTGTGTGTGTGTGTGTGTGTGTGTGTGTGTGTGTGTGTGTGTGTGTGTGTGTGTGTGTGTGTGTGTGTGTGTGTGTGTGTGTTTAGACTCCTGGTTCACAGAGTGTATATCGTATTTTAAATGGCCAGGCCACTGTTGCCCCATACAACAAGTAGATGAGGCCTAATATTAGTCCGCCTACAGCGTCACTGCTTTAAATGTACTAAACATATTTGATACGATTCAGATTAAATAGCTTTTATTAATACTACGCATCTACAGATACAAACAACTGATACATATTTGATTTAAGTGGTGTCCTAATGTTTACAAATACATCCAATAGTTTATGCATCCAGACTAACATGGAATTAAATTAGCCGTTCAAAACAATTCAACCTAAAGTAAAAAAAGTTTAGTAAAGCACGTGAGCTGTTACTAAGTGATGCACCTCATATAACACCATGTGTGTAAGTCGACGATAAACTCATCACAGAGTCCTGCCCTCTTGTCATAAATCAGTTAAACATTAAAGAATGGAAAAACACCAGGACACTGTAGACCCACTGATGTTGAATGGGGCTGCTTTCACTTTTTTAATGTCATTTCACTGAAGTGAAGGTCTTATAAACGGCCTTCAATTTTAAAAGGAGACATTAACCAGACTACTTCTATCGTACAGTACATGCACTTTTACACAAAAAAGGTTTGTGTACGTTTTTGTACTTTCTGGGAATCTGGCTGGGTGGATTATTAGCAGACAGTGCTGCGGCAGTTTTTCTTCATCTTCACTCGGTTTCTGGAAGGTCTCCATGTGACAAGTCTGTGTTTCCCCCAAACAGACACCGGGGCAGTCCCCTCACTTTTAGCATTTTTATTGAGTAATAATTCAAGAGCTGGAGATGAAGAAAGAAGACAAGGAAAAGGAAAAAACTAAGAGAAATCACTTGTAGAGTATTAGTGGCAAAACTACCTTTCATATTGTCCCTTTTTCTGTCCTCTCAGACAATCTCAACCAAAACAAAAGCACTGATTCTTACTGTACTATGAGTTTCCTAAAGGCATTACTTCATCACCCTTTCCCGATCTATATTAAATCACGATGCTATCGGGTAAGTCCTGGGCCATACTGTAATACTGTCTGGTACTGGTGTAAAACTATTAAATCAGAGTCAGACTAAATGCTCGACACGCTATTCCGCTGATCGACAGTAGGTGGCGGTAATACGCAGAGAAAGCCTACTGCCTCCAAGAAGGCAGTGAAGAAGAATGCTGTTCCGCTTCTCTAATGTTTAACGAGGAGATGAATGCACTTGACATGGTTCTGGTTAGAAACACTAATGCAAATGCAGCCAGACTTTCGTCTGCTAATGAGAGTTGAAATACTTTATTGGAGTTAACGATGAGTTCCAGTCCACCTTTCCTTGCTCCGTTCACACTTCATTAGCGGGATCAGGTGTGTTTAGCTAATCAAGCGTCTTTCAGGTGGAACATCCAGTGCAGTGTTGGGCCAGCAAATGGCACCACTGGCCAGAGCTACTCATAGTGAGTGTGCGCGTGTTTTTAGTGCTTGGGAGTTTGCATCTCATCAGGGGTCCGTCAGCTCAAACGGGCATTTCTGTCCCATTTCCTCAGAGAAAATAGAGCCCTTGAGTTTGTCGCCGCCTGGTGGCCACATGTGTGAACTACACCGTGAGCAGAGAGAGAGAGAGAGCGAGAGAGAGAGAGAGAGAGAGAGAGTGAAGGCTCACGGAGCTCAAGAGCATGTCGCCTCCTGTTGCTGCGCCTCACTGTGGGATCTGCTGTCGACCTTTCAGACCGTTCACATGAACGCAGAAACCTTTTTTTTTAACGCGTTCGCTCGCTATGTTCGACCCGGAGGTTTGGCGGAGTGAGCCAGCGCAGCGTCTGCTCTGAGTCCGGAGAGGGGAACCGGGCTTGAGATTGAGGGGATTTTCTGTATTGTTTTTTTGACACAACTTGGCAGACTTGGCGTTTGCTGCTGCTGGAGCTGTTTGTTTGAAGAGAAAGTGTGAAACAAGTGTCAGGAAGAGAGCAACAGATGTTTTCGGTGGAAATGCGGCCGTCTAAAGAATGAGAGCAGCAGCGAGGCACCGGCGGCCCTTCCAGCGGTTCTGCTGCTGTGGAGTCGGGCTGGTCGCCGTCATTTGGCTCGCACAGGTCATCCAGGCACCAGGTGAGACCTTAATATAGACGCACAGACTGCACGCGCCTGCGTGCCTGCACCATAATTACAGTCCTATGGGTATTCTTAGATTCACACTTGAAAATTGGTATTACATCAATATGTGAAAACATAATCTACAACATACAGTGTGCACAATATAAATCACAGTTGATTTTTATATGAATTTATAGACATTTGTGGACATTTTATAGACGTTTGGATAGGAGCCCACATTTTAGATCGATGCTAGACCTAAAGTTAGATTTAGAATAAAAACATAAAAAGATCCAATCAAAAGGAAAGGAAATAGTAAAATACATTTTACTCTAACACGTTACAAAACAGATCCATATAAATCTATTATTGTCTCAATAAAGAGCTAACTAGTAGAAAATGCTGCATAATACCGGTATTCAGGGCATGTATGTAATACTTTAACTTCATTTGGAGCAAAGATCCAATATACTTCCCCTTCCCCCCCTCCTCTCATCCATGGATCTTCAAGTCTTCTTTTATGTGGAGCAAAATATGAATATTACATGTATGCTGGTTTAGAAATTCTACTGTAGACAGGTGCTGCATTCTCCATCAGTTAAAATAGACATTATTATAACGTTTAAATTGCCTGAAGAAAGAATGCAGTTGTAGAAGTTGATTATGATTACTCTCCAGCCGTGTGCCATTTTTAAGGCAAAATATTGTCTTTAAAGTAAACGAACAGTGCTGCATGCCAGACGGCTGAATCGCTGTTCTAAATATTTAAATCTGAGTTTAGTAGTTTCCAACATGTTCTGCTCACCGTCTCCCAGTTTACAACGCAGGAAGGTGACAGTGTGTTGATTACATAAAGCAGACAGAGGCTGTGGCATGTATAAATCCAATCACTGGGGATCAGTTCGGTTATGGGTTATTGCAGATTGACCATGGTTATTTTATCCTAATCTCAGCAGAATATGATGCGTCTCTTAATAGTCTGCCTGTCCTTTTTAATTTCTGCCTTTTCCCAGGTTGTCACTGTTGCTGAGAATGTTGCTGAGAATGTCTTTTTCATTTGCCTAAATAAGTTGTGGTTAAATGTAGATACTTGATTTCTACATTTATTGTATTTGTCTTGGATTGTTTACAGTTACTGTCATTTAAAACGTTAAAATCATCAGCCTCTATCACATTATTTACCGTTCCCAGTCACATCCGTATCTATAAGTGGTTAGAGCGTGGTTCTTCCATAGATTTTGCAATGTCACATTTGCAGCAGTGCACCTAAAGGCAATCTCCCCCTCGCTCATCATCCTCTCATCACCTTTGCTGAAGTGGTCACACACTGTCTCACACACACACACACACACACACACACACACTCATCATCATCATCAGCAGCTTCAACACCGACCGCGTCATTCTCTCTAATCCTGTGTGCGTTGTAACGATATGAATGAGTGAACTTTGTGTGTTTGATTTACATTTAGGGTTCACCCTTAGTGTTGCAGCCCGCTCCTCCATGAAAGAGTGTCCTGGTGAATGAGCCCTGTCATTAATATTTATACTTCACCTTTAAATTATGAGTGTGTGCCAACAACCAGAAGAGGTTTTTTGAGCTGAGATCAAGGCCGCTCAACTTAAACCATATAAAAGCACGGGGCAAGGTCTGCTGTTTGTAATGGCCACAGGCAGGTTACTCTCGCAATGCTTGGAAAATACCACACGTACTGTAGCATCCTGGATACCACGGCTAGTACAACCATCTCTGGATGTGCTTATCCAACAGTCTGTATCAATATCGTCCCAATTCTGACAAAAACATTGGTTTGGATATCGGAAAAATGATTTACAATAACGCCACCGGCTCGATGAAAAATGTATGCATTATGTTGGAGTTGTAAAGTCTCCAGGAAGAACGATTTTGCGGAGGCAACAAACATTGTTTGAAGCAATTAATACATTCAACACATTTCTTTGCTGAAGACGACCAACTATTTTCCATGTTTGCAAACGTGTGGATTTGATTCGTAACTGAACATTTCAAGCCTCGCTAGACGACGTTCTATATCCAACATGGCCGTCCCTCGTCTGCACATGCAGGTGGTGGATTCCTTTACAAACATTTATAAATCACAGCAGCAGTGCGTCTTAACAGCTGACACATGACGATCCCCTGTGTGTCCCATGTTATGTCTGAAAGCACACTGGACAGACTTTAAGTTCAGTGTTGATTGAGATGGTTTGATGGTTGTGTGGCTCACACAAAACAGTTTCCATTACAGCAAAAACGACTAGCTTTTAAACAGTTTAGCAGATATTGAACCTGCAATAAACAAAATGTTTGGGTCACTCGGGGGGCTGTGGAAATAAACGGACATATCATCTTTTAAAGTTGATATAGCTATCGTGTATATAAACTGTTGCTTATGTACACATCCAACAAAGCAACATCAGAATAGCATCCTTTGGAGTCGTGGGCTGGAAAACAATTACACTAGCTTAAACTTAAACGCGCTAAAATGGTCCGTAGAGCTGAGGGGAACAGCAGCGTTGGCGTATTATTCTCTGTAGGTTTCACATGCTAGTTGTCATGTGATATATTAGTAGTACAAACATGTTTATCATAGTTGCTTGTAAAGTCACTTTTTGTAGAATTAGAATATTTCTGACGCCGGGTAGAAGACACATTGTATCAATTTGACTCATTTTTCTACAAAGACAACATTCTAATGCCACCAGAATAATTGGGAACTTTGTTACATGAAAGTTGTAGTGTTGAATGGAGCCATGGTAGCCGTTTCCAAAAAGGGAAATTGTCACTAAATAATTAAGAACCGTACAAAGTAGGAAGTGGATCGTATATTAATAGCATCATGGCAGAGCTTGTGTCAACTGTAGCACTTATTATTACATGACAATCAGGAAAAACAAATGGATAAATACATTACGTGTACATATTTACATCGACATATCAAGATATTTATAGAACTGTGGTTAAGCTCCATTTTAAGACCAAATCAAATTTTCATCAGCTCTCTGTTTACTGCAACATGACGCTTCCTAAATGTTCCGTCTGAATATCAGAGTGTCGGGCTGAAATACAAATATTATTTTTTGTCAAGTAATATCCATAGACTCGGGTTTCAGAGGCAGCAAATGCTGATCCGCATTGCCACTGTTGAGGATTTTACGGTCCGAGACATTTACTAACACCGACATGCAGTCCTGTCCTGTGGAGGCAGTGTTTGGGGTAAGACCTCAGGAAGCCGGTCTTTCCAGTCGATGTGTTATTGACGGGATCAAATGTCTTGTTTCTGCTGAAGAGGGAGGCAACACTGGTTTGTCCCTTCTGAGGAGAGCAGGTGATGGTGTATGGTTTAAGACATTCATGTTATAAATGAAGAGTTGGTCTTCCAGGCCCTTTTATGAATCAAATAGGTGCTGTATAATAATGTACAGCACTGACACCATTTGATCTGTGTTCATCATGTGTTGCAACAAGATGAATTCTTGCATTTTGAATTATTTGCTGCCTTACGACAAAAACAAAATCATAAATGTCACAAAATAAGCATGTGGCTCGGAGGTTCCCATAAGTCTGCATAATTATACTGTTGTGTAGAGAGAGAGGAATGAATGATGGTATTGACACTTACCATGCTGCACTCAACCAAGGTGTTTATGTTGAGGCATGTGACGGCAGCATTAAGATATTTCCATACAAACTCCACATAACTTCCACGCTTGGAAAGGAATCAAGAGAGTCGACCTAACTTTCAGAATGACGATCGTCTGGGAGACAAAGTATCACATTTAGATTTAATTCACGCAGGCAAGCATAGAGAATAAGGACTTGAAAGTATTTTTAAGAAGTGCAAGACACCAGATTGGGAGCATTTCGATTGGCTCTCAACGGCTCTCAACATGGCGACTCCTGAGCTGGCGGCTCGTAGCTAACGGTGCGCACGGCGCTAACGGTACAAATGAAGGCAAATGTGCTGTCGGAGCAAACGGTGTTTACCTGAGGGGGAACCAGAGGGTGGCTGCTGCACTTCAGCGACAACGCTGTCGGTCGTGACGGCGTTGTCAGCTGTAACCGCCGTGTAAGTGCAGAGCAGAGTGGCGGCCATGAGCTAGCCAGTGGGGCACGCTCGTATGCACTAAACCAAAACAAAGCGCAGAGAAGCTACGATTACAACACACAGAGAGGGAGTGTGACATAATTCTCTGCTCGGGTATACATCACTCGACTATAACCACAAGTTCCCAGAGCCCAATGTGATTCAAAGCTTGAATTTGCTTTATTTTTGTTCGCGAACACAATCCCTAATCCAATCGATTACAATGAAACAGAAAAAACACTGCAAAACTTCACATATGAGAAGCTGTAACCAGACAATGTTTGTCATTTTGGCAAAATGACTTGTACAATTAATCATTATTAATGACTTTCTATCATTTACTTCTAATCAACGGACCATTTTAGCAATTGTTGTTTTGATTTACATAAGTCTTGAGTTAATAAAATCTGAATCTGTGAAAGAACTGGAATCAGCATCCAGTTTTTTTCCATCCATCTCTCCTCTTTCTAATGAGACACGATGGGGTTTAGGTGCTAGAGATTTCCAACAGCGATAGGTGGGAAAATGGTGCAGAGCCATCTGTGGCAGAAACCCATTTGAATTTCATACGAGTCGAGCTCCTCTTGATGCCTCGACATGAAAGCCTTCACGTCTGCTCTCAGCCGTGGCCGCTGCCCTCGTGAAATGGGCTCATTGAGCTGAAAGGTACAAAGGGACTCGCCATCGCCTGGCAATCAGAAAATGCATCAGACACAGACACCATGCTGCCTTGTAAATAAAAGGACAGTCCGTAGTACAAAGTGTAATAATAACCGACTCACTATCTTCTCTGCAATAGTGGAAAGATCTCTGTGGGTGGTGGTGGGGTTTTTCCCCCCATAGGAGAGATGAGTGAGATATATCTGTGGGGAGTTCCTCGCCTGTCGGCGTAGTAAATACTGAAAGCCACGCAGAGAATAGCTATTGAGCTGAAATAAACACCATAAAGATTTCAGTGCTGATTGCTCGGGACAGCTGACGGCAGCAGGCAATGAATCGCTGAACGTGCCGCTATCTCCTCGAACCAGAAACATGAAACTAGAGGCTGTTGAGTTGTTGTTTGACACAAGTACACTCTGGAGACGATCACGATGAAATCCATACTTTGTTTATTAAACTTCAGTCAGAGGTTCTTTGAAAATATTAAGTTTTTTGTGATTTGCAAACGGCTACTGGCTGTAAAAAAAATTAAAGTAGAGCTGGATGGATTGATTAGTTGATCAGTTTTGACAGACGATTAATGATTTTAAGTCGGTTATTAAACCAAAAAAAAACAATCAACTCTCCAATTTCTGACATTTGAGGATTTGCTGCTTTTGGGGTTTTATACTTTTGATCGGACATAACGAGACAGAACCTTGGACTCTTGAAACTGTGATGGACTTTTAAAATGTTTGATTAGTTCTGCAACTTATTGTATTGAATAATTGATTCATCTTTGGGACAATAGTGAAAATGATCTAAAGCCAAATTTGATAGTTTTGTCTAGTTTTGACAGTTTTCTTTAATATGGACAAAGATATTTCTTGTTTATCAACTGATAGTTTCAGCTCTACATTTTACTGACTAAACAATTAAGCAAACTGAAGAATAGCTAACAATGAAAACCACCGTCCGTCCATAAATCACAGCACAGAGGGGTAGGTCTTGGACTGTGTGAGGTCGTCTTTGCACTAAAATGGCTCTGGTGTTGTTTTGTAACAGAGACAGATTCTGGGTTTCGGCCAGGCGTGAACGGTGGGGAGCTGCGATGGACTCGCCGGCTGATGGAGGAGAAGTCGGACAACCAGAGCGTGGATCAGCCTCGAGCAGGTGAGTCACTCTTCTTCACCTGGATAAACCTCGTCTGTTCCTCTAGTTCAGACCAGCAAACTCTCCGAGACTGTCTGCGACACTTATCAGTGTGTGAAGAAACTGATGTGTTGTGATATTTTACATTTTCTCAACATTAAGAAACAATAATTGGGTGGACAAAATGATAGAAACACCTGACGGTACATAATATCATCATATTACCCATGCCTAAATGAGCGTTTACAGTATTCGGAATTACAAACACAAGACCATGATAGCTGCATGGTTTGCGTTGGTAAACGAGATCATTTGGACACTTTGTGTTTTGTAAATGTAGGGAGTCCAAAGAAGTTTAGCGACGCTAACATGTGTATGTGGGTAATCAAGAAAGGCGGCGTGTACCAGAGATTTCTGCCCCGCCCCTGCAGGTGAACTGAAAGGTCATGCGGCATTGTGTCAGTTGTCAGGAGTGTGTAGTCGGTGTCAAGCTTGCGCACCGACACACTCGAGGAGACGGACGGAGCGCACAAGAGGAGGCTGCCAGAGTGAAAGTCAGATTAGATTTTCTAAGGTGGTCTGTCTTCAGCAGGCGCCAGCGTTACCTTCCATTGCTCCCTGAGTCTGGCTGCACCCTGAAGAGTCTGCACAGATTCAAACGGCTCCTTATTATCGCTGAGACATGCCGCCGATCGACAGCCATAACGAGAGCTCTTTTTATCTGGTTCCCAGGCTGATTAGCTCGCTGGCTGACATGAGCCGCATTCATCAAAGCTGAATTCAAATCGGAGAAGAAATCTCTTTATTGTTGTGTGAGGAGAATAGCACAGATAAAATAACACAGCTGCACAATAAAATATCTTTTGCCTTACTGACAGACATCATTTGCATGCTAATATGAGGCTGGCAGTCACAACGTTGTATTGTGTGCCAACTGCACGGTTATTGTATTCTCAGAGAAATTTATGCAAATCAAGTTTTGCTAATAATATACCATGCAAATGGCCTGTCCAGAGCACACCCTTAATTACCACCTTAAATATAATCTGCCTACTGAGGGTGTGCAACCTGAAAAACAACCTGCACACGATGAATGATTTTATGTGAAACGGGCTTTCGTGACATGACTGAGACGAACTCGTAGAGACTTGTCAGCACTTTTCAAATATACAGTATGTTGTTTGTCACAGCAGTTGGGGAAAGATCATCACGTCAGGGAATGCTAATTTTTTTGCAAAATGTTTGCATAACGTACATCTGGCACCGGCTGTTCTTCCGTATGAAAGGTTTGACTTAAAAGTAGTTTTACTAAACGGTACATACAATTGTTTATTTATTTTAGAGGTGTAGCCTTCACTTCATTAACTTCTTATCACCAAACCTCAACTCTCTAAGCCTTTGTTAATCTTTTGTTTCTTCTTTTTAAATCTTTAATAGGTATATGATGAACAGTTCTAGCTCCTGATAATCGTATCTGGAAAAATGATTCCACAGCTCGGTGGCGTCGCAAGTTATTCTTTGGTTATATATTCGGAGGGCTTACATTTGACAGGTTCACGAACACGGACTCTGTGACAATTTGGTCTGGCACTTGGAGTAAATTCCAAGTGTTTTTTTTTATTTTTATTCCACCCTTGAGAGAGAAAATGAGACTCCGTGTCTCTACCAGTGCTCCATTTGCTCTATTCAGCAATTTGTGTTGTGCTACCCGATAACACACTTAACCTTTATTGAGTTCCTGGCTGCAAACAGATCTCCCTCATTATCTCTTACAGAGACACAAGCGTACTGCGGGTGGATACCTCGCTGTAGTAATACACTGCAGGCAAGCGGGCGAACAAAGGGCCGGACAGGTAGTATATATACGACACAGCAGCGAGCTCCGGGCTCAGGTTGCCGCCCTCTTCCTCAGCGGGCCGCCTGACAGTGATTGCATAATCTGTAGTGTGATTAAAAAGCCTGCCCCTCGGCCTCGGGAGGGGATATTATCTTGGGGATTGCACGGTAACGTCCAGGCTGTCTTTCTCTCTTTTCATCCCTCCGCTGCTTAACAAGATGGAGACGGCGTGACCCCGCCTCCAGCTGAAAAGCGCCTGAGACCGTTGTTGCTAGGCAACTGAATGCAACATTTTGAGACCCAGACAATTCTTTCTAGCATTAAAAGTCCAAAGGACTAAAAATAGAGCGTGAGGAGAGGGGGTTGGGGGGTGAATATCAATTATGTAAATGAAGCGACTGGCTCATGCTGTGTGTGTGTGTGTGTGTGTGTCGTCGAGGCTTGTTGTTGTGTTTATTTTGGCAAGCGGCAGTCGGCTGAGAATAGTATTTTCCACAGCCACGATTTAGGGGTTTTTGGGAAAGAGTTGAGAAAGAGAATCTGGCAGATAATCTTACAGAGATTGTCTTCAAATGGTCTTTTATCAGGACAATCAGATTATGGATGCTGTTGGAACATTTGAATCAGTATTCTGTTGGATCTTTATTTTACTCTCCGTCCACAATAAGGCCGAGTGTGAGGCTCACCATAAAACTCCTCTTAAGAGTCTCGACTGTCACTAAAGGGAAGATATTTAGCCGCTTCCTCTGACTTAATGTTTCTTTTCTTCACCCGACGAGTTGATGGAGAATATGATGGATGTCTGTTGTACGATCACCTCCGTCACACCAGTGTAACAGGATGTTCAGTGTTTGTATTGACGGGCGAGGTGGTTGGTGCGGTTTGAAGCGCTGCTATCGTTTCATCAGAGTTGCATTAAAAACCGCCTCAAAGGAAAGCAAATCAAAGAACAAATGCATAATTGAATTTACATTAAACACCTGGATGAGATGTTTATTCTTTGATTCCTCATGAAAAGTGCAGGCTTGTTGCAGAGGTCTGTGTGTGAGTGTGTGTCTGTGTGTGTGTGTGTGTGTGTGTGTGTGTAGGGGGGGGGGGTTGGTTGATGCATGATACGTCGATACCGGAGCTTGACTCCAGGACCCCTGCAGACTCCCGGATCGATAACATTACTCTGCCCCTTCATTCAGCTCCCCTGCAGCAGGTCGACTCAGAGAGAGCTCCGCTCCTCACATGCGCTCTGCTCGTGTCTAGTATTTGCTCGGCCTCGACCTTAAACTTGAAGGAATGATCTGCAGCACTGGCTCTATTGATCTGGACCTCGGATACAATACGCAGATAAGAAAGGATCTGTACTCTGTGAAGCACTCATAACAGTAACGGTACAGATTTCACTTCTTTTTTTAGAGATAGAAAACTGTTCAAAACTTTTCGATTGAACTAATAACGCCGTATTCGCTACTGAGACTTGAGACTAAAATTCTTATCTGTCATTGTGTGATCAAAAGGACACCAAAATAAACCAGGATGGTGTAACTCTATGCCTTCCTTCACTTTGAAATAGGCAACAGTGTTTTATGATTGCTATAAATGCTGTAGTGGAGTCAACTAAAAGCTAATAAACTTTTATATAGTAGAGTCAGACACTCAGTTTGTTAGGCTAATAGCAGATGCATTAGGGGTAAGCCTACGCTTTGCTTCTTGACAAACAGTGTCTATTTTAACATGTGCCTCCTGGCTTTTATAATGCCGTGGAGTTAATATTTCAAATAGTTGTTTAGCGTCCTTTTTTCCATCACAGAGTTATTTTCTGTTATAATTCATCGCTGTCTTTTTGTTGCTTTACAGCATAAATCTACCGTGCATGCTAGTTAACAAGGATACAATAAGTAAAGCCACCATTAACTCTCAGATATCACAACAGAGTGACTAGTACGTTCATGATGCACAATAATTATGTTTCATTCATTGATCTTTTTGACAAAGATCAATGATGTTCATAGCTCTGTATGCATCACGATGCCTTTTTGACATTTGCATTTCATGCACTTTCCAGTATTCTGTTAAATGAAGTGATCTGTTTTAGATGAATGGAGTTTGAACTTATCTGTACACGCTTACAGATAGACACATTATAAATGAAACAGCTTCCATTGATTGGTAACACAGATCAATGACGCAACCGCTTTCTTAAAGCTTCACTCCGTCTGTGATGTCCTTCCTGTTTCATAGCTGCAGTTCATGTGCAATAGATGTGCGTAGGTTGAAGAAATGTATGCAGCTATTTACACTTGTGGATGATCAGATTTCAGAGCACTTCAGCTTGTGCAGGAAGGAAACAAAGATATGTGAGCTGCTGTGAAGGCTGTGACAGACGGAGCTGGATCAGAGGTGAAAGAGTTGTGGGAGCGTTTTATGATTCTGGCATTATAAAGACACCGAGCACAGAGAGACGTGATGTTAGAGGTCCGAGTACAGAGACACTCGTGTTGTCAGAGTAACGGCACATCAATGCAGCGCGACCTCCGATTACAAAACTACTGACTTCATCAAGCTGATGGCACATCTGGCTTAAATCCCAGATTTGGGAAGTTGCAGATGTGCAATCTTCTTGAACCGCGGTGATTCAATTTTTTGGTGTTGCGTTGTGAAATCACGGCGTAAGAGTTTTCGGCAAGAGACATTCCTGTCCATTAGCCTTCAGCAGACCAGTAAGCTGAGACATGCTGTGTATCTCAAAGCTATTCTTCCCCCTCCCTCACTCTCTCAGACCTCTCCTGAGGGTTTGTAAGGAAAAATAAATATTTTTAGACATTACAGGCAAGATCTGCTGTCACTTCTCTCTCTTTTTCTTTTCATTTTTCATAAACCCTAACCATGGGAAGTGCATATTCACCTCCCCCTTTCTCACTGTTCAGGCAATTGCCTTGCTTTTGGCTTCGTACTGCCACCCATCCCCAAAAAAAAAAAAAAAAAAAAAAAAGGAAAAGCTGCCCCCGGGGAGACTGTCGCCATAGCAACTGCCTTCACCAGAGCAACTCCTCAAAGCATCCGTCTGAGGTACATGCTGCAGCCCTCGGTTTCTACCGACAGAATAACCTGAGAGTTTATGTTTTGGGGGCAGAAAGGAGACTGGAAGGCTTCCGGGGCTGAGAGCAAAGAAGAAACAAAGCCACGGAGAGAGCACAGATGTCCAACAGTCCAACAGCTGATCAGCATGACAGGCCGCTTGAGAAGACGCATACAGTGCAGCGTCGCTATTCTGGATGCCTCTTTCGTGCGATAGGATGACAAAGTTTGCATGCTAAGCCTCGGTGATTTAGCGGACGAGCCCTGTCCTGCAATAACAGCTGGCACGGAGAAAATAGGCTTTGTCCTCTAAGAGAGACGAAAACAAAGCCAACTGTCAGGAAAAACTCACTTCAACTCTGGTCCTTGAAAATGATGCACAAGAAGCATTTCATGGCACAACCAGCATCCAGGCAGGCGGTGCTGCACTCTGGCACAGACACAAATGTGTAAACATTACTGCACAAACATTTACATTTTCGAACTGAACATAGCCAAATGACTGTCCCCCCCCCCCTCCTCGGGACCATGCGGCCTCCTCCTCTCACTCTCCGACACTGGAGGCTCAAGGATCAAATCTCATATCCCCGACCACAAGGGACCCTCTCTTAATCAATGCTGTCTGTTGTTCAGCTTCCATGCATCATGACGGCTGCACTGTGCTTATTGTGTGCTTGCCGACCCACCGTCGTCTCACACAGCAGAGGAGCTATTAATAGCTCCATGCTCCCCAGCAGTTTTTATTCAACCAGCTCGGCTCGAGGTGTGAATTGGAGCTGCACCACACTCTCGAGGCTTTCTGTTGAAATGTCAAGGGAATAGAGGGAAGCTAGGCCGTCATTGACACTTTCTATTTTTTATTTATTTTAAACTCGAGGAAGGACAGGAAGCAGCTGTCGGTTTCACTTCCTGTCTCACTCTTCAGCGCAAGAAGAACACTGTGTCTACATGATGTTCTTGTGGGTTGTACCACGTCTGAAAGAAATGGTGTCTAGCATGAAGACACACGGGATGAATAGATATAATTAAATATGGTAATAGAATAAAAATGAAGCTTTGTAGTTGTACATCAGAAATCAGAAGGAAGTTAGTCAAATAATTTCATTTGGTAGAAATATTCCATAAGGCAGAGAACAATAAGTACATTACTGTATGTCATTTGTTCTCTAAATTTAACATTTTGTGTTTCTCATTGTCAAAGTACAAATCATTTCGTTTGCAGCTTGCAGGCTGTTTTTGAGTGGAAAAAGAAATCAACTTAGAAAAATAACTGTCTATCCCTCCGCAGCCATCCACGAGTTTCCAGAGGACATCTTTACCAAGGAGCAGAGGAAGGACGGGGCTGTTTGTCTGCATGCACTCTGTGTGAGTATGTCACACGATCTGCAGAAGCCAACATGTATTAGAGACATAACTCATTTATTTTATTAGAAGGCATGTGTACCTCCACTCTCTTATCTGTGCTCAACTGTGCTGTCCAGGCCATCTACATGTTCTACGCTCTGGCCATCGTCTGTGACGACTACTTTGTCCCTTCCCTTGAGAAAATATCCGAGGTGAGAAAATGGCACCAACCTGCCATCAGACATCATTTTCTTAGTCTAGTAGATTCATATTTGATTATTATTATTATTATTCTGAGCTTTTTGTTTTGTTTTTGTCTTTCAGAACCTGCAGCTCAGTGAAGATGTGGCTGGGGCGACATTCATGGCGGCAGGCAGCTCTGCGCCGGAGCTTTTCACCTCTCTCATTGGTTAGTAGCTCAGCCAATCACGAGCAAAGTACCAGTTGTGGCAGTTTTGACAAAAGCTGCCAAAAATAGTTTTCATGTATGAACATTTGAACACATTGGAAGTCTTCACTTCCTCTGCACTGCCAGAATCATCCAGGAGATGTCAGCAGAGTCTAATTTACAACCTTAAAAGGGATTTTCGTTATTTCTAGGGATTTTCTTAGAGATTAGTGACTAGTGAACTCTAAATACAGAGCTGGATGGCGTGTCTTTCTGTGTGTAATCAAAAAGAAAAAGAAAACAGGGAGATGAGGGAGACGACAGACTGAGGGGATTTTATCTAATCTGAATTCTAAACAAAGGCAGATACCAAATGCACAGGTTTGACTTCCTCTCCTCCCATCTGTCTCTCTGTGTCACCCACCCTCAGGTGTTTTCATCACCAAAGGAGACGTTGGAGTCGGCACAATTGTTGGCTCTGCCGTCTTCAACATCCTGGTGATCATTGGCCTGTGTGGGATCTTTGCAGGCCAGGTAGGAAAAAAAACGTGCACAACATCTTGCACGCAGTTGCTCCTGAGTGAAGGAACACTGACATCTATAACTTTCCTCCACAGACGGTGGTCTTGACGTGGTGGTCGCTTTTTCGAGATTCCTCCTACTACATCCTCTCTGTACTAGCTCTCATCATGGTGAGGTTTGCTGTGTTGGTGCTTTTGAGTCAAGATAATCAGTGATTGTGTTTAAATCTTCAACACCTCCACATTGTGTTTTGAAGAATACATTTTCCCCCTCTTTAGGTTATCTATGATGCCACAGTTGTCTGGTGAGTCCACGCACCTTGAGTTCTGCTTGTGTACTTGTCATATTATCACATTTCTGCAGCAGGCATCTGTATTCACACCGACACAGATCTGCAAATGAATCTCGGTCCCCTCACTCGCTCTAATTGGTGTCAACAACCTCCCCCTCAAATGACTGTTATTACAATCATGAAGATTAGGGTGTCAACGAGATCAACAATCAGTGGTTGTGGAACATGTTAAATCAATTTGGTTCTTGATTCGTACTCGACAATAACATCTGAATACGTATTTCGAGTCGGCTCATTTCAGGGTCTGCTGAACAAGCGATGTGTTCAAAAATGTAATGACTTTTCATTTGTTTCATGTGTGTGAGGTAACTGTCCTCACACACATGATCAGTGATTTGGAGCTTAGCTGATTAATTTCTTTTGTGGAGCTTTTCCTTCTTAACAGGCTCACTTGGTGCTGTTGATGCATTCTAATCTTCCTGTCCTGAATATTTAACCCTGACCCTGATGAAGGCCACATGCTTTGATCTAAATAGTGAAGTTGTTCTATATACTACAGAGCTTTTCCCTTTTCAGTGCACCTTGGAAGCAGGTGAAGTTGTGCTAGAAGCCTCCACTCTGTACTGAATGTTTTCCCATCAGTCAACCTGTCCCTCTACTGTTGTATGTGTCAGTGGTTTTAATGAAAGAGCAGATTTATTCATGGCTTTAATGTGGGTTGAAGGTGTGGATTCATCAGTGATATATGGCAGGCTGTTAATTGAATCGCAGCGGGCCAAGCTGTCCCGGCGTATTTCACCTCACCGCTGTCCTTCTGAATATACTTTGTAAGATTTGTATCCGAGCTCTTTTTTAGCAAATCACTGCATGCTCCTAATATCTGAGATATGAGTCTCTGCACATTTGCAGCAGTAGTCGTCTAGTTCCTATCCAGGCTTAGTGGACCAGCTGGAGCTAAGCAGCAAGTGTGTTGATGCATTTTCAGGAGTACACAGTTGTGTTGTGAAGTGTTTCTCTATAACATGTATTACTCTTGAGCAAGTGAGCAACAATCAAAGTGATAGTTTTGGAAAAAAAAGGTGGTTATTTTTCATCGTTTAGCATTCAAAAACTCAACTAATCTGCTTCATCGTGACTGTGTAGCTGTGGCTTGATTAGATTTGACTTACAGAACTGGCAATTAAATATGTTTTTCATTATTTTAACAATTAATTGATCTATGTTTCTTTTATAATGTATATAACAAATGCCATGCTCTGTAATTTAAAGATAAAATATTTTAAAATGAATTATATTTAACATTTTTATTGATGTAAATCATGACCGACACCCCTTGCTGTTACAGTATGATGAAAGGTTAACTTACTATATTATCTGTTATATTTGAAGATCGCTTACAGTGCAAACACCAGACTAACACAAATATTTGCTGTGCAGGTGGGAGTCGCTGCTCCTCATGACTATGTATGGCATCTACATTATAATCATGAAGTAAGTTTACCAAAAGACTAAACAGTCGTCATCTCTCCGTGTTTATGGTATATATGAATGTAAGCAAACGATATCCCTTTGTTTGGTTGCAGGTTCAACTCCCAGCTTCTGGCGTTTGTGACGCGTCAGCTCAGGAGCTCCGGGCCGTGCTGCCTCGGATCAGAGAATCACACGGACAACAAGATGGGAGAGGAGGGCTCTGCTTGCAACACCTCCCTGGTGCTTCTTAACAAAGGTCAGAAGATGTTTGAATGGTCTTCTCTTCTTCCCTTCTGTGGGTCTGTTCTCTCGCAGTGTCGTATATAAACGGGAAGTTATTTGTCATATGTTTGATCGACGACAACTTTTTCACAGGCCAAGCCAATGGTCAGGAGGCGCCTCCGGTCATCATGGTGGATGAGCTTCTCATCCTCAACCCCCACAAGCTGTCCTTCTCTGACGCTGGCCTGCGTATCATGATTACCCCCCACTTCTCCCCCCGCACCAGGCTCTCCATGGCAGGACGCATGCTCATCAGTGAGGTATTTGATGCACATATAACGCACATAACACATTTTTGTCCGAGCTCTAAAACGAAAAACAAACTTTCTGTTCTCCTCTCGTAGAGACAGAGGCTGATCCAGAGCTCGAAGAATCAGCGGGATGGCGAGGCCGGCCCGGGGTCACGAGGGGCATCGACCAATAACAGCCTGAAGAGGACGGGCTCCTGCAGTCTGGAGAACGGAGGCAGTAGACCTGAGATAGGAGACGCAGAGCCAGGAGACAAGCCTGGAGTCGAGGTGGGCCCGACAGAGGAAGAGGAGGGGGACGACGATGGGATTTTCAGCCCTGTGCGCATACCAGGTGAGGAAGATCCAGCACTAACTGTTAACAGGCGTGAAGTGCAAGTAAGACTGTCGATGATTTTTTTGTTGATTGATTTCTTTTTGATGTTGAAGCTAATCCCTGGTTGACTAAGGTCCTTGACCTTCTTGATGTCTTGACTACCATGTGCCCTCCTGACTGACTTCCTGCTCCTCACAGGTAGCTGCTGTGCGCGGGTGAGGTGGGTGATCAAGTGGCCTCTGGGCCTCGTGCTCTACTGCACTGTGCCTAATTGTATTCTGCCACGCTGGCACCGCTGGTTCATGGTCACCTTTGCGGCCTCGACCCTGTGGATCGCTATCTTCTCCTACCTCATGGTGTGGATGGTAAGACCGTGATCTTTTATTCTGAAACAATAACAAAAAACAAAGCAAAAATGACAAAAGAATTATCATAGATGCTTCAAGTGGCTGTTGGTTAAGGCTGGACCCAAATATTCGACTATTAGGATCTTTGTTCACTGTGTAGTGTTTGTTTTTTTATTAACCCCTCGTGATAAAAAAACATGCATAAAACACAATTAACTTAAAAGTTAATGCCTTTAATTTAACCGAACGACACTTTTAGCATGGAGACGAGCCAGGCCAGAGCCGCTGTTTTGTACGTCGGAGCGCAATCAATGAGGGGCCCGGGCTGAAAGGCCAGAGCGGAGGCCTCTGGAGGCTGCATTACGCGTTCACCATTCACACAATACATGAAAACAGGATTCGTGGACTCATGACACATTTTGTTTGAGAAAAAGAAAAGGAGGAAGCCTCTGAGTGTGCGACAGAGGAATTGTGCTGCGTTGACATGAGCCCTACGGTCATGGCAGTCCCGCGCACTGCAGTTGAGTCGCCGGCCGAAGCTTTGAATATTCGTTGTTGACTTACTTTGTTACTACCAAAGCTCCACAGCCAATATATAACGGTATTCAGTGCAGCCCTACTGTTGGTCTAATACAACAATACAGCTATAGTTAACAGCGTGCTTTGAACTCTTTACATTGTTTGCATAGATGTAAATTGACTTTTGTACTACCTTAAAATGCTCCCTCTGTGTATACTTGACCCTGGTGTGTCCTAATGTTTCTTTCAGGTCACGATTATCAGTTTCACACTCGACATCCCAGACTACATCATGGGTATAACCTTCCTGGCAGCAGGGACCAGTGTGCCAGACTGCATGGCAAGTCTGATTGTAGCTCGACAAGGTAAAAAAAAAAAAAAGCCTCGTAGATGTCGTTATTCTGAATCTCCAAGTACTATTCTGTCTTTGTGGTGCAAGTGCTTAAATTCAGCATTTCTCTGTCGTTTTTCCCGTCTCTTTTCAGGCATGGGGGACATGGCGGTGTCTAACTCCATAGGCAGCAATATCTTTGACATCCTGCTGGGTTTGGGTTTCCCCTGGGCTTTGCGTACCCTTGTGGTGGAGCACGGATCATCAGTATGCATACACTTTATCTCAGTACAATACCGATCTGTTTTTCCTTCTGTCTGTGATGCACTGATGTCTGCATGTGTTTGAGAGGGCTATCAAAAACCAAGACTTTGGGCTCTCACTTCTGTTAAATGGTCATAAAATTGTGACACTTGCTTTTCTTCCACTATAGGTCTCCATAAATAATAAAGGACTTGTGTATTCTGTCGTCCTGCTGCTGGCATCCGTGTTTCTGACGGTGAGGACACTTTAATTCAGTTCAAGACACCGTGGAGTGTTACTGTGCAGAGCAGAGTGTCTGATGAAATAACTCAACATGTAAAAAAAGAGAATTTGCCTGAATTAAACCCTGAAGACTTACGATTGACCTGCATGTCTCCCAGATCACTAGTTCAGTGTGAAAAATGCAAAAACAGAAACGGTTTTCTAAAATGATTTCTTATATTTGAGGCCTAAAATTATATTAATAAATCAATTAATTCATCTTAAATTTTTGCCACAGAGTTTTTTTCTGTACATGGTGAGCTGTTTACAGCTTTCTGCACAAGCAAGTGATCAAAAATGTAATGAATGCAGGTTTAAGGGATAGTTTGATACATAGTTACTGGATTTATTTACCCTCAAATATTGACATCGGCCTGATAAACCCAGTATCAGTCTGCCTCTACTACATGTCCACTCTACCTACCTTTTTATAATAAATATCCTGGTGTCTCATACTGCCCATTCTACAGAGCAAAAACTTAAAAAAAAACGTTGTATTCCAGGTGAATCTTTTTGTGTCTTCCTCACCACTGTCTCTCTGCTTCCAGGTGATGTGTGTTCATCTGAACCACTGGAGGCTGGATCGCCGGTTGGGTCTGGGTCTGTTGTTTCTCTATACCATCTTCCTGCTCTGCTCCATCCTCTTTGGGCAGATGTGAGGCCTTAAGGGTCAAAAGTCAACCCTGTAGGACAACATGATGAGTACCTACCTTTCTACCACACGTCCTCTTTCCTGAAGCCAAAAAAAAAGAGCGACAGCATTGTTGTGTTCCTTGTGAGAGTTTCTGTGCACCTCTGTAGGACTCACTAGGGCGGTACTGTACACATGCAACTACACAAACACACACTAATGTCTTTTATCAATAGCACAATTTTTCTTTCTTTTTGTACAGTGCAGCGTCTTTGAAGTATCAAATTTGGTGACTTACCAAAATATTTAATGACATGGCAGATGGAAGTAGTAGGCTTGTGGGCCTTTAATAACAATATGAAACAGGAAGTGACCCCAACATAAAAACTAAAAAAATATCACGAATAATTGGTAATAGTTTTTTAAATGAATGCGTCATCACTATTTCCTGTTTCTTTAATCTGCCATGTCATGCTTGGACGTATTGTTCAAGATTTAAAAAAAAAAAACATAGCAGATAAAAATTGTCTGTTGGCCTTAGATTTGAACGCCCTTGTATGTTTTGAATGTACAACCTGTACCATAAGTGTGGAGATATTTACATGCATTCAAATGTAGCAGGCGGCACTGAATTACAGCAAAGACCCTCTGAACAGATGGTGAGGTACTTTACTCCTACAATAAAGGACATGTATGTGTCTGTAGACTTTTAGAAAATGCACATTATTGTGACAATATTTTGCCTAACTACTTATAAGCAAGTATTGGTACAGCTTAATGTACGTAAAGAGATTAAATTAGTGTTACAGTATTTTTAGAATAATATATAATGTACGGCGATGAGTGTCGCAATCTTTGATGACTTTGATTGCAGGTTAGTTGTAATACGTCACGTTTAGGTACGACAATCGATGTTTGTATTGTACATTTTATGAGATTATTTAACTTTGGTGGAACATTTTTACTCGGATCAGGACAGAAGCAGCACCTTATATACTCTCACATGCACATACTGGATCTGTTTGTGTGTAGCATCGCAATAATGCTGTATATTCTCTATACATGCTGCTCCTCTCTCCTTTTTATAAGATCATTCAGAAAGCACAACAATTTGGACACATTCAGATAATTAGATGAATTCAAGAATAAATGTTCCACCAAAAGGAACTGGGCAATTTGTTTTTGTCTTTTTTCCAAATGGCTGTATTATTATTATTATTATTATTAATATTATTAATATTATTGTCATTGTCTACCTGACAACACTTTTTACTGTTTGTAAATGTTGAATAATTAACATAGTTTTACAATAATAAATGTCCGACAGAGACTAGTTTTGTGACGTTTTTAATATTTTTAAAAGAAAATACATAATGTAAGCCTACTTGTGAATTATTGTAACGGGATGAATGCATATGTTGTCAGTTTGTTTAGTGGAATATGAAGGCTGTTCTATCAGACTAGCACTTGCTATGAATTCAATTGCAGTTGTCTTAAAATCTTTAAAGCACTAAAATCTTTTATTTCAGTATTGATTCATTGACGACCTTAATTCATGCAAGGGAAGACACAGAAAATTAAGCTCCGTTTACAGGTTTAAATTGAGTTTAAAAGAACAACAAAATATTTTTTTGAATTTTTTGAAAGAATGGCTAGAATAGAAGAAATAGCACTTAGTTTAAATGACAGTAAGTATTCATCCCTTGTCCCTCTAAATTGTCCCCACATAATCTGTCATAATTTAGGTTTACATAATTTTTCCATCTTTCAGTTACGGTTTAAAAGTATAGTTTCATTTAAACATATTTGATCAGATCTGCTCAAATGTCGTGCCAAAAGGTTTTGTACTAGATGCATCTTAATGGGGTTTTACTGCGACGGATGTTAAAATGTTATCTGATAAATGCCTGTATCCTAAACATAAAAGCTACACTTTGACACTTGTGGGTAACTTTTTTTCCATGCCTGTACTGCTTGTCCAGAAAAAAAGGCTGAAACTATGAGTTGTTTAGTTCATCAGTAGAAAATAAATCAATAACTAATCTGTCAATCAGTTAATTGTTTGAATCTTTGATCATGCAAATCTGTAATTTGCAGCTCCTCGTATGTGAGGATTTGCTCATTAGAAAGGCTGACAATGATGGAAAACGTTTTTTTCTTCCCGCTCTTAATTTAGCACTGTTTTGCATTTGTGAGAGAATGCCATTTTGATGTAGAGACTGTCTCTGCATGCCCTCACTACCTTCATCCTTGTTAAGCATCCACAACCATCATTAACTAATTGTGTTTTTCCAGGAAATGATTTACAGCAGCTTGTGATGCTAATTTGTGCTTTCACTCCGCTGTCGGTAGTCTCTTCTGTTAACTCATGTATTCAGATCTACTAATAATCTCAATATGCTAGTGATTGCTACTGAGAGGCACAACAGCACCAAAGCAGACGGTTGAACTCCAGAACTTGTTGTGGTTTCACAACGCATTCAAAGAATGTTATCTTTATCCTGCTGTGATGTTAGGAGCTAGTGGCTGTTTTAGAGTTGAAATGTATTGCTTAGAGGTCGTATTGGATCATAGAAGACTGTTGTATCTTGAGACCAATAAATAACGTGCAATAACAATTGATCTCTTTCACCTGATATGTTCTGTAGGTTGCAGTGATACTGAATGGATGGAGCTGCCTGAATGCCGAATGATTAGAAAAAGGACATTTAGTCTATGACAGGCATCTAATCGAATCCTGAAGTAACATTTAATACATGACCTTTTTTAAGACACTTTTTATACAATTCAAGAACTTATAGCCACATAAATCCTAACCAGTTACACCACACCAGCAACACACTAACTTGCAATCAATGAATAGTAAATGTAATATAGCGCAGCTAAACAGTCATAGTTTGGGATAATTCCTTGGACCACTGTATCAATGCTACATCATTCCAATAGACAGGGTGGGAATCAAGTATTAACAGAATTAATGGAGTAACTAACCCAATGCAAGGTATAGTTTGTCAAAGTGCCGGCTCTCAGAAACATTTGGTGTGACCAATGAAATGCATGCGTTACATTTGAATCATCCACGGTCTATATATTTACTTTCAATGCTTATGATGTAATACACTACTTACTATAATGTCTTCAAAACGTAGTTTATATTATTCATAAGAATGTATTAGTCATAGTATAGTTTGCCATGAAGTCATAAGAAAAGTCATTGTGTAGTAGAAATTCATAGTTCAGGACGGTATAGTATGCCATGAACATTTCTTGAAAAAGGTCATAGTATAGTAAGCAATAAAATCATAAAAAATGCTTGACATGCTATACTATAACTTTTTCGACATGCTATACTATGACTTTTTTCGACATGCTATACTATGACTTTTTTCGACATGCTATACTATGACTTTTTTCTACATGCTATACTGTGACTTTTCGCTATACTGTGACTTTTCGACATACTGTGACTTTTTTGACTCTTTTCGACATTCTATACTATGACTTTTTTCTACATGCTATACTGTGACTTTTCGACATACTGTGACTTTTTTGACTCTTTTCGACATTCTATACTATGACTCTTTTCGACATGCTATACTATGACTTATTCGACATGCTATACTGTGACTTTTTTCGACATGCTATACTGTGACTTTTTTCGACATGCTATCCTGTGACTTTTTTCGACATGCTATCGTGACTTTTTTCGACATGCTATACTATGACTTTTTCGACATGCTATACTATGACTCTTTTCGACATGCTATACTATGACTCTTTTCGACATGCTATACTATGACTTTTTCTACATGCTATACTATGACTTTTTTCTACATGCTATACAATGACTCTTTTTGACATACTATGACTCTTTTCGACATGCTATACTATGACTCTTTTCGACATGCTATACTATGACTCTTTTCGACATGCTATACTATGACTCTTTTCGACATGCTATACTATGACTTTTTCTACATGCTATACTATGACTTTTTTCTACATGCTATACAATGACTCTTTTTGACATACTATGACTCTTTTCGACATGCTATACTATGACTCTTTTCGACATGCTATACTATGACTCTTTTCGACATGCTATACTATGACTCTTTTCGACATGCTATACTATGACTTTTTTCACATACTACATTATGACTTTTTCGACACGCTATACTATGACTCTTTTCGACATGCTATACTATGACTCTTTTCGACATGCTATACTATGACTTTTTTCGACATGCTATACTATGACTTTTTTCGACATGCTAGACTATGACTTTTTTCGACATGCTATACTGTGACTTTTCGACATACTGTGACTTTTGTATGACTTTTTTCGACATGCTATACTATGACTCTTTTCGACATGCTATACTATGACTCTTTTCGACATGCTATACTATGACTCTTTTCGACATGCTATACTATGACTCTTTTCCACATGCTATACTATGACTCTTTTCGACATGCTATACTATGACTTTTTTCGACATGCTATACTATGACTTTTTTCGACATGCTATACTATGACTTTTTTCGACATGCTATACTATGACTCTTTTCGACATGCTATACTATGACTTTTTTCGACATGCTATACTATGACTTTTTTCGACATGCTATACTATGACTCTTTTCGACATACTATGACTCTTTTCGACATGCTATACTATGACTCTTTTCGACATGCTATACTATGACTCTTTTCGACATGCTATACTATGACTCTTTTCGACATGCTATACTATGACTTTTTTCGACATGCTATATAGACTTTTTCCGACATACTATACTATGACTTTTTTATGACCCTTTTCGACATACTATACTATGACTTTTTTCACATACTACATTATGACTTTTTCGACATGCTATACTATGACTTTTTTCGACATGCTATATTATGACTTTTTTCGACATGCTAGACTATGACTTTTTTCGCCATGCTATACTGTGACTTTTCGACATACTGTGACTTTTGTATGACTTTTTTCGACATGCTATACTATGACTTTTCGACATGCTATACTACGACTTTTTTCGACATGCTATACTATGACTTTTTTCTCCATGCTATACTATGACTCTTTTCGACATACGATGACTCTTTTCGACATGCTATACTATGACTCTTTTCGACATGCTATACTATGACTCTTTTCGACATGCTATACTATGACTTTTTTCTACATGCTATACAATGACTCTTTTCGACATACTATGACTCTTTTCGACATGCTATACTATGACTTTTTTCACATACTACATTATGACTTTTTCGACATGCTATACTATGACTTTTTTCGACATGCTATATTATGACTTTTTTCGACATGCTAGACTATGACTTTTTTCGACATGCTATACTGTGACTTTTCGACATACTGTGACTTTTGTATGACTTTTTTCGACATGCTATACTATGACTTTTCGACATGCTATACTATGACTTTTTTCGACATGCTATACTATGACTTTTTTCTCCATGCTATACTATGACTCTTTTCGACATGCTATACTATGACTCTTTTCGACATGCTATACTATGACTCTTTTCGACATGCTATACTATGACTTTTTTCGACATGCTATACTATGACTTTTTTCGACATGCTATACTATGACTCTTTTCGACATGCTATACTATGACTTTTTTCGACATGCTATACTATGACTTTTTTCGACATGCTATACTATGACTCTTTTCGACATACTATGACTCTTTTCGACATGCTATACTATGACTCTTTTCGACATGCTATACTATGACTTTTTTCGACATGCTATACTGTGACTTTTTTCGACATGCTATCCTGTGACTTTTTTCGACATGCTATCGTGACTTTTTTCGACATGCTATACTATGACTTTTTCGACATGCTATACTATGACTCTTTTCGACATGCTATACTATGACTCTTTTCGACATGCTATACTATGACTTTTTTCTACATGCTATACTATGACTTTTTTCTACATGCTATACAATGACTCTTTTTGACATACTATGACTCTTTTCGACATGCTATACTATGACTCTTTTCGACATGCTATACTATGACTCTTTTCGACATGCTATACTATGACTTTTTTCACATACTACATTATGACTTTTTCGACACGCTATACTATGACTCTTTTCGACATGCTATACTATGACTCTTTTCGACATGCTATACTATGACTTTTTTCGACATGCTATACTATGACTTTTTTCGACATGCTATACTATGACTCTTTTCGACATACTATGACTCTTTTCGACATGCTATACTATGACTCTTTTCGACATGCTATACTATGACTCTTTTCGACATGCTATACTATGACTTTTTTCGACATGCTATATAGACTTTTTCCGACATACTATACTATGACTTTTTTATGACCCTTTTCGACATACTATACTATGACTTTTTTCACATACTACATTATGACTTTTTCGACATGCTATACTATGACTTTTTTCGACATGCTATATTATGACTTTTTTCGACATGCTAGACTATGACTTTTTTCGCCATGCTATACTGTGACTTTTCGACATACTGTGACTTTTGTATGACTTTTTTCGACATGCTATACTATGACTTTTCGACATGCTATACTATGACTTTTTTCGACATGCTATACTATGACTTTTTTCGACATGCTATACTATGACTTTTTTCTCCATGCTATACTATGACTCTTTTCGACATACTATGACTCTTTTCGACATGCTATACTATGACTCTTTTCGACATACGATGACTCTTATCGACATGCTATACTATGACTCTTTTCGACATGCTATACTATGACTCTTTTCGACATGCTATACTATGACTCTTTTTGACATGCTATACTGTGACTTTTTTCGACATGCTATCCTGTGACTTTTTTCGACATGCTATCCTGTGACTTTTTTCGACATGCTATACTGTGACTTTTTTCTGACTTATTATGATTTCTTTCGACATGCTATACTATGACTCTTTTCGACATGCTATACTATGACTTTTTCCTACATGCTATACAATGACTCTTTTCGACATACTATGACTCTTTTCGACATGCTATACTATGACTTTTTTCACATACTACATTATGACTTTTTCGACATGCTATACTATGACTTTTTTCGACATGCTATATTATGACTTTTTTCGACATGCTAGACTATGACTTTTTTCGACATGCTATACTGTGACTTTTCGACATACTGTGACTTTTGTATGACTTTTTTCGACATGCTATACTATGACTTTTCGACATGCTATACTATGACTTTTTTCGACATGCTATACTATGACTTTTTTCTCCATGCTATACTATGACTCTTTTCGACATACTATGACTCTTTTCGACATGCTATACTATGACTCTTTTCGACATACGATGACTCTTATCGACATGCTATACTATGACTCTTTTCGACATGCTATACTATGACTTTTTTCGACATGCTATACTGTGACTTTTTTCTGACTTATGATTTCTTTCGACATGCTATACTATGACTCTTTCGACATGCTATACTATGACTTTTTTTGACATGCTATACTATGACTCTTTTCGACATGCTATACTATGACTTTTTTCTACATGCTATACAATGACTCTTTTCGACATGCTATACTATGACTCTTTTTGACATGCTATACTGTGACTTTTTTCGACATGCTATCCTGTGACTTTTTTCGACATGCTATCCTGTGACTTTTTTCGACATGCTATACTGTGACTTTTTTCTGACTTATTATGATTTCTTTCGACATGCTATACTATGACTCTTTTCGACATGCTATACTATGACTTTTTCCTACATGCTATACAATGACTCTTTTCGACATACTATGACTCTTTTCGACATGCTATACTATGACTTTTTTCACATACTACATTATGACTTTTTCGACATGCTATACTATGACTTTTTTCGACATGCTATATTATGACTTTTTTCGACATGCTAGACTATGACTTTTTTCGACATGCTATACTGTGACTTTTCGACATACTGTGACTTTTGTATGACTTTTTTCGACATGCTATACTATGACTTTTCGACATGCTATACTATGACTTTTTTCGACATGCTATACTATGACTTTTTTCTCCATGCTATAATATGACTCTTTTCGACATACTATGACTCTTTTCGACATGCTATACTATGACTCTTTTCGACATGCTATACTATGACTCTTTTCGACATACGATGACTCTTATCGACATGCTATACTATGACTCTTTTCGACATGCTATACTATGACTTTTTTCGACATGCTATACTGTGACTTTTTTCTGACTTATTATGATTTCTTTCGACATGCTATACTATGACTCTTTCGACATGCTATACTATGACTTTTTTTGACATGCTATACTATGACTCTTTTCGACATGCTATACTATGACTTTTTTCTACATGCTATACAATGACTCTTTTCGACATACTATGACTCTTTTCGACATGCTATACTATGACTCTTTTCGACATGCTATACTACGACTCTTTTCGACATGCTATACTACGACTCTTTTCGACATGCTATACTATGACTCTTTTCGACATGCTATACTATGACTCTTTTCGACATACGATGACTCTTATCGACATGCTATACTATGACTCTTTTCGACATGCTATACTATGACTCTTTTCGACATGCTATACTATGACTCTTTTCGACATGCTATAATGTGACTTTTTTCGACATGCTATCCTGTGACTTTTTTCGACATGCTATCCTGTGACTTTTTTCGACATGCTATACTGTGACTTTTTTCTGACTTATTATTTCTTTCGACATGCTATACTATGACTCTTTCGACATGCTATACTATGACTTTTTTCGACATGCTATACTATGACTCTTTTCGACATGCTATACTATGACTTTTTTCTACATGCTATACAATGACTCTTTTCGACATACTATGACTCTTTTCGACATGCTATACTATGACTTTTTTCACATACTACATTATGACTTTTTCGACATGCTATACTATGACTTTTTTCGACATGCTATACTATGACTCTTTTCGACATACTATGACTCTTTTCGACATGCTATACTATGACTCTTTTCGACATGCTATACTATGACTCTTTTCGACATACGATGACTCTTATCGACATGCTATACTATGACTCTTTTCGACATGCTATACTATGACTTTTTTCGACATGCTATACTGTGACTTTTTTCTGACTTATTATGATTTCTTTCGACATGCTATACTATGACTCTTTCGACATGCTATACTATGACTTTTTTTGACATGCTATACTATGACTCTTTTCGACATGCTATACTATGACTTTTTTCTACATGCTATACAATGACTCTTTTCGACATACTATGACTCTTTTCGACATGCTATACTATGACTCTTTTCGACATGCTATACTACGACTCTTTTCGACATGCTATACTACGACTCTTTTCGACATGCTATACTATGACTCTTTTCGACATGCTATACTATGACTCTTTTCGACATACGATGACTCTTATCGACATGCTATACTATGACTCTTTTCGACATGCTATACTATGACTCTTTTCGACATGCTATACTATGACTCTTTTCGACATGCTATACTGTGACTTTTTTCGACATGCTATCCTGTGACTTTTTTCGACATGCTATCCTGTGACTTTTTTCGACATGCTATACTGTGACTTTTTTCTGACTTATTATTTCTTTCGACATGCTATACTATGACTCTTTCGACATGCTATACTATGACTTTTTTCGACATGCTATACTATGACTCTTTTCGACATGCTATACTATGACTTTTTTCTACATGCTATACAATGACTCTTTTCGACATACTATGACTCTTTTCGACATGCTATACTATGACTTTTTTCACATACTACATTATGACTTTTTCGACATGCTATACTATGACTTTTTTCGACATGCTATATTATGACTTTTTTCGACATGCTAGACTATGACTTTTTTCGACATGCTATACTGTGACTTTTCGACATACTGTGACTTTTGTATGACTTTTTTCGACATGCTATACTATGACTTTTCGACATGCTATACTATGACTTTTTTCGACATGCTATACTATGACTTTTTTCTCCATGCTATACTATGACTCTTTTCGACATACTATGACTCTTTTCGACATGCTATACTATGACTCTTTTCGACATGCTATACTATGACTCTTTTCGACATACGATGACTCTTATCGACATGCTATACTATGACTCTTTTCGACATGCTATACTATGACTCTTTTCGACATGCTATACTATGACTCTTTTCGACATACGATGACTCTTATCGACATGCTATACTATGACTCTTTTCGACATGCTATACTATGACTCTTTTCGACATGCTATACTATGACTCTTTTCGACATGCTATACTGTGACTTTTTTCGACATGCTATCCTGTGACTTTTTTCGACATGCTATCCTGTGACTTTTTTCGACATGCTATACTGTGACTTTTTTCTGACTTATTATGATTTCTTTCGACATGCTATACTATGACTCTTTCAACATGCTATACTATGACTTTTTTCGACATGCTATACTATGACTCTTTTCGACATGCTATACTATGACTTTTTTCTACATGCTATACAATGACTCTTTTCGACATACGATGACTCTTTTCGACATGCTATACTATGACTCTTTTCGACATGCTATACTATGACTCTTTTCGACATGCTATACTATGACTCTTTTCGACATTCTATACTATGACTTTTTTCGACATGCTATACTATGACTTTTTTCGACATGCTATACTGACTTTTTCCGACATACTATACTATGACTTTTTTATGACTCTTTTCGACATACTATACTATGACTGTTTTCATCATGCTATACTATGACTCTTTTCATCATGCTATACTATGACTCTTCATCATGCTATACTATGACTCTTTTCGACATGCTATACTATGACTTTTTTCGACATGCTATACTATGACTTTTTTCGACATGCTATACTGTGACTTTTCGACATACTGACTTTTTTCGACATGCTATACTATGACTTTTTTGCCTTTTTTCGACATGCTATACTGTGACTTTTCAACATACTGACTTTTTTCGACATGCTATACTATGACTCTTTTCGACATGCTATACTATGACTCTTTTCGACATGCTATACTGTGACTTTTTTCGACATGCTATACTGTGACTTTTTTCGACATGCTATCCTGTGACTCTTTTCGACATGCTATACTATGACTCTTTTCGACATACTATACTATGAGTCATAGTATAGCATGATGAAAAGAGTCATAGTATAGCATGATGAAAAGAGTCATAGTATAGCATGATGAAAGCATGACTCTTTTCATCATGCTATACTATGACTCTTCATCATGCTATACTATGACTCTTTTCGACATGCTATACTATGACTTTTTTCGACATGCTATACTATGACTTTTTTCGACATGCTATATTATGACTTTTTTCGACATGCTAGACTATGACTTTTTTCGCCATGCTATACTGTGACTTTTCGACATACTGTGACTTTTGTATGACTTTTTTCGACATGCTATACTATGACTTTTCGACATGCTATACTACGACTTTTTTCGACATGCTATACTATGACTTTTTTCTCCATGCTATACTATGACTCTTTTCGACATACTATGACTCTTTTCGACATGCTATACTATGACTCTTTTCGACATGCTATACTGACTCTTTTCGACATACGATGACTCTTATCGACATGCTATACTATGACTCTTTTCGACATGCTATACTATGACTTTTTTCGACATGCTATACTGTGACTTTTTTCTGACTTATTATGATTTCTTTCGACATGCTATACTATGACTCTTTCGACATGCTATACTATGACTTTTTTTGACATGCTATACTATGACTCTTTTCGACATGCTATACTATGACTTTTTTCTACATGCTATACAATGACTCTTTTCGACATACTATGACTCTTTTCGACATGCTATACTATGACTCTTTTCGACATGCTATACTATGACTCTTTTCGACATGCTATACTATGACTCTTTTCGACATGCTATACTGTGACTTTTTTCGACATGCTATCCTGTGACTTTTTTCGACATGCTATCCTGTGACTTTTTTCGACATGCTATCCTGTGACTTTTTTCTGACTTATTATGATTTCTTTCGACATGCTATACTATGACTCTTTCGACATGCTATACTATGACTTTTTTCGACATGCTATACTATGACTCTTTTCGACATGCTATACTATGACTTTTTTCTACATGCTATACAATGACTCTTTTCGACATACTATGACTCTTTTCGACATGCTATACTATGACTTTTTTCACATACTACATTATGACTTTTTCGACATGCTATACTATGACTCTTTTCGACATGCTATACTATGACTTTTTTCTACATGCTATACAATGACTCTTTTCGACATACTATGACTCTTTTCGACATGCTATACTATGACTCTTTTCGACATGCTATACTGTGACTCTTTTCGACATACTATGACTCTTTTCGACATGCTATACTATGACTCTTTTCGACATGCTATACTATGACTTTTTTCGACATGCTATACTATGACTTTTTTCGACATGCTATACTGACTTTTTCCGACACACTATACTATGACTTTTTTATGACTCTTTTCGACATACTATACTATGACTCTTTTCGACATGCTATACTATGACTTTTTTCGACATTCTATACTATGACTTTTTTCTACATGCTATACAATGACTCTTTTCGACATACTATGACTCTTTTCGACATGCTATACTATGACTCTTTTCGACATGCTATACAATGACTCTTTTCGACATACTATGACTCTTTTCGACATACTATACTATGACTCTTTTCGACATGCTATACTATGACTTTTTTCGACATGCTATACTATGACTTTTTTCGACATGCTATACTGACTTTTTCCGACATACTATACTATGACTTTTTTCTACATGCTATACAATGACTCTTTTCGACATACTATGACTCTTTTCGACATGCTATACTATGACTCTTTTCGACATGCTATACAATGACTCTTTTCGACATACTATGACTCTTTTCGACATGCTATACTATGACTTTTTTCTACATGCTATACAATGACTCTTTTCGACATACTATGACTCTTTTCGACATGCTATACTATGACTCTTTTCGACATGCTATACAATGACTCTTTTCGACATACTATGACTCTTTTCGATATGCTATACTATGACTCTTTTCGACATGCTATACTATGACTCTTTTCGACATACGATGACTCTTATCGACATGCTATACTATGACTCTTTTCGATATGCTATACGACTCTTTTCGACATGCTATACTATGACTTTTTTCGACATGCTATACTGTGACTTTTTTCGACATGCTATCCTGTGACTTTTTTCTGACTTATTATGATTTCTTTCGACATGCCTTTTTCGACATGCTATACTATGACTCTTTTCGACATGCTATACTATGAGTCTTTTCGACATGCTATACTATGACTTTTTTCTACATGCTATACAATGACTCTTTTCGACATACTATGACTCTTTTCGACATGCTATACTATGACTCTTTTCGACATGCTATACAATGACTCTTTTCGACATACTATGACTCTTTTCGACATGCTATAATATGACTCTTTTCGACATGCTATACTATGACTCTTTTCGACATGCTATACTATGACTCTTTTCGACATGCTATACTATGACTCTTTTCGACATGCTATACTATGACTTTTTTCTACATGCTATACAATGACTCTTTTCGACATACTATGACTCTTTTCGACATGCTATACTATGACTCTTTTCGACATGCTATACAATGACTCTTTTCGACATACTATGACTCTTTTCGACATGCTATACTGACTTTTTTCTACATGCTATACAATGACTCTTTTCGACATACTATGACTCTTTTCGACATGCTATACTATGACTCTTTTCGACATGCTATACAATGACTCTTTTCGACATACTATGACTCTTTTCGACATGCTATACTATGACTCTTTTCGACATGCTATACTATGACTCTTTTCGACATACGATGACTCTTATCGACATGCTATACTATGACTCTTTTCGAGATGCTATACTATGACTCTTTTCGACATGCTATACAACTCTTTTCGACATGCTATACTATGACTTTTTTCGACATGCTATACTGTGACTTTTTTCGACATACTATCCTGTGACTTTTTTCTGACTTATTATGATTTCTTTCGACATGCCTTTTTCGACATGCTATACTATGACTCTTTTCGACATGCTATACTATGACTCTTTTCGACATGCTATACTATGACTTTTTTCTACATGCTATACAATGACTCTTTTCGACATACTATGACTCTTTTTGACATGCTATACTATGACTCTTTTCGACATGCTATACTGTGACTCTTTTCGACATACTATGACTCTTTTCGACATGCTATACTATGACTCTTTTCGACATGCTATACTATGACTTTTTTCGACATGCTATACTATGACTTTTTTCGACATGCTATACTGACTTTTTCCGACACACTATACTATGACTTTTTTATGACTCTTTTCGACATACTATACTATGACTCTTTTCGACATGCTATACTATGACTTTTTTCGACATTCTATACTATGACTTTTTTCTACATGCTATACAATGACTCTTTTCGACATACTATGACTCTTTTCGACATGCTATACTATGACTCTTTTCGACATGCTATACAATGACTCTTTTCGACATACTATGACTCTTTTCGACATACTATACTATGACTCTTTTCGACATGCTATACTATGACTTTTTTCGACATGCTATACTATGACTTTTTTCGACATGCTATACTGACTTTTTCCGACATACTATACTATGACTTTTTTATGACTCTTTTCGACATACTATACTATGACTCTTTTCGACATGCTATACTATGACTTTTTTCGACATGCTATACTATGACTTTTTTCGACATGCTATACTGACTTTTTCCGACATACTATACTATGACTTTTTTATGACTCTTTTCGACATACTATACTATGACTCTTTTCGACATGCTATACTATGACTTTTTTCGACATGCTATACTATGACTTTTTTCGACATGCTATACTGTGACTTTTCGACATACTGACTTTTTTCGACATGCTATACTATGACTTTTTTGCCTTTTTTCGACATGCTATACTGTGACTTTTCGACATACTGACTTTTTTCGACATGCTATACTATGACTTTTTTGCCTTTTTTCGACATGCTATACTATGACTCTTTTCGACATGCTATACTATGACTCTTTTCGACATGCTATACTATGACTCTTTTCGACATGCTATACTATGACTCTTTTCGACATGCTATACTATGACTCTTTTCGACATGCTATACTATGACTCTTTTCGACATGCTATACTATGACTCTTTTCGACATGCTATACTATGACTTTTTTCGACATGCTATACTATGACTTTTTTTGACATGCTATACTATGACTGTTTTCGACATGCTATACTATGACTTTTTTCTACATGCTATACTATGACTCTTTTCGACATACGATGACTCTTATCGACATGCTATACTATGACTCTTCGACATGCTATACGACTCTTTTCGACATGCTATACTGTGACTTTTTTCGACATGCTATCCTGTGACTTATTTCTGACTTATTATGATTTCTTTCGACATGCCTTTTTCGACATGCTATACTATGACTCTTTTCGACATGCTATACTATGACTCTTTTCGACATGTTATACTATGACTTTTTTCTACATGCTATACAATGACTCTTTTCGACATACTATGACTCTTTTCGACATGCTATACTATGACTCTTTTCGACATGCTATACAATGACTCTTTTCGACATGCTATGACTCTTTTCGACATGCTATAATATGACTCTTTTCGACATGCTATACTATGACTCTTTTCGACATGCTATACTATGACTCTTTTCGACATGCTATACTATGACTCTTTTCGACATGCTATACTATGACTTTTTTCTACATGCTATACAATGACTCTTTTCGACATACTATGACTCTTTTCGACATGCTATACTATGACTCTTTTCGACATGCTATACAATGACTCTTTTCGACATACTATGACTCTTTTCGACATGCTATACTATGACTCTTTTCGACATGCTATACAATGACTCTTTTCGACATACTATGACTCTTTTCGATATGCTATACTATGACTCTTTTCGACATGCTATACTATGACTCTTTTCGACATACGATGACTCTTATCGACATGCTATACTATGACTCTTTTCGACATGCTATACAACTCTTTTCGACATGCTATACTATGACTTTTTTCGACATGCTATACTGTGACTTTTTTCGACATGCTATCCTGTGACTTTTTTCTGACTTATTATGATTTCTTTCGACATGCCTTTTTCGACATGCTATACTATGACTCTTTTCGACATGCTATACTATGACTTTTTTCTACATGCTATACAATGACTCTTTTCGACATACTATGACTCTTTTCGACATGCTATACTATGACTCTTTTCGACATGCTATACTGTGACTCTTTTCGACATACTATGACTCTTTTCGACATGCTATACTATGACTTTTTTCTACATGCTATACAATGACTCTTTTCGACATACTATGACTCTTTTCGACATGCTATACTATGACTCTTTTCGACATGCTATACTGTGACTCTTTTCGACATACTATGACTCTTTTCGACATGCTATACTATGACTCTTTTCGACATGCTATACTATGACTTTTTTCGACATGCTATACTATGACTTTTTTCGACATGCTATACTGACTTTTTCCGACACACTATACTATGACTTTTTTATGACTCTTTTCGACATACTATACTATGACTCTTTTCGACATGCTATACTATGACTTTTTTCGACATTCTATACTATGACTTTTTTCTACATGCTATACAATGACTCTTTTTGACATACTATGACTCTTTTCGACATGCTATACTATGACTCTTTTCGACATGCTATACAATGACTCTTTTCGACATACTATGACTCTTTTCGACATACTATACTATGACTCTTTTCGACATGCTATACTATGACTTTTTTCGACATGCTATACTATGACTTTTTTCGACATGCTATACTGACTTTTTCCGACATACTATACTATGACTTTTTTATGACTCTTTTCGACATACTATACTATGACTCTTTTCGACATGCTATACTATGACTTTTTTCGACATGCTATACTGTGACTTTTCGACATACTGACTTTTTTCGACATGCTATACTATGACTTTTTTGCCTTTTTTCGACATGCTATACTGTGACTTTTCGACATACTGACTTTTTTCGACATGCTATACTATGACTTTTTTGCCTTTTTTCGACATGCTATACTATGACTCTTTTCGACATGCTATACTATGACTCTTTTCGACATGCTATACTATGACTCTTTTCGACATGCTATACTATGACTCTTTTCGACATGCTATACTATGACTCTTTTCGACATGCTATACTATGACTCTTTTCGACATGCTATACTATGACTCTTTTCGACATGCTATACTATGACTTTTTTCGACATGCTATACTATGACTTTTTTTGACATGCTATACTATGACTGTTTTCGACATGCTATACTATGACTTTTTTCTACATGCTATACTATGACTCTTTTCAACATACTATGACTCTTTTCGACATGCTATACTATGACTCTTTTCGACATGCTGTACTATGACTCTTTTCGACATACGATGACTCTTATCGACATGCTATACTATGACTCTTCGACATGCTATACGACTCTTTTCGACATGCTATACTGTGACTTTTTTCGACATGCTATCCTGTGACTTATTTCTGACTTATTATGATTTCTTTCGACATGCCTTTTTCGACATGCTATACTATGACTCTTTTCGACATGCTATACTATGACTCTTTTCGACATGCTATACTATGACTTTTTTCTACATGCTATACAATGACTCTTTTCGACATACTATGACTCTTTTCGACATGCTATACTATGACTCTTTTCGACATGCTATACAATGACTCTTTTCGACATGCTATACTATGACTCTTTTCGACATGCTATACTATGACTCTTTTCGACATGCTATACTATGACTCTTTTCGACATGCTATACTATGACTCTTTTCGACATGCTATACTATGACTCTTTTCGACATGCTATACTATGACTCTTTTCGACATGCTATACTATGACTTTTTTCGACATGCTATACTTACTTTTTCCGACATACTATACTATGACTTTTTTATGACTCTTTTCGACATACTATACTATGACTTTTTTCACATACTACATTATGACTTTTTCGACATGCTATACTATGACTCTTTTCGACATGCTATACAATGACTCTTTTCGACATACTATGACTCTTTTCGACATGCTATACTATGACTCTTTTCGACATGCTATACTATGACTCTTTTCGACATGCTATACTATGACTTTTTTCGACATGCTATACTATGACTTTTTTCTACATGCTATACTATGACTGTTTTCGACATGCTATACTATGACTTTTTTCTACATGCTATACTATGACTCTTTTCGTCATGCTATACTATGACTCTTTTCGACATGCTATACTATGACTCTTTTCGACATACGATGACTCTTATCGACATGCTATACTATGACTCTTTTCGACATGCTATACTATGACTCTTTTCGACATGCTATACGACTCTTTTCGACATGCTATACTATGACTTTTTTCGACATGCTATACTGTGACTCTTTTCGACATGCTATACTATGACTTTTTTCGACATGCTATACTGTGACTCTTTTCGACATGCTATACTATGACTTTTTTCTACATGCTATACAATGACTCTTTTCGACATACTATGACTCTTTTCGACATGCTATACTATGACTCTTTTCGACATGCTATACAATGACTCTTTTCGACATGCTATACTATGACTCTTTTCGACATGCTATACTATGACTCTTTTCGACATGCTATACTATGACTCTTTTCGACATGCTATACTATGACTCTTTTCGACATGCTATACTATGACTCTTTTCGACATGCTATACTATGACTCTTTTCGACATGCTATACTATGACTTTTTTCGACATGCTATACTTACTTTTTCCGACATACTATACTATGACTTTTTTATGACTCTTTTCGACATACTATACTATGACTTTTTTCACATACTACATTATGACTTTTTCGACATGCTATACTATGACTCTTTTCGACATGCTATACAATGACTCTTTTCGACATACTATGACTCTTTTCGACATGCTATACTATGACTCTTTTCGACATGCTATACTATGACTCTTTTCGACATGCTATACTATGACTCTTTTCGACATGCTATACTATGACTTTTTTCGACATGCTATACTATGACTTTTTTCTACATGCTATACTATGACTGTTTTCGACATGCTATACTATGACTTTTTTCTACATGCTATACTATGACTCTTTTCGACATGCTATACTATGACTCTTTTCGACATACGATGACTCTTATCGACATGCTATACTATGACTCTTTTCGACATGCTATACTATGACTCTTTTCGACATGCTATACGACTCTTTTCGACATGCTATACTATGACTTTTTTCGACATGCTATACTGTGACTTTTTTCGACATGCTATCCTGTGACTTTTTTCTGACTTATTATGATTTCTTTCGACATGCCTTTTTCGACATGCTATACTATGACTCTTTTCGACATGCTATACTATGACTCTTTTCGACATGCTATACTATGACTTTTTTCTACATGCTATACAATGACTCTTTTCGACATACTATGACTCTTTTCGACATGCTATACTATGACTCTTTTCGACATACTATGACTCTTTTCGACATGCTATACTTACTTTTTCCGACATACTATACTATGACTTTTTTATGACTCTTTTCGACATACTATACTATGACTTTTTTCACATACTACATTATGACTTTTTCGACATGCTATACTATGACTCTTTTCGACATGCTATACTATGACTTTTTTCGACATGCTATACTATGACTTTTTTCGACATGCTATACTGACTTTTTCCGACATACTATACTATGACTTTTTTCGACATGCTATACTGTGACTTTTCGACATACTGACTTTTTTCGACATGCTATACTGTGACTTTTCGACATACTGACTTTTTTCGACATGCTATACTGTGACTTTTCGACATGCTATACTATGACTTTTTTCGACATTCTATACTATGACTCTTTTCGACATGCTATACTATGACTCTTTTCGACATGCTATACTATGACTCTTTTCGACATGCTATACTATGACTTTTTTCGACATGCTATACTATGACTTTTTTCGACATGCTATACTAGGACATTTTTCGACATATTGTACTGACTTTCGATATGCTATGCCTGTACATTTCGTAAAGTCATAGTAATATATCGAAAAAGTCCGTTTTTTATGTCGAAATAAGACACAGTATAGCATGTAGAAAAAAGTCACACAACAAAAGGACTACAAACAACTTTCTCAATGTATTAGAAAAATTTGTCTTTTCATGATCTGCTAATTCCCTCGATAATTTTTATTATGGATACAATCAGTCAGAAAGAGAACACTTTTTACATTTGTCATTTCCATTCAGTCACGTGGGCTAATAAATTAAATCCAGTGGTTAAAAAAACAATCATATTCTGGGTTATTTAATAATGATTTCACAGTCAGTTTCAAAACATACAGATCCTGTGCTTAGAAGCAGTACACAGAACACATCTCTACTGACAGTAATGATTGTCCACTGTCCTTATTAGTATAAGTACAGTGATGACTGTTTTTATTTGTATTAGTACAGTGATAACTTTGTCTTTATTAGTATTTGTACAGTGATCACATGTGCAGACACAAACTCCGTCAAAAAACTCTCCAGCTGATAAATCCGACTGACAGCTGATTCGCCTTCATCAGACGTAGCTTCACAAGAAGCTCCTCGCATGGTTTCCTTGCGTCTCTCCATTAGAGACTAAGATGCAATTAAGAGACTTGTGCCTATGCCATGTCGAAAAAGTCATAGTACAGCATGTCAAAAGAAATCATAATAAAAGTCATAGTACATGATCTTGAAAAAAGTGATAGTATAGTATGTTGAAAAAAGTCGTGAAAAAGTCAGTTTAGGCGGTCGAAAATGTAATAATATAGGTCGAAAAAAGTGAGACAGACATAGTTCATGATGTTGAAAAAAGTCGTAAAAAAGTCATCGTATAGCGTGTCGAAAAAAGTCATACTGTAGTGTCAAATTTATAATATACGTCGAAAAAAGTCATACTGTAGTGTCAAAAAGTCATAGTATAGCATGTCTAAGAAAGTCATCAAAAGGTCATAGTATATATATATAAACAGACTTTTTATCGTTCATCTGACTCCAAAAAACAGACTTTTGTTTAATAGAAGACATCATCAATGAATCTACCACATGCTTGTAAGTAACCATATAGTCACAAGGTAATATTGTTATAACTGTTTTGTCTAAAAATATCTTTTACCATAATTATGTAATGTTTTCCATAATGTGAGCTAGTGGGAGCCTATACAGTGCATTCAGAAAGTATTCAGACTAGGGCTGCATAATGAATCGAAATCTCAATATTGACTGTTGCAATTTTAAAATCACAGGAGTGTTATTTGTTAAAGGACAAATGTGTGCCCAAATACCATTTTAAATTAGTCATGCTGCGGAGATGTCCTGGCCACACATGTTGGTACAGATCCCCACAAAGATTCCACCATAATAATTTTTATATTTTTCTATAAAAATAAGTGTAAAGATTATCATTCCCTACAATACATCAAATCACAATCAGTCAAAATAATCACATTTAGCTTTGTTTTGATCCATTTTTGTGACACGAAAAAGCTCATTAACATAAGAATCAGACCCTTAACTGAATATTGTGTTTGTTCTTAATGCACAGTAAGTGTTGAAAAGAGGCCTGAGAATGGAGCATTGGGGAACTCAGTCATTTTTGGGCACTAATTAAGCCTGTATAGCATCGATGCAGTGATCATTAACAAAAAGGCCGACATCTCAATGTGCTTATGAGATTTGTCAATATTTTTGCCAATTCATCATTACTTTCTCAAATGCTCATTGAGGAAGAGAAAAAGAACATCAGCAGGTTATAGCGCCTAGTATTTTATTTCCTGAAGACAAAATTTTGCACAATAAAACATTCCATCACAATCCAAAGATAATCCATCTATGTAAACCTGTGACCTCGGTTTTAATATTTGTCGTGATGAACACTTCTCTCCCAAAGCTCGAGACCAGAAAACCATAATCTGAGATTTATTTATATATAAAAAATATACTATGACAACAGTTGGACTTCCTTCTTGTTCATGGCCTCTGAGTTTAGCCTAGAAGGTAGATACCGAGTACATTACTTAACCATCCAGTGTTAAAAGGTGCAGCTCCAGAATTTGTCTCTTCATCACATTACGGGCTTTGCTTCTTGTTGTGAGCTTTGGAAGAGAGCAGCGCAGTCGACACCTGGATCACAGGATTAACTAGAGAGCAAATTCCACTGTATCCCAAATGTCCCACACATCGAGTACGCAAACATCATCCATGAATACAAAAACAACCAGCAAAGTATTCTAGTCGCCACCGTCTCTACATAACCAAGTTCAAACGTGATGAGAAAATAAACCAAGTTATACTTGCGTAGTAATTGTTAGTGGGCTAATAAAACGGCATGATGGCTTGGTTATTTTATATTACGCCACTTCCCCACACCTTGCCGGCCTAACGCTGAGACGGATACGTAGCGTATGAGAGTGCAGACGATTACGGAGCATGCACTTATTTACCTGTAGAATATGCAGCTATTGAAGCAGACACTGCAGCTGTCATTACTATGTATTCCTCTGTGCCATCTAGCAACAGCATGTTTCAACCCTTTAAATACTGTTTGAGGTAAAGTAACCAGACCTTTTCTTTTAGCATTGCCACAGAAGGAAACCATTGCATAATAAAACTATGAAAGCAGTGACAAAAAGAACAGTTCTTCATAGGATTATACATATACACATTATCTCTTTTTACAATATGGAGTCATCCATATTTGTTGCCAGTCTCCTATCTGTATTAGCATTTTCCACATTATCTGCCAACAGAGCTTAAACAGACTGCCATGAATCCCCGTCATCCCAGCCTCCTACAGGAGCTCCTGTATTGCTTCTATATCGTCATCAAGGGACTATTTACAAGGTTGCCCAGTCCTCAGTTACATTAAAATAATCTAATGGTGTCACATAATCAACAGGTATTGGATATAGTGCTGATGAGCAAACTGCTAAAACACAGCAACAGAGGGGTTTTTATGCAAGTAAGATTTGTTTTTTTGATTTGACTGGAACAACCATCGTCTGTCTAACAAAGGCGTGTGTAGGTGTGCAGATTGAAGATTTTTCAGTCTAATGTCAAGAAGCTAACATTTTTGTCAAAAAAGGCCCCAAAGCCTGAATAAAACATGCACACTTTTATGTCATGCATCCTCTCGAAGCTCCGTGCTGCTTAATCAGCCCCAAGCACACACGCGAGTCAACAACCAGACTAAAGTCTAACCTGCCATTCCTCGAGTCCCTCAGCCTTGGGAGCCACGTAAGGGTTTCTATTCATAGCGCCTGAAGTTTCTGTGTGGCCAGTGGATAAGATGCTAAATCCTTTACAGTCTCAGCAGATCCCTTTGACTTCCATCAAGAGAATCCCCCAAATATCAGCAGTGCCATAAAAGAACACGTGGTTGTGGATATTTCCATCATGATGAAATGGGCACTAATAAAAAGACCGTTGCATTACCATTTTTTTCTTTCCAAATTGTACATACTTAACACTATTGTATACCATAGAAATATATAAATATTATAAAATCTATTGTTTACGATTAGCAAGCACTGGCATGCTACTTCATTCAAACAAGCTCCATTTCTGCTCTTGTCATAAAATCAGTACACTGCAGGATAGAGAAGGTTTTAGCAAACTTTGTGGCTGTGTGTGTAAAAAAACCTGAATGGGAGGTCAGATTTAGTCTATTTATGCTGTGAAATTCAGTACTGCTCAAATTGGCTACGTAGAAAAGAGACGAAAATAAAAATCAGCGGGGCTGTATCTGAGCTTGGAACTGTGTAACAGTCATATCTGAAGCTACGTGAGGGCCGTTTGGTGAGGGAAACATCCCTTTTCACAATTTATTGTCTGTTCCGAACACACTCCCTCCGAGCTCAGCTCGTCAGGGGGAGCTCACGTTTGACATTGAAGGGTAAACCATACTGCTGCGGGACGGTCGAGTGATGAGTGTGTGCACAGGGGGAGGCAGCCATCACGATGGTGGGGCGTTCTGGGTCTGGTATATGGATGCCTTGTCTTTCAAAAGTTCCAGACATAAATGACAGCTCCAGCTCCCTGAGGGCCAAAACAACAGAGACAAATCGATTAATGTCAGACACGTCCACGAGCCTGAAGAAGACTTGTTTACTTATTCTACATGATTTACATACAAATGTAATGACACTTTTATAACTAAGTAGTTTTAGTTCTACATCCCTCTCACTAAGGTACATTTTTGATACACTCAACTCAGACTTAGTTTTTTTTTTTACACACAGGTAGTGATCTTACCCTCTGGAGGTTCAGCCATAGGTGGGTTGAGACAGTACATGTGATAGCCTCTATCACAGTCATCACAAAACAGAAGCTGATCCTGGAAGAAACAGGACAACAAGAACACGTTAAACATCAGACTTCAGCTTTCTACAATACATAAAAGAAATCTGAATGGAGGTGAACTTACGTCATTCTCTGAGGTGCCGCAGATGTTGCAGCACTTGCACTCTATGCACTGCCAGTGGTACGTCTTCACAGCAGCCATCATTACAGGAGTGAACTGCAGGCAGGAGGGGTGGCCTGCAGTGTAAAATAACGTTTATTATACACATCACTTTGCTGCACACATTTCCTGTTGCAGCAGCCAGGCGTCTCCAAACGTACCCGAGCGTCCGCAGTCGGAGCAGGACACCAGCTCCTCTGACTGGCCGGTCTTGTGATTGGTCTTGGAGTCTCCCAGGCAGAAATCACAATACTTATTAGGCAATGCGAGACCATCTGGGCCTTTCTTGGGAGCTGAGAAACAAGATGAAAACACCCAAGGAGCATCAGTGTTCAGTTTCTAAGACGTCCAGCTCTACATTGAACTCAGCAATCGAATGGCGAAATCTCTTGACAGCGAATGATTTTACGATTACTTTTAGGCTCATTGGGCTGCGGCAATGCAGGCTCGTTGATCTCCATCTCTTCCTTCTCCTCACCCTCCTCCTCAGCCAGGTGGGAGTGGGCGTAGTGGTAGCTTAGACCAGGACGGTTCTTGTAGCGCTTCCCACAGACTGCCACCAAAACCAGAAAACACAACGTGTATGAAAACAAAGAATACATTAGTAAAGTCCATGTAATACAAAGTCAGTGGTAAGTGGTAAGAATTTGAATATCTTTGTCCAGAGTATAAAAGTGTATTTTATGATGATGCAAGGATTTTGGAGAGAATTTAGTGAATCCGGGGGAATCGCAGCAGAGACCAGGACGTCCATATAACAGTAAAAATCTTCAATATTTGAAAAATGTTGGATTAAGCTACAGATTGTTTCCTTCCCGATACCGATTCCCGTTCCTAAACTTGAGTATCAGCCGATACCGAGTACCGATCCCATACCAGTGAATTATCATTATCACATTTTTTTAACAGCTGTATACTACTAACTCTATATGGATGTGATATGATTGCTATCATGTATGAGACTGTATTGTATGCATAGACTCACATACTCGACACAACCAGATCCAGAATTTAAAGCTGTATCGGAGGCATGTCTGTTACTTGCATCAGTATCGGAGCAACACTAGCTAAGTGAACTCTGATAAATTGCCTCAAGTGATGTCACCTGAGTCGCTGATGGTTGGAGCTCCCCTCTGACTGAACTGTCAGCAGATTTGCATTATGGGTAACGTAGCATTTGACAAGGAAGAAGAATGTGTGGACAAAGGGAAATTTAGCTGAAACGCATGGTCGTATAATTTAACACTTCATCGAAGGACGAGGCAGTTTGGGGATATGAAAAACATGCTCTGAGGCAATGACATGAGTCATCACATCCTCTTAGCGACAGCTCTGCGGTAGCCATGTATTCAGGCACAGCAGAAACATCTCAGCCTCTGTAAGCACCACACATCGGCTGATCTGACGGTTTTAACTCCTTCTGACCTGAATATAAATTGTATTCGTCAGTGGGATTGGAGGCTTTACTGACTTTATGAAGGACAAAGTTGCCATTGTGTGCAGCCATCGCCACAGGGTGTGTGTGTGTGAGGTTTGTCATGAGATAAGAGAAGACAAACTGCTTCTTCTTTCACTTCCTTTCTCTCATTTTCATTTCCCTTAAAGGCTAATGTCCTATTTCTTCATCTGTCATCTAAAAGGAGTGATTAGTCTTCATCTCCAGAGCATCCGAGCAAAATCGCTAAAGACACAGCTAGTCACGTGCGAAAGTGATCGTGTGGAGTGGCAGAAAGTTTTGAAAAACAAAAGAAAAAGAAGCATCCAACAGACTCAAAACACAAGCAGAAGTTCACTCCAAACCAGGGAACATGGAATGAGACTGTACAGGTTGCAGAGGTGGTGAAGAACAAAGAGGGGGGGGGGGGCAAGGAACAGCTAATGCAGTCAAATTGCACACATCAAGAAGCGAGACAAAAGACAAAGAAAGCACAGAGAGAAAGAAAACAGCAGCATGATCCAGCTTCTAGTTTATCTAAATCTGTGGGACAAGCCAGGCCAGATTGAGGGGAAAACGATACTTTCATGGATCACAGCTAATCTTCTGTAAACTGAGACGGCTCATACGTTAGACAGATTATAGACTACAGTTTAATTGGGGTGTATAATAACATGGACTTGACCCTTTCTAAATCTAGTTAATCACATTTACTGCACAGAGAGAAAATCTACTTGGACAGAAAATAAAAAAAACAGGCAGTGAAGACAAAAGACAAGGCAGACAGGGGTACAAAGGAATGAGAGAAATATACCTCTTTCAGAAGGTTTTGAAATATGCTTTTGTTTGATAGTGTCTGAAAGAGAGAAGAGGAGGAGAAGAGACAGACAGAGACTCAGAGAAATGGGCTCGTAGACTGACAGAGGATCAGTCAGCGCTGCCCGACTGAGACCTGCAGCTGAAAGTGAAATGCTTTAGAGAAAAAAACAACCACATCAAGCAGTACATCTACATATGCCGACAACACTGAAGAAGTGGAAGAAACATTCCCCCCCCCCAGTTCAAGAAATGCATGATATCATGATGACAAACAAAACAATAGAGCTGAGCCTGGACTAGCTTAATAAATATCAGATTTGGCTAACAAAGAGCAGGACGAAGATGCAGGAGAACATGAACAGAAAGGGGAGAGCATGAAAACAAAAGGCGATAAAAGAATGAGGACTCTTGCTCGATTAGATTACAAACATTACAGCTATTAACATCTGCAGGGACTCTCTGCTCTCGCCCGAGTTCACATGCTCTACTCTTCCCCCATCAGGACTCACTGTCACACGCGTACGGCTTCTCTCGGTCCTCCAGTGCCGCCGTATCCAGCTTCTTCCTGGTACTGCCCACTCCTCGACTCTGAGGAACACAGGCTGTATTAAGAGTCTGGGACACACACACACAAAGAGCTGGGATGAACTCTTGAGAAAGTGTGCTCACGCACACTCGGCAGTTATTTACCTTCGCCTTTCCCTTGCCTCTTCTTTTAGGCGTGTCCTCCTCATAGTCTTCATCATCCAGGTCGTCCAGGAAGTCATCTGGCTCAAGGACTCTCTATGTTGAGGCAATGAGGAAAATACAAAATTTAAAACAATTTTCTTGACTCCAAATATATCTTAAGCTGAAAACAAGAACCTTTCTAATGCGAGCAGCCGGGTTCAGGCCTCCGGTGTGGTCGCTCTGGTTTGAATCCTCCTCAGACCCTCGCAGCTCTGTGGTCGGCCGTTTTTCCACGGACTCCCCCTTCAGCAGGGCCTCCAGGCTGCTGCCATCCGCTGGTAACAGAGCATCCTTCTTCACCCCTACGTCTATCTCTATGAACAAAACACATTCTTTATTTATAACAGCAGTTGACAGAATAAAATAGAGAATGAGCGGAGTTGAGCCGAGCTGAATGATACCTGACTTGACAGGAGGGAAGATAAGCCGCGGGTCCTCTTGAGGATGAGATCGCCGCTTCTTCCTCCACCTCCTGGATGGGTAGGTGTAGAGCTGCCCCGGTGCCATGCCTGAGGGATCAGAGCAAACCCGTCTACATAACACTGGACCTATATTAACACACAACGTGTCAGCATTTTGTGTCAGAAACTGACAAAAAGCTTGTTAGCGTAATTGGCCTTCTCATTGAAAGCCAAGAGAGCACATTTAGCTGCGAGCTTGACACACCGCTCCCCATTCATCCATTCAGTAAATCTGAACAAATCCTTCATCCTGGACACTGGCCTTAAAGAATCCTGTCTGAGGGCGTACAGTGCATTTCAACTACATGTTGTGTGTCTCACCTGGTCCCCTGTGTCTCTTTTCCATCCAAATGTAGCAGTTGCTCTGAGCCACACCGGTCTGAGAGTCGAGGAACGGCATGCGGACACTCCTCTCGGCACAGAGCCTGGCATTGTAGTTATGGCACTGCTCCATGGCGTCTCTGTAGTACTGCTCTCCCAACCTGACGCCACAAACCAGAGCCAGATGCTTGTTATTCAGTCTATTTATACTTAAAAAACAAAAAGAAATCAGCAGGTGTGGGTAATTCAAAACCAGTGCAGTCTTACTTTTTAACCCTCTGTCAGTTTAAAGCCTGTTCTCTTTCTCTGTTGTGCTGCCACCGTAGAAAGACGGCTCGCTCACTCACAAGACTTTTGTACTTCAGACTAACTCGTTATCAAGTGCAACAACAGGTGCTCTTTTGTTGGTACATCAACAACAAAGAGCACGGTAGTCAGTCACAACTGTGCTGTGTTTTCAACATAAATATACTCAAACAGGGCTGTGAGCTTATTCCCTTATAGGAAAGCTAAGTGAGACAAACAGGCTTATGTAAAACTTTAATGACACATCTCACTATTTTATTCAGTCTAATGTAAAGATGTAATAATTGAGTATAATGTTGTAAATCCGTCTGTGTTGCTATTTCGAGAGGCTTCTTACATGCTTCTTACTTTACTACCGTTTTAATTTCTAAGACAGAATTGAATTAGTTAAATTAAGTAACCATTGAAGAAGTTAAAAAAGTTAAGCATCTTAACACACGCTTCATGTTTTCATATGTTACCAAAGTAACTAAGGACCGAGCCAAAAGCTGTTAATTACCGTAAAACGTCTAAAATCAACCACATGAGCACCTACGCACAGTCAACGGAAATGGAAGCACGATTTACTACAAAGTGGGTCACTATAAACTGTAATAACGTCCACAGTAACTTTATTTTAAATGTGATAGCTACAGTGACTAACTCTTTGGTCCCCAGATAGAAGGAGTGATCTCCGAGGCCACTCTTTCATTCATTGTGGACTAGTTGGCCAGAAGCACTCCAGCCTGCGTTAACAGCCGCAGCTCGTTAGCGCGAGAGCCACCTAGCTGCTGTACTTCACCGACGTTAGCACCGCGGTAGCCGTTTGGCCAGCAAGACACAAGTAACCGTATTACCTTCATAAATACATTTATGATCAAATTGACGCGTGTTCTATTACATTGCCTCGTGATTCGTGTTTTGTTTTTTTAGAAACGTCATCTGCGTGCCTGCTAACTTAACACTTCCATTCCAGGATGTGAACACACACACACACGACGGTCCGACGCTGGCTAACCTCACTAAGTCAGAGGGAATGGTGGTAAGCTAGCTGGTGACGCGGTCATTGGCTGTACGAGCGTACATTTGTTGTGATGTGACCGCGGTTTGAGTCGACTGGTTTAGGTGTGAAGGTGTGTAGAAAAGTCTAACACTTACAGTTTGACAACATTCTCAACAACAGCTGCCATCTTGCTTTGGTAGACGGGAAAAGTGGCCGCGGGCTATGTGTGCCCTCCGTCAGGACTTGTAGGCAGATAGCGCAGGACCGTGACACGTAGCGCCCCTTACTGGGACATTGTGGCATTGCAGGATGTTTTATCATACAAAGCAATACAAATGTGATTCTGACTTATTTTCATACAAATGTTATCGTCAGCAGCTCATATACATGGAGGATAAATTATCCATCTGCATTATATTCTTGATAAAAGTACAATAGAGCTATTTTTAATGTTTTGAGTAACACCTGAACTGTTACCAAATTACATTTACAAATTATAGGTAAAGGCTACACTTACACTTTAATGTCACCAACCTCATAGTTAGGGTTCATCTGAAAAGTTCCACTGTGAATTTGAACTTCAAATTTATAATTCTGTGTTATTCACACCTAAATGCTTTTAGTTGACTCTTCCAGTCCCGTCATGGCTTTTAAATTCAAGTCCCAGGAAACCATTTAAACAGCACAGACCAAGTTAAACTGCTCCATGAGGCGTTTCCTCGGCCCCCCATACAGCCTTTCTCAATATATACTTATATATGATGTATCTTTTATTCTGAGGTCTTTGACCACCATCCTCATCCTCTTCTATTGTCAACCTCCAGTACAGAGACAACCACTGTGATGAAACTAAGGCTCAGGTTTCTCTAGGTTTGCGCTGCTCTTTCATCCACTTATTCATCATAAACCTACTGTATGTCATTAATCGATCATCCTTGACCTCATTGGCTGCAGTTGCATCATTAATATTATTCTTAATGACTACACTGCAGCAACATCCTCTACACCCATACAACAACTATATTTCACATGTACTGTAGTAAAATGTGAACACGGAGAAGAATTATACTATTTATTTTCAAATTATGATCCAATTCTGCTCTCTTGTAGCTGACAAATTGTTTTATGAATTTACGCGCACCAACAGGCTGACAAACTAAAGGATTCTCACTCAAGGTTTCCTTTAACTTGTCTTATCTTTCTGTAGTGTGTACATGAAACTGCTGTTTTGTTTTCATGAGAATTTCTATCGAGGAAAGAAATGAATTCTTCCTCTAATCTAACAATAGCATGCAGAACAGTACATTGTTGAGATAGTACATGACGTCATTGGTGTTGATCAAACAATGAAATAAATATATTTAAATAAATATAATTGGAAGTTAAAACCTTTATGTTTGAACTAAAAACTATTTGTTCATCTTAATTTTGCCCACTAATTTAACACACGGGATTCAGTTTACTCGTCATGGGGAGTATTACTTATCCTGTGAAAATACAGTATTTGTATAATGTCTTTAGCTCTGGAATGAGCTTTCCAAAGTATGAAAAACATAACCCTGCCTAACAAACTGATGGTGCAGGGTTTGAAAGGTGGTGCCCATTAAGGAGGCAAGAGTCTAATGAAAGACACTTAAGTTGCATGATGGGCAATGTAAGATCTAAATATCAGGGTATCTCTGACATTGATTTTTAACCTAGAACAATACTAAATTGCACCAGGGACAATGTTTTCTGTATACTTATAACAATACAGTTTACTGTGAAAACCTGACTCTCTCTCTTGTGCACCAAACAGAATAAAAGCTGGTGCGGTGGATAACCTTTTTATCATAAAACAAACCCCAAACAATATCATGATTTTGATTAAACCATGTTTTATTATTCCTAATATTAGATGTAGATACACAAGTCAACAAACATTATTTTCGATTTGTAATGAAAATGCTCCACAGCACACTGACATCGTGTGGAAGGGTCTGGTATTACAGACACGTACCTGAAAATGGACAGCAGTTATAATTTTTGCAATAAGTTGCATTAGTAACAGTAGTAGTAATAGTAACAACAGTAGCAATAATGATTATAATAGCAATTAATAATAGTAGTGGTATTAACAACTCTGAATTACAGAGGAAGGAACAGACATTCGTCAAAAGTAATGAGAAATGAAGGTAGGAGGACAGGCTTATCAAATGCTGCAAGACAGACCACTGGAGGAAAAAATACAAGCTCCCACTAGACAGCAAGTGTCCTGCCTTTTTCTAAAAAAAAAAAAAAAAAGGAAGCTCAAATTGTCACCAGTCTGATTTCACCCATATCTAATACAAGTAAAAGTTGTGTTTTTTTCCTCTTCATCAAGTACTCCATTGTTACAAGTACTCTCATTACCAAAAACATGTCTCTTTGACATCAATAATACATTACGTCCCACGTTCTGGTCAAAGCTCACCAGTGGCACGATGCTATTTTAAAAAGGATGCCGTATGCAACATCGAATCACAGCCAGCTGAGGACACATCCACAAAACTGGATTGCCAGGGTCATTCTGCATTCGTTATACAGTATTAATGTGTGTGCGCGTGTGTGAGAAAGAGAAAGTTTTGTGTACAGTATGTCAAGTATGCGAAATATTTTTGCTTCTCGTGACCAATTTGGCCAAACTAATTTGAATCATTCACATTCAAATGAGCCGATAAGAAAATACACTGTGTGACCTTTAGACATCGAGAGCCGGACATCAACTGAACGCTGTTGTCTGATGTCCGGAGCAGAGAAAAGGTAGCAATGATCACTAGAAACAGCTCATCCACTGGGGAAGAATGACTCCTCCATTCGAAAAATTGTGCACAATGTACGCTAACTGCATTGGCTCACTTGTGTATGCAATGACCTCATTGACTTGGTTCCCATGATCGTATAGCTTTGTTTAAGGATACTCAAACTGGGAGCTGGGTCGCCCACCCGAGATACAAAACCCCACTGACAGAGACAAAGGCAGTCAGTTTGAGAAAGTTTGGACCAGGGTGCCGTCAGCTGTTCAATAGTCTCAAAGTGGATGTTCACAGATTTCACATCTCTGGCTTCGGGGGTCTTTGAGCAATAGATCACTGGTTCCACATTCATTTGGGACTGCGAGATAAGGCCGACCTGTTTAAACTGCAACCAGTTTATTTCCAGCTGTTTGTGATGTCACAACAGTTTGGTGTGACATTCCAGTGGACTTCAAGCCCTCCAAGACATGCTATACACATCCAGGCAATTACCAGCTTTAAAGAGTTAATTTCAAGGTGAAATAAATTACAAAATAATTGATTACTTGAAACCTATACTTGAAATAATTCATAAAACTCTTAAAATTCTTGTAATTGTCGTCCTGTAACTTCTTGTGGCATTTTGGCAGTTAGAAAGATCAATTAAAACTTGGATTTAAGTGATTGACTATAATAACAGTTAACAATCAATTTATATAAAATGTCACTACTGCCTACAGTCTCACAAAAAACTGTAAATGCTTTCATCGTTTGAAACATGTACCATATTTAAGCAGACTAAATAAAACACCTATCATATTTTGTACATTAAATATATTGGATTGCCATGATCTTGTTTCAGATTACTGTAAATGCCAATTACACAGAATTAGTTGCTCTCCAGCCCTGAATATGAAGTGATCTCATGTTTTCAGAGTACATCAACACAGAAGAGAACAGATGGCAACGATGACACACATACAAGTATGAACCTACATGAAGTCATGCCACATATGCAAGAGCACAAAGCTCGTCTTAGAGACAATTTAGGACTCTTCCCTCTATGCCAGTTAGTGAGCAGAGCTTTCCGTGGTTACTGTAATTCATGTTGTACCTGCATACGTAACCCACTGACATACATTAGATCATTGCCACAGGGCACATTTTTTTTAACATTCCCGTCTTCGTACTACGAAAGCTTCCTTAAAGACTGTTCGAATGGAGGGTTAGGGTTTGTAAAAAGGGGGTTCAGTGTATCCGTAGTGGGTCCAAGTAAGGCTCAATACACCCGTCTGTCATGTAGCACATACGCCGCATTCTTCACTTCCGCAGCCCTCACTTCACTCAATGAGACCTGTCCAAATGTCCATCTGACCTGCTTGCATCCCCGCGGTCTGCCACAGAGAATGTGCTTCAGCTTCTTATCTACAAACAGCCCCCCCATGCCGTCACACCAGTAGATAGAGAGAGAACAGATATAGATATTAGAAGACTAAAACAAAAATAATTAAACCGTCTTGTGGAACTCCGTTGGGTAATGTCAGCTCACATATAATAAAAACCAGAAGCAAAGAAAAGCTAATTTTATGAAATCATTCCAGTAATATTATTTTGTGTTTGTGTCTGGTTTTTGTCTGCGTTTGCGTACCGGAAAGCAGCCACGTTTGATCAGGAATAACTTAAACGTGCAAAGTCCACAGCACCACAACTCACACCCACGCACGCACGCACACACACACACACACACGCACACACACACACGCACACACACACACACACGCACACACTAGAAAACTAATCTTCTCTGCTTTGTACAGAAAAAAGTTGAAAATCAAGCAGAAAAGACCACTCAAAAGAAATGATCAAATACAGGCAAAATTAGAGACAAAATAAAAAATATAACCACTTATTAAATATATATATATTATTTTCCCAATGAAACTTGTGATCACTTACTGCACACTTCTAAAATTTTATGAGCTTTATTTTTTTTCTCAAAACACCTCATCAACTGTCATTCCTAGAAAACAAAACAAAATATTACATACAAGGGCAAGCCCGACATTCTCCACTAATTTAACCAAAAACATTAATCATGAATATCTAATGGAAAATTAATTAGCTTGTTTTCTCAAACCAGCAATAGCAAAAGATAAATAATAATAATAATAATAATAATAGCAATAATAAATCGGTCAGGTTAATAACATCAATACAAAGTACAGAGAAAAAGAGTGATGTGATCCTCCCACAAAGAGAGAGCGCTTTAAAGCGGGGAAATAAAACCAGAGTGCACCCCAGTGTAAAGCCACCATCCATTGTTTTATTAGTGACACGGCATCAAAACGGCTCAGCTAGTCAAGACTCGTACTTACTTAGGCCTTTGTATTCCTTGCAGAACAAAACGGCCATTGATGAAAAGTTTCCACCACGACCCAGCCAAGACTCACTGAAGAGAAAATATTCATTCTGAAGGAGGGCCGTTTTTGGTGGATTGAAACTGAACTGGTCCTGAATCCCTACTAATGCCAACCACAGCTGTCACTGACTTAACACCAATAAGCTCCGCTGGTTGGCTGAAATTGCCTGAATTTGGATGAGGGCTTTCGTTGCTGGGTGCAGCTAAATGTGAAATATGAATTGGTTGAACAAAAAGTAAATGACGGATAGAAACCGGCGAGGGAGAGAATAAGAGCGAAAGAAAAGAAACAAAGTTCTCTGTAAGCCACATACGATAGTAGCCGTCGACAGATTCCTCGGGGTCTGCACTGAGAGCAGTGTGTTTGTGTTACCCTCTCTGTACTTTTGCTTTCTGACCGCTTCAGTTTGTTGAAATTTAGACAAATGTAGTTTCCAGCGATAACACAAGTGTTCTATTTTTTCTTGCCAAAGAAGCTGAACCTCTTCTCGCGGTCCTTCTCTTTGCCGTCTTTGTTGCGCATGGTAACGCCTCCGGCTTCACCTGAGCCGGGGGAGATGGGAGGCATCGTCATGGCGCGGCTGAGCGCCCGTGGAGCTACGGGCGAGTCTGCTGAGCCTGTTGGAATGGCGCTGACGATGGAACCGATCCAGGAGCTCATCTCAGCCTTTAAACAAAAAAAAAAAAAACATTTATTATACGTCACTATCGTCAAGCACGGTCACAGCACACACACACATCATTTGTATTGAACTACTTATTTTAGTAGAGTCATTCTGTTTTATACATCTTACCTCATCCTTCGCCTGAAACAGGTACTCTTTCCCATCCCCTAGCCTGCAGACACAGTGTTGATGATGTAAACCGTTAGTCAAATACAAGCTATCAAGTCTACATCTTGGCATTTCATCGCCTTTCATTGTATTTATAAAATCGAACAGGGTGAAAAACATACTCTATCGGGAATCCTTGTTCTGGGGTTTTTAATTGCCTCTATTCTCACCTGAGCTTGAATACAAATCTCCTCTTCTTATAGCCGTGTGCTACCTCACACACAGCCTCTCCCAGGCTGATGGGTACCTCTCCGTGGTATGGAATGCCATTGCTAGCGCTCTTGCCGTCTTTATAGAAACCGAGACTTCCTTTTCTGAGGGCACAGTACACGTTCTGCCAGGACCTACAGGAACAAAGAAACAAGATCAGGACATTTGGTACAATATTCCTCTTGACTATTGTAGAAAGGTAGTGACACTGCAAAACACAACTTGAAAGATGTAACAGAGTAAACTAAATAAGATGAAATAAGGTAGACATGAGCCGGACGTTTTAGAGTTCTACAGCATATCACATTAAAACACGTTAGGACAGATTAAGACACAACCAACTTAGTTTTTCAATATTTTTTAACTGAAATCAAGTCTGGTCTCGGCTCTCTGATGACTATTTAAATGCACTTGACCAATAACAACACTCACCTGGTAGCTGCCTTTTTGCTGTGGGACTCCATCTCCTGCTTTCGACAGAGCATCCCCTCCATGGCATCGGGCTCTGCTCCACCTTTGCTCGGTAACGTGGCAGAAGGCTCAAGGCGAGAGGATGCCAGCCCGCTGTCCCTGCCTGGTCCGTTCACCGACTCGGACTCGGAGCCCTGTGGTTCAAACCAGAACATGAATGGTGGTGAGGAGGTAGAAAAAAAACATGGTGACTGGATGGAAGCAGTGAGCAGCAAAGCAGCCATTCACAGCCGTACGTGAAAAGTCATGATGACGCTTGTTTTTGTCGGCACTGTGTGATTACCTGAGATAACAGTGTAGCCGCATAAACGCACAGTACACTGATATACAATTAAAACAACCCGCATGAATGCATGCTACACTGAACATGGATAGTTAAAATGTTAGAAAAATAATCTAAATGTACTGAGGCAACCTGATATACCTTTCGAAACAAAGGCAGACACCAATTTGTAATGTAAATATTCTCTATAAATCAATAAATAATAACTTAATAACTGCAACACACAAACACACAATTACAGTACAACTCTAAAGCCTTAAACCATCCACATCTCTAGCTTTCATTTACTTTATGAATCCTAAATACAAAATCCAAAGACTATAGGATGCCTCTTAAAGTACTGAATTGTGACAGCAGAGGAAAATATAAGCTCAGGAGACATTCTTGTGCCTTTTTTTGAGCTGTTGAATGACGTTCACACTCATCACAGGAAGTGTACACATGTGGGGAAAGACTAAAACAAGGTACACATAAATCAGCTTAGAACCGATACAATTATCACCACATTAGCACATTTACAACTCCGAGCTTCACATTTACAGTAACTCTTGTCCTGGTCAATATGAGCACACATACAACAGCAGACTTGATCCATGAGAACAATCTGCTCATGAATCTGCATCATGCCTTTAAAAACAGCAATGGGACTCATTAACGAAAGATAAATAAATAAAGCAATGGTTTGGGTCTGTGATAGAGAGCGATGGCTTCTCAACAGAAGAAAAGAGGCGCTGCAGTTGACCAGGAGCTGAGCGGAGGCTGTGACGGGGAGGTGGGGGGGGGGGGGGGCGAGGGGAAGCTACACAGCCGACCACGGCTTGGTACTCACACGCTCCGGCTGCTTTGGCTTACACACACGTTTAGGCTCTGATTTCTTTCCCACTGACAACGGTAGCGATTTTGACTGCTGATAAAAACGCAATAAGAAATTGTTAAGAAGTCTCGTCTGCGGCAGAAACTTGAAAGTGAGAAACTGGGTTCAGACGCATCACCATTATGATCGGCTGCTCATAACAGCGGTGTCCATAAACCGTCAAATTTATGAAGTTCCATTAATACAGAAATGGCTCTTGACATAAGTTTACTTCTGCTTTCCATAAGGTGCTTATTTTCATCTGCCAGTGAGGTTCTTTACTAGGATAGTGTAACATTCTGACATGCATGGACGTTTACTGTGCCCTACCCAGATCCCAACCCCCTCCTTTACAGGTGCACTGTCCTATTGAATCAGGCTTCCTGAGGTGTTGGGTGGGTTTCTTCCTCTGTAAATCCCGGGTGGCACTGATTCTTTTCAGAAAAAGTGCTTCCACATCACAAAATCATTTGTCGTGTGGAAGTATCATCAACAATACCTACAATCAAATCTTATCCCGATCATAAAGTATTGCTCCATATATACTATTTCATAGGTATTCTTGTTTTACTGGCTATTTTCTGGTAAAAACACAGATAGTTTATTTCAGTTGGATAATAGCAATGTCACTATATAACAAAGGAATGTGTGTCAAAAGAACACTGTTATTATTAGAGTGGAACAGACAGAGACAGGGACACACACTCAAATACAGTGATATATGTAGTGTAATGTACTCAAACTCATATATTTTAATAATATTCATTGTTTGCAACAAACTGTTGCCATGTTTTTGCCAGTAATGTATTATTATTAGATGTGGACATCTCATGCTAACATTAATGCAAATAACCAGCATTTCTTTTTCAGACATCTTTCTCTATTAAACTGTTTAACACAGATTGATGGAAGGAGTCATAATGTAGGAGATGAGGCATGAAACATGGAAAGGACATTACATGCCAGAGCCCTAAGGTAGAAAATGACTCTGTTGCACCACAGAGCAGAAAGCCTGTTATGTTCAAAGGATTTGGATCCACAAAACACTCACCTGCGATGTGTCATTGTCGCTGTGAACTCCATTCACCGACACAGACTGATTGAGTGTAGTCTGGTCCAGACTGGTTCTGAGTTGGAGAGCGAGTGGAAAGCATGTTAATAAAATATATTAAAAACAATGTCTAATTGTACTATACATCAACACGGCTCTGCTCTACCGGAAGTCCTCTTTGGTTTACCTGGCTTGAGAATCGTGTACATGACTTTCTGTTTCAGATTGTGCCACTTCTGCTGGGGGTGGTGTAGGGGGTCGCCTTGCTCTCTCTTCTTCCTCTAGCCGCTTCTGGAGCTCATGCTCCTCAAGCTGAGAAATGTAAAGTCAGTGGTGATAGCTAAACGTAACGCCACATGAGTGAGGGAGGATCAATGCCTACACTAATAGATGAGTGGCGGACATCCTCTACCTGTACATACCAGGCCACTCAGAACTAACTCACATCATTCTCAAATACACAGAAACATTTTTGCTATGTGATGCAAGTCATTGTTTTAATTACCGTAGTAAGTTTCTCCAGCAGCACAAAGCGGTCTTCCCAGGCTGTAGCAAGTTTCTCAAAGGCCTCGTGGCGCTTAATTAGGCTCTCTACCTCATCCACATTTGAGCCCAGCTCTGCTGCTCGCACCAGAGGTTCTTGCCCTGCCAACCAGGACTCTGCCACACAGGCATCGCGTCCGAACTGCAACACCTCCAGCACTGCGATGCAGCGACAAGGGGCGCAGAAGACGGAGAGAAAAAGAAAAAGAAAGAGATAGAGAGTGAACAAATACCGGGACATTGAGAAATACAGCATCAAGAACTATTAGCAATGAGTCAGGTACACATTTGGTCTATTTCAGACCACCAAATAAAAAATAAAAACATTCAAAAAAATAAAAAATTTGCCCTGGCTCAATTTTTGCCACTACGCAATTACCACCAATCAAATAGTTTTAAGCACACATGCCTTATAGAATGCTGTGTGGTGTGTGCCTTGTAGCATTTTGCCGTTTACCTCTGGATGCCATGATAACCTTCAAACTGGACGTACCCGTTTGTATTTTATCTGCTACCTTTACCCTGTAGCAACCACAACACAGTACCCTCCGCATTTCATTTGCCATGGCACGACAAGCTTCAATGTGCCCTCATGCAGACTATACAACGTGCCCTCATGCAGACTATACAACGTGCAAAGCAGGCATACCTATTTGTAAATGGTCCATCTTGTCTTGCCACTTTTTGTTGATCTTCTCTCTCTTTTGCTGGAGTTGAGCCAGTTTCTCCCGGACCTGTGAATCAAAGATTCAAACATTCAGTGACGAGAAGACGCATGACAAGATTGACTTTAAGCAATAACCCACAATGTTCCATTTTCACTCAGAGACTTTATTTTAAATATGCAATAACATGACTGCAGATAACAGTGAAAGTGACCCAGTGCACAGTACCTCATCAGTTGCATAGTGATTATTGTTGATAAGAGAATGTCCCATCTCAATACAGGCAGTAAAGCTGTCTGCCCTGGTCTCAATCTCTGACTTGATGTCCTGATGATTGGCAATGACCAGCCCTGCAGCAGACACATCCCTGGGACAACGGAGAGGAGAATGAGGTGAGATTTAATTATACTCGTCGCACTGATTATAACAGCATTCATTACCGCAACTGGAAAACTAAGCATGAAATGTCACCTGGGGCTGTCGTGTGCGTCTATCTGCAGATTGACGCCGTCCATCCAGAGCATCAGGTCTCGCACCATGTTGAAGAAACGGAACTTCTCCACAGTGTCCAGCAGGAGGAGCCTGCGGGCCTGACCGGCCTCAAGCAGGCCTTCCCAGGCAGAAGTCACAGCGTGTTCACTCCTGTTGATGTCATCCGCCTTCTCCCCAGCATAAGCCTTCTGCAGCCGGGCTGCATCATCTTGCACCTGGTTCACCTATGAGATCAAAGAGGAGACATTCAGTTTTCTGTTCACATGGCTCTTTTGGCATCTCACATGAGAGCTCTTTATTAACAGAGAGCAGACCTGTCCACTGAGGGCCTGGATGTCATTTTCGAAAGTGTTGTGCTGTCTGTGTAGATGCTGAACGGTGTTCAGATCACGGCCAAGGTCAGAAGGCAGCCCTTCCCTCTTCTCCTTCATACGTCCAAGCACCTCCATGGCATCATGATGGAAGCGGTGCAACTCATAGGAGGCTGCTAACATTTGTGTGCGTGTGTCGATCAGCTCCAGCAGATCAGCCCAAGCCTCGTTTAACCCGTCTTTCCACTCAGCCACACTAGCGTTCTCAGGATGACCCGACTCAATCAGGTCATCCGCCAGCCCGTTTACACCATCTACACGCTCTTGGCCAATGTTGCTGGTGTCACGAGCAAACTCCCGGAACTTGTCCCTCAGCATCTGTAGAAAGAAAAATCAGGGCAGAAGTGGGAAACGTCATTAATTTCAGCCAAATTTCCCTGAGCTTCAGTGTCTACAAAGTATGTGACGAAAAAAAAAAAAAAAAAGAAACTTACTGTGACATGTTCATAGTCCTGTCCTAGTTCATGGGAGCCAGCAACCACTTCCCTCTCAGCAATCCACTGTTCCAGGTCATCCACCTCCCGCTTCAGCTGGGTCAGACGCAGTCTCTCCTGAAGTCGCCCACGACGCTCCTCAGCGAGGTCTTTCAACCCTGCATACAGTTTGTCAACTTGGGATTGCCGTAAGGTGATTCTCTCGCTGTGTTAAGATAGAAAAGAGAGCAACACAGATCAGTGGGTTGTGGGTGGACAACTTCTTTCTTAAGAAGGCTTGTGTCACAGTTGACACTTCAACATTTAGATCCATTTCTGCATTCTTACCTCTCTGGGTGTTCGCCGTTGACCATGGTGCGGCTGCTGTTGGCTAGTTGGTGAATGGTTTGGGCGTAGTCTTCAAGTGCCTGTTCCAGGGTCTGGTGCTTCTTGACCATCACTAGTGCGCTTTGCTCATCCTGGGAGACAAATGGGAAATTATGATACTTTGTCAAGACAAAAGATTGTGAAAAAGCAGCACCAAGAGCAGTTTTTTTGTCTTATTTTGTCTCGTCTTACCTTGGCTTTTTCCTCTGACATCATGTGTAGCTCTTGTTCTCCCATCCAGGCCTCCGCCTCCGCTGCATCAGCATAGAACTGCTGGGCGCGATTTGCCTCTATTAGACGGGCATGGCGCTTGTCTGTCTCGGCTATCAGCTGGTCCCAGAGGTCCCGCAGCTCAACAAGGCGCTCCTCTAGGACAGACTGCCTCTCACCATCTACCTGGCTCTGAGTCTGGCCTCGTCTATGGATGTCATCGATGCGAGGCTGGTGGCCCTGGATCTCCTTCTGCAATGTCTGATTCAGAAACAGAGAGGGTGGGTTGGCATTGTCTGCATCTCCCATTTGCCTTAGGTGTATATTCATTGAAAACGTTTAATAAGTCAGAGGTAAGTCAGTTTTATCTTCCTTTAATTACCCTGCATTACAACAATTTATACAAAGTTATTGTATTCACTGTACCTGGTTCTTCTTGATTAGCAGCTGTACGGTGGGCAGGTCCTTTCCATGGTCTGTGGAGTCTGCCAGGGGCATCCTCTCGTTCACCCAAAGCTGAGGGAAAAGCAAACCGGTTCATAAAACATGATCAGGCAAAACGGATGCAAGACAAACACAAAATGTTTTACATCTAATTTAAGGAATCGATCAGGTGATTCGACTCACAATTTCATCCTCCAGATCTCTGTTGAATTGATGCGCTTCTTTGGAGGCGAGTAGTCGCTGTCTCCTCAGTTGGAGAGGATCCTGAAGGTTGGAGAAGTTGTCAGTGACACGCCTTTGCTGACCATCTACCTCAGCGATTCCAGCGTCCTCCTGGGACAGAGCCTGAGCCTGAGACTGAAGGGACTGCACCTCCTTCTCTCTGACCTCCATCTGGTGCTCCAGCATCTACGCAGCGACAGTACAAAGATGTTAGAAGATATGACATTTGACAGTGTCCACTTAACATTTGGCAGTGCAGGATTAATAAAATGCCATCTGTAGATTCAAATGAACAGTATTTCTTGACAGCAAAGAGGACATGGATTGTGCTCTACAGTGTGCTCTACCTGGTGCTTCTGGAGCAGGATGTTGACACTTGTCAAATCCTTGCCATAGTCGTCGTTATGCAGCTGACCCTCCAGGTTTTTCAGCCAGACATCCAGAGCAGAGCAGCTCTGTGTAAAGAGCTCTGCCCGGTTAGCATCGAACAAGCACCGGGCCTTGGTTTGGGTGGTGCCCTCCAGCTCCTCCCACTGATGCTGTAGGTCATCCAGGGTCTGCTGAACAACAGGCTTTAGCTCCGGCTTCTCGGCCACCAGTGCCTGACCCTCCTGTTGGAGACAGGAAACAAGGACAAGTTTGAATTCAGGTTCATTTTGCTTTGGAAATATCAGTCGTGCCAGATTGTCCCCAGAAAAAAATAGCAATGAAATGCTATATAATGTATATAAAAATGGCCACACCTTATCAATTTTGTCCAGCCAGTCTTTGTTGGAGGCCAGCTCTGCCATGAAGGCCTGATGCTTCTGCCACTTGCTGTGAAGATTTCTGGCCTCATCATAAGACATGTCCTGTGCCGTCAACATCTTCTCATTTATCCACAACGTGAGCTACAGAAAAGAGAATAGCATTATGGATGAAGTATAACTTCTTTATATTATTAAGTGTTGCATACTTTCAGGGAACGAAACATAAAGAAATACAAGTGATCAACACAAATTCTATAGTTTGTTTTTTATGATTAAAGAAGCCATTTATACTCAAAATTATAGGTAACTTTCACATATTTATCCCATAAGCAGCTTCTACTCATTTATTGATTATGCTATTTTATTTAAAATATTTTTTACCTCCTGTCCATCTTGGAGGAAGTGCTGCAGTTCCCGGTTGTCCTTAAGCTTAGCCAGCAATTCATTTGCAGCCTCCTTATTTTTAAGATACCTGGAGAAAATTAAGCAGAAAGCTAAATACACATCCTGTCTTCAAATATTACACCATCAATACATTCAATGTGGCTTGCTCTAACCTTTCCTGGATGGAATCGACTTTTTCCTGGATCTTATCAGAGTTTGCATTACTGTCGTTAATGAGGCGCCGTCCAGCCTCCACCACGCCAGTTATCTTCTCCTCACTGGCCTCTGTGGTGGTGAGGAAATCCTCATGCTTCTTAATGGCCTCCTCTGCTCCTTGAAGGCTGGTGGGCATTTCTGTGTGGGACAGCACATACTCCTACACAGAGAGGAAAGGAATGCCATTCTTTAAAAACATTTCTTATGTGCAATTATCTAATTCCAATGCCAAATTGATATATCGGGATATTGGATAAAGAACACAGTATCAACATGAGGGTAAAGAAGAAGAAGAACATGCATGTGTTGGCCTAAAAAACATTGTGGGAGCAGAGTGACAAAAATATTTCACTCCTTTACTTTTGGCATCGCAAATCTCAAACATTGAATCAATTTGATTGATCCATTGTATTTAATTGAGACTATAAATGGATTTTGCGATGTAATTTGAATTAGATTTACATTTCTATCCAACTCGTAGTAACCCATGCTCTGCTTAAAGACTCAATCCTCCACTTAAATCATGCAGTATATCTAGTATTTCAGAAACACACAGGGATTTGGCATCGACTGCTGGACTGTAGCCACTGACCAATAAAGCAGAACATTGATAAATGATTTTTGTTTCAATGAATTCATTTAGTTTCTATAACTCTCTGGTACAGGCTTTAATTCCACAGTGCATGTTCCTAACCTGGCTGTTGAGGAAAGCCTCTGCCTGCTTTGCGTCTCTCAAGAAAGTCTGGAAGTCAAAGGCCTGGGCCAAGAGACTGTGGCGGTTCTCCCACATGCGACGCAACTCATGCCAGCCAGTGTCCAGCGCCTGGAGTCTCTGGGCCAGGAACATGTGCTGGGCATCTGTCTGACCTTGGGTCACCTCATCGCCGACCGCTCGCATCTTCTCGTAGTCCTCCTTATAGTTGTCCACCTCATTCTTAATACTCTCATGCTGGGCTAGCAAACTCTCAGCCTCAGGCAGAGAGGTTGGAATGTCCTCCGAGGCCACGGCTGTCTGGGTGCGGGACAGCCAGGACTGAAAGTCATCCAGATCCCTGAGGAAGCCCTGCAGCTTGCTGGCTTCGCCCAATGACTCCTCGCGCCGCTTCATGGTGGCGTTCAACTCCTCCCACACCTCTTGAATCTCTGCCAGGTGTCCTTGGATCTCTCCTGCCTGATCTGGATGTTCCAAGGCCAGTTTTTCAGCCTCGTTGCTCAGGTCATCCAGTTTGCCCTGAACGGATATGAAAAATGATTTTAACGCAGATATGACAACAAGATACCTCAACACGAAGCCCAAAATAATCCTACTAATAATTGACTATCTATTACACAGTCTGTTCCGTTCCCATCCCTCACCAATGAGTCACTGCATGTGACCTCTTCATACCTGAATGGCCTCCAGGTCCCTCTCCATGCCAGTGAGTTTGCGTTGCAGCGCCATCACTCCAGCCAGGTCATTGCCCAGGCTCTGGGTGGATTCAATCACTTTGGTTTTTTCCTTCATCCAAGATTGGATCTCGTTACACTCCAAGTGGTAGTTCTGGATGTTAAGGGCCGACTCTAGGGCCACTTTCTTTTGGCCAGCCAGTTGTTCGAACTCCTTCCATCTAGGGACCGCAGCAGATGTAATATTTAGGCTAAAATGCTAACCACAGTGCTGATTGAGGACAAATGTATTTCTGTGTTACATGGTGGGTTTTACTGGGCCTCGTATGTTTGCTCTGACCTGTTGTGCAGTTGGTCTCGTGTCTGATGGATTTGGTCTTTGTTGCAGTTTTCGGAGCTCAGCAGCTGCTCGGCCACCTGGTTCACATCAGTGACACGAGTGCCTAGGTTGTTCATCTCAGGTTCCAGTGTCTCAAATCTGCAGCCATAAATAATAGACCAGCATCAATTCACTCATTCGGAAAAGTCTAATCTAATAGACTAGATATTTCGGTAGATAATAAAGAAAGAAAGCTTATTAATTCACATCTTTTCAAAGGATACGATTTCAGACGAATTAAATCTTCTGTATTAACATTCTCCCCTTTCGCCCAGACTAACCTCTGTTGCACCACCTCCAAGTCCTCTAGTCTGGTAGGGATCTCCATGCCATCTAACCACTGCTCCTTTTCCTCCACCCAGAGCTGGCAGGCACCAGCTTCACTGAACATGCGGTACAGGGCCAGGGCACCTTCCAGAGCCTGGCGCCGAGCTGCTGACAGAGACTCCAGTTCTTCATAACTCTGCTCAATAGCAGGTAGGCGACCATCCACCTACAAACAGCCATAAACAATATTTAGCACCACAAGCAGTAAGTCATCACCGAAAATTATTTAAAAAAAATAAAGCACACATACCTGAGGGAAATGTACATAGGCCTCTGGCAGTGCTTGGACCTGCTCATGCAGGGAGTCGATGCCGGGGCGGTGACTTTGGATCTCCTCCTCTACCTCCCTCTGCTTGCGAGCGAGAGTTTGGGTGGAGAACTCATCATGGCCCACCTCCTGACTTGACACCTGTCTAAGTGTCTCCATGACCCATACCTCCATGTCATCGGCATCTGTTTGAAACTGGTGCAGGGCCACAGCTTCCTTGAGGCTCTGCTCTCTGAGCCTAGTTGTCTGGGGAGCAGATTGAGCAGGACAATTACAAACACAAAAAAAAACAATAAATGCAACCATTTATACTGTACAAATACAATGAATCGGGATCACCACCCACCTCCTCCAGATGTGTCCACTGTGCACGGATGTCTTGAATCCTCTCGGTGACCTCTGGGGCTCCAAAGTGTCCCTCCTCAACCAAAGCCTCTCCGGCAGCGATGCTGTTACTCAGGGGGCCGTAACGGGCTGCCATCTCGTCCCTGAAGGCCTCATGTTTGCTGAGCAGGTGAAGGGCAGAAGTGAGGTCACGGCCACAGTCTCCACTGGCCAGGATCTGCTCCTGCTCTCTGATCCAGGCTGCCTCTTCTCCCACATCCCACAGAAACTGCCACAGGCGGCGTGACTCCTCCAGGCGCACTCTGCGTTTCTCAACAAGCTGACCAAGCTCCTCATAGGCTTGCCCGAGGAGGTCAACCTTCTCACTCACTAGTCCCGGCTCACACGGTTTGTAGGCTGGCAATTAGAAAAGGCAGGAATACATGGCACTTAGATCTTGTGCACAAATAGATGAGACTAAATCTACATGATCTGTAGACTCACCCTGTTCATAGGAAGTGAAGCGCTGTGCCGTTCCCTGGACTGCCTTGATCCTCTCTGCCTGAGCTGAAATGTCAGCCTCTACCAGAGTGTGTTTCTGCAGTAGGTCCAACACATCATGCAAGTGTTTGCCACTGTCCTGAGACTGCAGACGACCCTAAAACAGAAGATTTGTTATTTAATATAAATAGAATTTAAAAAAAGAAAACCTCCAAACTGTTTGCAACCGCACCCACAAGGTAGGAATCTAGTTTTGGTATTTTGTCTACTAACTTTTAAAACAAATATATATTTATTTATACATTTTGAATCATTACCATTTTATGAGCTATGTTTGGCACATCGTGACATTTTAAACGGCCAAAGACCAGTAATGGCTGACAGCAGAATTTCAACAAGCTGTAGCTTCAGACCATTAACTTGCTGCTACAAACACAATTAAATACAGACAATAAACTGTTTACAAGCATTCTAATTATATACCAGTAACCACTGAAAATGACAGAAGAAATGGATTCATGTCCTGAACAACTCCACCCCAGACAAACAAACACAGACAGCTGTCCCCCATAAAAATGAAACACCTTTAACTGTTTCTCAACTGGGAAGTGTAAAGAAAACCTCAAACGCTAACAATGGAACGGGTCAAAGCTCAAAAGCAGCAAATAGTGCGATATTTATTTAAGGTGGTGGGTGGCCAACGAGGCCACGCCCTCAGAGTAGCAGAGAGCGGCATACATGCTATATTTTAAACAGATACACAACTGATAAATATTCACAAGTGTAAAACTATTATTATTATTAAATAATTATTAGAATTAAAACCCAGATTTAACCATGTAAGGTAAAAAAAAGACCTCAGCCAACCTCAGTAAAGCCAATGACAGCCAACACAGCTCAGGCCTGTAAAAGGCTAATTACTGCTGTTAATGGTCCTCAGATAAGCACAGACACTAAAGCTGCCGAGGACATATGTGAACAAACACCAACTTAATGAGAGGATTAGGAAATTCCTTTTTGTTGATTAAAAACAAAGCCAACAGAGAGTAGGAATGCAACGCAGCAGTTCAAACGAGTTAAAACATGGTGAGCACTGTTAAACAGAGTGAGCATGTGTTGCGTTGGGTCAGTACCTTCATGTCTGCCATCCAGTCCATGATGTAGCGCATCTCCTCAAACAGTCTCTGGAGGTCACGATGGGCGTGCAGCCGCTCTCTGCGTGCAGCCAGAAGCTCTTTCAGGTATTCCCAGAGTCGATGCACATTATCCCTCCGCGCAGTAACACGCCGCACATCATGGTACCTCTCTGCTTCCAGCTCTTTGGCAACGGCCTCCACAGCGGCCACGCGCTCCCAATATGCCCCAATGTCCGTCTCAATCGCTTCGTGTTTGCGGGTGGCAGCTTCCACAGCTCCCAAGTCAGTTCCAAAGTTGTCCTAATAACGAAGGAAAGTGAGCTCAATCACAGCAGAACTGTTCAATGTATTCAAGTCAGAAATAAGAATGCATCTGTAGCCACACGTGTCTGTCTTTAGTTGTCTTACCTGAGACACCAGCCTCTGGTTCTCACTCAGCCACGTTTCCCTCATAGCTGCTTTGCGGTCAAAACGTGCAGCGAGCATCTCCAGCTTCTCCTGGCGAATCAACTCGTTTCTCAGTGCCAGCTCCCGTTCATGCTCTGCCTTTTCCAGTCGCTCCCATGCCTGCCACAAGAAAACACAGGAAGTTTGTAACAACCTGCAACTAGGATACCAATACAACATACATGCTGATTATGTTTCTTGTTGGAAAACCATTTCGAGCCCTTTTGTAGAGCAACCCATACCTTATTGATGTCAGAGATGAGTTTGCCCTCTCTTGGCATGTAGACTTTCTGATTGTTTGCTCTCATCTTGCTCTGGATAGTGAAGAGGAGAACTTCCAAGTTTCCTTTCTCTGTAAATCTGTGGAGACAGAAACCACCTTGGTTTGACATAATGTACAGCTTCTCACTTTGGATCCCAATTGATAACAAGCATTGGGTTCATTCACTGGGTTATATTAACCCACTCACTTGGGGGGTTTCTCCACAGTCCGGTAGGAGTTAAAAGCCTGCAGCTGGTTTTGCACAGCATTCAGTGAGTTAGCTAGCTGCCGATCATTGAGCGTCCCTATGGTCTGCTCAATCCACTGCAGCAGCTCCGAGGCAAGGGTCTCGTACTTCTCTATCAGTTGGTCAGCCTCGATAGCATAGTCCAGTACCTGCAACCGAGAGGGATCTGTGAATCAAGGCAACTCTACACATAATGTACGCGCACACACACACACACACACACAGCTAACCTTGCCAATTCGCTTGCCCTCCACTGCCAGAGCTTTCATCTTCGAGAAGTAATGGTAATAGGTTGCCACATAGGTTATGATGGACTTTTCATCGGGTTGATCAACATTAACATCTGGAGAGAAAGAAACATGATCGATGTACACGGAAGTCTTTCTTTTACTGTAGTGACCATAAACCTTATCATGCACAAACAACACAGTTAAGTATCGAAACAGCATGAATGGGGAGTTTAATTGGCGCCAAACTGTTACTATCTTTGGACATGCTTTTTGTGATGTCACTGTAGCCGACGTGTGATGTGGTGTTGCCATCAACAGGCATCAGTCTGTTTCGAACGACAGTTTAGTGCCTTGTTGGACGGTGTCAGGCCGTCAGCGTGACTTGTGACAGAAAGGCTTCGATGTTTTTGCGGAGGCGTTACGCACTCACCTTCTGGGTCCAGCAGCTTGGTGAGCCCAAGATCCTTCTCAGCCACATTGAAAGCATTCTGGAGATTGTAGTGAGCATTGGACCTCTTCAGGTTGTCAAACTCAATCACGTCGGGTCTGCAAAGACCAGGGACCAATTATGGTTTTAATAATAACAGATGGCAGAGCAGGGTGAAAGCCAATGGCAATACAATTCAGGCTTACATGTAGACATATAGCATCACTTATCTGTTGTATAGAGTGAAAACATTTAGCAGTCCACTCCAAAGCATGTCTATGTTTACTGACCAGAGTGCATTAAATGATCCATTCGATTTAGGTATAGTCATCTGCAGGCACACAGGTTTATCTGTGGATTAGGCAAGCTGTTCCTGCCAATTATTGCTTATTCTTGCCTGAACCAGGTTTGAATTTTGAGCTTACTAATGCATTGGAAGGATGTAAAAATCAGTAAATCACTCAAACTTTAATGACCAAATAGGCATGAATTGGCATTACCAAAATATGAGAATGCGGACAAAAAATGCTATTTCCTCATGCAGGCTCAGTGAGCATGCCCAGAGGTTTGAATTGTACAATGGTCATGAAACATTACACTCCACAGCATGTTCCTAGTTCATGAAACATATGAAATCGCATTGCTTTAACAAACTATTTGCATATTGTAAGTGCCTGCTGTTGTGACTGTAGTTTGAAAGGGGCCTGATCATGTAAATGGCGGCGTCATGGTTTACATGAATATCCCATGGTTCACTAACTCTAATGAAAGCAATGTTTGCATTCATATATCAAGTATCACATTAGACATTCATTGCATTGAACAGCAGGGTGTGCAAGAGAGTTATCAAGCATGGCTCTTCATCAAAAATAAGTGGGTTATTATTTCTGTGATCTAGGTCATCTTACTCCCTATTTTCATCCTTTCAGCCAGACTGCAGACTGAAGGATGGGAGGAGTAGGAGGAGACCTAAATAGAAAAGGGGATAAAAACACTCCTGAGCCCCCTGGTACTGGGACAGGTGCTCATCATTAGGTTAAGAAAGATTAAAGAGAGGGTGAAGATTCTTTAAAGGAAAGACCTGTTATAATTAATCACAAGTATATGCTTAACAGGGGCCAGTTGTATTGTAGGAGGTACAGGAAGAAGTCAATGACCTGTGTTTGTGCACGATGGCACTGAACGCCAGGCCATCCCTCCAGCTGGTGGTGAAGTTGTGGATGTTGACATTGGGGTATCTGCAGAGGCCAGATAAGAAGTCATCAATCATTAACTCATCAGTTACCACTTCAGTAAAACCACTAATATCATAAACGGTTAGGTATATCTTCAACAAATCAAAAGTATCTATCCCGTGTGATTAAGTCATCCCTTTCCCACTCTTTTCTCACCCAGCAGTTTTCATTTGGCACCAAAGCAGCAGGGCCTCTTTAGCGGATTTCTTCTCCTTGTTGTCCCCCGTCTCCACACTAATGTCCTGGATCTGTCAGCACAGCATTGTTTAGTTAAGACTGTTCCCACACCACTTTACACAATTGCTAGATAACTAGTCCTTGCAATGTCATGACTATAATCTATTATCCGTTTGTATATTATACCAAATTTCAGGGAGGATTCAAAAGTAATGGCAGTAAGTTAGACTAAAATATTAGCATGAATATCTTTTAATTAAATCACATTGCAGCAGTATTAACCTCTATTACGATATCTGTGAGGTTGAGGATGGGCTCCATGCAGAGACCTGACGTCTCAAAGCCAAACCCGCTTCAGCAACGTGGCACACGCTCTTCAACACTACTCTATATGTTACCTGGAAGCGAAGGATGATGGTCCAGATGAGACCCAGGGTGAGACGGTGATTCCCATCTACAATGTCGTGTGAACCCATGTTTTCTAGATGGACTTTTTGCTCCTTGAGAAACTGCAGGGCTTTATCAACATTCTCCAGGCAGTGGATACGCATGCGGCCCTTAGTGGGTTTTGGCTGAGGGGAGCAGAGGAAAAATAAAGATTACAACATACATGGAGACGAAAGGGCGGCAGCAATTTAAAAGTCGAAGCAGGAGGAGAAGTACATAACAAAAGAAAGAAGAAATGGAGAGCATGATTTCTCCTTCCTCCTGACTTGTGGTGCAGGGTGAGGGTCATGCTCAGGACCTGGGTCAGGGTTACGACAGAGAGGGGGGGGGGGGGGGGGGGGGGGGGGGGTTTCTGTGTGACCACAGATTATACTGACCAGCTGTTCTCCCGAGAGCACCTCCAGAAGGCGGATTAGCATGCGGCCATCGCGCAGGTCCGTGTACAAGTCACCAATGCGAGAAGTCACACGGCCTAAGTGAGAGTTTACCCATTTGGTAAAGGTCTTCTTCTGTACTGCTTCACGCTCATCTGCAAAAGAAACAACAGGGAGAGAAAGAGAGAGAGAGGGGCTGAAGTTGATTTATACCAAGAGTACAATTGACTTCCCCTGACTGAGATGCCACCGGCATCAATATCAATGCCGCCAGGGATATATATATTTACAAAGAATCAATTTGGTTTCGAAACAAACACCAACAGAGTCTCCAACTTTGGTCACTCCTGAGAGCACACGGATGACAGTAAATCACGCGGACTTAAGCCCTGGTCCTGAGCAGTTCATTTCACAGATAAGCTACGCCATTAATTCTATAGGATCACTGCATTGACAGCTTAGTGAGAGGTTTTCACTCCTCGGACCAAAGTGTACTGATGACTCCGCTCACGTGTGCTTTGCTAATTACTCTGATGATGTGATTTAAGGAGAGAAAAGTGACAATGCAAAACTGCACATGAAGACAATGGCATTTGCGGTTTCTTCATTGGAGCAGGACTAAAAAAAAAAAGAATCGCAATAAATTAAGCTGTAACAGCAGCTCAGACATATGGACCGAGGGAGTAAGAAGCTTTGCCACCTAACAAGGTGACCTCATTTCTAGGACGCAAGGTCTTCCTGCCTTTTGAAAGCACCATTGTACTTAATGACCTGAAGCAGACAGTAAATGGATCAGAGGAGCAGCTCTGTGATAATGAGATGACAAAACAAAACCTACATGCATCCGTGTGGAATGAAATATAACGGTGAAGATAAATGTCGCTCATAAAACAATGAGAAAAAGCCTTCAAAGCAGCTTGGTGTAACAACATGAACTCAAAAGTTACATCTTGTGCGCTTCATATGTTGCATCAAATCAGCCTTGAGGGGGAAGGTCTGTACACAAACTATCCTTCTCCCTATTCGATTCAACCATTTCTTAGTATTATTACTAAATGTTGCCAACGGTCTTGTTTTACTGAAGTTAAAGCTCGGACAGCATGGTTTGTTTTATAGAACAATACACATTGCATTTCTCTAAACCACATGCATGCTACATGCTGATCTCATGTAGAACGTAAGGCTTGCAACTGCAAACTACTGTAACGTTCAAATGCAACACTATCGGCTTTCAACCCCGAAGGCAAGGTCCACATATGAAGGCAGTTCATGTAATAGTGGGACATTTTGAAGGTCAGCAAGTTGAACATAGTCGTATCAAAAGAGGTCCATGAGATTTAATCACGAGGTCAGTACAATAATGACAGTTCTTGTGGAATTTAAAAAAAAAATCTTTTGTTTTGTTTTGCAGTGAAAGTGAATGAGATTGGTTGAAGCATGATAAAAGAAAGCTATTAGTGGCTCAGGAAGTATTACTACTTATTAGCTCATAACTGTCTTTGACTGATTACGAAATACTAAGCCACTGCAAAAAGAGCAATGTGAAGTGACCAAAGCCAGCATGTTGTGCAAATCACCACTCTACCAACTGTCAGCTAAAAAAAGAACAAGATTTAGAAATGTCACACAAGCTTTCTAAGGTGGAGTAATACCAGGGGACGTAACGCTTGACCTGTTGCGAGCTGTAGGTGTTTCCCTTGTATCGATACTGTACTACTGGAGAGGTCCTCTATTGAAATAACTAATACAGATAGCTTCTTGTAATGTTGTGCTTTAACAGCAAAGTTACAGCAATCTGCTGATCATTTCCTGAAACAAACAATAAAGACGGTCACAGCTAATGTTAAAAATGTCTGTGCACTTCCTTGCCTCGGTTGCAGTTCTCCTGACAGCAGTGTCTGCCAAAGTGCACGGACCAGCATTAAACGAAACAAAAACAGAATATATTCCATTAATCAGTATAAAATGAGGCTGTCCGTGCTCTGCACCAGCGCTGAGGGCAGCAGAACAACACATGGAAGTGGGTAGGAGAAGAGAGCCGAACATTAAATGAAAAAGAGAAATATGTGGCTTTTTGTACTGCTGGTAAGTGACATGTACCTGCTTGTAGTATGAATACCCATGATCGTCTATTTGGCTGTATTCTTGTGTAGTAGAGTAGTAAAAATCTAAATTTCCAAATATTAACTGGTTCTTGAAATGTCCGTATCTCACACAAGGCTGCACGAGCACATGAGCATTGTGTATCATCTACTGATGTCTCACCCCGGCATACCTCTCTAATTTCCTGCTTGAGGGCTGAGTAATAATGGAGAGGGCACATGCATTACAGACAAAGAGCTGAACAGCAGATAAACCCAATGACATTACGGTGAATAGCTGCAAAAGTACACATATACACATGAGTCAACACGTTTTATGAAAAAGCCCTCAACAATGTGTTGTTTTGAGTTTTCAAATTTCCAGATTCAGCACAAATAAATCACACTCAAACGACTACTATCAGGCAAACAGCCCTGCTGTATTTTAGCCCTGGTTGGTCCGTTACATACTGTAAAAGGCTGTGCTGGTTGTTTGAGTTTTTGGGTCTTTTTCATTTTATTCTCATTTGAACTTTCAAAGAACTGCCTCACTAAACCTGCTTTGTCTCTCTTCCCATCTCTCCCATGCACCACGTTAACAGATTATTCCATTATTAAAGGACCACTAAGCGATTTGAAGCTGTTCAATGAGCCAGCAGAGGTGGATTACTGTGGCAGGTGAGCTTCAGTTGAGGAGCCTACATTCCTCCTGGCGCTTGGTCATGTTGTGACACACACCCGGCCCTGAGGAGGAGGCAGTGGGCAGGAGTCCTGAAGAAGAAATACTGCAACCTTGCTGGTGCTCCGCTGCTAATAACAAGGCTACTGAACAAGCACACAAGGATAGACAAAAACGAATATCATTCTGTTAAACAAACACAAACTTGTCATCAGTTGCTGTTACGGTGGATAAGGCCAACAGCGGTGCAGCTGTTTTCTCTAACAATGTGACATTTGTGGATTGTGTGGTTAGTGCACAGGAGGATATGTCAACTGTAACATTTGCACATCCACGTCAATGGTTTATCATTTTTACTAACCCGTAAGAATGCTTTGCAACAGAAACTGTTTATTTTTAACAGAGAACAGGCTGGTGGCTGAAGGTGAGACAAGAAACCGAGACTATGTCTCCCGCATGTTGTCAGATGCAAAATACTTGAAGAGCCTGAAAACATTGTTACACAATAGAGGACAAGAGAGAACAGTGGGAAATTGTGAGCATTACAAAGCAAGCCTAGTAATTACTAGTTAGTCTTACTAAGCATTGCATAATCAGTAATATCTTTCCACACCAGCCTTGAAACGTGGACAGTTTAAGGCAATAGTTTGCCCACACTAAAAATACAACGTACCACCGTCAGAGGCTGCAAAGTGTCATGAAACTGCCTTATTTACTTATGTCGACATGCCTGCGATCCACCACTAAATAAATATTTGCTGCTCTGAATGTTATATGCATTCCTAACAAGTATACACTATATCTAATATGTATTAATCAACAACCTATTTTTTCTGAGATATTTTACTACAATACAAAATATGATAAATGTTAAAACTGGACTCTACCTCTAAATCATTGAGTAGTACTGTATGTGCCTTAAAAGCATTAATTAAATATATTCTCATTTAAATTTCACAGAAGTGAGCATTGAAAGCTCCCTGGACTATCCTGGAAATCTGCCTGTACTTCTTGAGCCCGTTTTTGTGTAAGCAAGGCAAACAAGCGATTAGAATCTCCTCGGCCATGTTTTTTTCCCCATTGTTTACTAATGGCAGATCAGAACTAGTAGTTACAGGCATCATTGGATGTTTCAAAGGCATATTTGGGCATGACCAGTCACTTTAAACATGCTTTAAGTATACGTCAAGGCGGGGGAGTATAGTGGGGGCCTGGCTCAGCCAGTGCAGTATCTACTATTGAAGGTGCTGGGATTTAGCTTGCTGTTGCTTTCTATTTAACCCCCAAATAAACTTTGGCACTGTTGATAACGATGATTATCTACAGGTAATCTGAACACATACGCCGCCAGACTTGATCCTGTCTGTGTGGCTCATAGAGGCTCGGATCATATTTGGTGATAAAATGGAGACATATACAACACAATGAATCGCTGAGCCAAGGCTCATGCACATCCATAATGGAAAACAATGTCACATCAGAACAACTTACACTATGTGCCGTTTAAGACAAACAAGTCTTATGTCACTAATTCATATTATGGGGGCGAGGAGGTTGGGACGAGACCAAGAACAGGTGTTGGTTGAAACGCCACCTGCGGGGCCGGTGGACATGGAGAGGCGACGAGAGGCCCAACGGCTGAACACGCGCCTCGAGGAAACCCCGACTGGAAGCCACAGGGAGGGAGCGACTGTGGGGAGCAAGGCAGCGGCCCGGGCGGTCAGAGGTGGCAGAGCTTTATGAGCATATTCTAAACAATAGCCAAAACAATGTCGATTTAAAACTTCCCATGGGAAAGTTTCTATATTTTCCGCATGCCACTTTTTGTTAAATAAAGTGGTCCCCATTGCAACAAGGGTCAAATCAAATCTCGAGTGAACAACCATCATTGATGCTATGAAATACACAGGAATAAAGCCACGATGGCTGGCTGTTGAGTGTACCGTATTTTCCGCACTATAAGGCGCACTTAAAAGCCTTTAATTTTCTCAAAAAACGACAGTGCGCCTTGTAATCCGGAGCGCCTTATATATGGATCAATTGGTTAATTGGTTGATCCATACTGGTTGTACACGGCGCTCTGTCAAAATGTTTCAGTACGACTGGTAAACTACAAAGCCGCACCGCGGTAAACACCGGTACTGTGCTTACTCCTAGTCCAACACCACTTGTGTGTATAAAGACCCCAAAATGGCACCTTTCAAGAGACACGCTTACGACGCTATTCTATTCTATGCGCTTTATAATCCGGTGCGCCCTATATATAAAAACAGTTCTAAAATAGGCCATTCATTGAAGGTGCGCCTTATAATCCGGTGCGCTTTATAGTGCGGAAAATACGGTACTACCGTGTTAGCCAGTGTTCCAAAGACAGATCTCTAGAAAATGGCAAAATACAAATAAAAAGAAAGAATTTGGATTAATTAATAGATCTGTAGCATGTATTGTCAGAATGTTTTGAAAAATTGATAAATGTTTTTGTTGGTACATATTTAAAATCTGAAAACACATTCAAGCCCCGTGCTGTCAAGTGTTTCACATTGGTTAACAATCCCTACACTGACTGATGTATTACATGTCAGACAGTGTGCAGGGGGGGAGCTATAGAGACAGAGAGACAGAGACCTCCCGCTGAGCCCATTTAAGTTTTCCTATGCTGCTCACGGTCTTCTCAATGAATCCTGCGTCCCTTCGTTGTGTTGCATGACACTGCACTTTGGCTCCCAGTGGCGTCACTTCAGCGCAGAGGACAAGGAGTGACTCCATCCATAAATAGCTTACCATGGTAAGCACTTCGCACAATAGCAACAAATGCACACTGCATATTTTGTCCACTTTTCATTTCCATGAACCACATTCACTGTCAAACCCACTGGACTACCGGTCCTGTGATTATTTTCTCACTCCCAAACATGCGAGAAGCTTTCAGAGGAGCTATAGGAAATGCATGCACAGGCTGGTAATCATTAAGTGCTGCTAACAATTTAATCTGGTTTTATGTCGTGCCCAGGTCATGCCTTCCTCCCTAACCCTTCCTGGTTCCCTTCCTGGCTGGTTGAAATGCCCTCGACTTCAAAGCTCTCGACATCCGGTCCCTCTCCCACCCTGAGCTTGCGTAATGAGTGCCTCTGGTCAGCCCCTTCTCAAGAAGAATGAGCAAACTGCTTCCATTAATCTGCTTTAATAACCTTCTCTTGGTCATTCCCACACAGACAAGATTATGGTTTTGTGCTAAAAGACAGAGGAAAACACTCTGTGTGAGTCTGAGTCTTCTCTCGCTTTCAGCTCTGCCCTTACTCAGATTATATATATCTTACAATATATATAAAATATGAAAGATATTCTAAAATGCAACTGTAGCAATCTCAGGTTGTTGTACTACTAACATTGTTTGTATAGTTAATTCTGAACATTTAAGCTGTGCATGAAACAACTGAAGAACTAAGGAAGAGTCAAGTGTGATGTATATAAAGTGATCAGAAAACCACATTGTGATTGGTGTGTATGTACGTGTGTCTACTTTATGTATGTATGGACATTCTGGTTTGACACTAAATATCTACCATGTTTAGCATGTTTAAGTAAATCTGGATGAAAGCATAACCTGGTGTCTCTCCACTGAATCTATCCGATATCTTAAACAGCTCAGGCATCTCACATTCTTTGTTGGATTAGTGGCAACATCTGGCACACAAACGAAAATGTAAACATAACCATGAAACTGTACTAACCCTAAATCCAAGTTCAAGCTTACCTTTCATTTACGCATGGAAATTCACATAGTCGAGGTTGCAAAAAAAAATACATGAGCCTACAAAATACACAAATATGTGTAGTCCTCCTGACACTGTTGTGCTGTTTGAGATTACAGAGCAGACCAAAGGCACTCATTAGAGGACGGCCTTGACATCTTGAATTTGAGTCTGTCATTTGTCTTCATGAAGCATTTATCACAAAGAGTAGTGACGAAAAAAAGTCAAATAGTCCAAAGCAGGATGCATGTTTTGTGCTTAGTGGTTCCCATTATTTACTGACACCAGTGGGTGGTTTGAGCTCAGAGTGTGATACTGAATGGATGCCATGGGCAATGAGAACAATGAGGACAAACCATCAAGGAGTTTGGATTTGTAAATCTGTATGTATTAGAATTAAAATTAAGGTTCAAATATCTACTACACATTCAAAGTCAACAGTTGCTTCAGTTATAAAAGAACAGTACTAGGAAGTCTAAAACAACTTCAATCAGAGTACAGAATGTGGTATTGTATGTACCCGACACTGTTTGATCAAATCATTGAGTGCACTTATTATTTCACTCTTACTTTGTATATTTCTGCAGGAAATTGAAACCCTGTGTTACATGTCTACAGCGTTTAGGTGGGCATCCCTGCATAACGTCAGACCAATTATTTGTAATATCCAACTGTGAACAAGTAAAAACTAAGTGCAAAACTAAGTGAGCAAAATGGCACGTATAGATGCACATGTTTTGACATTTTCTCTCCTTGTAAAAGCAGAACTGCCCTTCCTTTGCTTAAGACTTTGAGAGAGGGGCTGTGGTAAAACCGCCGCATTGCCTCATGTGGCGTGAGTTATTGTTACACTTAACAGTTTGTGGCCACAAGTTTAGAAAGACAATGCGTTTTGCCGAGCCAACAGGTTTGCTCTTACAACGACAAACACTGAAAGGGTGAATAAGATACAATCTTCTCTTACAGAACTATCCTCTTTCCCTTTTCTGAAGGCAGTGAAGGAACTCAACATGCCCTTCAGGTCATGCCCCTCTGTGCCATCTGCAGCTGCGGCTCATAATGGAGAAGATAGGGGAGGAGGGGGCCGGCCGAGGCCAATCACATGAGCAAAGAGACAGAAACAGGCAGCTCTCAGCCATAACATCTAGACACATTAGGGTGTGAAAAGTCAACAAGACAATCATTTTCCTACAGCATCCAAAACAGCACTTTCTTGTTACCCTTCCAAGCAGGAAACTGTCAATATTGGGGAAAACTGTACAAACACAAAAGGCATTTTGTGTGTGCGTGTGGTGAAACCTCACCACGGTAATGTGACTCTGAGTTACAGCTGGAGGCCGCTGGAGTCAGGGCTTTCACCAGGAGTGTTAGAAATATTAAATTACAACATTCAATTCACAGTGTGCCACTAGACGTGAAACTTGACCTAAAACTCGACATTGATCTCTTTAAAAAATTCAGATTCTTGAATAAAGTATGTAAGAACAGAAAGGCTTCTGATCCAGGCAGCAAGGCATTCACCGAGGGAGAGAAAACATGTCTTGGTCTCCTCTTTGTTGGGATTTGGCCAAACAGACCAAAATGTCAGAATACAATTACATGAGGAAAAAAAGGCTATAGAGGTAGACTGAAAGATAACAACCAGAAACTACAGTGTGAAATGAGTCAATTCAGTACAAAAAAAACATCAGAGCTGCAGACTTTGTTTGGACATCTTTTCACATTTCTGCGTTTGAGTGTGTGTTGCCTTGAAGGCAAAAAAACCTTCTGTTTGTGTCAAAGTACTGTGTATTTGTATAGAGGCATACTGCTAATGCCTGCTGAGTGACAGTCCAAACTTAAGTCCACAGCAGTTGACTCAGATAGTGCAGGTAGCCAGGACAATGACCCTGGGCTCAAACAAACTACACTTAATCTATGAACAGCAACGTAAAATATCAAGCTGACAATTTATCTGTCTTGGCGCCAAAATCAATATCAGGAAGCATTGAGCAATATAGACTTTCACGCATCTCTCTATTGCATTTTACACATGAGGAACCATAAGATTGCATAATATAATGCGCATGGTGTCATTTGGGCCACTAGAAAACGTCAGGGTTTGAAATAGCTGTATATGTTCTCTTAAATTGGACATGAATGATTTTATGGGTTAAAGGATAATGTGAAGGTCGGTGAACAAATGTCCCGCCATGTGTCAATAAAGACCGTTCCATGGCACAAAGATGAAGATTTTTTCTTCTCCCTTCAATTCAGCCATGTGGCCCAGTGCTCCATTAAGCCAGTCATCCTTGGCCGTAGTTATTTAGTTACTTATCATTCACCACTGGGGCAAACAATGCTAGATGTGTTCAGTCCTTTCATGACATGGTATCGGTCCTGAAAATCAGTCTTTACCAATTTCCTGCCACTAAAAATGACTAAGAAACGCAAACACTTCTTCTCTGTTAAGATGTTTATTGTATGGTTGAGTAGGGGAACACCTACTTTGCATAAACTACAAGTAAGATTGTGACAAATATTTCAAATGAATGCAAACACAGTGTATGGTTTGCAAAATGCTTCCGTTTGTGTGAAGCGGACACAAACCTATGTATGCGCACATCTTCTATTTCATCAGCACACACCATGGTTTAGAACGGGGTGGGAGGGAGTGACATAAAGAATGAGCCTGAAGGGTAGTCAGACTGGAAATACAAGTGGGTGTTGCCAAAATGTGTTGTGTGTCTGAGTATGTGTGCATGGGTATATTTACAGCAAACTCCACCGAGAACATATCAATACAACAAAAAACATAACCCGTGTCACACATCTGTCATCTCCATTCTCCTGACCATGTGTTCAAAAATAAGAGACTCCGGTTTGAATGAACCTCATTTCACAATATTCTTGTTGTAGGGAAGTGTGAATAATTCCTGTCAGCGTAAAATTTGTTTCCGATCTCTGACCCCAAAAATGACACGAGTATAGGTTTTCTTGGCTGACAAGTTGAAAAAGATATGTAGGCATGTACCCGCGGCTTCTCTGTGCGTGACTTTGAATAGTTGAATCTGACCAATCTCTTCCTCGTTGGCAATCAAGATATTGCTTAATTTATTGTGGGTCCACTACAAGAATGCCAAACATGCAGCGTAGACTTGCCCCTCGAACACGCTCTATAACAGCGCTCCGCTCCAGACAGCAACCGGGGAGGGACAGGAAACGAGCAAAACACTGATCTTCATGCACACCGCTGACTGAAATACCAGTTTCATGCCCGAACACACTCAGCTACTGCAAATACTTTATCTCTGTGGCTGTGACTAAGGGGTCTAAAGCTCGCAGGAACACAACACATGGTAATACGAGAATTCTAACAGGTACACATGGTGATCCACTAAAAACCTTCACACAATAAAATAAAAGTGTTGATTTTGCCTCCATTTAACATTTACAAATGTTAGCTTTTAACTTTAATTACCACATAATTTTCTACGTCCTATGTCACAACCACTGGCCTCTATGATTCCTGTTTGCAGGACCTCACAGGCCTTAACCGGAGACAGAGCTGTGCATTGTAATAAGATAAGAAAGGACAGGTGGCCCAGTGATCAGGTGCCAGACTGCCTGCTTTAGAGCTGAGCTGAAGCCTACTGTGTGTCTACAAGGCTCCATTAGATTCTCTCCACATTAAGTACTAAAAAACAGAACCTAAATGAGAGAGAGGAGTCTCTTTAACCTCTCACTGGAGGATACCAGAGAAATGCTGAGCTATTACTGAGGACTAGTTCACAACCCAGAGCACCTGCTGTAGGACTACCAAATAGTCCTATTCTACTTAATATTTCACATTTCAGGACATGTGTGAAAAGTCTCATCAATAACTTTTAATTTCCATACGCCACACAATAAAGAACTTGAGGCTCAAACCTGTGACGTCAATAAAACAACTCTTTATTCAAATATATCGGCTTAGCTAACCTAAAACCATTCGATAAAAGGTGCATCATAAATTCCCAAAGAGAGTGGAATTTCCCTTTCAACCGTATCGACAGGTCAGTGTGACTCTTACCTTGCAGCTGTTTGAACCTTCCTTCCAGGATGTTAGAGTATTGCACCTGATTAACGAATGCTGCTGGGGACAAGCAGGGCTCTCTGTCCCTGCGGTCCAGGTCCATGGCCTTGTGTTTTTCTGAATCTCTCACCTAATATTCCTCTCAGATACAGAGTGAATGGGAGTTTTCCCGCATAGCACACAAGAGGCAACCTTTCCCACAACAAATGTGTCAAATCCTTCAGAGAGCTTTCCAGAAGATAAAAGTTGTGTATATCCAAAAAAACACCTCGATTTGTCCTCCTCTTCTTCTAGATCCCCCTCAGTGCTGTGCCTCAGAAAGGCACAAGGCAAGCTTGAAAATGTTGCCGCCTGTTCTTCACCTCTTCTACTGTATGTCCCACCTTGTCCAATGAAAATACAGCAGTGCAACGGTGGAGGGTTTTTTCAAAAAGTCATTTCAAACAAAGCTGAAGTACAAAATGTTCTCTCGTTTCACCTCCTCTCTTGTGAAGAATTTCGCCACACTTTGTGGCCTCTGAGCAGAGTGAAAACTGTTGGTTGCGCTCCCTTGATGTTCAAGGCTGGCTATTCCTTCCCTCCAAACTCTGAACACACATTTGCTGGAGCGGAGCAGAGCAGCAACCGGCTGCGGTCGGATCGCTGTGTAAACAAAAGCCTGCTGTGCCGTCTGAAAATTGTGTCATTTGCATAAGGTGTGTTTGAGGGAGGAGCGCGAAGGAAGAATACCGTGGAAAGATGAGGGGAGGGAGGAGGTGTGGAGGTGGACTAAACCATTAAGAGTTCTATGCTCGGTGTAGCTCGAGGCAGATTACACAACTCCACCTTAATGCCAGGGAGCAGCCGGGGGGGGGGGCCTGCCAAGAAGGTACATCACGAAAGTCCCCATTAGATCGCATCCTCTTATCCTGTCGTCTCGCTGTGTGTGGTTCTTATTTCTATCACTCTCTAAGACAAGATTTGATCTTCCTTTTCCCGTTCACGTGGTCAGGCCCTGTGATAAGGCGTTAAGGCAGGAAGGAAGTCGTTGAGAATGTATCGGCAACACAACGAGCTCTTTCCTGCCTGAACAAGATTGGAAATTATAAACGTGTGCGTCTGTTTGTCAGGCAGATGGTGAGGCCGGCGCGGGGGTGGAAGTGAGTCATTACCAGTCTAAAACAATTATAGAACTGCACAGGATTAACACATTTTATGTTTTACTAGATTAGGGACAATTATACAAATGATGTGTGGTGCAACTTGTTAAGGAAAAAAAAAAAAAGTTTCTTATTGGCTTTTTATGAATATTAAATATGGTTGATTTTTTTTTCCACAGCCAGATTAAAATGATTGTTTGCAAACACTGGAGGAAAATGGACTCGTATTTTGAGTAGTGATGGCGTTTGAAAGTTACAAAACAATTATTTTCCTCCATCACTGAACAAAGGAACATCATATAGCGACAGCAATTACAGCCTTTTAGCGCATATTTCAGATTCTCAAGCAGGTTTATGTGCACTTGACTTCCGTGGCTGTGCTCCAATAATAAAGACGTACATCGGTGTAATACACACCAAGAATACGGTCAGCTGAAACAATACATTAAAAGAAAATGATAAATATATTTTGAAAGTAGAATAACTTATTGACTGGAAGGTTTACTCTATCTAGCAGCTGCTATCGCCATAAAAAATGCGAAAGCTAAAGGTTACAGCTGTACTGAATGCCTGTGTGTGCAAGACTGTAAACACAGCGAGGACTAAGGTCACAACCTTTCTTAGGAGAGGATAGCCTTTGGTCTGGTTAGGGGGCCGTGGTTAAAAAGGTCTGGTTGCTTTTTTTTGATCTGTGCTTGTCCAGATGAGCGGGGAGCATCTGGATGGGTCTCATTAGAGGACCCAATGCTCCGGGCCTTCTGCGACCGGGTGTTTATGGAGGGGGACTGGACTAATGAGATCCGAGGAGAGCACACTTCCTTGGGAGGAACAGAGGCTACGCAGTGGTCACATGCAGCGAGAAACGAAGAGCAGAGAGCTGGTAAACTGGTAAATGGCCATTTAAGATCCCAGTGGGCATATATCAACCATCACAATCCCAAATTAGCATGAGAGGCAGATGTGATGGCAGGTTTGTGTGTCTGGCACATGGGTCTTAACATATTATGTTTGGGCAGTTTCCTCCCTTTACGACTCATCCGTCATTTAGATACACTAACAAATAAACACACTGGATAGGATTAACAGTTATTTTCAGATTCTTGTGAAATATGAAAACAAACAGTGAGGAAGTCTGCTAAAGGGAGATGTGGGAGAATTAATGAGAATTAATGATGGTCTGGTGTGGTGAATGAACACAGATTAGAAAGAGAAAAAGATAGAAGCTGCGGAGGAGTAAGCACTACCAGAGGGGGGAAAGGAGAGATATATTGCTGAGCATGCACATTTTATTCCATCCTACAGCACAACCCCTTCGAGGGAGCCGGGGGAGGGCGGAAGGCTGGACCATACTACAAACACTGGCAGTAAATATCTGATCTGAAGAGAGGGAATCCCCCCGGAGCAAGTAGGGTTGACTTCTCTTCAGAGTTCCATTATCACTTTTGCCTGATATCAGACAGGACTGTCAACTCGTTGCACACCGTTTCAATCTTCAGTCTGACACTCTGATTGATTTCAATGGGGAAAAACACACTAGAGATCAATGTATCCGCCTGAATCTAACTTCATTCTAAGTCGACAGGTGATACTTTGTGCCGGTGTTTTAAGAGTGGAGCGGAAACAGAACTAGCCTGCGATGTTATTATATATATATATATATATATTGAGAAGACAAGCAGTATATGTGAAATTAATTTGTTAATAGTGTCCAATGTTTTTATTGCTCCTCGGTTCTGGCCGTAACAACTGCGTTAGCCAATCAGCACCACGGGCGGGACTAAGTGTTGGTCTCCCTCCTTGGCACTCAAAGGGTCTGGACCCAGGCCACAATCACTTGAGTTTTAGTCCAAATATCTACCAAATGCTGCACAGTGACTCGATATGATACTCTACTATTCATGCGTCTGTGTTGTTTATAAAGAATAACGGTAACGTAGTGTAAATGAAAGGCATATGGCTGCTTGGGGCGGCTCAGTGGGTAGAGCGGGCCATCCTTTAACCACGAGGACGGCGGTTCTATCCCCAGCTCTTACAGTAAAAGTGTCAAAGTGTCCTTGAGCGGGGTCCTGAACCCCGGGTTGCTCCCCTGCCGCTTTACAGCAGCCCACTGCTAGAATGGGCTACATGCAGAGGTCAGATTTCATGTATGTACTTAACCGGTGAAATGAAGTCGAAGTTTGTTTTGTTTGTTTGTTTTTTTAAAGTTCAAAAAGCCTCTTGCTTTCCCACTGTGGATGCTTCCACAAGCAACATGTAACCGTTTGAGTGTGAAGCTGGGCGTTTGCTTAAAACAAAAAGGCAAATTTGCAAGGCTTGTTTTGCTTCCCACACAGTATAGGAAGGTAGATATGTGTTATTTATGCAAATGAGCATTATCTTAACACAGGGGTGGTTCTCTACTGTGAAACAAGTGGCAGCTGCTGCTCTCAAAGACTGGAAGGGTGTAAGAGGTGTGAATCAGGAAATGAGGCAATCATATTACATAGAGAAGTAGCAGACAGTTGAATTAAGAGAGGCTGTGAGAGAGGAAGAAAAGCATACCTAAGGAGCATTTGACATTAGGGGATGAGTTGTAAAAGGCAGTGGCTATGCCTAGAGGGTATCGCTGCTACAGCATGTTAAAGAATGTGCACATCAAGCCCACACTTGTGAAACGGAGATTGTGTCACAGGTATTCACGCACACGCACGCACACGCACACGCACACGCACACACATAATAGTATTACAGCCTTCTGTTGCTTTCCATAATTACATGGCAGCGAGATACAGTATATCTTGAAATATAGTTCAATGCGTTTGCAACCAGGCAACACAAAGAGGGCAACACCTAGAGTCAGTTTCCTTTTGGCATGAGGAAATGAGTCAGGTTGTATTTGTAAGTGAAATGAGGTTTATCTTTGTAGAATTGCTTTGACTACAGCGGTGCTCAAAACCATTAGAGCATGCGGTTTTTGAGTGTGTGTGTGTGTGTGTGTGTGTGTGTGTGTGTGTGCACGCCTGCCTGTTGCTCCCCTCTGCTGGGTTCTCCATGATACTGCAACTTGTTTTGACAATTTAGAACAGATATTTTATCCTTAGAGTGTGAAACCAGGAAGGTACAGGGTGCACATGCACACATGCACGCACGCACACACACACACACACTGCGTGTACAACATCAACAACTAATAGAGCCAACAGGATTTTCACCTGGGTCACATTAGTTGGAGCCTCCAACAGGACAGGCTGGCAAACAGACATGCATTTGCACAAATTGGAAGGATGTCAAGCGTCTCAAGGGTAGGCGAGTACGGTGGGGAATAAAGCTGCCTTCAGACCAACATTGTATAATCAAATGCAGCCTTCTCATTCATTTTAGTAAGACCACTGTTTGAGCACAGCACACAATGCAACAAATCTCTTTTTGCGGAGCGTTCCGGCACATAAAACACATCGTCATCCAGGAACACTGGACAGTCGGGTAATGGCTGTTTTTGAAAATGATGGTCACATTAAGGGACTTGAGAGAACTGACTAACATTGTCAACATTTTAGATGGTTCATTTATCTTTAGGTGTTGCTATATTGACGTTGGATTTTCGCCACACCATCTACAGCAGCCCTGAAAACGAGCCTCACCACCTCATTCCATCACTGCTTATTGCTCTGTGGTGAATTGACGATACAGCTGCCTGACTTTGTCCTCATTTTGGAGGTATTTCGGTCTTGCCCTATAAAGAGAGAATTGTGCCTTCTGGGACAGAAAAGAATGAAGTTGGTCCCTCAGTCTACAGAGCCTCATTAGATCGGTGCAAATTACCATTGGCCTGTGATTTGGTCTCTAAATGTCGTCTGTTTCTCAAACTCCTGTTGCATATTAAAAAAAAGTTACTTTAAAAACAGTTACCATACGGTATATGATTAAGTTAAACTCCAAACGTGTGGCATACCTGCGAGAGCCTTGATGCGCGAGCGCTCGAAGAGGCGCGCTGAACTGTTCTCATTATCCCAGTCAGTCTCTGCTGCCAGGTCCCAGCGGTTGTTGATGTCATTGTACTGCTGCTGGATCTCCAAGCTGTCAAAGTCCGTCGGCGAGATGGTGCTCATGGTGTCCACGCTGGAGGAAGACACATTCAACCTGCAATTCAGACACGGAGACACAAAAGCACCGAAACTCAGTATAGACGGAGAAGGGAGGGAACATTGCGTGACACCAGAAGCTTCACAAGACTGACCCGTTAAAATGTTCTCGAGCTAATGTTTGGAAGATTCAGTTTGGAAACAGAGAGTGTGTTTCCGTTTCATGCTTGGCCAGATGATGCTCTGTAACATACAGCACCTACACTGTCATCACAGCTGCACTCGAGTTTTACATGCTCAAGTGATAGTCATATGCAAATAGAAGCCTAGACGGTACAACTGCCAGAGGGTATAAGGAGATAAAAACTTTGAAATAGGCCTATGCTCGGCAACTGTCAGGAAGTCATTCAGTTAGCCAACCAATAATATAATACAATTGCCTGCCAGGCCAACAAGTAATATCAACCACCTCAATATACACTGATTGGATCTTGACTTGCACATGCAACCAAACAAACACACACACACGGCTCGACAGCCCTACTAGTGGTCAAAGCCCCACAGAATAAAACACCTATTATTCTCAGTACCTGTCCTTGCACTCACTGCTAGCCGTGCAACCTCCCTACTACCCTGCTGTTTGTACCAAGTCAGCATCCAATTATAATACCAAGGGTACCCTCAAATGGCAACAATCAATAGGCCTACGCCATAAGGAGGTCAGTCCCACACCCGTTCTCCAACCGGATGAGTCTCTGCATTTTGCTGACAGATTTTTAGCCTGAGCCAGACGCAAATGCATCCATCTCTAATTCATTTTAATGGTGTGTGTGTGTGTGTGTGTGTGTGTGTGTGTGTGTGTGTGTGTAATACACTCAATATAGAGGCTAATATGACTCTATATAACATTCAGTATAATTCATTAAACTATAATGTCGAAAACCTAATTCTTTTTTCTTAAAAGATCATACACTAAAACTAAATGCATTTTTATTTGCATGTATTTAGATAAAAATATACTCGCGCCTCAAACCATGTTCTATCAATAACAATGGTTATTTTTGTGAACGATTTTAATCCATTGTTTAATAAAACATTACTGCACATGACCAGACCGATCCTGTCCTTAGTATTATGCACTGGATCTACATTAAGATTACACCCCCCCCCTCCACACCCCCACCAGAGAGACCCATTAACTAACTGGGGCCATTTGTTTAAGAGCTTTGTACAGATTAATACACATGGTTGAGTAGTCAGTTTGCTAATACCGGTTACTTTATCTTTCGCTGTGTCTGGTAGCCGTGGCCGGCTTTTATTGAGATGAGAGAGAGAGGACAGCTGTCGAAAAATGATGGGGTTTGGTGAGGAGGTGTTTATGGCTAAGAATGACTCAGGACTGCAGACCCTGTTCAAGGTTCAAGGTTCCTAACATTTGGTCATATAAACTCTCCATCATGTCTGACAGGATGAGTTTGGTTTAGATTACATGGCACTACAGTGAGGGGTTGGAAGAAAGAGATTCTAGGCAACAGACGAGGAGGTGCTTTAGATGAGATTAAGTAGGCCAGCTATGCAACACAGCACACATTAATGAGGCTGTGTGTTCATCCTCTGTTCTTTTCCTTGAGGTTTGATGACAGAGATTCACCCGTTTGAATGTAATGCTGTCGGTAATGTGTCTGCTAGGACGATTCTTGGACTCGTCATGCCATGAAAGTCAATACATCCTCTAAATCAAACCTGGAGTTAGATAACAGAACCGATACCCATCAATAGTGTACACCGCCAGTGTACATCTAGGTTGGGCCCAAATTCCCTGAATTATTTAATGCAAAAAACACATACTAGACAGGCAATAGCATCGTTGAGCGTAGCGTAAAAGAGGGGGAATGAGGTGGTGGAGATTGTAAAAGCTTACATCCATCTGTTAGCTGTCCTAAAACTGCAAGAAGAGAGAGTTCAGTCATAATAATTAACCATTATAGGAGCAACTTAAAGTGTGACTGATGTGTGCCACGTTATTTGGCTTTATTGTGTTTTTTTTTTTTTTATTATTTTGGGCAATTTCGCATTTATTGGATAGTTTCCAGTATAGATGCATATAAGAAACAAGTGAGAACGAGGGGGATGAGATGCAACAAACGTCCACAGCCACAATCAAACCAGGGATGCTGCAACTAAGTGGTATATCATTTAGATCTATTAGAGACCACCGGGACTCATCGGGCGTTGTTTTCAAATAGGATTTCATCAAATAGAGAGGCTGTGCAACACAACAGCTACCTGCACATTAACACACCTTACTATTGTTAAGATGAGTCAAACAAGCCGCTCACATTCTAGCAATAAAAATAAAAATAAAACAAAAGCTTGGCAAATCCTCTTAGAGGCAGATTAAGAAGCGGCTGGGAATAGAAACTAAATGCAGGGATTAGAGAAGAAGGCCGAACAACGCCTCCACGCTACCCCCAGACCTGTCACCTCCCCACTCACTGGCCCCCCAGGACTTGGCTAATGCTTTGACCCCCCTGAGGGTGTGTATGTGTGTCGTCAGCATGTTATATGTCCCTCATTTATCAATTTAATATTATCTATAATACAATAGTTACACAATCAGTCCACAAACTCAACCTTTTCACGCTCAACATCACCGTGTCAAGTTATTTGTTAATTATTTATTATTATTTATAAATTAAATGATAAACCACAGGCAGACCTACACCCTGCGACTGATTGTGGTGCGGCTGACAAAGTGGTAAGATTTAAATGCAGCTTAAATAGCTAAAACGTCACGGCATGGAAGCAAGAGCCACAAAGAGGACACACCATCCAGGACAGGCCTGGCAGCAATGAAGTCAATGACAATCTGTCTGTGGGAGTGGACCAGGGTGGGGGCTGGAGGGGGCAGGACCGGTGTGGCCGCAAGAGTCTGGCAAATCGAGGGCAACCCTCCCCTTATTGTTGGTAGGAAGAGGCTCGACTCAGTGTCTGCACTAATCGCCCCTCAATGGATCAGACAAACAATCCCCTGACCTACTATGATACAACCTACTGTACTCGTCCACACACACACACACGAAACCACACATGCAAGCTGAGCTGACCTGAATATTGTCTCTAGACCAACACGACTGGCTAACAACATAATCTATCTTTGAGACATTGACCTCAGGTCCTGGTGATTCTTCACAATAGTAGAAATGATTGTAAAATGAATGTAGTTAATTGGAGAATGCAAAGGGTCATTCTGACTACTGCTGTTGTCTCCACTTTACTCATTGATATGAAAACATGACAGAAATGAATTTAAAGAGATCCTCGAGTTTAAAAACAGGTTTCTCTCTGTACACCTCAGTCTTTGTTTCTCTCTTACTTTCCCTCACTAACCATCAGCTTAAATGGTTCAGCATCAACCTTTGTTATGACTTTGGGTTTTGTAGTCTTTTACTAGACGCCATGATGGTTTGTAGTCCTTGCTGCACCACCTCTCGTGAAATATCACACAAGTCCGGTCAACGAGAGAGTTGATCCTCTACAGACAGTCTTCTGAATAACCTTCTACAGAAAAACAAAGAACTCGACAACTAACCAAAGAGCCGGTCTACTCCCTACGCCAACCGGCGACCCGAGATACGGGGTGAGAGCCGGTTGTTAACCGTTTGCCAAGTGAGTTCCCAAACTTAAAATCACTGACAAGTAATTAGTGGACGAAAAATGATTCAGATCCTTCTCTGCATTAAAAGTACTAATACCATACTGATGAAACAATCCACAACAAGTAAAAGTCCTGCATTCAAAACCTTAGTTATATGTTATAATCAGCAAGATGTAATGCGGAGTGATGCAATTTTCTCGTTAAGCTTTTAGGGTTTAACTATATACCAATAGTCGTTTTTTGTCAAAAGCCTACAAATTCACAAAATCATTTAGACTTTTCTAAGCTAAAATGTCTGTGAGGCACTTTGAATTTTTTTATATTTTTGAAATATGAAAGTATGAAATGCCTTTTGCTTTTACCAAGGCAATTAATTCAATAATAGTAGAAAACAAATCTGTAATTTAATAAAGTGAATCATTGTTTGCCACCATAGTTATGAATATAAATAAACATTGAAAAAGAAAGCTGTATGTGTGCCAAAAAGATGAGAAACACACACACACGCACACACACACACACACACCCCAACACCACCAACCTCACACACACAAACACCCACCCACAGTGCTTCTAAAAGCCACACACACAAATCCACCCACTCAGCATGTGCGAATCAGTATTCAGCACACAAAACGGGCCAGTTCAACACCTACAAGCATGCTAGCCGGGGTGAAGTGCAGTTGCCTCGCAGAGAGAAACAAATCAGAGACAGAAAATAACTTTGAAACTAAAAAAAAACCTTGGTTTGCAAACCTGTAAAGGCACAAAGGAGCCTTCTGAGTCAAATGTTCTCCATGCACAAACCTTTAAGTAGAGAAATCAGATGCTAGCCCCAAAGCTACTGCACCGCAACCTCCACCATTACTGCTCTTATCAGGGAAAAAAAAAAAGGCAGGCAGGCAGTGAGACAGATGTGTCACAAAAGGGGGGCATAAAGAGGTTCTATGAAAGAAAATCCCCTCAAGGTCTAATCCACAAATGCATGCCAAAAGATAGACATTAATGTAGTGAAAGATTTAGATCCGTCACATATCCTTCATATGTCAATATGCATTACTCTCCAAACACGAGTGCAATCAACAAAACCTAATGCAAAAGAAATAAGTGCTGCTGTTACAATCAGCCTATTACTGTAATAGCTGGGCTACATTGCAGGGCTGTGTAAACACAACAAAAGCTTTGTGGAGTCGACACAGACCCTCAAGCTGGGTAACGAGGCATGGCATGCATGGAGTCTAACCTTTTCAAAACATGACAGCATGCTTTCTCCAAAGTCAAAATGGGAAAGCGGGACATGTACCGCAAGTGACTGTTTGGAAGAATAGTGCTTCTGAAAAAGGGAAGAGTGAAATTGGGGCACTGAGGAATGCCTCGAGGCGAAACCCCAGCCTCTGGCTGAGCAGGCACACATCGGAGTATCGCACACAGCAGAGTGACACCGGTGAAGAAAGCAGGGCGACGGGCAGCGCCGCCGCCTCTTTCTGTCTCCGCCATCCCTCCTCCTCCTCCTCCTCCTCCTCCTCCTCCTCCTCACCAGAGCTGCTTCCCTCTGTCCAGCTGGTCTATTTGTTACTGCACCCGTTAATCAGAGTGAGCGGAAAAAAGAGGAATAGAGTCACCCGCGGGGAATTAGGCCTGTGCACAATTAGCAAGCCACACTGCCACAGAGCACCGGGGGAATAGAGTAGACACACACACACACACACACCGCCACACCCTGTAATGCCAAGCAAAGGAGCCATCAGCCTTCTCATAAAACTGACAAAAAAACAAAACAATTAAATATTACTGAAAACACGTCGTTTTCACGTAAACAAATTTCAGTTGAGTTCAAGCTGAGGTGGCACCTCTGTGTTGCCTGGCCTGTCATACTCAGACGAGCGGGGGGGGGGGGGGTTGGGGAGGCAGATCCCCAAATTTATCGCACAAAGCCCGCTCCGCCAAACTGGCCCCATACAATGGAGGAGTCAGCAGAGAGTTGAGGCCAGCCGTGGCGAGCCTTTCCTGTTTGCAGAGACGAGGCAGCCAGAGGCGCATATGCATCAGAGGCCCCTCCACGGGCCGCTGATCCCGGCCTGAATGCCCTGCTGAATAGGACGGCAGAGGTCCTTTGTTGACCTGTAGCATCACATTGATATACAAATACTCAAGCTGGAAGCACGCCTTCCACACATGGACATAGAGATGTCACTTTGGTTTTGGGCACCAGTTCTGCACAACGGTACATAATAACAAGACAATCAGTAGAATACAACATTTGTGGCAAATTCACTCTTTTGTCAGACATATCCTGATAATCTTGGACAATTTAAATCAAAATATGTTGACGCTTCGAGGACTGAGAAAAGCAGGACCTACCATGACATCACCCCGAGGTACTACCATGTCCTTTAGCTATACGCCATGGACAAAGAAGCAGCGCCTGACTTGTAAACAATCTCCGTCCTACACCTCATATCCAAGCAGCACTTGCTAATCTTTGTCAATGAGAGGCCCGAGTAGACAATCCTGAGGAATGATCTGTAATAATTCCACTGATACAAACAATATGCATCTCAGGAGTTTAAATATATGCAGCATTGCTTTACTGGGAAGTTGAAATACACCCGATAGGCTACATCTTTATAGCCTTCTTCTCATTGTGGCAATTCTGGCCCACCTAAAGCATTAGCTTGTGTATAATAGCATGTTTTATATGTATTCATATCATAGTTTGATGCCACAGCATGGACAGACCAAGGCTAAAGTTACAGTGGTTGCTGCTCCAGTCTTGCCTCTGCTGCTGAATGAGTCCTGAGCTTAGCCTGCGCTTTGAAGAACATTTGGCTGGAAGTCAGAGTGGCAGCCTCAATCTCGATGGCTGCCAGAAAACCAAATTAAAAACATCAGTGAATGAAATATTCATGCAGATCAGGCTAATCCACTCTGGATTGATTCTTGCCATTTTAAAACACACGAGACCGAGTGCAAGCGTATGCACTGTCAGCATGCCTACAGGTCTAGCTAGTGTGTGTGCGTGTGTGTGTGTGTGTGTGTGTGTGGTGATGCTGATGCATGGTTGATCCAAAGGATCTTTCTAACCGTCTGTTGATCCCAACAGATCCTGACGGCCCAACATCAACAGTCTACGTGCATGTGTGGGAGGTTTCTTAACCTTTGTGTCTTCCTAGACCTTAAAAAAAGGGGGCAATATGCATCGGATTAACAAAAAATGTCTTCCGATACATCTGTAGGCCGCCTTCTCAGTGTGGCTGCTTTGGAACAATGTTAGCCAACACCAGGCAAGGCCACTAAACCAACATCATATATACTTTTCTCTCAGAAACAAGCCGATGCTGCTATCTGCTGACAAAGGCTGTTGGGTGCACTAAAACTAAACTGAACAGGGACGTGAGAGTCTTCATTTACTCTCTCCCAAAAGAGCTTAGATTGACAAACTGAACCCTAAACATGGATGGTATTCCTTGTGTTAAGTAGTAGTTCATTGCAAACCTTTTCTTTTTTATGGGTATCCAAATAGTGAAATACTGCCCCATGTCAAAACGATAGAATTTCTTGGCATAGCTCTCTACTGAACTGGCACCGAGATATTACATTTTAAGATTCCTGCGTGCAACATTTTGTGACCCTGTGAGGCAGAGGTGCAACAACTGCTCAGAATTTCTGCATATGCATGAAAAGTCTGTCCACGCGAGAGGCACTGAACGTAAAACAAAAAGTCCTTCCATAAAGAAAGGTGGATTTATGGGAGCATAATGCAATTAGCTTTAATAGTACATGAGGTGCCATACTGTAAATAACATTTGAAAACCCAGCAAGCTTTCCAGATGGTTGTGTGTAATGCCCTTATTCATTCTCCCTCTTTACTTTTCGGACATATTAAAAATAGAGATGACTGGACTGCCCTTTCTATGGAGTGAAAATGACAAATTCCTTGTACGTGCAACATACATTGGCAATAAACGGTTTCTGATTAAAGCACTAAAATAACTTCTGATCTACTTTACTCGTTGGCTGCCGTTTGGTTAATAGATGCAAGATAATCTGCACATTTATATTGATGACACAGCTATCCTGAGTGCATGCTAATGAGATGACAGTTGTTCAGGACAGATCTTCAGTGTATTTGGCCTCAGTTAAAATAAGTTACATTTTTTATGGGGATCATTTTGCTGAGCTAGCCTCGTTTTAAAGATGCTGTAATATTCACGCTGATGACCTACTTTTTAAAATTCTGAAAATAAACTGGTATGGTCTGGTGAGTAAAAGCTCAAATGTATCTCCAGACTATCAACCTTATTAGTCTCATTATGACAAATCTGAATTGATCCAACTTAGAATATTTCCTAACCCTCAACCAGTGCAGGACAACACAGGGCACACATGCCAAAAGCCTGGCTTTCAGGGGGCTTACACTTGACCCAACCACATGTGAAAGTTTAGATAAATGAAAATAAAGCGCAATACTAAACTTCCCACTGTGCTCCACGGATCTGAAACACGAGAATGATGAAATGATGAAATGACTAACTGCACATCAGAAAGCAGCACTAGCTACACGAGGCGTACGCTGGTCTAGTGATATGCTTCACTGCAGCACAATGAAAGTGTGAATGGCAGGAACTGAAAAAAAAAGCTTGTTCAAGAGGGATTTTGAGAATCAGCACTATGGGGGGGGGCACATCCACAGCCCCATTCCATTGTTGAATGCTGTTCATCTAGCCAGCCACTAACAACCATATCTCATGCGTCTAGCAACACAACCCGGCTGTCTCTACATCAAAAAGGGCATATCGGCATTTCAGCCTGTGGCTATCAACACAATAACACGGTATGATCCGAGTAGGATTTTTTTGAGGCAAGATTATCAACAAACACACTATATACAGGCTAATAAAAGGTTGTTGGTGCATTTATCTAGTTTGCTTAGGTGCATGTTCTTCCTGGGAACACTATGCAGCGCTGACTGGATCAATAAGTGTTTCCTAATTATATAACCGAGAGAGAATTTCTATCACAGCAACTCACATCCTGCAAATGAGTGCTCTTCTTCTAAAGCTGCAACAACGCATATTTGATAAATCTGCAGATATTTTCTGCAAGTTTATCAAATACAATGAAATATATTTGTGTTACTCCTCACAGGCAGATTGTCCATAAAAATGTAAAGGTTTCTGGGTAAGCCACGAAAGAGACAAAGAAACACAAGAACTGCACAACGGCTGATACACTGTTTGTTTTGATGCACAATTACACAACGATAGTTTCCATTTGGTGTTCAGTAATATCACAGCAGGCCCCTGCGGCTAGATTTCAGCCACAGCTCCTAAGGGACTTCATAAATTATTGAACATACTGTTTGTGGCCTGCTTCAACCATACACCTAATGCTGCCTGCAGACAAAGCTCCATGAGCATCATTTCAACAGCGTGAACAGGGAGGGGGAAGTCATCGTGTCTCCCTCTGGTGGTACCATTCCAAGCTTAAAGAAACCAGGGCTGGCTTCTCTGTGGGGAATTCTGTGTCAATGCAACAAATCTATTCGATTAATGGATTCTTAATTTGTTGTCTCAAGAGTTACCACATAGATTAGCTTTGTATTCCTTTATTATTAGAATTTAAAGTTTATAGTTACATAATTCAATATGGCTGATCTGTGAATTATTTGTTTGTATTATTTATATCTACTACAAAGAATGTGTCAAGCAGTTTGAGTGGGTGACCTTGACACTGAGAAATTTAACAAAAACTCTCCATATGCCTCCATATCAATGCTGCGACAATATTGGGGATTTAAAAAAAAAAAAAATTCAGTCTAAACTACATAAAAGTGATAAAGTCTCTAAAGATGTAGCAATGTGTTTATGATGACCAGGACGGAATATCACCACATAGTTCAAATCCCAGGAGACATGCTACTTCTTATCACAGTGCTGCTTCGGTATCTGCATACCTCTATTGCTAAATAACAATAAAATAAATGTTAAAGAGACATTAGGTAAACCCTACATAGAAACTACAAAGATCCAAGAGGGAAATTGCGACACAAGAGTCATTAAGTATGTATAGAAACAAATAAATGAAAGCAATAGACATGGGTAAGCATGAAATAATGATAACCTAATTGCTTAAATTATTAAATAATGCTTATTTAGTTGTCTACTTAAGTTAGGCATGTATCTATTTTTAAAAATCCATTTAGCTGATATCATTTTGTCAAATCTAGTCTTCCATATAATCCAGTTGCCTGGCCTTAAAGGCAAAGAGGAGGCACTTTAAATGTATAAAATGTGACAGAATGAACCCCGGGCTTTCCATCCCAGCCTCTTGATCACTGCGATGTATTGCATTCAGCTTCCAATCAATGTGTAAATCAGCCACTGAATATAAAGTGGGCTGAAAACCTGATGTACATTGTATTAAGAACCACTGACAGTAATGGCCCTCCTGTAATGGAGAGGCCACATGTTTAGCTTAACAAAACAGCCAAAGCTCTTACCAGTTCCTGACCCACTATTTGGTGATCAGGCCCAGAAGAGTAGTTAAACGTCATCAATGTAGACCTGTTTGACTGGTAGGAGTTGGTCAACGCTTTGCATGGAGGAGGGGCTTTCAGTGTTATCCCTCTACTCCTTAACTAATGTAATAATGTTGTAGCTCTCTTTTTCTTATTGCTCCTATATGTTTCCAAAAATCAATTACAGAAATAAGCCATACTTTGAATACAACCCCTTACCTCCAATAACTAGGCTAATCTCACTCATGGGCGATACCTGCCATCTAATGTACATTTAAAAACATACATTTTGAAACGGGCTCATCATCATGATGCTTTCATTTAAATGCCATTGCTATGCACGCCCGTCGCCCATGTTTTTCTTCAATGGGCTGATGTATTCGGGCTATAAAACATGGTTCTTCTACACGTGGTAGCCGGCAAAATGTCAGATCGCGATATCTGCAAACATAAGGAGGTTATCGTCGTGCAACGACACCTCACACCTTTCAAAACAACTTCTTCACTGGACTTTGTTTTCAATGCTATTTTGCTCGTAAAAACACACGTTTACCTGATGCATCCCTGCGATGAATGACTCACAGTCTAGGCCAGGCAGGCACGCAGCATACATCTCAGTCCTATCATAACATAGCCACACAGCCCACAATGTCGAGAGCAAACACACAGCAGCTTTACAAGATGCCAGCACCACACACACACACACACACACACACACACATGTCGATGAAACACACTCTAACCTGGCTAGCGGGCAGGCAACGATGCTCGGTTGGTTTAGTTGCAGATGTTGAACCAGAGATTCACAGGCTGGTTGTGCAGAAACACGCAGATACAATGTGGCTGCGTTTGACACCAGTTCAAACAAAGGCAAGAGGAGACAGACACGCAGAGGATACGGGTTCCCATTAACCAACGTGAGGCGCTGCAGACAGATAGACGTCTCAAGCAGCCGGCTAACAAACCACAATTATACGCGAGTTCATTTGAACCACGACCTCTTTCAGAGTTTCATAAATGGTCGGCGATACAATAAGGTCCGTTGTCTGTTGACTTGGACAGCTGCTAGCAGTGGCGAGCTAACAGCAGTCACCTGGACATCACCCTCTCCCACTAGCTTTGTTATTAGTGGGTCAGCCTACTGGTAGTGGGACATAATAAAGACACAAAAAAAAAAATCACGCTTACCCCTTATTTTTGTCTTCTGTTACAGAGGCTGTCGATGTGATAACTAACGCGTCACTGTGCGCGATATTTCAGCAAATATCTTCCTCCGCTACCAACGCGTGCGAATTAAGCTAATTTGAAACGGTTAAAAAAAAGAAGATCCAGGTAAACACGGATAACGTCTTTCCTTTAAATCCGCATCCTCGGGGAGAAAAAAAGATATTTTCCTCCGCGCTGCTACCGGTGCAGCACGTTACGAAACGAAAAGAGGCTCTTTTTTTATATATATATTTATATCTCGCTTTTACACAAAACGGTTAGCGGGGGAAGAACAAAAAAATAAGCGATGAAAAGAGCCCGTTTTGAGGCAGGTATGAGACGGATATCCGCAGCAGCTTCTTCTTCTTCTTCCCCCGCGGCCGAGCATCAGAAGGGCCGTCTAATCTCACTCACTGCCGGTTCCCTGTGCTCCCGTTCAACAGGGAGAAGAAAGAAAAAGTGGTGGTGGTGGTGGTGGTTAGGGGTGTGTGCGTAGGGGGGGGGGGGGGGGGGGGGGGTGGGTGGTGGGTGTGTGGGTGGGTGCTGACCCTTCACAGTCGCATGAGAAGCACATTTTTCGGTATTCTCTCAACAATAACTGCACATCACTGAGAGGAGAAGATGCTGCTCTGGCCCCCTTCTCTGGTGCTGTCCCTGGTGCTAAAAACCTGAAACATTCACACACCATTCAGTTCTGTATCTCCAGACAGGTTTTTGCTTGCAATCTGGTTCATTATAATTTAATGAGGGAATTCTACAAATTTAAGCATGGGGAATACCAGCATGCATTGAATGCATCATCTACATGGGGTTGCAGCCGATTTGAGCATCTCACTGGCTGTCAAAGCTTCAAATTCTCCAGCTATCTCTTTTGGAACTGGTGACGATATATGGAGAAAAAAAAAGGGAATCAATATAGGATGACGTCTTCTCCTTGGATTCACCACATCAATGTCAGTGAAATCATACATTTTCCTTGGTAGTTTATACATTTAAATGGTGTATATTCTGATATATTTATACATCATACTGCAGGATTACATTACATGAATCTTTTAAATCACCTCCCCCACATCAGCGCTTTTTTATTGAGTCACAAATTATTTTCTAGAAATCAAAAACCCGACGAACACCACAATCTTGGTGTCTTTTTTTTCAGGTTGTCCTCCATTCGTTTTAGCATTTTATCTCTGGGAGCTGTTGCACTAAATTATTCCTGAGACACTATGCAGCACCTGCTTTGTGTGACATCAAGCAAGTCAACAAGATCTGGGTTATTCATAAAGCCCTGGAAGATCCTCATGCTTAGAGACCCTCAAGACCAGTGTTTTCCGCTGTGCTTTTCTCTGTTGCACGGTATAGTAATGAGCAGTGATTCGATGGTTCCTGCAGTGGAGTTAGAAAAGATCCAGAGGGACTCATTCATGCTGGTGGTCTGTAGACAGGCCCTAAGGAAGGCCCCCCAACACCTAAATGATGTTTGTATCTTTGTGTTCGCTGTCTGCACTGTGTCTGTCTCTCCATTGGGTGTGTATCTGTGAGCATGGGAGATGCTGAACCAACAAAGTGGTAGTGGCGAGGGCTTTATGGGATGATGGGTCTCATAGAGAGGTCTGAGCAGCTACTCATTATAAGCAGTTAGTGGTAGTGAAAAAGCTCTGCTGTGTTGTTAGTGTCATTCCAGCATTTAGCATTTTTGCTGCCAGTGTATTATTGTAGTTGAAGCTTTCTGAGTGGGCAGGATCTATCAAAATGCAGCTATAGCATCAATGGTTGCTATTGATTTGCACTATCAACAAATGTGTCACATGCTCAAAAATGTGTATTTCACTCAGCACCTGAGTCAACAGACTTATTCCGGTTAGATTGATGGACAGTTGAACTACGGTGAGGGACGGAGCAAAAGGGGACCTTGCACTGCAAAGATAACACTGTTGTTGATTTTTAATCCTCGTCAGCCAGATTTCTGAGATAATTCCTATTGTCTAAGCTTGATAACATAAACTCAAATAAAATGAAGGGCTGTTGAGCAACAACATCCATCATCTGTCCCAGCAATGCTGATCAGTGGCTAACTGATCAGATTGTGGTTGTTATGTGAATGTGAATGTGTGAAACTGTGACCACAGTATTTCTAAAAAGGAATAACTGCTCTAGGAGAAACAACCCTGATTATGTTAAGGTTAAACAATACTTTTCAAAGATTTTTGACATAGTTTACACTGTCAGATGCAAGTAGACTAACAAGTCTTTTCTTCTACATTCAGTCGGCTAACTTGGAGAGCTTAATTACACTAATGTCACCCTATTGTTGAAAACAATTACCAGTTCTGTTCTTGTAAATGATTAAGTGGAATTTGTAGAAACATCACATACTATGTGCATGCGACTTTCAACTCTCTGTCGTTGATGACGTGACTCTCCCACATAAGATGACGTAACCCAGATATAGTTTTACAAACATTAAAAACACTAAAACGGTGGAAGAAAGCTATATTTTGCTGTTGTAGTTCAGCATAAGCAAACACATTTTATTGCTATGCTGAGAATACTCAGCTGTATATTTAAGTTAGTCACTGGAACCAACATGTATCAGGATATATTTTGGTTGAACGACTTTCTTTTACATATTAACATCACTTTAATCTCATGTTTACCTCATTTACTCTTCAGTGGTACTGATTTAAATTCATATCTGACATTTTTTTATTTATCTAATTGTCTAATTGTTGTACAAAAAAGTCCCGTATAGTTGTCATTATCATCTGAACAATACAAATTAAAAACTTTACATTGACTTATGTCCGTCCGGTACAAACTCTCCTATTTAAAAGTGGACAAACTCAAGTTCAGGTGCATTTACATTTTACTTTTTCAAGGTCACAGTCCAGACATTGTACAGGCATGCTAAAGGTAAAAGAAAGACCCCAATCTGTAATTTGAGCTGTGGGTACGTGTTATAGCGCGCACACACACAACCTGTTTACGCCCCCGGCCCCAGACCCCACCTCTGCTAACAGACCCACACCCCAGCAGAGAGCTCATCCACAATCCGCCATGACAAAGAGAAAGAGCTGAGTGCAGGATATAAGGCTGCCACTGGCTGCCAGAGTGGGTCCAGCACAGTGCTTTCTGCAGATTGCAGCAGTTTGAGCTAAACCCCCTCTCTGTCTGCTCACTATAGACGGGACCTGTGTGGGTGGGGTCATCATTAGTGTGTGCAGTGACCAGGGTGGAGCTGGAGGGGCTTGGGTTTGGTAAAGTTGGTGTGACTGTAGCTTCACAGCCGGGTGGACATGATCTCTATTATCCCCCCCCCCCCCCCCCCCCCCCGCGCCCAGCACAATGTGACTGATATTCCCAGCCCTTAAATCTGAATCGCATGACTCCAATCCGGGTGAAGGTGGGGGTCTCTGTGCTGACCTTAAATAAAGTGTCTGAGAAGAAGCACAATTCACGATCAACACTGCTGTTCCTCTTATAGCTCATACAGTTGCAGCCCCGTTGTTAAAGTTTACTGTACTCCAAAGATATCCACAGGCTAGATTACTTTAGAGCTGAACCCTGTTTTAAAAAGTATAGTTCATCTTAAATGTTTTATTTGCCTTTTATTTTACCCCTCTTGGTTTCTTCTCCTTATCACCAACACCTCTGACAATGCTCTGATTGCAAGTCCTCTTTTAAATTTGGCCGGGCATGGAAGTCTTTCTTTGCAAATGCAGACGAGCTTCACTTCTAATCGGTCTCAGTGAAAAGTTAGTTGAAATTGTCAGTGATATACTTTATCTATTGATAAAACTTGAAATGTAAGAGATTCCCTTTGTTGTCACTTCTAGCTGCCTATTTGTTCAGCACAGGCTCACGTAGAAAATCTATAGTAAATAAATTTTATAAATCAACCGCAGTATATCAAGGAATCCATAAAAACAGTGACAAAAGGCTTCTCAAGCACAAAGACCAGTTGAATTGAGAAATCAGAATTCGGCAGTAAAAATCCACCATTGCAATGACTTCTTACTGTTGTGTGACTTAAAGATGCACTTATTCCTCAAACTATGGACTCATTTCAATCTTTACATGTGAAATATGCATGTCATTACAAAACGTCATCCTTGTGCTCTGCTATGTCATGTTTCTCCCCCACATTCCAAAGACAACCGAAGCTGTTTGGTAGCTGCAGTCAACAGCCACCGGTACCTAGTGGGTTTATAGTTTGGTCCGTGTGACCTACTAAAAGATAATTATACCATTGAGTCTTCTCCCAAGGACAACTATGCTATTTCTGTTTCGCTTCTTGCTCATTCTCTCTCTCTCCCGTCCCTTTTCTTATCTCTCTTCCTCCCTAAATTAGTTGCTGGAGGTCACCCTGCTGTTCCAGTTTAAACTTATACAATAGTTCGACAGAATGAAACCAGGACGGTGAGGCGCTGTGGTGCCAATATGGTGCAACGTGACTCACTGAGCTCACAGCATGAGGACCATCTATAGAGGCAGACTGACAGCTTTGTGAGTTAGTACACCTGTTTCTTGGTGTACAAATCAGCAGACGAGAAGTTTCTCATGCAGGTAACATGAATCACATGATAACATTGTGGGTTCATTCATTTATTGTTATTTAAAAAAAATAATTTTTGCACATTGCACAGTGCGGGGAGTGATCACAGTGTGGCAATAATGCTTCATGATTTAATACAGTATCATAATATATTGTGCATCCTATGACCACATAGATGTGTCTGCACATGTCTGAATATAATCAAACAGGCCGACATGTTGTGAAAGTTATTGTTCTGAACAATGTCATCCATCATGGTTCTAGTTTTACAAAAAAGGAAATTCAGCAGTAAATCTATAAAAACAGATTCATCCCGAAATGCACTTAAATAAAACATCTATTGCATGTTTCCTCCACAGAATTGAAATAAAGAAAAGCGAGCATGAATGTTGCATTTACTGTACTCCAGGAGCAGTGGGATTCTGTAGATTGACTCCTTATCCATAGCTTCATATCACCCACACACCTCAGAAATATAACCGTTATCATTTTGCAACCAGAGATGACTACTATAGTGTACATGGTGGTGGTGTAGACCCAGTTAGATTGATGGAAAGCATATTCAGTACTGTACAGATGCACAAGCAGCCCCCTCTAGTGGAAAGGTCTTGTGGATAATTTTACTCAAACATAGTGTGATTTGTTGGAGCCGATGCCAGCTGACATTGGGCAAGGGTACTACACCCTGGAAAGGTCGCCAGACTGTCGCAGGGTTTACACATAGAGACAGACAACCATTCACGCCCACATTCACACCTACTAACAATTTAGAGTCATCGATTAACCTAAACTGCATGTATTTGGACTGAGAGGAGGCCGGAGAACCTGGAGAAAACCCACGCTCCACAAAGAAAAGGGCCATCCAGCCCAGGAATCGAACCCATAGGCCCCTCTTGCTGTGGGGCAGCAATGCTGTCCGCGAGGCCCCTCTTGCAGTGGGGCCACGACCGTGCATCTTCTTCTGAGATTAGGCATCAGTAATCATCTTTTCACTCAGAATGCTGGTGTTACATGAAAAGTATCATAATCAATTCACAACCTGAGGTGTGATGTTGACTGCATAAACAACACCTTATTGTAATATAAAATGACACAATAATACACGAGTGAGTGGATAAGGAGCCGTTGGTTTCTTTGACCACTAAAAAGCAGACGCAAATTAAAGGTCTGATCAATGAGTCCCAGCTCAGTGGGACACAGATAATGTTGTGACTTTTGGAGTTTCTCAGCAGGAATGTCGCCTCATCGGTTATTCTCCTGTCTGCATTTTTACGGCCTATAGTTTAGCGACCATTTGTTGATCTCAAACTCTTTTAAATTCTAATTGGCTTACATGATATAGTTGGGAAAGGGAGAAAGACGATGTGTGTTTTGTTTGTAGTATTGTGTGTAAAGATGTAGCTGTCTTTCAATTCATGATTAAGACCCCCGGTCGTTTTTGAGTGATTCATTAGCATTTAAATAAGTGATAAGTGTTTTGAGTCAATCAAGGGTAATTATGTCACAGTCATTTGGATATGAGACATTTTGACACAATAACCTATCACATTAATTGCTGGAATGGGGCCATAATTAGTCAGTCCAACTTGTGCTTTTCTGCTGTAAGTGTCTGCTGAGAAAATGTTTGGGAAACTCAGCTGAGGAAGAATCTATGCTGCTTATTTTAAGTACAGTAAAAGGTGAGCGCTTTTCAGCATGTGTGGAAGCATGTTTTCGCACAATTAAGAACCAGTTTGGTAACAATTTCTATGATGACCATGTATGCATTATAAACATATTATAATGCGTTATAATCTGCTAATATAACTGTATACATATCTATTTTTTACTTTCAATATGTAGCCTACCACTGTTGTGGACAGTTTTGTGTGTACAGACTCTTTCTGTATCTATGTTTTCTTAAATAAAGAAATGGAAAGACATCTGGCAATTTGACCGCCCATTATTTGTAGCATACCTAACATGCTTATCCAGTCAGCCACCCAGCACTCAGCACTGTGGGGCTTGTCATTGGCTGAGAAGACGAGCGTCACACCCACGTACATACGCTGGGGTACCAGTCTTTAAGATGAGACGTTTAGGGAACCGGTCGAGTGTACATCCAATACTAATATCTCCATTATCCTTACAGTACACCGTGTACATGATTATAACTATATACTTTGTTACTTTTATCTGACATGCATTATTCATGGGAATGTATTTTTTATAAAACAAAACATTTTATCCGAATTCACTTAGCATATCACACTTTAGGATCTTGCAGTGGGTGTTTCTGTATAGTGTTATTTCAGCAAAAATATCAAAATATGACTTCAATTAGATTAGTTTGTTTCTGCAAAGGCTGATAAATAAAATAAATGTAAGCTATTTCAGTCCGTAAATCACAAGACAAACATTAAATATTAATCAAAATAAACGAATAGGAAAATAGGAACATTTTTGGACATAGAATACAATTACAAATTAAAATGAATACACATGAAAATAAATTGACTGACTCTTAAGTCTGTAGTAACAACTATTTCTGCCAATTTATTCCGGAATTACGAGTTTACGAGGAGCTCCTGAAGTGCTCCAATGTTTGCGCGCAGATCCATCTCAGCGGGTCGCGTAAGAAGTGTGTGTACATCGTGTACAGCTCCTCTGCCATGACGGACGGGTCAGACTGGTAGCCGGGCCTCTGATCTCCGGCGGACAGTCGCGATGGACTTCGTGCTGAGCGGAGCGGCGGCGTGCGGAGCCTGTCTGTTCACCAACCCGCTGGAAGTCGTCAAAACGCGCATGCAGCTCCAGGGAGAGCTCAAGAGCCGCGGCTCGTACCAAGTCTACTACCGCAACGTCTTCCACGCGTTTTACACGATCGGCAAAGTGGACGGACTGGCCGGTTTGCAGAAAGGACTGATGCCCGGGCTTGTTTATCAGTTTTTTATGAATGGAATCAGGCTGGGCTCGTACGCCGTCATTGAGTCCTCCGGATACATCCACACTAACGGGAGGGTCAGCGCGGCCAAAACCACGTTAGCGGGGGCTGTGGCTGGAGTGGTGGGAGCCGTGATTGGAAGTCCCGTATACCTGGTCAGTAGCTGGGTTCACTGTAGCCGGAGTAGGCTTGACTTTCTTTGTACTGTTCCTTTAAGGTTTATCGGCCCGTGACATTTCAAGGTGAGCTGTCACTTGTAACTTTTGGAGGAAAAGTAAACACAAATCGTCTCCATTGATTGACAGGTTAAGACTCATCTGCAGAGTCAGTCGACCTGCTCTATTGCAGTTGGACATCAGCACAAGCACCAGGTAACAAAATAACCCCTGAGACGGTATTAAACACGAGTGGCAGGCATAAACTGTTTCTGTGTTTTCCTCCTCCTTGCCAGGGGATGATCCTCGCTCTGTCAGCCATCTACAAGCAGCATGGCATTCTGGGACTGTGGAGGGGCTCTAGTGCTGCTGTGCCAAGGGTCAGCGTGGGGTCAGCTGCACAACTCTCCACCTTCTCCTCCTCCAAGGAGCTGGTGGTTGACCTGCAGGTCAGAATATTTCACTGCTCCCTAGGAGGACTCGCCGAGGTTTAATGAAAGTCATCTAAATTCAGTGGTGATGAGTGGAAACAGGCTGACTGGAGGAATGCCGTCTCCCCAGTCTTCCACCGCATGTGCACGTCTTTCTTATGACCGCACTGTTAGATAATAAACATGTCTGTTTTGGGGGTCTTGCATAACTCGCAGAGAGCTGCTGTGATTAGCCGAGGGGCCGAAACTTAACACTGGACGACATTTGCTCGTTTTATCATGAAAATAATCATTAATTGCAGGCTTGAGAAGAGGTCATTTGTAGTCAGTTGCTGTGTACAGATTATAAAACCAGTCATTGTGGCGCTGACAAAGCATTGCACTCTTCTGGAATAGAAATTCGACACCTTTCATTGGGCCCCCTGTCTGAAAACGTGGAGCTTACACAACTAGTGCACCGGTTTAACGGTTGCAAATTACTGCTGACCCGGTTCTAGTATAAAAAAAAATTGATCTTTCATACTTAAAGCCAGAACTATAAACACATATCAGTGAACTGCATTCAATTGACAGGTCTGCAAAAAAGTTCAGAAAAGAATCCTGACATTCTGGTTCAAAGTCGTCATGTACTACTTTAGCTGTTTTAATTGGCTGGTGGGTGAGTGACGGTGCGAGTAAAAGGCCTTCAAAGAGCTAAAGATTGTTATGTGCTGCTTTGTTTTATGTTTATTGTTGTTAATTGATGTATTACCATCTTTATAAAAGCGTCACACAAATGTCCTCTTCTTTGCGTAATAAAGTATTTTTTGTATACTTTTGTGTACATCAGGTTTGCACAAAAAACAGCTTTGACTGGAACTACTAGGGAGTGTGTGTGTGTGTGTGTGTGTAACATAGTCACTCATAATAATCATCCTTCTGTTTTATTGCATATAAGAGATCATGACCAGTTAAAATAAGATCTTGATGATGATACTGGTCTAGAATCACTGCACTGCTGCTATATCCTGTCTAGTCTCACTACTAGCATACTGCGACTAGAGCCTCTCATATCCTTATGGTCTTCTATCCTTATGGTCTTCTATCCTTATGTTCTTCTATCCTTATGGTCTTCTATCCTTATCCTTATGTTATTTTCTTCTTCCCAAGGTGTTCCCAAAGGACAGCTGGTTGGTGCCCCTAAGTGCCGGCATGATCAGCAGTGTGGTGGTGGTGATGGCGATGACACCTTTTGATGTAGTGAGCACACGGCTCTACAACCAGCCCGTGGATCACTTGGGCAAGGTGCAGGAGAGAGACTGATGTATTAAAAGTTACACTTCTTTCGGTTTTTGGTCATCAAACCCCTTTTTTTTTTTTAACACTACGTATGTAACGTTGACATTTTTTTCCCCTGCAATAGCAATTCAGCGTTTACCTTGCATGGCAGCTCCATTCTCGCAATGTCTCTTGTCACACAAAAATCCATCTAGTCAGGCTTCGAGTGTCTCCGGTAAGCCAGAGCACGGACCAATCAGCGTCGTGTGAGGAGCTACTGGGAGCAACGGGCGAGGCGTGTGCGAGATGACACAGAGAGGCGTGTTCCCTAAGAGCTTAATGTAGATGCTGCAGTAGAATCAGTTATATCAGATTTGGAGACTATTTCTTCTTTGAAAGAAGAGCCAAAACCAGCACTGAAGGCTTTTCTCCATGGAAAAGGTGTTTTCCCGACCGGCTTCGGTAGGAGTTTGATTGACAGATGGTTCATCCAATCACCTGTCAAGTGTCTTTTTAAAGCGCCTGCTCTTCTTTTCCAAACCGTTTCCAATGACGGCTCCTCAGATGGTTCAATGTAACAAACCGTCTGACGTAGAGAGACCTGATCCCAATAAAATAGCCTAAGTCATTTATTGGACTGTACAATCCAACACATTGTTGGTAAAATATAGATACACCTAATGGTGTGTGTGTGTGTGTGTGTGCCACAAAACATCTTAGCCACTTTACGACACAGCCGGAAACTCTGACCAAATTATTATCTGTCAAATTGCGTTGTGGTTAATGTGAAGGAAGAATTCAAATAGAACGTTTTTTTTTTTTTTTAAACAGTCTATGGTGAGCCTGACACTGTTAAACCAGTGGGTTACCCTTAACGATTATAACTCGTAAGAAGTGATAACAAAGGAGAGCTCAAACACTCATCACATCCGGCTTTAAAATTCAGAGAATCAAATCCAGACTGACTTTCATTTTCTCATCTTTTAGGGGCAGCTTTATAAAGGATTCGCTGACTGCTTTTCTAAGGCGCTGAGGAAAGAAGGCTTGATGGGACTCTACAAAGGCTTGGGAGCCTCTTATTTCCGGCTCGGCCCACACACCATTCTGTCTTTGTTCTTCTGGGATGAACTGCGCAAACTGTACCAGCAGTTCAGATAACACCCGGAAAAATGGGTAACTCATTAAAGCTCTTGAGTGCGTAGGCTAAATGAGTCCTCATTTAATGAGGATACCATTATGAGGTTAAAGGAAAACCAGGAGATGGCCGTCTTTCTTGATGGGAGGGAGAAAGAGCAACGGTCGCATTTTACACTCCAAAAAGAAAACACATGAGTACATTCAAAAGTGTCAGGAAGAAGGTGAAAATGTCAAAGCCTCATATGTGCACAGATATGATGATAACCTGCATAGGAACGTAAAGGAAACCACAATACTGTATGCCAAACACCATGGCTCTTTTATAACTCCTCAGTTATGCTTTTCCAAAATATATAAATAATCGACACCGGACTTAAGTCTGTACCCTCTGGAGAAAGCGTCAAATGTGTCCCACAGTTTGGGAAAATGTATGGATTGTGGCAACATTTTTAGTTTTTAGATTTTTAGATTTTAGTTTAACCAGAGACCAGCGTACCTGCACGTACAAACAGAGTCCAGTGCATCTTAACCGTCGGCATTGCTTGATGCTTAATGCGCGCTTATATTTAGATGCATCAGTACCATTGTTACTGAAAAGATTAATTTCATATAGCATTTGCCTATAGGCTGAGCTAATTTGCATCGCTTATGCTTTTCTAAATTAATAATTAGACGAGTGCGATAGAAAAAACACGATGAAACCCAAACAATGAATAGATTACGCTAACTAACCGAGCACCGATTCACCGCGTCATTGAGCCCCTTTAGGAGATTAGTTACATATTGACATAACACAGGTATGTTGAAAATTGTCAAATATATTACGATTTTATTACCAATACATTTATTTTATGTTGCTGGAGGTTAGCTTACCTGTTATCTGTTTAATAATGTTAATAATTTCTGTTAAACAAACTTGTTTAGTTCACATCAAGCCATACACAATTTGTCGTGTTTCATAACAATACCAATCAAACTCCTTAAGATCAAAACCAGATTAGAAACCAGACTGTGTGAATATTTATTGTCTAGAAGGACCCCCTCAATCAGATTTCATTTACTTAACATGAACAACTACACCCGATTCTTAACATGGATACGTAGCCGCATGCCATTATGATGACACCATTCTTGTTCAAGTAATTAGTGTGAATGGAAGCCTGTTAAGTGATCTACAATGACTACAAATGGAATAGTTAGCGGTTAGTTTATATAAATTAATAAAAGGAAGTAAAAAGTCTCAAATAAAGACAGGTTGGGGAGGGACTGCTGATAATGTCAAAGACAAGCAAAATGCTAAATGTAGTTTTGATACTTTTGTTTGGAAATTGCTCAATTCATTTGCAGATTGCTCCAATGCAAAGTTTCTGAGGACTTGTGAATGTTACACGCAGCCGCTCGGCTATGTTTCATGAATGTGTTACAGAATGAACTTCCTGTTACGGGCTGACAGTTTCTGTGCAATAAACTTGAAGTGCAAATGAACTAGTAGACTTTTTATTGACCGACATTGTGGTTTTACCCTGTTTCATAAGGACTGAACTTAATATGAGAGTAGAGGAATTCACATGTTCAAATCATATTATACTGCACACATAGTACTATTGCCTTCCACTATTTTAATGGTATGTTAGGGAAGTTGTGGCTTAAAGTTGAAATTCTTTCATTTTATTCACAGTATCGTTAAATTGAGTTCAGTGTACAGTTCATCAGGTATGCAAGTGAGACACTATAAAAACGCATAAAGAAATAGTTTATTATAGCTGGTGACACACGACACCAGTATTTTTGTGTTGAGTTGAATGGAAACAAAAAGGTAACTGCCAAAGCAAGCAAGGTTAATGTGTAACTGGCTGCCAGCTCACCTCAGTGAAACGTCTGGAGTGTTACTGAGCAACACCGAAGATTTTGTTCCCGGTGGCTGGCATTGCTTGAAGCTCAGTGGCCAATCCAGAGGCATTTATGAAAGGATTCTTAAATACAAAATCAGTGCTGCTTAGATATCTAAAAACATCAACAGGTTTCAGTATATTCAAAGTCCCATATGTAGGTGAAACGATTGTTTTAATCATCGTCTTTGACATGATTTACTAGAGCTACCACAGCACCCTCTCGTGGAGCTTTCCCCTAATTGCTCTCATTGACACTTCAAGGTTGATGGCGTTCAATCTCTCAGATCTGAGCCGAGAAGTCATTCTTATTTACACCACTAGAGAGCGACAAAGGATTTTTTAAATATCTAACGATAATGAGACACTAAATGCAGAAATAAAATGTGAAATGTATAGAACGATTAAATAGCAGGACAACAAGAGTTCTCGTTTACACAAACACAGGACATGCTTTAAAGTAGATCTGAGTACAGCACACAGGCATTTTTGTACAAAAAGACGCCGTAAACATTTCCGGATGCGTCTGCGCTGTATTTGACTCACTGATGAGCCAACATCTGGCGAAGAGTCAAAACATTTCTTGAATGACGGGAAGGATTTGCATATTATGTAAGTGTTCATATGTCACCGTCCACCACCTCTACTCACTCTTCGTTTTAGTGGTGGTGGTGCTGCTCCTGTAGCAGAGGACCTGGACCAGGAGGACACAGCTGAGACCGGCTGACAGTGTCTGGGACAAAGTGGTGAACAAGCTTCCGGTCTCCTACAAGACAAAGGTCGACTTAGTTAGTAAAGACAACGATGACAGATTGAAGTGGTGTAAAATGTGCGGTCGTGCAGCTCTGTTTGTGTTTGTGAGTTAATCCTGATTGCATACCTGTAGAGACGCAAAGAGAACACCCAGAGATCCAGCCCACGACACTAACACAGACAGAGTCGACAGCTGGCCCGTGTGGCCGTTACAGTGGTTGGTTCTAGCTTGGAGAACCTGGAAACAACAAATCCGGCAAACAAATTCACTCTCCTGATAGATTTGCACTGTGCACGATCACTTCACAGTTCACAGATCAGGACAGCTCAGAAATTGCACTGACAGGATAAGCCATTGAGTTGCTACCTTGCTTGCAATTAAAGCTGCCAAACTGGAGGCCTGCATCACTGAGACAACTGCTGCAGCCGCGTAGGAGCCCAGAAGGAACATTGCACCCCCGTAAGCCAAGAGGAGCAGCATCCCTGCCAAACAAGCGTAAAACAGGATTGAATGAGGAACTTCATGCACAACAACAAAAATGCAGCGCATAAGGAACACAGAACGTTTTACCAAGAATGTTCACTTACGGAATCAATAGTGATTGGACAAAACTTAAACATTCACTTTTTAAACTATCATCTCAACCTATGAAAATTAGTAAAAAGTGTAATTGTTTTTCTACCAAAAAGTCTCTGTGGGAAGTGTATGAGTGGAGAGGTAACACCACAAGGTGGCGCTCTAGTAGAACACGGAACCAAAAATGAAACAAGAAGATTGTGAGTGACGAGGTTTGGTGAAAACATGGGCAACCAGAAACGATGTGGTCACTTGTAAGTGGTGCATTTTAACTGTTTTCAAGGATTTACACTGAGAGCCACAGACAGGAAGAGGGTAGAGACTTGGGTTTTGGTCCTTCTATGGGATTTGTTGACAATAAGAAAAATATAGAATAATGCCAGAGTTATCCTAAAAGTGTATACATTATTTGGTATGTGAATTTGAAAAAAAAATGTGCATGTGCAGGTATGTGTGCTAACCTGTGAGGGTATCACCCCGATAATGCAGGATGAGGAAGACTATCGCTGCTGTCTGGGCCAAGGTGAAGAGCCTTTCAGCCCAGGCGCTGTAGAGCAGTTTATGTAAAACACATGGAAAGCACACATCTATGATAACAGGTACATGCTGCCAGACGCAAAACGGAAAAATACTCAGAGAACCACAATTCCTTGGAGACTATGTTAACCAACAGTTTTTAAATGGATGTCACCAGTGCACATTCATAAATCAAGAGCAAACTGAGAAAACCACTGGTAAAATGTGGCTTTAAGCCTGAACGCGCTAATGACATTGGTTTAGTTTCCAGCATCACTCAAACAGATGAACTCCTGCGATTTGAGGACACCGGGGTGTCTAGAGTTCAGCATGGTGCAACATGATTATGAAATAAAACATGTGACTCCGATCTGCCAGTGAATTGTTGACCACAGGTTGAGAATAATTGAATGTCCTTAAATACATACAAGAGTGGGTAGTTGTTGGCCACGGCGTACACAACAGGACACGAGAAGGCATACAGCTGCAGGAGCACGGAGGTCAGACTCAGGCCCTCTGCACTTCTTCGCCACAGTATCTTGAACAGCTGTGGTAGCTGTGCTGCAGGGAGACGGCAGACAAGGAGGAGTGAAGACAACTAACATAGAGTTAGTTAGTGGGTTTGGTGGTTGTGTCCAGATTAGCAATCAATATGTAAACAATGAGTGCAACATTGCAATGATGGACACAAAACCTCTTACTATCCATATAAAGTAGCATTGGCTACTTCATTGTACTGTGGAAATGTCTGCACTTTTGCACAGATGACATGTACAGTTGTGTCCAAAAATAATAGTGTGTTTAAAAAAAGTGAGTAAAGCCCAAAATCCGTATAATAGCTTTTATTCCAAACCAAGAAATGCAGAGGAATTGTGGAATGTAGTCCAATCGTCCTGGGCTGGAATACTTGTTCACAGGTGCCAGAAGTTGGTCGACTCCATGCAACACAGATGTGAAGCAGTTCTCAGAAACAGTGGTTGTACAACTAAATATTAGTTCAGTGATTCACAGGAAAGCTAAATCTTCAAGCATTTTTTTCAGTTTATACAGTAAATGTGTTTGTAAAGACAAATGCATAATAACAAATTTGAGAAATTTTTGATTTTGATTTGGAATCAAATGTGCAGTGCTCCCAATGCATTGGCATGTATCGGAATAACAGCTATTATGAGGATTTTGGGCTTTACTCACTTTTTTAAACACACTGCTATTATTATGGACACAGATGTAGATGCAGGTGTTTTGTGATATCATCATGTGTCATGGTTACCTACACTGGGACAGCAGTATCAGTTTACCAGAGCACTGATCATTATGATCAAACAATACACTAGTACAGAGATCCAATCAATAATGATCAATCATTATGGGGGAGAAGAGACACCTTTGTTTTAGTTGTTTGTTGGTGATGGCCTGCTGCTGCTGTCACGTGATTACATCAGATTTAAGGTTAAGTTTCTTACCCAGAAGAGCGTCCAGTAAGATCCAAAACCCGACAATTCTGTTCATTATAAACTTTAGGCAAGGCACTGCGACATAAAAGAAAAACATTCAAACAATCAGATATTATGTTCACTGCTGGATAAGAGACGTGTGGCTGGAATTTGTAAAAGAGTGACGGAAATAGTAACTCAAACAAAGAGCATATCACAGTTTTAGGTTAGAAAAACAAAAACTTTACATCGTTGAACTGTAACTAAGAGAGGATAAATACACAGTCTATGGGAGACACGCACGCGCCCCCACGTCCCGCACATCTGGAATTATTTTTTTCCGTTTCACGCGCTTACTTAAAGTAAATAAATATCACCACCACGGGCCTCACCGTTCATGTGAAAGTTGACGAAAATCCTCTCATAGCATTTTTCTGGCATTAAATAGGTAACCAGGAAGTCTTTGGCGGTAGACGTGGCCATGGTGGGTCAGCTGTAGCCCGGAGTGAGCTGCGTTACTCTTCAGTATCAGGGGGAGGGGTTCAAAGGTTCCCCAATATTTACAGCGGAGGCCAAACGAGGACGCAAAGCCAGGACCTCTGAGGGCCGACCCACGATACATGTAGTCCGGAGGTCCACCTAGCCTCCTATTCTTTGTTGGAAAAATATGTTTCCCTAAACAAAATACTACATTGATACATTGGTATGTATCAAACACTCTCCAGACAGGTTTTATGAAAATACTCTGCTTTGAATAGGCTAGTTATTTGTGTCTCTAAGGATTTTCTTCCCCACAAGAAAGTTCAATCACCACGTTAAAAAATATTTAAATGACATCTACCTATGGATGGATTACTGAAAACGTGCACAGGCCCGGGGGTCCAAAATGTCACTCAAGGAGACACGTACCAACCAGGAAGAGACTCAAAATGACCGGAAAGAAACATAAAATGACTACGAAGAGATGCAATATGAGAGATGGATAACAACTACAAAGAGACACTAAACAACAACAAAAATACATACAGTAATACACTTACCAGCATCACAATCCACATGCAAGCATAGAACATATAGATCATACATACACTCATGCATACGTGCTTAATTAAGTTCACATGTCAATGATAGTTACGAATAATACGATAATAAAACCAGTTGTGATCAGATAATAAATAAATAAATGTAAATTGAGATGTCTCAGTTAGACATCTCAAAAAAATTAGGAATTATCTAAAAAGGAAGGCCAAGTAGTAAGTTTTACTGTAGGTTTTACATAAATAATAGAACATTTCAATGTTTTCATGAGCTTTTATCCCTTGTTTGCCGATTATTGAGACAACTTAAATAAAATGTTTAAAAGTTATTGAAGTCCTTGATTGTCTTTCAGTGTAATGCATGAATTCAGAACAGTTCGGTGTGTTAAACTATACATTTAGACAAAAGAAAAGTGAAATGAGGTATATTTAGTATTGATTTCCCTCCCTACTCAAGTTAGAGTACAAAGCTTGTTGGACTAAAATTACTCCAACAACTATAATGTACACGAAAAACAAGTCACTAAGTACATGTAACAGCAATTCACCGTCATTTGTGGGACTTCTCTTCTCTGAAAACAGGAAGGATCTGAGCAAAGACCTAATGAACAAGTAGTTGTACGGCAGTTTTCACTCTGACAACATGTGCTCAGGAGGATGTTCCCGTTGCATTGGCGTTACTCTGTACCCACTGGTGCTCATATCCATCATCTGTAACATTGTGCTGTTCTTTCCTGGCTGGGACGTCAAGTATGCCAAACACGGACAAATTACTCAGGAGGTGCAATACATGGGGGGACTCGTTGGAGGAGGTTTAATGGTGAGTAGTCCGTCACTGAAAGGTGTGACTGTGGTCTAAAAGCTGCGATAAACTTGTTTCTGACATGTGCAACTTAACTGCTTTATATATTATATTTTGTTTTTTTTTATTGGTTCTGCAGTGGTCATCTCACCCGTTCCGTGTCCTATTTGTGTGCTTCAAGATCTGTGATTCTCTTAATCTAATAACATTTAAAATCAATTGCACTGTTCATTAGTGGCACCACATATTGTATGACGTGGTCAGGAGGCACACTCATGACTGAGGCAAAGTCTTTCAATGACAAGTTTGGCACAGTTTGAAAAGGAATTCCTCAAAAACCAGACTGACTGAAGACGGCGGTCTGAGTGCTGAATTGTTTAAACACACCTATTAGCTATTTTTACCATGTTTTACCGATGCTGCATCTAATTCCCTGTCAACTAATGTGTACCACCACAGGTGTTGATACCAGCAATTTACCTCAACTTGACTTCACAACAAGGGAGTGGAAATCGCTGTGAGGTGAGACTTTTCAAGTCAGACATTTCAGGTGCTCGGTAAAAGATCAAAGAAAAAGCAACACCGTGAGTTAGTGTGTTATTTGATCAAACTCTTGTTTCTAAGCTCAAGAAGAACTGTCACACTCATCTACTGTAGATTTAAGTGTTTGACGGAAGCCAGTCAAGCTGAGAATGAAAAAAAAAAAAGAATTTGCTGCATCACCGTTGCACAACATGTCCTCTTAAGATAGGTATGATAACAACCACAGCACAGTTTATTTCTCCTTTTCTCATTTTCAGAAAGAACATTTATTTGTAAGTTCAAGTTCTGCGAAAGTATTAGTCTTTGGGTTTAGAGATACAAAACACCACTGGCTTAAATTACAATCTGAAAATATGTAAACATTATAATTGTTGACCTTTGATGTAATTTCCCCTCTGCAGATGTTCTTATCTATTCTATTTGCTGCAATGGGGGTGGCCGGTGGCCTGTACAGTTTCATCGTGGCAGTGTTCGGTCTGGATAATGGGCCCCTCTGCAAACATGGTGGGATTTGGACGACACCTTTTAAAGACAGGTAACACACACAGAAGTATCTTTCTGATGACATAAACACCATGGAGTTGTGGTTATTAATAAGCCTCTTCTTTTACACAGTAACTCCACCTACCTGGCCGACTATAGCTGGTGGGCAGACTGCACAGAGCCCAAGAACGTGGTGCAGTTCAACATTGGATTGTTCTTTACCCTGCTGGTGACAAGCTGTCTGCAGGTGTTGCTCTGCGCCATCCAGATGATCAACGGCCTCTTTGGCTGCCTGTTTGGAGCCTGCAACAAAGAGGTACCACTTCAGCTCACCATGTTGTTCAGTCCCATATTTAGTTAAAACTTCAGTTCCCCTCCTTTCAGTTTCATTACATTTTTTTTTTTACCTCACAGGAACTCCAGGTCATGATGGTGAAGACTTGATCATATCACATCTGATGAGTCGACTGGCGCCCCCTGCTGGAGGACTGGGAGCAGTGTTCCTGGCTGCATCTGCATAAAAGATTGGCTTTGAAATTGTTGCCGTCTCTGATAACGGACTCAATTAAAATGTGCATTTCATGATGCTTCGTGCTGTTGCAATGTATTGAGGTGTGTTGTGAACAGAGCACGGTATTAGGAATAATTCATGCTAATTCCGTGGTCAAGTTTGAATAAATTGGCTAACAATATAAGCTGCTGATCCACTGCTACAGTTCTGTGTCATGTTTCATCATATCTAATGTTGATGGTATAACAGGACGAAATGTAACTCAATAATGTACCAACATTTATATCAAATGTTTCAGTGTTATCCCAGAGTGTTAGACGTACAAACTGGATATCTGGCCGTTAGTCCCCTGGTAAGAAGGACAACATATTGAATGTCAGGAGATCCTATCGGCCAAGTATAAGTATAGGCCATTTACCACGATTGTGGAAATCATATCCTCAATTATTTATGTTTTACCTTTTACTGCCTTAAATCGGGGACACTTGCAGGATGCTTACTGCTACAGAACGCCCTGGCTGTGAGAAAGTGACTTTCTCTCACGATGCTGCAGCCAGAGATTTGCCAGCCTCCATTTGGTTCTGTGAAAGTAACAAAAGCGAGTGAAACAGGTGTGATCAGATATTCATTAAATTATTAATCATTTACTATGTTCCTGCAGTGACATTTTAAGATAAAAGGGAATTATCATTTACGACTTTATGACTTGGGTTCATCCCCACACAGGTCAATGCAGAATTCACTATCTACAGTATTTACCTCTTATACTCATCCATTTGTTTGTGAATGAAAGGAAATAGTCCTTAAGGGAAATCTTTTTCACACAATGTATTCATGCACTGCTTCTGAGTTAGAAGAAAACTCCAATTAATATTTACAGCCTTTATCACTGACGAGGATCACTGCCGTGCCCGAGTGTTGCTCGGAGACAACACTGTTTGGGATGCATGGGCTCTTCTGCTCTTTTTTGTGTCAAAATTCACATTTCCTGTCAATTTACTTGTGCAATGCAGACTTTACTGCAGTCAATGGCTCAGTGGAGGAACTGAAAGATGTCGCCTGTCCGGTTTGTGCTCAACTATTCAAGAATATGGTAATTTGTCAATGTTTTGCGGTCGATCAATGACACATTGTTCTTGTTCTACCGAGCATGCTGCCACAAGTCTAAAGTCCAACTGCGCTGTGATCCTGGCGTCACAAAGTCAATACTGAATACCAGAATAGTGTACACAATAGGCGGAGTCGAAACATGTCTCACAGTAAATCTCTGCTCTCTCACAATTCCCACCAAGACACTCGAGTAGAAACTTAGCATTAATAACTTACAGCAACACACAGGAAACTGATTTTGGAGGCCTGGTGGCTAAACTAAACAGAATGTAATAGTGACTTGACCATCAGTAATTCATGTGACTCAGATCACCTGAATTCATTCCCATCTCAACAGAACAAGCGTTGTCTTAAAGATACCAGGGAATGAGTCACATTCATATCGGGCGGCCTATCCCAGGCTCTGTTTGCCAACGTTATCTGCTTGTCATTACACCTCCCACGCCCTCACATCACACTCTGCATTTGGTTTCTGCTCCCAGTGCAAATACATTTCATTCTTTGGGTCAGTTTCAGGTGGAATCTCTCTCTGAATACAGGACGGATTCCAGCTCAAAGTTACTCAACAAGTTGTTTTACAGCAGTCAGTTTTTCACTCTGACAACATGTGCACTGGAAAATGCTCCCGCTGCATTGCGGTTGCTCTGTACCCATTAGCGCTCATATCCATCATCTGTAACATTGTGCTGTTCTTTCCTGGCGGGGACGTCAAGTATGCCAAAGACGGACACATTACTGAGGAGGTGAAATACATGGGGGGACTCGTTGGAGGAGGTTTAATGGTGAGTTGTCTTTTGTGGTGTGACGCTCGACAACACGCTGCTTAAGTTTCCTTTCGAAAAAAGTGTGCAGCCTCAGAAAAATGTGAGGAATATGAAGCTAAAACTAGAAAATACTGGATTTTAACTGGTGTGCAGCTGCCATATAGTGATTTTAACGCTGTTTGAAGAGGTACACCGACTTCCTGTTTATTAAAATATTCTACAAGCTTGGGAGTTATCAAGATTAAGTGAAAATGCTTAAAGGTGTTGACTAAATGTAACTGAATATTAGCTACTGTTCAATCATGTTTCCTGCCACAGGTGTTGCTCCCAGCCCTTTACATCCACTTGACAGGAAAACAGGGGTGCTGTGGGAACCGCTGTGGGGTGAGTCACTCCAAACTACTCGTTAAGATACTCAGTGAAAGATGAGGGCTGGTAAATGATTAACAATAAAGCAACGTGCTATATTATCTATATATGCAGACATACACTTCTCCAGCTGAAGAGAATTTGAACTATATAAAGGGTCAGTGAAGAGTTAAAAACTTTATAAATCAGTGGGAGTAGAAATAAATGATGGGAAGTACGTGTCTCACATGGACATGATTCCAATTAATAAACACATTAAAAAGAAGACTTCCAAAATGTATTTGAGTTACATTTCAGCTAAGGTCAAGAGTTTAATGAAGGCCAGATGCACTTCAATTTAATAACTAAATAAGGAAGCTCACTCAACCATTGCACAACACCATGGTCCTCTTTAAATAGATAAGTTGCGCTTTCATGAACTCTGAAACCATCACAACAGTACACCTGTTTCTTGATCCGTAAATAATATTATAAAGTTCAGAATGTATGCAGCGAGATTATTGAAATGTGTCTTGAGCTCTGAATGCTACCGATACACATTACCGTGACTATTTTTGAATAACATAAAGATTAGAAATGTATTCCTGTTTGACTTTTTTCTTCAGGTTGTCAAGACGTTCTGATAACGTTGTCTGATGTCACGTGTAATAGGGGCAGTATGACAATCGCAGTACAGTAAATAAAGTGATCCTGCTTTAGAAATAGGACCTACTGCGACCAGGCTGATGAGAAACATGTTGCAGCTGGTTTGGTTTAGAATGTAGGGAAAAAACTGAAGAAATGGGAGGAATGTGGGTTGAAACAAATGTTGAGCCTGTTCCTCCTTAAACTAATAAACAGCCATTTATCAATAGTAGGACAAAAATGTGAGGTGGAGGGTCAGCACGGGGAAGAATTCAGGAGGAACGAATGATGTGTTAAAGTGCAACATAAACGTTTCTGACCTTTGCTCATCATTTCACGTCTGCAGATGTTCTTATCAATTGCATTCGCTGCAGTGGGTGTGGCCGGTGCCCTGTACAGTTTAATCGTGGCAGTGCTCGGTTTGCAAAATGGGCCCCTCTGCAAAGTACTTCTGATTTGGACGACACCTTTTAAAGACAGGTGACACGCTGGAGTAACTTTCCCGATGACATTTCAGTTTCTAAAGTCCTGATCACTCACACACCTCCTCGTTTGCACAGTGACCCGAGTTACCTGACCAACAGCACGTGGTGGGGTACGTGCACAGAGCCTAAGGACATTGTGCAGTTCAACATCGGACTGTTTGCTACTCTGCTGGCCACAAGCTGTCTGCAGCTGGTTTTCTGTGCCATTCAGATGATCAACGGGCTCTTTGGCTGCCTGTGTGGAACCTGCATGGAGAAAGGGGTAAGAAGAGGGTTAAACAGAATAGGTAGAAGTGAAAACACAGTGTCTGGTGGAAGGATATCTACAATCAGACACGTCAGAGAATCTCTCCTCACGTTTTTTGGTGTGTTTTACTTACAGCCGCTGTGAGTTCCTGACGGTTGACTGGCGCTCCCTGCTGGAAGGTTGAGAGAAGTGTTCCTGCTTCATTTGCATGAAATATTTACTTTTGACGTTGTCGATTTTTATACTTTTTTTGTGTGCATTTCATTCTGCTTAACACTGCAATAAAACACACAGCTCTGAAGGAATGCGATGTATTAAGGTATGTTGTTAGAAATAAATCATGCCATTTATATGGTTCATTTGAAATAAATTGGTTTTAAATATAAGCTGCTCGTCCAATTCTGTTACATTATATTTGGCATTACACATTGATATTATGCTTTAATGTGCTTTTCAGTTAAAATAATTGATTCCAAGTGAAATAAAGTGCAGAACAAAGTTATTCTTCAATGAAACCTTTATTATAGGTTGTACTACTGTTATTAATACCAGGATAGATATCCATACAAACATTTAAGTGTCATCTCAAATTGTTAGCATTTTAAAATACCTACATTTCTCAATTACCATTTCTGAACAGCCAACCACTAAGCAGCGGAAAAACCCTGCACGAGGAATGCAGTGTGAGAAGGCAGTTGATATTTTCTCATTGACCTGTACAGAACAATCCAGGGTACACGACAAAAAAAAGGCAGAGTGTAGTAATTTAAAAAGGCAAACACTGGGTACCAAAAACAGTGCCCACTTCATCACAACAGGAGTGGAATATAACATGAATACAAAAACAGTGAGTTTTTGCTGGTTGTGTTTGTTTCTATTGAGGCTGATAAAACCTGTAAGTCTTCAGTCAAAAAGTAAAGCTGCTCAATGATCCAAAACTGAGGCGCACACTTAGCCGTGAATGATTCCACAATCGCAAACACAGGCCATCACAACACATTGTAGGCAACTTAAATGAATCATTAAACGCCACTTCACGTTTCTAAATAAAACCTTTACGCAATGAGCTAAAGTAAGGTTTCAAAGGGACAGCGTGTAGGTGGCATCTAGCTGTGTGTCTGCAGATTACAATACCTACACACAACAATTCTTAGTTTCTAAGAGAACATGGTTATGAATATTATAATCCATTTCTGCTGATGGATCCCCCTAAATGCTACACACTGGCCCTTTAAGAGTGTGCGCGTTAAAGACAACCTCATGGAGTGTTTTTCTTACCCGTCGACCAGCTCACAGAGAAAGTAAAGAATGATTTGAAATGACTGGCATAGAGAGGTGGTTCTGTGTGGATTCGACTTTGTCGAGGTAGACATGAAATGATGATAAACTGGAGTGTTCACAATTCCTTCAACAATGGCTGCTTAATACTGTGCTGCACGTATATCTTTCTCATACATGTGGTGAGTTGGCATAGCATTTTTCGGGAGTTAAAAACAAACTATATCTAAATCTAAAAAATTATTTAATATAAAGATTTAAACGTAGTGTAAGTTAAAAAGAAATGTAGTGTGGCAGTTTTTAGTTATGCTAAACTAAAGCAGGAAGCGGCAAAAAAACACCAGGTCCCACACATAATAAGGTTCACCCGGAGTTTTGATGAGGTTCTATATCGACAATACTTCTGTTCCAGTTCAGTACTCCTTCATTTGTGTCGTGCATATTTTAGCTGTCAAACTTCTCCATCATGACCTTGCGGCTGACCTCATAACCCAGGAACAGCGCTCCGTTAGCGGGGAATGTGCGGACCATGGTGGGGGTTAGACCAGAGTAGAGTGCCCTCACGCCTAAACAAAGGAAACAGCAAAGATTACATTCCCATTGACAACGCTAAACAGCCGACATCAACAAAGAACTAAACAGTAAACTCCCCGTCTACCTACCTTCAGTGCGAGCAATGGTCATGAAGGTTTTGAAGAAGCCCGCCTGTTTGCCCATCATAGACATGACCTGGATACGAGACTTGACGCAGTCAAAGGGGTAGACTACGAGCCACAGGCACGCCCCCCCGAAACCACCGCTGAACATGATCGGAGCCACGCCTTCAACACAAACAGTGACTCAATGATACTGTACATCAGATGTGTAGCAGGGGAAAGCAAATATATGTGAATGAAGAGGACATTTATTTATATGCGTTATAAATCCTAATTGACGTATTTCAAAGATAAAGTCCAACAACTGTAACATTAGTAACTAAATGTAGTAGAACTATATTTTAAAAATGGAAATCCCACTACATTAAGTCATGAATCTGTGAGCACATTCAGGAATATTTGTGTCCAAATGTTCTTACTTATTTTCATCACTGTGCGTATGTTAGTGAATCAGAATCATTCTAATCAGCTTCATTCATAACGTTGACGTCCCAATTCTAAAGCCACATTTGAATGCTGCCAGCTTCTTTTCTTTTGTGCATGCCTATCAAGATCAAGATCAGACTACACTAATATTATGTGTAGTCTGTAATATTAGCTTCATTCGAAAGATGAAGATGAGATGCATTTAGTTTATGTTTACATTAAGACGGCCGGCCAGACTTCCTCATTTGTGCGTACGCATGGTCTGAAGATGAGATAAGTAATATGGATGAATCCTGGATTTAAAAAACGTTCACGCAAGATTTAAGCACAGATTTGTTCGTACGCATTGTTTGTGACTGAGGCCCTGTGATAACATTTTCTAATTAACTTTTTGAGCACTGCTTTTCCTCACACAACCTCATTTAGATCTATTAGAGTAACTTCTCCCAGAATGCCCTTCAACAACACCCAGAGAACATGCGTCAGCTTGAACGGATTGATCTCTTCCTGCATGAATGTGGAATATTGGCGTAGCCTTTGTTTGAGTTGAAGGGAGGGGGGGGTGAAACAGTGTGTGCTTTGTGATAAACCCGTCAGAACATTGTCCCAGTACCTATGTCGTCTTTTTCACATTTCATGCGGTCTGCAAAGGTGGTGCGGCAGAACTCATAGGCACCGAAGAAGCAGAAGTAACCGGGGACCTCTCTGGCTATGGTGGTGGTCAGGCCCTGGAAGAAGCCCTGTGGTCCGTCGTTCCTCATGATGGACTTCACCACCGACCACACTGTGCTTCAGACAGAGAAGAGGGATGTATGACTCAGTCATTGCACGCACACACACACACACACACACACACACCACAACACTGTTATTGACAGATTAATATGTCAGGGGATCTTCACACTTACTTCTGGCTCTTAGCAATCTTGCCCGTTGACTCCATTTCGTACATGGCTTGCAGCCGGCACTTGACGAGCTCAGTGGGACAAAGTACCAGCGAGGAGAATATGGACGCTACTGAGCCAGCACAGGCTTTCTGCACGTCACTGACACAGAGGGAAGGACAAACAGAAGGCCGTTAAGAGACCGTACGCGTGTCCTCAGGGAAACAAGGAGGGCAGCCTGGTTTACTTCCCCCCCCCCCCCCCCCCTACCTCAGCACAGCCTCGTTGTGCAGTCCAGCCGTGAAGCGGATGACCTGCTGGCAGAAGCCGTAGCTCATAAAGAGCACGGAGTTCTCGGCGATGTTGGCCATCAGCGCCGGCGAGGTGCCCTGGTAGAGACCACGCAGGCCCACTTGTTTGTAGGTGGACGAGACGCAGTGGATGAAGCCCCGGTACAGATTAGGAAAGGTCTGCATCTTGACCTTTGCCGTGTCGAGCGGCTGCCCACTAAAGACACATGCAGCTCCCCCTTGGAGAAAAACAGTGAGATAACAGTCAACAACAGAAGTGATCCAACAAAGGCTGTTACACAAACTACAGGAAAATACTTCTTTTTTTTTTTTTTTTGTAAGTGTTTTAAACTTTGAAATTTGACCTCAGCATTTAACCCATTTTAAGCCTCGACAGCGTGGATGCACTCCACTTAGCGGCTTAAAGAGCCAAAGGAAACACAGAGAGAAACGAGCCGGAAAAACACACCCGTCATCAAAATCTCCTGCGACGTCAGACATGGCCGGTGAGGCGTTTCGGTAATGCAAATAAAAAGCAGAGGGGATCCTGTCACTGAGGGACTACATATTGTTTGTTTGCTGATTTTGTGGAGACGAAGCCCGGTAGTTACCTATGGCTCCTGCAGACAGGTCGATGACGGCCTGGACCGCCGGGTGAGGGGCCATGGTGTCTCAGAAGAGGTTCTTCTTTCTCTCAGCTACCTGGTAAAACATAATAAAATGAATGACACTTCACCTCCTAATACAGTGAATGTGTGTGTGTGTGTGTGATCAGAACCCATGACAGGCAGCAGCTGGGTTATAAAGTTCACTGCAATAAAACCTGCCCTCATTTACACCAAGAGTAATTATTTACAGTGAAGTAATAATGTGTCTGTGTATGGAAACAGAATAACTCAAGTAAAATAAAATGCAAGAGAAGACGTGATTTCACTACAACTGACACGTTTGCATGAACTAGACAACTACAGTCCTCAAAGGACAAATTACAATGCTCCCCAGTACAACAACTCTGAGGGCGTTTCATGTTGGCAACGTACTTGTAACTATTTCAGTGTTTCTTCTCCAAAACAAAAATGTCAGACGCAGCATTTCTACTTATTTTAGGGACACAACTGCAGAAATGCACACTGCCGAGGTCACATAATGCAGATACTCAGCGGGGTTTGTAGCACAAGGTTACCACCAGGGGGGGACAGACTGCTATTCTTTGTTCAGAACTGAAACATCTTTTAAATGCCTGTTTTGAGACAGACGTTTAGCATGTGTCGACATAACCTCCATTAACAACACGTTAAGTAAGATAACATTGGCCGAAAGTCGGGTGAAAGTCACCGTTTTCTATTCGGCGAATATTAACTTTTTAAGTGCAAAAGCAAACGAGACAAAAGGAGTGTTAATAATATAACTAACCTACAACTCGGGGCATCAACGTGTCGCTGTCGAGGATAACGTTAGAGTCCGTACGTAACGCTACCATGTATAACGTTAACGTTAGAGTCCGTACGTAACGCTACCATGTATAACGTTAACGTTAGAGTCCGTACGTAACGCTACCATGTATAACGTTAACGTTAGAGTCCGTACGTAACGCTACCATGTATAACGTTAACGTTAGAGTCCGTACGTAACGCTACCATGTATAACGTTAACGTTAGAGTCCGTACGTAACGCTACCATGTATAACGTTAACGTTAGAGTCCGTACGTAACGCTACCATGTATAACGTTAACGTTAGAGTCCGTACGTAACGCTACCATGTATAACGTTAACGTTAGAGTCCGTACGTAACGCTACCATGTATAACGTTAACGTTAGAGTCCGTACGTAACGTTGAAACACAGTAACGGTAACCGACCGAGCTGCTGACCGAAGCTAACATCGTCCACGGGTGACCGCATACTAACGCACGCAACCGGAACAAACCGTCCACGGCAGTTTATCTCGGTGTTATCTTATTTGCCACATGTAGCTGCACCGCTGTGGTCACTCAGAGGGGACACGAGTGGATCGACCATCAGTGACCGAAGTGATGAGGGTTCATAGCCGACATTGGGAGGTCTCACTCCGCTCAAAACTCCACACCACCAAAACCTCCTTCGCTCTACTCTCTAGTTCCGTTCTGTCCTCTATGTTGTGCACTAAATATCACTAATAATAATGCTGAATAATCTTGATTTGAAAATATTGCCGGAAACACCCCACATTTAATAACATTTGCATTTTGTTATGCTGCAGTTGATTTGTTTCCCCCCACAGCCACTGAGTGAAGATCTCTATTTAGGATCTATGACATGAACGTTAAAGCTTCCGGTTCACGTTCTCTTCTGTAAACGTCTGATACACCACCCCCTGCTGGTTGTTTTTATGTTTTTATTTTATAAAATCATTCCAGAGAATGAATGGATTTTTTTTAACCTCCAACCAAGGACATTAAGTCATGTGTTGTAAGTCATGTGTGTTGGTTAGTTCCTTTTGAAATGAAACGCTTGTAGCAGGCATGCTGAAACACTTTTCTACGTTCCTGCTACAACAATCCAATCTTTGCTCTGTGAAGTATTTGGTTGAGCCTATATAGTCAGCATGATTGTCTACCATGAGTGTGCTGCAGGTTCACATGCAGTTAAAAAAGTTTTAAATGCTTTCTCTCATTGAGTAACACATTTAGAGCATTGTGTGTCTGTTTTTTCTTTGTTCTGTGATAGTCAGACAAACACAACCCTAATTTTGATTAATTCAGACTTCAAACAGGAACAACAAGAATGCAGATTTGTAAAGTTACTTCACTCTTAACAACATCTAATGATTTAGCCATTCCAAATATACACAGCATCCATATTGGCTAGTTTTAAATGATTCAAATGAATGATTATAATCCTAGATCAGGGCAAACAACAGGGGAGAGAATTGCCTTCATAAATAATCTTAACTTCAACTATTAATTGCAATGACCTAATGGGAAAAAGCAAGTTAACCCCCCCCCCCCCTTGTAATCTTCTCCTCACCCGTAGGGTTGCGATTTTATGGGAACATATGCTAGTCAAACGACAAAGATACAACAAACCACAAAGTCACATTGTTGTTATTCACCTCTGAACTTCAATGCTGCCAAAATACCATCTGTTTAAAGCGAGTAGCCTGGGATTAAAACATGTGCCCCTCTGTCCACAGGCTTATCCTTAAAAACTCAGACCAGTGATGGCTTACCACAGTCTAGACTCACTTGAATACATGTTGCAACTCCTCATCAACGTGGACCTTTAAGATCAACAGGCATGCAGTCAATGAAAGACACAATTTTCATATCACTTTGCCTTTTATATAAAAAAAACAACAACATTGACGTTGTCTACATCACAGACAAGAATCATCAATATTCTGTTTTAAACAATTTTGCCATGAACAGAATGAACCCCATGCCCATCCCTCCCCTGGAGCAAACTCCTCTATACACAGTATACTTTACATACCTATAGTTCCTGTTCAGTCGTTTTTGCATTTTATCAAAGTAGTATCAATAGCTTTAAAATACATACAATGCTCTTTCCATTGTAATTATAATCGCTATCCTGATTGTACATACAGTATCATTTCCCACAGTTAGAGTCTGATTTTCAACATGTTGTCACACATTTTTGCGAAGAGACAACACAAGTCTCTGCATTTCATTTAACACTTGGCAGAATTGTGATGTTTTGTACATGAGAAGCGTTTCCATACGACCGCCGAGTGTCATGAGAATGGATACACTTTCGTTTCCCTTTAGTTTTGAATACACAATACATGAAATGATATTAACCCAAATCCACAGCTTTTATTCATGCGTTCCTCCTATTTGACGCCAGTCATGTCCTGAACCCTTCACAGACTCTCCAAGGGGCTTTACTGCCAACTGTTACGTCTGCCCGAAATTGAGATTATGAGGTACAGTCAGAGAATCTCAGTAATCCCCAATAAGAAGAGTTACACTGAAGGAATAACAAAGAGATTATAAAAGGTCACTTCAACAAAAGAGTTATAAAAGTGGAACTAGTCCACGTAGTTGTATGGACCTGTTATACAAGAGTTTGGCAATAAAGTTCTCAGTGTTGAACACAAACTGTTGGCAGTAGTGGGCTGTGCTCAATCAACACACAGATTTTACTTCATAGGATTAGAAACAGTGACTGATAAGTGCCTGACGAATTTGTAAAAAAACAAACAAATTAAACTTCGCATTTGTGTCACGGGTCTCAAGTGAGAAAGCTCAGAGATCACCAGACACATACAACTTTGGCACCAGAAACGCATCCTTTGCAGAGGAAATGCTGTACAGGTGTTGAATTGAAGACTAAAGAAATGTGTGGAAGACTTGTTTTTTTTTTCCCCAGGAGCTGGTTTGAATTTCTATCTACGCGTTAAGATAACTCAAACACAACTGATGAATGACCAGGAACCAGTAATCACGGCCAGGCACTCGAGTGTCCTCTCAGATGTGAGTTGAGGGCCGGCTCAGAGTAAATATCTCAACCTGTTTACCTCCAGGATTAAAAACACTCAAATTTGTATTTTATGTGTATCAGCTTGCAGGGTGCAGCTCAGCGTTTAATATATGTCAACATTATTTGGTTAGTGAAATAAAAACTCTAAATCTAAATGTGGGAAAAGCTACCAGTCTCAACAATACATCAAGAAAGCCTTCTTCGTTTGTACCCTGTATACACACACAGCCAGAGCGCTGCGTGAAAGAGTTGGCCAATGCAATGCGTTTAGCACTGCAGCACCATGTCCATTAGACTATTTAGTTGCATACCAACACGTCCTGATTCAATATACAGTATCGCTAATGTCACACCATGGCCAAACTCTCCACCAGCAGCTTTGGATACAGTAACCAGCCATAAACCATAAGTCACACTACTTTAAGAAAACACTTAGCTTATCTTTTGGCCCAGTGGCTGTCCAAGTGAAAAAGGGATTTTTTTTTTTTTTTTTATTCAAATCAGCTCTATGGCTGATTCTCTTTGTCTACTCTTTGGAAATTATCTTTAGAGTAGACTTTTGAATTGTTGTCAGACTTTTTTTTGGCAATTTGTTTGACAGCAGCAGACTGTTATCAATGGAATAAATGAGGAAGTAGTAAACGTGAGCAGGAATGGCACGGTCTCATAGCTTCAACCAAGTCCCAGTGTTTGAGCGTAGAGACAAAAAGGAGAGAGCAGTAGCACGATTCACACCTTCTGCGAACGGAATCCACGTCCAGATAATCCACATCCAAATAAGAGCAGTACACGAGCGCGTTAGTCGTGTTTTAGCCGCGCTCAGCAGTCAGACACCAGTGCTGGCTGCTCTGAGGAGTTCAAAAACATACTGCATGTGAATTGGAGAACAAATTTCATTTTCTCTGTTATATATCGAGTAAGAAGTGGACAACTTATTATATATACAAGACACTGGCAACTGCATTCATTTCTTCTTGGGAGTAAAAACAGGGAAAGTCATTAAAAATATGATTTGACATCAAAATCTATACAATGCAGAATCCTCATGTACAAGATGCACTTGTTACATTTTCTCTCCGCAACCTATCGGCTGCACAGTGTCCACTGTTCAGATGGAATGTCCCAACTGCAACAGGCCGTCAGCTTCTACACTGAGCAAGTGGCTGCTTGGTAGTGGACAGTTCAAGATGAAAATGTAAAGCAGGGCCTGAAGTGGATGCGTCCCAGGGTGTGAAAAAGAGATGGTTTCTTTTTGGCCAAACCGTAGCGCGACGAAGCCAAACTAAAGAGCGATGGAGTGCTTACATTGTGGCTGAATTGTTAGGCACTGCAAAAAAAAAAAAAAAAAAACTTCTTTTTTTTCTCTCTTCATGTTTCTGATAAACACAGTAAGGCAATTTGATTATGGCTGACTGATATCAATATAAGTGTCCGGTCTGTCTTCTGTTAAGTTCAACATATTCACAATTTAGACTCAGGAGAGAAACAACACTTTTTTTTTTTTTCCCATTTTCAGATTACCTGTGTAAAAACAGCTACAATCAAAAATGAGGCACTTTATAAAAGAGTATATAGTTATCTAGGCTATATAGTATTAATCATTATATGTGTACTGTATATTTTATATACCATTGTAATGTGTCACTTTATATTAGAATTAGAACTGTTATGAAAATGAGGAAAACAGACTACAGCATGTACTATAGTTTCTGTCATTCTACTTGTGTACACTGTAGTATAGTATAATATACAGTTATAATAAAGCTCAGTTGCCAAAAAGGTGACCTTTTTTCACTTTTTTTGTGCTACAAAATGGTTAAAATGCCATAATTTGAGATCTTATTTGGTCTGTGTCAACTCAAAGTGCTACATTATCTTATACTGTCATTGATACAGTCGTTTGAAAATTGTTTATTATCTAGTCAAATGTATCCTATAATAAGTACATGTACGACTTCAAATATGGGCATTTTGAGCATAGTTTTCTTCTTGGTGTAATAAATAAAGAGTGGAGTAATAAAGAGTATTCACCATTTTGTTATGGTTGCCAAAAATACATATATTATAGTCAAATCTAGAGATATGTGGGGAGTGAGATTGTAATTTTTCATAAAATTAGAAATAAGACTCGGGCCCCCTAAGCTGTTTAAAAATGTTTTCTTTTCAAAATTCAGCTTCCTTCCCAAACAAGTCTGTTATCAGGTCCCCTCAGCACATCTCAGTGAGGACATTTACATACATACAATCTAATTATTGTCCTTACTGCGCGTTTGAAGCCAATTTGATTAAGTTGTTTACATGCATAGCAGAAGAACATTATGTTAATTCGGCCATTTTTATGCAATGTTGCATAGTGTGATTATTGAATAAATACATTGTTGTTTGTCTATGCACCTGCTTTGATCCAATGAAATTATTGTTTTTCTGTTAAATGCAGTTACAGAAGGTTTGAAGTGTTAGTGTGTATGTAAATATGGTCACTTGTATTTTGAGATAAAAACAATAATTGTATAATTAACACAGGGGAGAAATTCTATAAAAAGGACAGAATGCCCACTGAGCCGACAGATGATCGGTTAACTTTCCTTTCAATCCTTAAACTCCCCGCCGTATAAATGAATTCGCCAAATATCCCAAATACAATTGAAATACATTGACTACTAATACCTGCAGCATTTGAGGATATGCATAATCAAAGCTGGGGCTGTATAAACACCTATCCTGTGTGAGTGCACATCGAAAGCTTTAGGGATAAAACTTCTGTGTGTTCTGTGTAGGAAAACACTGAATTACATTATGACAATTTTGAAAGGATAAAAAGAAAACCATTGTTCTCATCCTTCAACCGCAACCTCAAGCTCCGAGTACAACAGTGGGTTGTCGACTGCGGTGCGAAAATGAAATTGTAATCCTATGATATCCTATTTAATAATACACATTTACACTTGTGTGTATTTCATAAAGATTGCATAAGATATGTGGGATTTTTTTCCCAACCAATTTCTTCTCGTGTGAAAAACTGAAATGAATGAAAGACATAATTATCGTATCGAAATTTCATTTGTATATCATAATTTCATTGTCAATTCCATAAACGTAATTATACCTCAGAAATTAGGCACCATAGCACAAGAAAAGTGGTCACGAAGTATAAAGGCTTTTTTGGGCAACTGTATGTAATAAATCAAATATGTTGACAGTGAGTGTATGAAACCTCTGCCAATCTGTATTTCCTTCCTTTTTCCGTCAAAATGACACCTGATGATCATTTAACTTAATACACATGGACAAAGGATGATATATAAAAACATGAACCTCAAGTTTGGCACTGAATAAATAAACACTCCAGAGTGCAGCTGAGATTGATTTACAATAGTTGAAAAGATTGGCTCATGCACCAATCACAGTGTGTTTTAAATTAAGATGTACAGATGGACATTTTTATTGCCAGAACGGCCACCTGAGAAGTCGCCCACAATCACATATCAAATTGTCATCCTTTATCTGCATTGAACTAAAAGGTGATCAAATGTCATTTTTGTTTGAATCAAGGCAAAAACAAAACCTTTTCCCTTATCTGTGTGTGTGCGTGTGTGTGTGTGTGTGTGTGTGTGTGTGTGTGTGTGGCACACATTTGGTTGACAGAAAACAGCCGACAGGATGGGGATGAGTTTTCCAGGGTTTTCAGCGTTCAGTTGTGTTGTGGCAACAGATCAGCAGCCGACCGTCCCCATCACAGACTTGTGGAGATCAACAATCTGAAAGAAAAGGATTAAAAGCAGGAAATAATCAAAATCACCCAAAAAGGTTTTTCTACTTGTTACAGTGATTGTGTTATTATAATTATAGTCTGCGTACTAATCCACAGTTAATGTAACTTAAATGTCCCCACACTAAATGCTGCAGAAGGTGAAGCAGTTTAGATTATATATTCTCCAAATCATATTGCGTTTGAGCTCCTGCTATCTGCTTGGGTAAATATCACATGACGCGTGATATCTTACTGAAAGGATTTTACCGATTGGAGTTTCATGCACGCTGTTGCAGATGTCAATATTATGTGCCTTGTGTCTTTGCGTCAGACCAGTTCCAGGGATTTTGAACTGTTGATTCGTTTGAATGAGCCACCGAAACAAAGACGGCTCTAGTTCTGATCATATCAGCAGAATAAAGTCAGTAGCAAGCAAATATCTGGGTTGTGATTGTCTGCAAAGATTTATTTTTCTCTTGAGGTCTAAAAATGAGAAGAATTGCCTTTATTAAAGGGTAATCATAGTTAGCTCAGACACAAGTGTTTATAAATCAACCTGCAGTCTAACAGCTTCCTCCAACCACTTTGAGAGTCAAATGATTGTCTGCTACCTCAACACTCTGCGCTCATATTGCGGTGTTAAAAAGGCAGACTGTCGGGTGGAAATGTTCTGCACTGCGTTTCACCGCATTTGTATTCTTTTGTTTTTTATGCAAATAGCCATTATTACAATTTTTGACTGTTTAAAAGAGTATAAAGATGCAGGCAGTCTGGTTCATTCTCCTGCATGAAGCTCATGAATGTGAGGACATGGGTAGTCTGCGGTCTTGTTCACTAATAACGACTCATATCGCTGGAAGTGGATCAGATAAAAGTCATTAACCATTTACAAACACCAGACAAACTGGAAGATTTAAGTTGCATCATTGTCTTTGCATCTTGCCAAGACAATAAAACTGCATCAGCAGAGCCGAGAAGTCTTCCACCACGTTCACGTGAACACTTTGCTCGTAATGCAGAAGTGACAATACAGCAATTAAAACATGGGGCACAATTAAATATCCTAATCTAATTCTGGGGGTTTTAATAAACACTTTGTTTGAGCATTTAATTAAAATGTAATTAAAACAGGTGGAGTAAGGTGATATTAGCAACATTTGAGAAGCCTGTTTGTTGGAGGTTTTACGTGCTGCAGCACAGTCACCGTCCTCCCCTGTAGCCAGGCTTCATATAGTGAGCTCCATTATTAGAATATGGCTGCAGTTATAGAAAGCAATCAATCACTAATCGCAGTGTGGAAAATTACATGAAAGAGTAATTTACAGAATATTAACAGAGCCTTCTTTTGCTTGCTGTGCATGTTTAATGCCCATATATATCCCCAATTTAAATAATTAGGCAATTATTATGAATATACATGTACACGTAGAGATTGAATAGTTCTAGATGAATCAATCATGCAGATGTTGTAGCTGCTCCGAATAAATAAGTTGTATGTTCCATTCAGTCCCCTAATTAATGCTAATGTTTTCCTGAATGTACATTTTAAACACACTTGTATTTCTTGGCATGTAAAAGCAATAGATCTCTTGAGTAATTCAGCATTCATCCATCAAAAATGTACTTTACATTAACCATTAAATAATTGTCATCTGTGCAATGTGAGGAAAACCTCAGAGCTGCCATGTGAAATCCTGCAGCCGATAACACACCCACACATGAACATAAACACCTGGCCCGAGTTCTCTCCTCTCTACCTCCATTTACGTGAAATGGCTCATTACCAGCAGACAAATCAATTGGCTTTGCTCTCTGAACACCCACTTGTGATAATAAGAGACTCTACAGACAACCCGCAGCCTGGAAACACAGTGCTGCTCGCCAGCTTAAAGCAAAGGTACACATCAGGAGAGGATGAAAGGGGAAGGAGTGACTAAGACCCAGACATTACTTTTGTCTGTGGATTATGCACATAAAAAGCTTACATCTAGCTAGGCAACCAGGAATTATGTAGTCTTTCCTTTCACCCGTTTTTGAATAATTTCTTTCACATTTTCGTTTATTTATTATTGTCAGTTAGGGATGCAATTACTAATTATTGTAATTATTGATTAAATCAGCTGGTTATTTTACGTATTCAGCTATTAATGGTTTGATCTATAAAATGCCAGAAAATTGTGAAAAAGCCCAAATTGAGAAAATCAAACAGCTGATTTTGTCAGACCAACAGTCTATATCCCAGATATATGCTGTTTATTATCATAGACTAGGAAAAGTAGCAAATATTTGCAAATGAAAATCTAGGTTAATTATTTTTTTATCGATAAATCAGATACATTTTTGTTGATTGACTAATCGATTAGTCAACTAATAATTGCAGCTGTTATAACATTGCATCTTGAATAAAAAAAGCATCATTTCTTTTTGCATTATTTTGCAATGAATAAATAAAAATGCAAAAAATTAGGGCAACTCACAATTATTTTCTTAATCGACTAATCTGGGGGACGATATCAAAATCAAGAGTATATGGTGGAATCTTCAAATTCATCAGTCCAATTACGAGAGGATAATCATATTACTATATGACAATGAAAAGCAGCACATCATCACATTTAAGCAGCCTAAACTTTTTTGTTTGTTTGAAAGATTACTGAATCAATCAATCGATCATGAAATTGTTGGAGATTTATATCGACTAATAGCCGCAGCTCTACTGATGTGCTATTTCCAGACAAAGTGAAGATGCAAACAATGCTTGTTATCCTAACTCTTTTTTTGAAAGGTTATAAAAAGTCAAACAATCAAGAAGTAATTGAGTGCGTCCTACTGAGTGAAGAGGAGGAATATAAGACACTTGAATCGTATTTAGCTGTATTTTCCATATTATTTAAATATTTGATACATTTAGTTTAGCCTCATACTTTGTCTTGCCCCCTCTTGCTGTAACAAGTGTTGTTCAGTTACCAATTACCTGATTGTCTACAACAGAACAAATGAAGGCGCCAAAGCAGACACTGCGACCTTATACAAGCTGTCATAAACTGTAATATCATCTAAGAATGTACAGAGCCTCAGCTGTAGAATATCTGAGCATTTTATGAACACAAAATCTCACGTTGTATAAAAAAATGTAATAGATATTTTAAGATGAGATGGGTTTGCAGTCCAAGTCATACTTACCTTGACCATCTTTCCTGCTGTTCTGGTGTGCTCTCAGTTCTTCTGACTTATAGAAATCAATACTGGCATACGTGTTGAGGCCGGAGACAGCACCGCTGCCCATGGCGCTCCCTCCGATGTTGTAGGCGGCAGAGGCGCGCTCCACTCCGGCTTGAGGGTTCTCCTTAATGGCCAGGTCAAGGTCAATATAGTTAAGGCCTTGTTCAGCAGATGAGGTGGAGGCTTGTGGCGGAGGTGTTACAGATAAACTAGCCGCCTGCCTGTTCTCCCACAGTGAGCAATCCAAACCATGCCGATGGCTCGCCGCCTGGCTGCCCTCCGGGAAGATGGAGGTAGAAGAGGGCGGGTGGCGTGGGTGGGAGGGAGGTGAGCTAAATGTCTCTGAACGGTGCCTCTGCCGTCCCTGCGAGTCACCTCGGACCAATCTGCCGCTCCGCTCGGGAGACTGGTAGGACTTGACTGGGGAGAAACCCGAGCCTGTCTCCCGCTCCATGGATGAGGGTTGACCAGGGTGGATGGCAGGTCTTGCTGAAATGCTGGGATCTGAACCTTTGTTGTCTATGAATGGAGTAGGGGCGTCTGTTGGCATTGCTGCCATCTTTACTTTTGCTCTGTACCCGGCATTGCCCTCCGCTGCCGGAAGAGAGGACGTGCTGTGTTCACGCCGGGCCTTGGGGGCAACAGCTGGTGGGCCCTGTAGGGTGCTGAATGTGGATCTAACAGGAGTCAGGGGCGTCGAGGACTTCCCTAAATCCATGCTGACGTATTCGGCGGAGGTGGACAACGGAGCGGAGAAGCTGCGAGGAAGGATAGCAGGATTATCGTGGCAGAGGAGGGGTTGATTCAAAGGCCGGAGGGTTCCATGGATCACAGGTTGTCTGCGTTCAGAACCTGAACGTCTTCCTCTGCTATACTTATTGTCCTCCTTGTACACAATACTGACATACTCACCGACATTTTGTGACACGGATGGCAGCAGATTCTCCTTCACCCTGGGAAGGGTATTTGCTTTAATAATGTCTGAAGACATGCTGAGGGGACGACCCCTCCTTTGTTGCTTTGGGCTCTTACTACTTGATCCACGTTTTTGATGATGGCGCCCATCTTTTGTGCATGTTCCCACAAACTTGACCTCTGCTCCAGTCCTTACTAAACTCAACCCTCTCCCTGCCGATATGGACTTGTCTTCCAGGCTCTCACTGCTGGCTGAGCTGGAGGAGAAGGAAGAGGAAGACATGGAGAGTTGACAGCCTCCTGCAGAGCCCGCTGCAATTTTGTTTCTCTTGCTGTATCCCACTCCCCCTCCCCTTCCAGCACTGTCATGCCCACTGCTGTCCTTATTTCCCTCCCCTTTGCTTAAGTCCTCCTCAAAGCGAGAATAGAGAGTATGTTGATAAGCTCTTGGCAGGGAGAAGTAGGAATTGAACATTTTTGGTTGCAGTTGGTGCTGTTCGGGGTGGGAAGGCGGTGTGCTGCAGGCAGAGCGGCTGCAGTCAGGTGAGATGTTCATGTAGTCACTGGCAGCCCGGCTCTCCATGCTGGCCCTGCTGTCCCACATGCCCAGTCCGTGGAGGTCCGTGGAGCTGCTGCTGTTGGGAGACATGACCATGTAGCCCTCTGTGCTGGGCTGGCGGCTGTGCTGAGGGGGGGACACACTGTTGTTGGGGGTCATGGACATATACTCATCATCTGCCCCAGGTTTAGCTCTGGCGTCAGACATACCTATGGAGAGAGAGAGTGAAACGGGAGAAGTGACTCCCGGCAACATTGACATATAGCCGCTATCCACAGCTGCTCCACCTTCCACTTCTCGCCTGCTTTTGTCAGCCCTCTTGCCTCTTTTTTTCCCTCCTGCGTCAAGCTGCCCACCCCCAGCCAGCAAACCCCCTGAGCCAGCCCTCTCTCGATTAGTACTCTGCGACATGATGGCATATTCTTCATCGTCTTCATCATCTTCATCTTTTCTACGTGGGATCAGTCGTTCATGGGGTGCCAAAGGCAGAGAAGCCCTTTTACTTAATAGTCTACGTTCCGCCTCAGACTCCCTACTGGACGAGCTGCGCAAAATCCGTCGGCCTTTTGAGCGATGATGGGAACCGAGGAGGCCCTCTCGCTGTCCCATCACTATATAGCTAGAGGAGCCTTCCCCATGTACGTGATGTCCGGACAGACTGGGTACGAGCAGAGAGTGTTCCCCAGGACTGGAGCCATATTCATCTGAGGAGCCGTAGTCGCTCGGCGAACCTGACATAGAAACTCTCTGAGAGACTCGAGGGTAGGAGCAGATCGTCATCCCTCCTACTGCTGCCCCCACTAGGCCACACTCTGAGCCATGGCCAGAGCTGGAGGACAGACTCGGTGCAGGAGAGGGAGCAGGATTAGGCGTGTACCGCGCAAGGCTGAGGGTAATCTTAGCAGGAGTTGGGGCCCTGGTGGGCTTGGGCCTCAGTGTCGGCGTAGTTGAGCAGGAACCGTTAAGACTTGGGCTGGAGCTGGCCCATGTCCCTTTGGCACTTGCTCCGCCCTCCTCCGACCTGGCCCCGATGCTGGCAGTCCGTGCCCTCGGGAATCCGTGGCGTGATGTAGGCGAAGTGCTCGTGCTGCTGCCTCCCGTTCCAGGGGTCTCTGTGCGGGCTCGTCTGGATAAGCCCACCTGGCTCGGTGGCAGATTTGGATGATGCCGACGGCTCGGGACGCTGATGGGGTTTGAAGCGGTACCACCCCCACACAACGTCCCCACAGACTGAGATTTACTGCGTTGACGGAACTCCTCACTCAGGGCCTTCATGGCCTCCAGCAGGGTCTCGTGCATGTTCTGAGCCACCACAGAGTCATCCACCTGCATCCAGAACTCTCCAGGGCCGGTAATCGCAGAGCGGCCCACCTCAATGAAGAAAAAATTCTCTGAATGGCCACACCTGCGAACATTCATCAGCTGCAACACCACGGATGCCACATCAGAGTTGAGTTTGACAAAGTTGACTGTCTTGTCAGTGAGGCACAGCCGGTAGATGCCCACTAAGTTCCTGGCATGCCCAAGACCTTTAGGCCAAACCTTGACCTGCCATACTTCCTTGACAGTTGGAACAGGAGACGGAGAGCTACACTCTCCACTACTGCCATAGTCTTCAGGAGTTTTACCTATGAATACAATGAAGAATAAATAAATAAACAATTAAATAGTTTCATGACTAAACATATCATACATACATTAATAAACACCCTACATTTACATATAATACATAACCTGTTTGAATATTAATCAAAGCCAAAATGACAAACCAGTGAAGGTGACACTAATAAGTAATATCTACCATTGCTAAACTTCTACATGCATGAATCTCTACTGTGTCACAGCTTCTGCCAAGCAACAGTGCTGCAGCTAATTCATCACCATCACTTTTAAGCTACAGCTCTATAATCAATTAAGTCTTAGGAGGTATAGAATACATCTACCGAAAGCAGCATTCTCAATTGTGAAATAATGCATCATATTTCAGTTCAATGCCAATCACATTTCAAATTATAATTTGGTCTTTTTTTTTTTTCTCTTGCCACACAGTCACAGCTATATTCACTGAACATCTGACAACTGTAGTGGTTTTCTCCCATCCTCAAGAAAAATGTTAAATCTATTAGAGATGATCCCCACTGGAATCACCGTAACATGATATATTAATGTGTTTCAATCTCCATTTGTGCGTCCCCGTGCACATTATGGAGAGGTATATAAATTAGGAACAGTGTTTTATGGTGGCTGTCCCTGAGACATAATCTCAACAAAATGGGGGTCTGTAGCTACTCAGTGTCTCTATTCAAGGTTCCACAACGTGTGAGAAAAAATTAAAGCTGGGCAAGCCCATCAGTCTCAGCTAACTGGAATGCAAAAAAAGATAACAGGGAGGGTGGGTGGTGTTCTCAGCTCCAGCATATAAGGATAACAACGTAAACACGAGGATGACCAACAGAAACACATTTCCCAGTGAGAGCGCACTGACGATGCCATCTCCTCCAGCAGCACCGTGTAACACAAATGTAGGTTAGGCGAACGGCAGTCAGAGCTGTGCAGAAAAACAACAACACAGGCTCCAGCGGAGTGCACCACGATAGGCTACTACTATATGATGCATCCCTTGGATGGTTGCTATATGCCCACTGCGCCATGCAAAAACACACCGTCGAATGTAACGGGCTGCATTTCAGACAGAAAAAAGGGCGAGCATCTAAATATTGTTATGTATAGGCGCTATTTAAAACACCGAATTACGTTTTGCTGACAGAAAATGATCCGCAGCTTCATTTTGCTGACAGAAAATGATCCGCAGCTTCGAGGTGTATTAAAACCAACGCTCATTGAGATTTGTGCAGCACAAACACGGCACATGCCGCCCATAGCGTGTTGGTCTACCCAGTTCAGTCGGATCCACCTGCCTCTTGGTTAAAAACACACCGTCCAAATTGCTTAACTTAAGACTGATTTATTCAAATTAAATTGCTAAATTAGAGCTGCAGCAAAATAAAAAATAAAAAATAATATATATATATATATATATATATATAAACAATTCCGAGCCAGTGATATGCAATGAACAACCAGGAATGGTCGAGCCAAATGTGCATGGAGAACAAACAGCCTATGAGCCAGGATGGGCCCGATGCAGAAACAGACAGCAGAGATCACATCACACTTGTTTCATATCTTACAGTTGCCCTGGAGGTCCAGCATTGCTTGGTACCACTCATCTTGGACCTCCTCGCTGTCCGCAGCGATGGCAAAGCTCTCGCTGCGGGTGTAAAGCACTATCATGTGCTTGTTCTTGGAATCTGCCCGCTTGTTGATGTTGAAGCAAGTCTCCAGGCTCAGGACTTTTTTGGGCACGGGTGATTTACTGCGGAATTTCTTCTCGTTCTCGTAATACTCAAGTCGAGCAGGACCATGCTCCGAGGCCGCCCTCAGCACGAAGAACCGCCGGTGCATTGATTTATGCTTGCGGAGATAGCCGCTTTTCTGCACGTCTTCATAGTTCTGCGGCTCGGCTGCTTGGTTCTCCATGGCCAAGACACGGTGATAAATATATATTAGCAGGGAATAATCTCAGGGGGAAAAAACCCGAAGTCCATGTGTACACCTCATTAATCCATTGCAGCTATAGCCTACGTCCCTCGTCCTCCCCGCGTCCACATTTAAGTGTCCAGCATGTGTGCGAAGGCTCAGGATGGGAGAATCAGCCAAACCATGTTTTGGATCTGGTATCATACTGTGAATCCAGCAGCCGCAGGAGACTCCGCGCACCGAGCGTGCACAGCGTCCACCGCTGCTCGTCCTGCAGCCCAACCCAGTCCTGCACGATCGAGTCCAACCACGGTGCAGTTCGTCTCCTCTACCTGTCTGAGGTTGCCCACATTCAGTCTATACCCACCACCATCAAGCTAAGGGGGGGGGGGGGGGGGGGATTGAAGATGAAGATTTTCAAAATAAAACCACTGTCGAACTGATTAGGCCTTTCTACCCATCTGCTTATCCATTCTCATTCTATCTATTTTCATCACTTATACTCTGGTCAGGGTCAAAATGGCAAGTAGGACAAGCACACCACAGCGCAGGCACCCCCCCTCCCCAGCAGCTCCCGTCAGTGCTACAGTATATTTGTGAGTACCAGGCTTGTCCAGTGTCTCCCTGAGTGGTCAGCATCTGTGCAGTGTAACACCTGTTTTGTCCCTTTTTTTACTAGCTAATGTGCAAAAACAGAAGATAACAGAGTTATGATAATAAAAGCATGCTACAATCAACAATATATATATATATATATATATATATATATATATATATATATATATATATATATATATATATACAACTATGTCTGGACTGGTACAAATCATACACATTACTGCAGCATTACCATATAGTTGGCTTTTCTTTTGTCGTCACATGAAAACAGCGCAAGCGGGTCGTCTACCTGCATGAACTGGTATTTCAGAGTAAAACCTGATAGCGCCTTCTTATTAAACCACATTACAAGGTAATGATTCAGTAAATCACATGCTGAGTATGCTGATTTTTTATTTTTTTTGTGACCACAACCCAGTGTGCTTTAATTGTGAAAGCCAACCTGCTGTGTTTCCGGTCTCCGCCTGGCTCTCTCTGGTTGACTTGACTCAGCTTCTGCTCGACTGGCACCTCCAAGCCGTTGCCAGTCGAATGCCATGGGGGGTCTTCAGCACTGCTGGGGTGCGCAGAGGAACTCGGTGTCCAGCCAAAAAAGACTTCGTTTATGATCACGTTGACGATGTTCATGTCGTTTAATTCAGCATTTAGGAAGATTTTAGCAGTTGGATGTCATGCTGACTGTAAGTGCAAAGGCCTGTGTGCATCATTTACAGGGAAAACATGTAAGGGCGTATTATTATCTAGAGTACACTATTAGTTATTATTTAGGAATATTATAGTGATACAAAATTGCATTATAATGTTTTATTGAATAACATGGCTTCATCTGTGTTCAATTAGTTGATTCATCCTTTTTCAGTGTAATTTAAGATAAAACTAAAATCAGTGTAAAGATAGTTCAACAACCACTTGGGCAGCTGCAAACTGATTGTCTTGACCATCAGTTGCAAGCCATTATTGGCTGATGATGACATGCAGTTTCGCAGTAATCCGATTAAATCTGTGATAACAATCACAGATTAAATATACAGTTAATAAAGTATCATAATACATAGAGTTGATTGCCCTATTGTCACATGGTTCGGCGCACCAAAGGCAATAAACGGACCAATATGGCCAAGCCAGTGTTCACACAATATGGTGGTATCCTTTTAATGTGGACTCAGGTTTTATGATTTTTTTACAAGGTGAGCCATACAAACAGACAGACAGAGTATAAGCAGAATAATAATGCCACACGCTTATAATTAATAAAAAATAATTTATACCCTAAGCAAACAAAATGCTAAACAACATAGGCCTTTAGAATGAAAGTCTCTCATACTGTCTGTGGTTGAATCCCAGGGGTGTGATTGCACCACCAAAGTGCCAAAAAAAGGTTTGGCAGAGCAACCTGTCAAACTGATCAAATTGTCCTGAGAGCAACCCCCGTTAGTGGCAGAAACAAGAATTGCTTTTGAGCCGACATCTTCCTCAGGGCACTGATATCACTAGCAGTGCAGACAGGATCTGCATGATTTGGACATAACATTTGAATCATTTCGTAGATCAAAATATTATCATATTGTCTTCGGTACTAGCTCACACATAGGACATTTGGCATTTAAAGAATCTTTTTAAGGAAATCTCCGGACCTAAAGGAGGAAATATACTCTGACACTGAAGGAAAACTATGAATAACGCTTTCTATGTCTAAATCTAGGTAAATTGTTGGCCGAAGTTACTGTAAGATGGTGCAACTGAAATGCAACTTCAGCTCCGTGGAGGTTGTGTTTCAGCAGGAAATCCATTAGATAAACATGCATAAGATTTATCAACATTTGCAATGTTCAGGAGGAAATTCGGACTCAAACACTCAAGAGGGTTTGTCTACGATGTGCAGTGTGTTGCACAGAAGTTGCATTATGTAAAGCCATCCTTACATTTTCATTGGATTGTTCCAGTACAAAATAAAACAGTGTTAAACCAACCGAAAACCTGTTAGCATCACTGTAATTAGCTTGGCCATTTACGGTGAAATGGTGATGTAAGACTCCCATTGAGTTACTCTTCTTCACAATTAAGTGGCGTTTTAAAGTTGCTGATACTTTAAGTATGTCACCACTTGTTTCAAAGTCCTTTGCCCATTTGCAACACCGCTATTTCAAAGTTTAAAGCTTGTTTTAAGTAAAAAGTATGAGTTGACCGTTAACATGCACCAACTTAGAAATATCAAGCTAAAAATCTGTCATTTAATGTGTGATTTGCAGGCCTTTATTAAACCTGTGACTTATTGGTCCACTTGTTTTGGATCATAGTTGAATGTACCGTCAGGGCACCATTTGGAAAAATAGCCTCAACACACATACGACGATACAATCTTCCCTAAAATCATCATTTATTTACAGAGACACATTGAGAACACCTGCATTCAGTTTTGATGAGATCAATCTATTTGGCAAATTGATTAAAAATCTAGCAAACGCAGGTCCTATGTTAATAGAATAACTCATCAAAGGAACATTCAGACAGCTTTTCCCCATGCTCTTCATCTTGATTCAGAATCCTGCATTTCGTCTTCGTCGGGGGTTTCATCATTTTTGAAGAGCCAGCGATAAACACTTAATGGTGTGAGAGACTACACCACGAGCAACCTGATAATCAAGTCATCACATGTCCATTTTTTGTCGATTTTTGAAGGGAGTCAGCAAGTGAGCTCCCAAGGAAAAAATGTCTGCAGAAAAAAAATCACATCCCGACATTGCTTCAATAACAGTGCTGCAGCAGACAATTAGCCAGCCAACAGAGAGTGCGTGAACAATGTCGTCGCTCGCTTCTTGAATGCACTGTGATTAAATCCTTGTTTTTTGGTAATTTCCTTTTGTGTCAGGGGTTTAGGGAACCCAAGCAGAAATAAAAACTCCACTAAAAAGTCCCTAACCCTGCAGGACACAATCACAAACTAACTATGTACAAATTTACAGTATGTACACATCCCCAAGCCAAACAGAAATGACTCAGAGGACTATGTCCTCCCCGTTTTATGAGTATGCTTTCCCCCACATGTTCTGTAAAAATCCCCTGGGGTTGGGCACGGGAGCGACTTAGTGAACATTTGTTCTCATAGGACCTTCAGATACAGTCGCTGTGTGGGTTCCCGGAGAGCCCAAAGAGAAAATAATGGGCGAAAAACCCAGACGCTGCCAGACATATTCCGCTAGAAGTCTGCGCTATACATGCGAAAGCTCAATCTGCTGAAGCACATTATTGGAGATAAGAATTTCAGCCGACTGACTCAAACATTCTGCATATCAGTGCAGAGCAGAAATACTGTGCGTGACAGAAATCAGGTCTCCCCATTGCTGTCCCATTAGGACCCGGTTAAACACACAGCTGTACAGTACACTCAGCCATGCATGCAGCATGTTTCAGTAATAGGCTACATGTACTTTAGGGGAAGCAATCGTGAAAACGCATTGTCGTTAGTGAGCAATAGATTGGGTCTTGTTTCATGTTGTGTACATCTTCTATGATTTGGTAGAAAATGTCAGCAAAGCAATACACACATTGTTAAAAAACAATACATACTGTATGTATAGTATCATGACGTTATTAGGGAGAGGAACATATCTTTAAAAACAATGTTTTGTGGGTCACTTGTGCATTTTTCTGAAAATGATCCGTCATTAAATGTCGGATTTTATTCATTATTTCAAGCTTTGCAGATGTTTTGGCCCCAATATCATGTCCAGTATGTATCTTTATAATTACCACTGGGACAAGTAATCTAATCTAAAATTTAGAGCACATCCTTATCTTTGATACACCTAATTGAATTGACGAGTTAGTCAAATATGCCTATTGCAGTAAGGGGACAAAATGTTAGGTGACAATATCACAAAGATGTTGTGGTTTGTTTTTTCATCTATATCCATCAAATATTAAATAAACAAACCGGATCATTTGTTTGACACATTTGAACAATTTTTGCATTATGAGGTTTCATTCATCAAATGTGTGAATAATCAGAGTAATGCTGCCACCAAAGCAAAATCAGAGCCACCCTCGACCGGAGCTCTCAACCTGTCTGATCTGTCCGGTGCTCTCCAGCTTAAGTTACTGTGAAAATGTTTCAATTCCGAGTTGTTGCAAAAGGCTAATGCTTTGAAAGTGAGTGTTCTATTTCACCCGAGATGAATAGTCAGACAGTAATAGCTTCCACCCCCGGGATGCTCATGATAAAATATCTCCAATATCTCTACAGAGCACAAAGATAAGTACAAATACGGAAAACCGTACAAGTACAAATACATCCAGTACTTGAAGTACTGGAAGTACAGTATTACACATGATACTGTAAACGACTCATCCATCACAATCCCTTCTTGCTGTCCTCTAAACCAATGCAATGTGGGATCGGTCATTCAACCTTGGTATGCATATCATGCTGTATGTATACTCTATTTTTAGTTGAACACATACAAGGACAGTTGCTTTTTCTACAATAAAGATTATTTCGGTATAGAAATGATTTCCAAAGAGTGTGAAATCCCTTGTGACTGGTGCTTGATTTCATTTTGAGCGTAGCACAAATTACAGTAGATTGTGGTTGTTGCATGTTCAACTTTTCCTCCACACATCTCTCAGTCTATTTTTTTCACTGAAAAACAATGTTGATCTAGAAAGTATCACTTTTCATTCTGGAACATCAGTAAATAAATAAAAAATTGAACTTAAAAAAAAAATCAGCCTAGCCCATCTTCTTCTGTCGATCCAGGAATTTTTGTCGTCTGTCCGGAGGTATCTCCTCTAAAGCGATACCATGATTGGCTCCCCTGTAATAGGAAATACAGCTTTTTATGCACAGAGGCTGGAATGCAGTGTAAAGATGAAATCAGGCAAATCACATTAATGCATAATGTGGAGGAGCAACCAAAACATTCTCTTACCCTGTAAGGTCTGGAGGAATAGGCAGAGGCTTGGTGAAATCCTCTCTTCCTACCAACCAATATGTGTTCTCAATCCCTTTTCCCTAAAAATAAACAACCATTAGAATTCATTAGCTATTATTACGATGCCGGTGTTACTGTGGGTACATTATGAGAGCGTGTCTGGTCATTTTACCTTTAACTCTGTCATGCCTCTGTGTTCAATTTTGTATCCCAGCTTCAACTCGTTCAGAACATCGACCGTTCTTCGGTTGACATGGATTCTGTAAGCTATGATGGAAATGACAGAAACACACGGCAACATTTCCACACTGAAAGGGCTTTAATATCAGTTGAACGTGTAAAATCTCTATTGTCTTTGGAACTTTAAGGTTTAAAATGATAATATCTGAGACCTGTGCTGTCATTTTGGTATTAAACCACCTGGTGGCAGTAGACTACCCATTAATACCTTGCTGCTAATGGCGTAAATTCCTAATTGTTATTTTAGCAGTGGTGGAAGAAGTATTCAGATCGTTTACTGAAGTAAAAATCCACACTGTGAAAATAATCCACTACAAGTTATAGCTCTGCCTTCAAATCCGTACTTAAGTAAAAGTATTAAACAATTATCAGCAAGATTTGCTTAAATTATCAAAAGTAAAAGTACTTATTGTGTAGTAAAATGTTACTTGTCAGTATTTTACTATTATATATGATGTTTATTGGATTAATATTACTGCTGCCTTAATGTGTGTGTTGCATTTTACTGTTGTAGATGTTTAAGGTTGTGTTAATTTGTTGTGTGTCATGTTTGTAGTGTCGCTGTCCTGTAAGAAACATGCTTCTCTATAACGTAAACTCTTAATGAGCTCAGAAAAAGAGCCCTGCTTTCAGCTTTGTGACGATGCATTCTCCAGCTGACCCAAGAGGATATTTACATAGTTTATTTATCTGAAGATGTAGAAGAAATGTCTCAACACATAAAGAAACAAGTCATCCTTCAGCTCATCAGAAAAAATCATTTTTCAAAATCATCAGTAAGAACTAGGACAAACTAGTAACTAAAGCTTTTACACAAATGTGGTGGAGAAAAAGAAGTACAATACTTGCTTTAGAGATAAAGTGGAGTAGAACTATAAATCTGCATACAATGGAAATACTCAGATTTGTACCTAAGTACAGTACTTGAGTACTGAGTTTCATATATAGTGAAGGTGAATAGTTTCATGTATTACAGTACGATCTTCTGGGAGCTCTATCAAATGGAAGAGTTGTATTCCTAAACATAAGTTAAGTGTACTCAGCAGCTACTACGTAAGTTCATAGTTAATTTATTCAGCATGCAGAATGTAGCGGAGTCAGACTTGGTCACTGATGTTGGCGTTTACACCGAAACTTCAAATTGGCCTCTAATTCTGCTGATAGTCTTAAAGGATTACCAAGGACTGCTAACTTAAAGCCCCGTTTAGGCTCAGGCAGCATGCACACAAACTACATACTGTATGTACTCTCAACCGCGATAGAACTTTAAAAAAAAATAAAAAAGAAGAAAAGATGTATGAGACACTCACGCAACCCTGTGGACTCCATTCGAGATGCCGTGTTGACAGTGTCTCCAAACAGACAGTACCGAGGCATGGTAAGACCCACTACTCCTGCTACCACTGGGCCTGCAAACATAGCAAACAAACACGCACACACACACACACACACACACACACACACACACACACACACACACACACACACACACACACACACACACACACACACGACTATGACGCTTCTCCTAGACAAGCAGTACATCATAACCCATTTTGTGTGTCAATTTGTTCTCTTTTTAGACTACTAATCAATTTTCATTTCAATTAAAGTACACGCAATTATTTACCCAAATCAAGACAAAGCTATGAACTACCACTTCTGCGTGCATAAAGAAATTCATAGATTAGAGTTAGAAATCTCAAGTATGCAGTGTGTTAATTGGATGACAGCGCTCTAAGTGGATAGCGTTTCACTGTTCCAGGAATAAGTTCCAGACGAGGATAAAGGAGGTAAAAATACCTCCTTGCCTTAGCAGCTTGGGCTCCTGTACTCTTATTCCTCTCTAACATATACACCTTTTCTCACTCTGGAAGGAAGTTTTGATTTATTTCATGCCATATTACTCATTACACGTGCACGTGGCTCTTAAAGTAATCACTCATTAGTACCGTATATAGAGAGAGCATCACAGCGCAGAAAGGATGGACATATTGCTCACCAGAGTGCAGGCCAATACGAATTCTGACCCTCAGTTCAGGCATGTGCCTCATCTTGAAGGTCCCGATGCAGTGGAGGATGTCAAGAGACATGTTGGCCATCTCGGCTGCATGACGGTTGCCATTCCTAGTGGGGACTCCTGAGGCTACCATGTAGGCGTCTCCGATAGTTTCCACCTTAATGCAAAACAAATAACAGTTCAGCAAACACACAACCGCATAGAATTCTTTTGATAAATAGTGGACATAAATTGAGGTGGCACATGATTTCCTGGGTCAGATCAGATTCAGGAGCAACAGAAGAAATATTTAACAACATCAACAACATAGAGAATCCTAGATCAAATTCTTTTAGAGATTTTGATACAAAAAGACCATAAGCAGAGTAAAATAGTTCAAAAACAGAGTCGTTCTTCGTTACTATACACTCACCTTGTAGACATCATGCAGTCCAATGATGGCATCAAAGAGTGTGTAGAGGTCGTTGAGTAGGTCGACCACCTCGATGGGATCGCTGAGAGCCGAGATGGTGGTGAAGCCCACGATGTCGCTGAAGTACAGCGTGACCTCGCTGAAATGCTCGGGTTTGACCGGCTTGCCTGTCTTCAGCGCCTGGGCCACAGACCTGGAGGAGGAAGATGATGAGTGGGCGACACTGCTGAGGTGCTGAAGCAGCAACAGTCTGGAGACTGAGCTTGAGACTGCTCGAAGTAATCTGATATTTTTTTGGGGCATCACAAACAGACTTTTACAGACATTCTACGGCTGTCCCTTTCTCTTACTGATCATTGCAAACAGGCAAACTGGCATTTCTAAAAACATGACTGAGATACACACAACGACAGCATGGTGTGACTCTTGCCTCTCAATGCGTGGGTAACTGTTAAATACAGGAAAGACACCTCTCTTTGGCAGATCAGTGATGATTTCAAACACAAATATGATTAAATATGATAAAGATTCAATAAGATATGATTAAACTAATCCAATGCAATGAAGAACAACAAAGAAACCAAAGACGACCCTGAAGGAGCAGGAAGCTCCACCGAGGATATTGGAGTATCTGTCCATATAGGATCACTTTCAGCCGTACACTACACAGAGCCGGGCTTTATGGAAGAGTGGCCAGAAAACAGACATTATAAGTAAAAATAGGTAAACACATTTGGAGTTTGTGGGACACTCCAAATGTGTTTTCTTATTTTTCTTGTTGCATCTCTGATTAATGCCCTACTTGCCTGGTCCGTGAGTTTTGGGGATGCCATATTATTATATTACCATTTTCTAATAATGGATTTAATGGTGCTCCATTATATCATGTGACACTTAAAGTGCACACAGCTGGACCCTATTTAACAAATGATGTGATGTTACCAATTGATTGTCATTGTGATGTTATTTAGGGACAATTCTAACGTCAAGCCCTAAAACAGAAACAGAAGATCAGTTGAATTACAAATCATACAGGAAACACAACTGAGGTGCTGATCTGTTGCACATACTGAGGCACATCATGCAGTATTGTAGATGTGTATTCTTTGTTGGCCTGATGAAACACATTTTCACACATCATTGATTCCTTGATTAACACATTCCTTTAACACAAACAAACAGCCTCCTATAGAAACAGACTGTGACTAATTCAAATGATAGAATACATTCCACTAGCGGGACATGGTTGCTAGCAAAATCTAAAGAAGGTTTGACTGTCTGATCACATCCACATCATTGGTTGTTGCACTTAATATTCCCACATTCGAAAATTGCCGCATAACTAGAGCCATATGTTCGGTAAAAAAATGTAAGTCATGGCGAGAGAAAGACAGATGTAGGAAAAATAAAAAAAATACGTTTTGACTGTTTGTGTTATCCTGCTTAAGAGATGACGAGATGAAGAGTCTCACAACATGTGTTGATTCATCCGCATTTTGGTCCCCACAGCTCCTGAGAGTTATTAAGTTGAATCTCTGCAGGAGACCTGATACCACTACAGTAGGTCAGCGAGCAGCCACCCTGCTGAAATGAGCACTGAGTCCCTAATAGCTTCAGGGAGGCCGTCTCTGACCTTTGACCTCCCTGAGGATACAAAAGTAAGCATAATCTGTTGTAATTGTGCTGATGCTCTACAGGCCTCAAGAGCCCTTGATCTTTAGTGAGCATGACGTCAGTTTCTGTCGTGTGTCAGGTAAAGTTGCCACTCACTTGGGCAACATCTGAGCCACCAGTTTGTCAGTCTTCTGCCTCTCCACCTCCAGCTCCTCTGTCCTCTCTCTGATCAGATCCTCCAAGTTGGAGGAGTACTGCTCCAACATGCGCAGCATAGAGTCGATGATGTTGGTCTTCTTTCCTTTGGTGATGCTCTTGAACTGTGATGTGAAAAGGAGGGAGCAGGATTTTCATCTCCAGCTTGCTGCTTTCACACAGAACAACAAATAAGGAGTAGACGTGGATCGACACGCGCTTTCAGTGTTTTTACCAGTTTGAAGATCTCCTCAAAGGTCGGCCTCTTCGCTGGCTCTTCACTCCAGGACTGTTTCATAACCTGTATCACATCCACCGGGGCCTCGTCAGCAGACAGGACAGGCCGACACAACGGAGGCGGCTCTTTGAGCTTGCTGATGATCTCTGTCAACACACACAGATGTTATGCATGCGCACACAGAAATGCACAAAAACAGACAAAACACTTCGGAAGGAAAAATCATTGTCTCTAATGTGATTTTCTGCACCCAATTTTGTCAAATAAACAAGAATGTCATTGGTGATTTAAAAAAAACTAACATCTGGCAGCATTTTCAGCAACAATCCTAATATTTGTAATGTTCTTTTCAGCTCAGTGTGAGCAGAGAGCAATAAAAAAAACAGCATGTCATTATCCCCACAGGCGGGGAACATAAAAGACAGGATTTCAAATAGAACCTGTACAAAACTATTCAAAATCTTCATAGATCTTTTGTACATGGCCTTCTACTACGTCACAGTTTCTTTTCACGTATCCATCCTTTGGGGTTACTAATGCCATATCACTCACCCTTGGGCGGCATGTCCAGCATGCAGTAAGGTGCAGAGCGGGAGATGATCTCCTGCCCGATGATGGAGAAGCTGTAGACATCCCCAGCGAAAGTGCCCATCCTCCTTTGACTGGTGCTTCTCAGCAGCTCAGGAGCCGTCCAAAACAGATCTTTACAAAGATTGCACAAAGTAATAAATAAACAAAAAGTATTGATAGGTACGAGCTTGGTCACTAAATTAATCAGCGAATGCACATGAACTCACTTTCTGGCTTTTCCTCATTAGTGTCAATGCCTTGGGCAATCAAAATTTCATTGAACCCATAGTCTGTCACCTTCAATACAAAGCGGCCGTCTACCACACAGTTACGGGATTTGAGCCGTCCGTGGACGATGTCACGATTGTGCAGGTACTTCATTGCCTGATGACAGTTTGAGATAAACATCTGAGCGATGAGGCAACATGACAAGATGGGAAATGAAAGGCATGTTGGTCATTTTGTCTCTCTCACCCGAATCAGATCCATTAGCAGGGAAGACTTGAACATCCAGTCAAGACGCACTTCCTCATTGTTGAGCAGATTCTCCAAGCTGCCCCTGGTGCAGTGTTCGGTCACAACTGCAAGGATCCCAGAGTCGCAGAACAGTCCCAGGAACAGATTGAGGTTCTCGTGCCTCATGTCTCGGAGCTGATTGGAAGACAACGGAAACATCAAGACACAAGTCACTCAGTTTGATGCGTTTTATTGTGGCCAGGGACCAGACCAGTCTGTATTTGGGGTTTCCTGGCAACAATGGAAAGTCAGTAATTTGGATAATGACACATACATTCACAAACCTTGACAAAGACAAACTCAGTGTTGCTGTTGACACCTGATACAGGTCCACCGGGGCATTTCTTCAACCAAACCCAGTCACCCTGGGACAAACACAAAACGACAGACTTTGTGAAACCAAAAACCAACCAAAAGGTTAAATCTGAGTTTATTGAATATGTCAGTCGCCTCACCTCAAACACAGCAACATTGGAGCTGTCTGGTGTGGACGCCAAGTAACTGCGACCGCACACCGAGTGATGAGGAGTCTTCATATCGAGCTGGCTTTTCAGGATACTTTCATCATTTATCTTCTGCTCACACACACAGTTGAAAAAGGACGGGGCAGCTCAGAGTACATCATCTTTTACAGGCAAACAACTGCCATATATCACATACTTGCAAAGCAGAGAGAAGCAAAATACAGACAGTATATAGACAGAGATTCAGCAAGGAACTGACCCGTTTGCTGAGTTGAGTGTTGATGAAGACCAGGTCGTCCAGTGTCAGCACTACCTTTGTTGATCCGCCGTTACTACCTCCAAAGCTGAACCCAATCCTGCCACTTCTCCTGGACAAAAGAAAAAAAAAGAAAAACAATCAGTCTTTTTGAAAGATCACACAAGACCGGATGAGATATGATTCTCTGCTACTCTGCTGTACATACTTGAGACTATTAAAGAAGTTAGCTCCACATCCAATGACCGCAATGAACACAAGGAGAAGAAAGAAGAAAGTGACTGTGTCCAGGCCTTTGGGAAGAGAAGAGAAACACAAAGACAGTTTGAATGCACTGAATTATTCAGTAGTGCACCAGCTTATATTTATTTTCTGCAATGACACTACTAGTGCCCTCACCTCCAGTACAGGCAAAGTATGGGCTAAACCAGCAGCCGGAGTCTGTGTAGGGCGTGCTGCCCGCAAAATGGATGGAACGACCGAGGTATTTCAAGCTCCCGACCCCTCCATATGTATGAGCGGCATCCAGAACATGGGTGGAGTAGAGATAGTGGCCAATGCCGCTGTAGTCCAGCACTACATAGCGAGCTTGCATGCCTTCCCCTTCCTTGCCAGCCTTCAAGTGCTGATTAAAGCCTTCAAATTCAAAGCCGCCCTTGGTGTCACCCAGGATCGGACCGGTTACCCAGCGGCCTCCATTGGCGCGGGCCTGCTCAGCAGCCATAGCTGTGTAGTAGATCATGTTGTAGATGGTGCCAAAGAATGGAGACACCTTACAGAGGAGACAGTAATGTGATGATTTTGAGTCAATTCAAATGTTTGTATAAGTGCCTTTGAGTATCCTCTTCTTCCAGATTTGTCATATTTTTCTATTATCATTTACCATTACTATACACACAAGTATCACACAAATCTCACCTGTTCTGGTGGGGTGCTGCTGCGGATTTCATAGCTGTCCTGACCGTCTTTGAAAGCCTCATAGAAATTGCTTTTGCCAGAGTCCATAGTGATGGTGAGGACTCCGTCAAAAGCTTTGCGCAGCTTGGTGTCATTGCCAAGCATATAGTAGGGTGCATCGTTGTAGGGTAGTGAGTAGAGGAGGGCGTCGTAGGGGATAAACACGTAGCCACGGTCGATCATACGCATGAACAAGGCTGTTGTCAGAAGCTCGTACTGGGATTGGCCACCAATCAGGACAGAGGGCATGCACATAATCACCACTGTGAAGAGAAGAGGGATTAAAAACGGATTCATTTGCATGATTCATGTGGAATAAAACAGTGTGAAGGACGTTTTAATGTTGTTACATTCATGTTTTTTTGTTCTTGTTTCAGTCATCACATCTAAAACTCACCTCTGACCCGGTCTGCTTCCCGCACTTTTTTCAGCGCTCTCTGAGGCCCATCCTTGTCCGACTCCATGGTCACCACAGGGTTGACAGGCAGGCCAAGGGCCCTCAGTGACGAGGCCAGCTCATGTCCCGTGGCTTCCCACAAATCTGTCTCCTCTGAGATTATGGAAACATGGGCCCAACCAAAGTATCGCAAAACCGAGAAAAGTACACGGGAGGACAGTGGCAGCGGCCGCAGGAAGTTGGAATACATCCCTAATTTATTCATGTTGGGTTTGAGGCAAGCCCAGGAAAGAATCCCAACATCCCACTCTTTTGCATACAAAGCGGCGGAGGAGCAGTAGCCTGGGTTGGCAGGGCCCAGAAATGCAGCACCATAACCTTCCAGCTCAGCAAAGCGAGCCAGGGCACGGGATGACTTGCAGTCCTCATTGACCAGCGTGTAGTCATACCAGTAGCCTTTGTTGAGGTAGGGGTCCTTGTTTATGCGAGTAGTGGCGAGGCGGGCTGCCAAGTCAGGAAGTGCTTTGGAGTATAAGAGGTCACACGTCCAGGGTCCAACCAGGACCACCTTGAAAGTGGTCGCCCAGGCCTGACAGGGCATTAATGAGAGTATGAACAACGGCACAAGGAGCCAGTTCCCACACCAGCTCCTGGAGCGTTGCATGGAGGATGACGGCAACTGTGGTTTTGATGATGAAGCTGCTAATGATTTGAACACACTATATCCACTGCAACTGTTTGCAGCCACTGTCCGCACGCGTCCCTTTCTCTTCACTTTTGTTGAGTCGTGCTGCCATCGTGGGTGGTAGGACAGGTTGTGCAGAAAGCGAGGGTCTCTGTGACTTGCCATTTTCCTCTCACAGCTATGCTTTAGACACAGCAGGGGGAGCGGAGAGTTTGTGGTGTGACAGTGAATGTGTCTTTGTGGATAGGACTGCCTCCCTTGGCACTCAGCAGGCCTCTAGTCCAAAACTGGACAGGCGACGAGACAACCCCAAGTCATCACTGCCTCCGGGGAATAAGGGAGAAAAAAGGTGCAATTAGAAAACGTGTTGCTCAACAATTTAGTGTGATCTGCTTTCGCTCCGTAGGTTCTGTGACACAAACAAGGATACCTCAGGGCTTAAACAGTCTTGTACTGACATGATCCCTGACCTGAATTTGCAATTGTGGAGTGGTTTGTGCCACAGAATGTGATGTTGAATTGTGTCAGCATCCATCTGTCTCACTGATTACATGAGCCCACAGTGCCAATGCTATTCCTTGAAGAATTAATGGCTTGTGTGGCAAGCTGGTAAGCTCTGCTTGGAGTTTATAAGTGCCAGGTAACGTGAAGCTAAATCTGGCCTTGGTGTCTTCATTTAGTCTTGGCATCTCTTCTCCCTTCAATAGTCAATCTCTTGAGATGTTCTCAGCCATTGATTTCTGGATTATTCTTTCCTCGGATTCTTAAAACCAGCATCTAAATTTGTACCAGCTGACTTCATTCTGTGTTCAGAAACACTTAAGAATGGCTGCTGATGTAAAAAGAAGGGACATTGACAGCTGAGCAAAAGGCCTGACCAACCTGCCAGTGGTGAGGGGAACTTCAGTGGCAGCTAGTGCTAAAATTCAGAGCATTGCTTCTGAGGTTTAAGGAAGTTCAGCTTGAAAGAAATAAAAAAGTTCCACCAAGATAATGCTGGTTCATAAAGAGAATTTAAAAAACTTAAAGTGCACAGCTTAAAATACTGAAAGAATTTCCCTTTAGTGAAACAACAGTGGATGACAAAAATGCTAATCTTGTGCTTGTTGTGTTGTGTATATATTATAGCCTGACTGATACTGGATATTTTCAGGCCAACATCGAAATCTGAGAATCTAATGGTGAGTGTTTTTTTTTTTTACATTAAATATGGCATAAACAAATATCTTGTTATTGATTCCTTTGATTAAATAAAGAAAATTAAGAATTGTGACAATAATATACACTAAGTGGAACATTTTACACCTAAAAGATGAACTTGTCAGTTCTCTCTGATAGACAAACTATAAAAGACTACCCCTGTTTCTAAATGATCTCAAACTCAGTTTGACATTTCTGTCCTGCAATCTCTTGTTCTTTATCAGCTGACAAAATATCAATACGTCTCCTATAATCGGCCCATTTTATCAGCCTGGCTGATTTATCTCTCCAGCTCTAGTTTATATGTGCTTGAATCTTAAATGAGGCCAAATCTATGTTAAATCTTACATATAAACCACCTGTAGCCGTCAGTGGTTCAAAAATGACATTTTAAAGGCCAAAAATACTGGCTGATTTGAGTCTTAGCCTTCAAGCAAGCGGCGACCAACAGGCCTTCTAAAGTGACTAATACGGTCATTGGCTTATCAGTTCATAATAGGTTCAGAGTAGCACTGACATATATGCTAGCATTGTTCTAAAGTGATGCTGAGAATAAGGAATAGGTGAAATGATGTTAACACATCATTTCATGAATAGTGGTATTTTCTTTAGTCTTTATGAACAAGCCTTGGCGTTCCAACAGTCTCACCTTTGCTGGAGTAGCTCTGCTGCAAAGAGATTCGAACGTGGCCACAATGACACTTGATAGTGGTAAATCAATGACAATAAAATTCAATGAAACAGATTTAATAAGAGACAGCTCTGACCTGGAGCAGTTTCACTACATACTGTAGGAGCCATATCGATGTTGGAGCGGTTGAATAGCACCATCCAAACTCCAGATGGATTAAGTATACGGGAGTATACAGCAGGAACAGTGATCGTTGTCCTTTTACTGGGAAACAATATCATAGGTAATCCAAAGAGAGTGGGAAAAAAAAATTAAAAAAAATGAATTATCTCCTCTTGTATCCAAGTTCCTTAAAGACAATACTGAAAACGAAAAATCTCCACATTTCCAGTAGTTGCTTTAGCTCTCGATGACCCCGTTTTGGACTGGGACCCACCCCAAACCACAGAGGGACAGTGCATGGAAAGAGGTGAAACCCCGATCCAGCGTCTGGATTGTTAAAAGCTGTCCGAAAGCTGTGGAGAGGTAACAGGTAAAAGAAAGGTAAGAGTGGGAAGGACTGGCAAGCCAAGCTCTGACTCCTCAGCCCTCTTTAGCTTCTAATCCACACAAGTGTGGGAAGAGTGTGTGTGTGGGGGGGGGGGAGGGGAGGGGAGGGCTGGTGGGGAGGAAAAAGAAGGTGAAAGTAAAGGTATGTTCACTCTGGATCATTTACACAGGAGCATACATTTAGGTGCTGATGTAGCTTAGAACGTTTTAAATACATTTTTTAAAAACTTGACTGACTCAATTGATAGATTGGTTGGCTATTTCAACAGTCAGAACTGGGAAGAATCATACTAAAATGGTGGCTAACTGTACTGATTGTCTTATTTATTAGGAGGACCATAAAAAGTACATGATCTTGTGAAGAACTCAGTTCCATAGTTGGTGTGAGAGTTTATGGAACTTCTTGTGCCAGAACAGGAACACTCCACTCATCAAAACCCATGAACTTTGCCTTTGAAAGAAAGATGGGTTCAATTTCAACCCTTAGCTAAGTGTCGTTCCATCATTGATCATCCTGCACACCTTGAGAAACCCCCTATTCTCTCAGCACTAAATGTCCCCAAAGCGAAAAATCAATAAATCTCCTCATGCAGAGCAGAACAAAGAAAACCTTTGCAATGTTAATTATTGCACACTTATCCCCGATGGCTACCTTAAATTGTAGAATTGCATGTAATCACCTGAAGCTTGAACCTGGTGCAGGGATTAAGGCGCCCGTATCTGTTGCCCCATATAACCCTGCTGCTGCACTTCAAATCCCTCTGAGACGTTCGCTTATGCTCTTTGCCGTTCCACTAGTCTTACGACAGTAGCCAAAGATGCGAACTGAAATGTAGCATGGCTAAAACTCTCCACATACTTCAGTAAAATTGGTCTTTTATCTCATCATTTAGATTGTAGATTGATCGATTATGTTAAGATGTCTTTAATATGACCACGTTTCTGACATCTTTGTAGCCTGCCTCCTTTTCCGAAATTGGGCTTCAAGTTCTGGACAAGATAAGAGTCAGAGAGCAAAGGCATCTTACATATGGGGAGCATGAACTATGTGAGCTGGAGCCGCGGGCTGAAAATATCTTGTGGTAAGCTACTGAAAGCCTGCTGTTGCTCCTTTGACCTCGCAGCAGGTACAGTTCACTACAGCTGGATTTTAAGCTTTTGGGGTGACTCCACATTTTTAATAAACATTTAAAAACAAAGATTCTCATGAACGACACAGTGAACACATCCAGCATATAGCCTCAGTGTCCTCGGCTGAGATTTTTGAAGACGGTCCCCTACATATGGAAGTGTGATGATGCGTTTGTTTTTTTTGTCCTGCCTTGCACATGGATGGCAGCCTTGCTGGAGTAATCAGATTAGTCAGGTGGGGCTGTACTAAACTGATCTGCTGCCTGCAAGCCTCTTAAAAGTGACATGGCTAACGGCACTGACAGAGATCACTTCAAAGCAAGGTCAGACACACAGGCGGCCCAGTTGAGCAAAGAACCAGCAACCGCAGAGGTAGCAACACTGCACAATACTGACAGGAGGATACAAGCACCTCTGACCATTGTCTTAGCCCTGAATGTTATTAATCTGTAGCCCAAACCAACAACCAGTCATGTAGGCAAAATATGCTAAATGAAGTAGTAGTCAGTGTCATTTTATCTATCTAAATACACTATCTATATTCTAATATGACATACCTGTCTTTAGCAGCCAGTGTGATACTGGCATGTGCTTGGTCACATGACTCTCAAAGCTGTCATGTGATTTGACGATTTCTAAGTACATCTCTCTCGGAATTCTTTACTTTCTACGAAGAAGCTATTTGTCGAAGTTCATTAATCAAATACTGAAAAAAAAGAAATCCTGTGGGAGGAGCGATAGAGAAGCTTAAACGTTTGCCCCCATCAGTGACCCCACGTAACTGATCGGGTGAATTCAATTGGCCGCCTCCCACAGCGACGTCACTCAGTGTTCCCAGCAATCATCTGTTCAGAGCTGTAGGAAAGCAGGGAACCTTCCCTGAAAAGAGTGTTAATTTACATTACTACAACAAACTTTTAACTAGTTATGAAAAAAACTCAATGCAATACTGATGCCACTATATGTTCTCAGGAGCCAACACTGACACCACGGAGCTGGAGGAACAGGCTGTATTGCTGGGCTTGCTGGAGGGGAGGGAGACATGGGAGAACCAGCTGCATCTTTATGACACCAAGCTGTGGCGCTCATGGAGACACTATGGCTTTTGTCCACAGGGGCCGCCTAAATCAACACAACACGCCCCCTCCCAATGCCTCAGATCTGCTGATGCCAACCTCCTGCAGTTCTTCTGGGACCAAGTGCCAAACCTCGGGTGACAGGGCTCTTTAAGTCGTCGCCCCCTCTCTGTGGAACTCATTACCAAACCACATCAAAAATGCACCCACATTGTCATCATTCAAAACCCACCCACCATGTTTTTAAGTAGTCCATCTTTATTCTATTCTGTTATATTATCATCATCCCCCCCCCCCCCCCCCCATCTGTATTAAATATTTTACTGCGTGTTTCCTTATTTTATCCTACAGTATGTTAAGAGTATTTGAGAACTTTGACGAGTGCTATAAAAATCTGTATTATTATTATTATTATTATCATTGAATAACTGGAGTTGGTCCATGCAGATCTGTGACTGCTCACTGCAGTGCACATGCGTGCAGGGAATTCAGGATGTTTTTCCTCCACAATGTCACAATACAAATCTATAAAGATTAAAGCCTGAAGAATAAGCCAAAACATTTAAGAAACAATTAAATCAAAGTATCAGTTTCCAAAAGTTTTAAAAGATCGATTATACTCAACTAATTGAAAATCTACTGTATACAATTTAATAGTTTTGAGGTTTTCAATATATCAGTTGACAGTTTTGTTTGTTTTTATTAAATAATTAACAGTATGATACATCTTATTAACAGGCACTAGAGAAATAACAATACTATCATACAGTAGAATGTCATAAGTTAATAAACAGAAACAATTCAACTCTGACAGACTTCACATCCCTCTGGAGAATCACACATTCAGAGGGTTTCCCCCTAATGTTGTGATTACTGGTTAATTTAACTTGCACTTCATATTGTATGTTGTTGAGTTTATGGTCACCCGTAGAACTAGTATGTTCCAGGCGATTTCTTTTGACACTGAAATATGGATAAAAGAAAATGTCAAACAAACACTAATTTGCAGAATTACATTTGCACAATAACTTAACTGAGCAGGTATCTCATTGGTCATCACTGCATCTCTCTGTCAAATCCTGGTCCAGCTGTGGCCGGTTAGAGAGCGGCAGCACCCTCTGTTGGTTCATCTGATACCTGAATAAAACAGAGATAGACGGCTAATTCACTGCAGATATTCATCTGTTAAAGCACCCCAATTTCTTTGATGTTAAGCTCTTGAAAGACATTTTTGTCAGAAAAGGATCTTGCATCTTTGAATGGCGATTTAAAAAAAACCAAACTAAAGTTCCTTTAGTTCAGTCTGCAGGGAGTTTTAAAGCTTTAGGTGCACCGTGGGGCTCCAGGGCTCGGCCTATTTGCTGTCTGCCAAGCTCCCAGTATCTGACAGCAGCACCACGCAGGGATGGGTGGAGCAGTGTGGGAGGAGTATGTAAACAAAGTTTTCACTTCCTCTAATATATACTTAACATTGTCTGTGAAGGAAATCCTGTTCAGTCGAGAGCTCTGCTGCAAAAATGTCATTTATTGACGCGCTGGCCATCATTGGGGGATTCACTGTTGTTTTCCACCTGCTGACGCTGGCCTGGAGATGTTGGTGTGGATTCAGACAGTTTGTTTTGTCGGAGCTTTGGCATGTGGATTTAAAGACATATGGGCAATGGGCAGGTAACGTCAAAGGAAATCTACGTTATGATCTCTTAAAAGTTGCTTTTGTGGCTAAACAAAAGCTTGAGTTGTTACAGTCAGATAGCTGAGAGAGGACGACTTTATATTATTTTTGAATTGTCTTTCATGCTTTCATGCTTTTAGAAGCAGAAGGCAGTTTGATAAGGGGACTTGATAAGATGTTCACATTCCTACATGATGGGACATTTCCTGCAAACATTTCGATCCTCTACAGGCACACATCAGCTTCAAGCCAATTTCCCATATTCCTTTGTTAAGTTAGTGCAGTTTGTTTGTTTCCACTTCTGACACTTTTCTGATGAAAAAAAACTATTTGGACCCCAAATTATTTTTTTCATCAGAAGAGTGTGTTGGGAACGTAGAGGAGCGTGTTTGGTTTATCAGCATCTAAGAAATTAAATTCTTGACATCAATAGAAATATTAATGTCAGTAACAATTATTAATGATTATTAATAACAACGGGGCACCACCCTGTGAACAGGGACCAATAACCAAACAATAAAACTAAGTCTCATAATTAGCGTTCACTCATAATGTCAACAGTCTGAGTACTATTACACATTCAGAGTGAAAGTGAAGGTTTAAGTTCGAGCACAGGCCACGACATCCAGTTATTATTACACACATATGCACAAGTAATCACAGACGACTGCTCTTTAAAATATAACAGAGTTTATTAAATCAAACAATAAATGATCAAATCAAGTACTATCAAAATCAACAAACACTATCATACAATTATATATCTAATACCTAAAGTCAAATGAATAAAGTGGGGTAAGGATATGTGTATCAATATATGTGTGTGTGTGTGTGTGTGTGTGTGTGTGTGTGTGTGTGTGTGTGTGTGTGTGTGTGTGTGTGTGTGTAAAGAAAGGGGGAGGGGGGAGCCTACTCAACAGTGATGGTGGTTAATCTCAATAGGGCGTGTGAGCCTACAGGCCAAGATGGTGAGTCTAGAGACCGGCGACCAAAATGGCGGAGAGGTGGCTGCTAGAACCACGTGGGACGGTGTACCATGTGGGTAGGGGTCAGAGATTAAGTAATCACGAGTCTGAGAGGTTCACCCAAAATCAGTAGCTCTAACTACGTGTGTGTGCGGGTTAGTAGAGAGAGAGAGAGAGAGAAAATCGAGCTCTGCGCAGTAGTGAGGCAGTGAGGAACAGCACGCTTTTGCGGTGATAGTTGCGGTTCTAGATCTCACTCGCAGAGCCGATTTAAAGAGGAGAGAATAAAACCAAAAACAAAATAAAAGAATCCCCAAAACAAACAGATCTTTGTCACTGCGGTGAAACGCGAGTTTGTCTCCCTATCACCCCGAAACTCGGTCGGCCAGACGAGAGTCGGCCACCGTAGTTTTAGTTTTTAAAGTGATAGAATCACAAGCTCCACATCCACTAACAGCGACGGATCAAATGCGAACGGTTACAGCAGAAAATACACAATATAACGGGACTCCGTGGTCCGCGATGCTGGCGTAATAACACGTTATAACACGACAGTAACTTAACACAACAAGATACAGGAATAACAACGACATAAACGAATAGTCTAAATTAAGCTAATGCTAAGCTAAGCTAAGCTAGGCCCAGATACCAGTAACTCTTACTTTGAGAAGCTTCGTTCGGCAGGGTCCTTTTCCCGTGGTGGGAATCATTCAGTCCTCGGGAGGTGAGGGCTCCCGGTGGCGCGGCTATCGGAGCTAGCGCAGACTCGATCACCTCGCTGCAGAGAGGGATCTTCTTAACGTCGGAGGCGTGCGGGAGTCGCTCGTCTTAGGCCGGAAATCTTCGGCTCTGTAGGGGCTCAGTTGCCCTCTTTTGCCGGCAAGGTGTGCACTAAAGGGTGGGAGAACGGGGCATAGGAGTTATCCGTTCTCGCACTACGGGATCCAAAACTCAAAATAAAACACAGTCTGTAGGTTCGACCAGCGAAGGTGACATGTGACCTGATAGGGTTTGATGAGGCCGCGGCTCCTCGTGAATCTTCTTGTTGCCAGGACGAGGTCCGGAGGGAAGAGAGCGAATGGCGTTTCCTGCTCGCTTATAAACCAGGTCTCGAACCCAGTGGGGGGCCACTTCATGGCCAATGAGGGGCCAGGATCAAGTTTTGGCTGTGCTGGGAGGTGTAGTCATTCATCTTGGAGTTTCCATCAGACGTTGTATGACAGGAATGAGCATGGGTGCTTCTAGACTAGGGCCAGATCCCAACAAGTGTATGCACAATTTTTAGACGAAGAGAAACTGGGCTTGTCTTGTTTTTCTGCGTGAGGAGGATCTTAACTTCATACAGTAGAAGAGTGTTTTCTCTTCTTACATCTCCTCTCCCCTGAGCATCTCTTTGAAGTCTTACCCCTTTGACCTCACTATTTCCCTTTGGCTCTGCTTTATACTTGGATGATTTAATAACCAACATTTGCACCTGAAGCTCAATGTGGCAAACTTTGCTTTATCCATGCCGATTGTTTGAGATGCAGAATAGTCTGCAATATTTTTTTTTAAATATGTCTGTATTTTTGCAGCGCTGGTTGAGGAGTTTGGTAAAGGAGCCGACTTGATTGTAGTTAGTGTGTCAAAGTTCTAGAGGTAATATTTAAGCATCAGGTTAGAAAAATATACCGACTACAAGAAAGAAAGGTAGCTACTTAATAAACGCAGGTGTAATACCTTCATTTTTACATAACATCAGGGTGATGTCGAGTCGTCTTGGTAGTCAAATCCACATCTTGTAAACTTCCGTCAAATCTAAAATGAGTGTAAAATGTATTCCTCTAACGTGTGTGCTTTTTCGTTTGTGCAGTTGTCACTGGTGCCACATCTGGCATTGGCAAAGCTTATGCCCGTGAGGTGAGTCTCCAACTTCCGACTACAACAATTTCTCTCCATATTGGGGTTCAAATTTCCAGTTAGGAGCCAGACAGTTGGTTGATATTTGTTAAGTTGTTTTGGATCGAGGGTTTGAGATCTCACCAATGCAGAGTGTTGCTGTTGGTTAAAAGAGTCAACAAACCTGTCTGTCCTGTATGTCTCCTCCTAGCTGGCACAAAGAGGCCTGGATGTTGTTTTGTTAAGCAGATCTGATGATAAACTTCAAATGATTGCCAAAGAAATAGGTGAGTGAAGTGAAAATAAAACTGCTGTTCTACTACTGTTCTCCACAGGCGGCAACCTCCAGTTGTGAAAAGTGAAGCCAATGAGGAGGTGCCTTAAACTTGCATTCTTTCTAATGGCCATCAGGGGGCGACTCTTCTGGTTGCAAAAAGAAGTCAGATTGTATAGAGGTCTATGAAAATGACCTTACTTCTCACCGATTACCTCAGTAAACATTGTAAACATGAGGTTATGGTCTCAATTGCTAGTTTCAAGTCTTTGTCAATACAGCATAATGTTCATTTAGTAAATTATGGCCCCATTAAGTAAAATAGACCATAAAACAGGGCATGCTTTACGGCGTAGCTTGTGATCAACAGGTTGTTAATAATGTTTTTGCATTAAAACTTTATTTACTTAAAGTTAATTGTAACATTTTTGGTTGCCTAATGTGTCTTATTCATCGTTCTGTTGTACTTAGCGCCACTCTCTAGTGTCACTTCTGGTTGCAAAAAAACAAGATGGTGACTGCCAAACACTAAGATGGCCACGGCCAAAATGATGAAAGAAAGGCTTCAAAGCTGAAGAATTAGTAGTCCACAAACCAACGGGCGACGTCACAGTGACAACGTACACTTCTATATACAGTTTATGGTTTTCCCATTACAGTAAACACATTTGTCTTTCCATGTGCAACAGAAGATCAGTACGGACGAAAGACCCGCACCATCCAAGTGGACTTCACAGACAGCCAAAGTATCTACCCTGTTATTGCTGAACAACTACAGGGACTGGAGATTGGGATTCTGGGTAATAGGACAACCAATTACAGAGCACAAGACAAGCTTTAGAAACTGAGAAATATTGCAAGCAATTTACTCTCGAAAAGTTGACATTGAAAAAGCTGCTGTTTACTGGAGCAAGTCATCACTGCCGCCATATTGGTCCGGGGAAGCAACGTCTCCTAATCCAGGCCCGCTCTGGGGGGCGCCAAAGATCACAGGGTGTGCACTTGGACTAAAATCATAACATACTTTCAGGATAATTTACACAAAAATCTGTATATTTAATTATTTAAAATAGATATTTTACTCACTCAAAAATAGTAGGCTACTTAGAAAGCCACATTATTCTGTTTCACCACATATTCTGTTGCAGATAAAGATCATTTACAGAAGTTAAAGTAAGTAGTTAGTTCAAGGAAAAAAGGTTGGAAACCACTGTCTGTGCATGCATATCCAAGGAGGCAGGAAGTCTATTCACTATAAAAATCCTCATAACTTGCTGAATTGTCAACCGATTTTCAAGCAGTTTGGTTTGCTGCAAATGCCGGACGTGAATAAATGATATAGAAGCTTGGCTAAATGTATACTTTTATCTTGTGTAGATAGTAACAGTAATAGTATATACTATATCTAAAATGAAATATTATTTATTACTGCATGTATATTAGCTTCTATGGTGTGATCTTATTGACAAATTTGGAAATTGTTTGGTTGAAGAGCTGAAGTTGCACGGCACCCGGTTCAAGGAGGAGGCTACTTTTGTGGTATTTGTCCCGCCCCTCCTACACTGTGATTGTGACAGTGACCCCCAAAATATGAACATTTTTTCAACTCTCAGCAGCCAGAAAAAACATCAAACATGTAGCGCTCAGTTTAATCAGTCAATGATTGACAACGTTAACAAACGTTGTTTGTGTCTTTGTAACCCTCACAGTGAACAATGTAGGAATGAGCTACTCTGATCATCTTGCCTATTTCTTGGAAATACCAGATGCTGAACAGGTAACATTTGTCTGAATCTGAATTTGCATCCTAAATATCACTTTCTGAAGGCAATACAACAGATGATTAATTGTTTCTGACTCAGGCTGTTAGAGGTCATGTTTGTCTCTAATATTTCTAACTCATAGTTTCTCTTGTGTGTTTATTCTGACCAGAAAATCACTCAGATTATCAACTGCAACATGCTTTCAGTCCCTCAGGTAAGATATCTATGTGAGTATTTACTGCATGGCTGTGTGTTTAAGTAGTCACCTTTTCCACTATATCTGAAGTTTTATTTTTTTGTAAATGGCTGATGCTGCATAAAAAAAAGATGGTGATGATTTATATCTTCTTCACTCAGATGACCAGACTGGTTCTTCCAGGCATGGTTGAAAGGTAATGTCACAAACGTGCAGAAGTTACCGGTTGATCTGAAGTAAAGAGAATATTAGATGAATTTATGGACGTTTGTCTTTGCTCTCCTTCCCAGAGGGACAGGGCTGATTATCAATATCTCCTCTGAAGTGGGAGTCCGTCCACAGCCTTTGTTGTCCCTTTATTGTGCCACTAAGGTACTTTCTCATCCAGACAGTATGTTATTGACATGTACACATTGATCCAAACACACAAACTCAATTACATATTCACTAATGCACAACGTCATGACACTTCACCCCCTCTTCTGCTTGTTTTGTGATTTTCTTCTTTATTTCAGATTTTTGTAACATATTTCTCTCAGTGTCTGCATGCAGAGTACAAGTCAAAGGGAATTATTGTTCAGGTAAAGTATGGAGTACTTTAGTACGAATGTACTAAAGCTGGAGGAAATGTATTAAGCTACGAAAATGATCATTTAGCCCATAAAGTTGTATTTACTTTAAAACAAGATATTATTTCAACATGTTACAAAAACAAAGAATTAAGCAAGAGGAATGCAGACGAAACACTCAACTAGAATTTAGAGGAGTTGACACTTGAAAATAATTGGAAATAATTATGTCATTACACTGGCTTGTTTCTGTGTTGTTGTTTTTAAGGATATTTTACAATAAGAGACTCAGTAAAAGTGGCCTACTTTTTGCCTGGTCAGTGGTAATATTAGATGGGAAATAAATGGTGGGAAACCAAAAGATTGGCTACACAATTTGATATAAAGCGCAATATGACATTCCCCACACACTTTAACACAGGTAGTCCCACTGGGCACTTACCTGTTCTCATCAGTTTGCAGTTGTGCTGCTCAATCCCCCGTTTGTATGCGCTGTCAATTTGGATCAGCGCAGATTCTCCACATGGGTTCACGGTGACCAACAGCTACTATCTTATTTAAAATAAGTACTAACCAGTGACTTCTCTGTCAACTATAAGCCAATTACTTGGCAAACAGCAAAAGCATCTAAATGCCGCACGAGGCATTTTGGGCATGCGTAATGTTGTTTTTTTCCACACTGCACGCTTGGCCCAATCCCAATAGGCTTGTGCGAGATGAACTGCGCCTCGCCTAGTGCGCGAGATCAGGTGGCAACAACGGAGGGCGTGACAGAAAACGATACAGTTTGGCCCAATCCCAACGTCCCTCCCAAAGCCTCAAACCCTGAACCCTCAGGGACTTACTGAAGTCACCTGGTGGATGGTTGAGTGTGAGAGACTTTGTAAGGGCTTTAAACGGTGTGAATTTTGTCACTTTGCTGCAACATACTCTCTAAGTTACTCAGTTCCACTAAAACTAAACTTTTAAAAGTCTATTGCTTTTAAAAGTCATTAATGTGTATGAATGCAAAGGGAAGTTCAACCTGTCCAACCACAGTACATTTCTCCCTAGTGCGTGGCCCCCTTCATGGTGTCCACCAACATGACGAAACAAATAGCAGTCAACTTCTTTGTGAAGAGCGCTTCCGGGTTCGCCCGCGAGGCCTTGAACACTGTGGGTCACTCCAGCTACACCAGCGGCTGTCTGTCCCACGCACTCCAGGTCAGAGGGACGAGAGACCGAATCACTCACAAAGCCGTCAGCTGCAGCGATATCTTAACGCCTCTCCTTCTCTTTCCCCATCGTCCTGCAGAACGCGGCTCTCACGGTACTGCTGCCGGACTGGTTACGCATGTCACCGTTCCTCCTGAGAAAGCTGCGAAACGTCGCAACAGCCAGCCGACATGATGCAAACGTGTGCAAGCAAAAGGACAGGCTTGGTCAAAAGGAGGAGTAGTCGTGTGCCTGCGTCTGCACAGGAGTTCTTACTGACATACACGTTGACTTTTACAGATGAAAATAGGCTTCACCAAAGGACCACTGCACAGATTTCTCAAAATGCGTGTTGTCGTATCATAGCATGGTTACTGTAGCAAATAAACTACACTAAAAATGTAAATTGTTATATTTTGCCCATTTATTTATTCTCAGTTGCATTAAGTTTTGATTCATCTATGGAGCAAATCTGCTCAGTAATTATTTATATTAATATATATACATATATTATATATTACACAAAAATACACACACACACAATCTGTTTGTATTGCATTCAAGCAATCTTTTAAATACTTGTTTTTTGTGAAGATTTTACAATATTACATTTGATACCGATACACACTACATTTAGCATATATTTACACCTAAGACAAACAGCAGTTTAATATGTACATCTACAGTAATGACCTTTAGCATACAAGAGTCAGTCCTTTCAGGCTTTTTCATTGACAACAACTCCAGATGGAGCACACCAAAAGGCCATGCAAAATGGCCTTTTGAGCAACTTCCTATTTGTTAAATGGACCTTTCATGGATGTTAAAAGGTTAATTTGAGTGACGAACTATAACAGCAGACGTGACAAGAAACAGTAACATGTATTCTGTAAGTTAATTGTGTAAAAATGTGAGTACTTGCTCCGGTTTCAGCCTCGAGTTGGTCTGATTCATCATTGGTCATAGTGGATTAGAGTAACTATCAATGAAACCATTTTTAATGTACTTTGACAGTCTGCATCATGAAGCACAAAATCCAAGTGTAGTTTTCAAGTAAACACATACAAACAGCAACAAATGCTGTTCATCATTCTGAGGTCACATGTATAAAACGGTTCCCTTTGAGAAGACTAGAGACGCACATTTCACAGCGAAAGAAGACGCGTTTGCAGAACTGCATGGGAAACAAAAATCAGAAAACAAACAAAATAAGTCTTTGGATGACTTGGTCCAGCAGAAATATGAGGATGTAGGATAATGTAGGTTATGCTTTAACACAATACCATTTCGAACATTTTACCTTGGTCAATTGCTATCACAAATTCATAATTTCATCCCTGAAATTACGTATATCAATTTCTATATTAAATGTCATAGACAACCCGTATCGCTCCAAACAAATTGTGTTGTTTTTTTCTGAATCTTTGACAGATTTCTTATTTCCGCCTCATGTGAAAAGACGGATTTAAAGCTGATCCAAACAAGAGGATGTATCAACATAAACCGCACCCACAAAAGTTAGTATTCCCACATTTTGTTGCTCAATCTCTAAGTCAGTTCAAGTATATGTAAATAGGAAAATAACCTATTTAAAAACCTCAAGTGGCATATTCTAAAAATGCACTCCGTGATCCTTTTGTAAGCTTGAGTAAAACAACAAAAAAAAGCTTCGTTAGGTGAACATATTGCAACTGTTGCTACTGTAACTTGCGTGTTAGTTATACATGTAACCAGAGTTCAAACTCATGCAGATAAGACTTTGCTGCATCTACAATACCAGTGAACAAAACGGCCGCGCATGCTCACAGATCAGTGTATGTGACTGGGGTGACCCCGTGAATCAGGAGCGTTGGCCCCAAACTATTGGTCACTGCTTCCACCTGAGCCAAGTACTGCTGCGATTGGCTGCGCTGACCGGTGGGTCGAGGTAAATACAGGAAGCGGACGGCGGCTTGAGAGCTGTGCTCCATCAACATGCAGTTCACTGCGGACAGGAACTCCTCGGACAGAGCTCGCGTGGGCTCTGCGGGGGGCTCCCCGTTCGGCTGAACATGGTGCTGCACCACAGAGTCCCAGGGCACGATCTTTATCGACGCCCTGATCCTCAGCTTCCTCAGCAGCTCCCGGAACGTCTCCTCGTTCACCACCCAGCCCTGGTCGCTGGACTCCGTCTCCACGTTCAGGAAGATTCTCATCCTTGCATGGCGCCACTTGTTGGACATGTTGAGCACGCAGGCCATCTGCAGCAGGAACAGGCTGCACACGTCCTCGTAATCCCGGCTGTCCGGCTGGAGCAGGTTGAGGGGCCACACATCTATTGTCCGCTCCGACCCGTCCACCTTGCTGTCTTTGCCCTCTCCCTCCAACTGGAAGAAATAGCGGGCGAGGCACACGTTCTTGTTCATTTTAATGGCGTCAGAAATGATGCCCACGTACTCCTCTGGCGACAGCCAGCGCGGGTTCTCAACATGTCGGACCGGTGGGAAATGGGCCTGCAATGAAGGCAAGTCGACCCCAAAATTATATTCGCCCTCACTCCCTTGTCCTATCGAAGAGTCACAGAACGCGGAATCTTGTAGGAAGAAGTCCTCGGGAGTGCAGCTGTCGTAGAAACCCAGAATCAGCGTGTTGGGCTTCATGCCACCTTGTAGAGAGAAACAGAAGTACGGATAAAGCGACATCATAATCTGTGCTGAATGCGGGCATGGCAGGGGTGAGAGAGCTTACCGAGGCCTGTGATGCGCAGCAGATGCTGCGTTCCCTGTCTGACGGAGAGGGACAGCGTCAGGTCTACAAAGGCCTTCACACCGAGTTTATCAACTAGGCTCAGCCAGAAGTTGTACTGCTGCTGAACCGGGTCCGATGGCAGAGAGTCTAGAACACAGCAGAGTTAGTAGGAAATGTATTTCATACATAGATTTGAAGAGTACAAACAGTAATACAACACAGGGCTTCATTTTATAGATTCAAAACTACTGAACACAGTTACATTGGTGGATGAAGTTCTCAGGTCCTTTACTTAAGTAAAAGGTAAAAGTATCACAATGTAAAAATACTCCAAAACAAATACAAGTCCTGCATTTAAAACCGAAAAGTACATGTACATAACTTAAGTTTATCAGCTTTAGTACAACTAAATGTACTTAAAGTAATAGTACATGTGCTGCAGTAAAATGTCTCCTGGACCTGATATATTATTATTATCACATTATTATATTGTCAATAGTGGTAAATCAGTGCATCAGCAGCATTTCACGGTTGTAGCTGGTTGAGATGGACTTTATATACAAAACCAATACAATTAGTCTGGTCCAGTGGTTCCAGCGGTTGACTATTTCTTCTTAATTGAAGTTTCAACAAATTATTGGTAAATTTGACTTCTTTGTAAGCGATCCAACGCTAAAAAAGGTACGATTTAATCTTAAAAAGTAGCTGTCAAACAAATATAGTGAAGTAAAACATAAAATACTTTACATTAAAAATGGAAAATACTCAAGTAAAGCACAAGTACCTCAAATTTGAACTTAAGTACAGTGCTTGCGTTAATAGACTTAAGTTACTTTCCAACACTGCCGTTGGAAAGTAAGGACGTCTGGTGTAAACTCTCAGGTGCTGATGCAACAATGAAACAGAGGAAACTTTTTATCTTATTAAATGATGCAAGAGAAGCAGCAGATGGAAAGTGAAAGCCCACGAGGTAGTCTTCCAGGATGGTGCCTGTGACTTCAGGGAAGCCAATCAGATCTGTTACACAACCTCAGTAATATGCGACCGGCTCTAACATTTCCTGCTTGTTCCATGTGCTCTCGGATAGAATGATAAGACTAATCACATGATGCCATGTTGATCGAATACATCAGTGAAAGGCTTCCAGACCCACGAAAAGGCCAAAAGGTGAGTTTCATCTGGCTTCTAAAATGACTCACAGATAAGATTAATTTAATACTGTTAGCTGTGGACGGCCAATCACAGACCATCCACAGGGAATTACCCAGATCTCCCAGCTGCACGTGGCCCAAAACATAGAGGCCTCCCTTCTTCAGCTGGTTGACAAACAGGATGAGCTGACAGGAAGAGCGAGGGTTGGCCACCATTAACAACATCTGCGGCCTCCAGAACTTCACGTGGTCCTTCCTCACATCCAGCATCAACAGGTACTTACGCACCTAAACCAACAGGAAGACGGCATTGTTGACACGCTGTGGCGCCGTCTGTTCATGTGTGTGTGTGTGCGTTTGTCTCGGCATGAGTCCAGATACCTGATGGAAAATGAGAGCCTGGCTGATGTAGCCCCAGCTGCTGGTGGGCGATCTGTAGTGGAGGAAAAGCAGCAGCAGTAACAGGAGGACGATACTGCCCGAGGAGTACACGGGGTTTATGACGAACATCATCACTAAACAGCTCAGGATGCCCAGCAGGCAGGTGTGCCAGGAGAAGAGCTGGAAGGTCGGCCTGTTAAACACACAGAGACAAAGGACAGAGGCTGCCGGTCACATTAAAAACAGAAGACAATAAGACAATAAATATGGCTTTATTGCCCTGTAAATTATATGATAGTAATAAATCCAAGTGAGGCCGATTGGGTTTTAAATATATATATTGTTGTTGTATTTGTGAGCCTGTACTCTCTAAAAGAAGAGACCTTTAAGCTAGCTCACATTGTCAGCGTTTCTTGTATCACTGAGCAATTTTAGATTGATTTTCTTACTTTATTTGCCAGAATTCATGGCCAAACTCAATGATGGCACTATGAATAAGAAACATCTGTTTCAGAACTGAAAGCCTAAAACGTGTCCTTCTCGGGCAGTATTTAATATGTATACCTCAACAGCAGGTGTTTTTGTTGTAATGGCAATGCCTACTGATTGCTTATTTTTCTTTTTATAGCGATTTGATCTTTTATTACCTGAAATTTGGTGCCGACGCCCACTCAAGAGCCAGACAGGCCAGGTCAACCGCAGCGTAGGCAAGCAAGTAGAAAACAGTCACCAAACCTGCCACGGCGTTGAGCTGGCCTGCAAACACTACGCACTGAAACACAGACGCACAACAGCTTCAGTCACCAGTCGTTATTCTGAAAATATGAGACTGGAAGCCGCAGAAGCTCCGCTCACCTGTGCCAAACCCCAGGTGTACAGCACCGCCACCCACGGATTGCCGGAGCTTGATGTGATTGTAGCCGGGGCTAATGGCAAACCTGTGAGGGGAAAAACAACAGTCTGTTAGGAAATGAGTGAAGAGGGCACTGATACGATGAGCCAAAAACCTCCTCAAGCCGTACCAAAGAGGTGATCCAGAGCGAGAGCGTGGAGGATACGGGACGCTCCGATCATAGCGCACATTGCAGCTGAAAGGGCAGCGCAGAATATCCCGATGGTGACGAACGGCGGCCAGATGTTTATCCTCTGGAGGAAGCCATAATCCTGAATCAACAGGGTCCTAAAGAAAAAAGAAACAAATGACTTTATATTGTTGATCTCTCTTTAAGGATTCATATCAGACAACACCACGATGAACCATTTCAGACCTGTCACATGTGGCGCTGACCAGGATGAAGAGGAGGACGTAGACCGTGAAAGTGTAAAAGACGGCCACGATGGTGCCTTTAGGGATGGAAACACTCGGACTCTTCAGCTCCCCTGCGGAGACATGCGGAGCGAGAGCAAACGTCAGCGTGTGCACGTTTGTGTGCACAACGCAGATTTACTGAATCGCTACGCGTGTTTCAACAAATCTCTCGTTTGACAATGTTCTGCATAACGACATGCACATAAATCAAAAGGTAAAAGTGGCATCATGGCAAAAATACTCCACAAGTTACCTTCCACCAATGTGATTATACATGCGAGACAACAAGCTTTAACCTGACATGTTGGCTCCGGCCATGATCCCGGTGCAGCTGGTGAACAGGACGGCAAACACGGTGGCAAAAGACATGACAGAGTTGGTGCTGTAGTCCAAAGAGTAACCAGCTGCAATGACAAAAATGAGGAACAATAGCGAGACCTTGAATAGATGCCCCCAAAAATGTACAAGAAGTCAATGTACTTTCATATCCTCTCTGACAACAACATCAAGCCCCAAACACTCACAGCCCAGGTTGTTCCTCAGAGTGGTGGCGTTGAAGCCCGTGTAGCTGGCGTTGTAGCGGAGGGTCTGGTTGCCGGCCCCCTTGTGGGCGATGACAAAATCCAGAGGTTTGACCGCCACAGAGCTGATGAAGATGGACAGCAAGGATACAGTGACCACCAGCAGGATGATGAAGGCGGTGCGGGAGTAGATGTGGGCGCCCACCAGACACACGAGCAGGCACAGCAGGAGGACCGCTGAGGAGTACAGCACCGTGTACCAGTAACCCTGAGGAAGCACGCGCACGCCCTCGGACACAGACGACTCTACAGCAGAGCAAGAAGAAAACAAGGGATGTGTACTAAGAAGTAGGTGGAGGTAGTTTAGTTCACAAAAAAACAGAACATGAACCAAAGACTTACCAGGATCTGAACCGAATACATTGAGGATCGCCTCCACAAGACCAAGAACGTACTCTCCACATGCAAACACTTTGGCCAGGAAGAACATCAAACCAATGCTTCCTCCAAACTCTGGGCCCAGAGACCGGCTTATCATGTCTGGTCACATTTAGTTAAGGCCGACGTTTCAACTGAAATGCCAAGATCAAGCAACACTCGGTGGACAACAACAGTTTGGTCTCTAAGGATACAGTAGGCTCCACCCCCTTGTATAGCACCGTTGGTGGAAATGGCACAGATGGAGAGTATTGTGAGAGATGTAATGGTGTAGGCCACAACCACCATCAGAAGACCCTGTAACAGCCCCGCGTGACCGACCACAAACCCTGCAAGAGAGAGCGATGACGTCAGTGTTAGTCACTACTGCGAAGCACAATGACTCAGTTGTGTTGTAAGGGATTCATGCTAACTCCCACTGTCTACAACCCAAAAGCGGCCTTCTAGTCTTCTGATCTCTTCACGCACGCCGCTCACCGGTTCTCAGGAACAGCACGATGCTGAACATGGAGAGGATGGTCGGCACCATCACCCCGAAAAAAGTGTTCAGATGTCGAGGGTCTTTGCTCGGTGTCCCGGGGCCGGATTCACTGGCGGCGTCCAACTCCACGCCGCATGCCGCCGCGGTCACAGCCAGACCGCACACCCCTGAGGTGACCAGAGGGGTGCGCTCGTTCGACATGGTTGGTGCGAGGAGCCTGGGATCAGTCTGTCAAAGACAAAATGAATGAGGACGGGTGTCAAAATATACATACGGTATTGAATCAACTGCTGGAAGGCAATAATTCTGACATGCTTGTCTGTCCACTACTCTGAGACAAACTGTTAACTGCCTGGCTGTATAGCACTCTGCATGCTTAGTAGAAAGGAAAAGGGTTGAAGTTGGAGATCATGGTCTTATGCCATCATTAAGCTCCACAGACAAATGTCTCCCATGAGCAGATGTCCCCCCCCCCCCCCCACACACACACACACACACACAGACATGTTTGTGAGAAGGCCTGCAGGGTAAAGGATGCTGCATGCCCCGGATGCACACAGTCCACTGTTAAGGCCAACGTGTGTCCTTGAACAAGTTCCCATCTTTTACGGACAAAGTGTGACCGTTTAACCGTCACGCAGCATATAATATCAGCGTTACTTATATATGTAACTCATATGTGTGTATACAGCCTTTGTTTACTTGATGTATTGTTGAAATCAAGTGTAGCAGCAAGCTGCAAACACACAGGCGCGTTTGTTTTTGTCACACCCACAAACACACAGTGAGGTTTCTAACCTTGCCAGCGCTGGCCAAGAAATGAAGATCATCATGTGATCAGCAGCACAGCTCACGCACCGCCTCATGAACGTTGTGAGGCTTTTTGAGCTGCTGACAATAAAACCGTTCTTAATTTAAATCAAGCAATTGGCGCCACACCTGGCTGATACTACAATGTTAGTACCTGTTCTGTTACTATTTTTCCACAGACCCGTCACTTCCCTTCTTTACGTTCCTTCACTACTAAATATTGCAAACATCGAGCACCGGAAACGCCACCAGAGAGAGTCTGCGGCTCACACTTCGGGTTGGTATTTGCAGTCACCTGATTCACAGCTGCTTGTCTGTTTTTACACGCAGCTCAAAAGAGAAGAGCAGACATCTCAGCTGAGCAGCCTGAGCATGCCCCTCTGTGTTCAGGTGATCGTGGTTGTTTTCTTTCTCTCTCTCTCTCTCTCTCTCAGATGCCAGCAGCGCTCAACTTTTCCCATGTTTCTTTCCTCAAAGAGGCAGTTTTCATCACTGAAGCTGTGGCCTCAACAACACTGCTCTCTGTGAGCCATGTAGTCATACAGGAATCACATGACCACAACATGATGGGACATGATCTCCTCACTATTATAAGGCTTACACCCAGTTACTGATTCTTTTCTACCTAAGACTTCACTGTATTTTACCTTTTAGAGCTGAAACAATTAGTCCATTAATCATACAGATCATTTTTAAAGCAAAAATTCCCAAAACTCTCTGGTTCCAGCCGCTCAGATTTGACAATGTCCTGCTTTTATTTGTCCCCCGATGTGTTGAGTTGTAGACTGTTGGTCGGACGAGCAATTTCAAGCTCAATGACTTATCGATGACTAATCAAGAGAATAATGGACGGATCATTCAATCTTATAAATAATTACAGGTGCAGCTCAATTTAACAAATGTATGCCTGTTTCCAGTGAGCTACTCTTTAGTCTGTCCACCACTTGCTGATTAAAAGTAATTTGGCTGTTTGTATTACAGTTGCACAACATTCACAAACATAGTAAAATACATCTTATGAAACATTCTCTCAACCCCATGATGGGGAGATGAGATATGAGCAGTTGAAAAAGGGAAGTAGTTCACACTGATAACTGTTTACTGTCATGTACTGATCCATATCAAGTGCTCTGCTAGTTCCCTTCGATTCGGTGATGCTGGAAGTGGGCTTTAGCCTCTCGGCCGTGCGCTGCAGGATGCTGTCAGTGGCGCACTGAGCTCATATCTCTCGCGTCCACGCAAGACCGCCTAAGCCCACCCAAAGAGGTCCACGGACCCGACTTCAGAAACAAGTCGGTCACCCAAATAAATCACCATTTCCGTCACATACACATACGCGAGGGTGGAGCGACTGCGACATTAAAACTGTACGTCTTTTGTGAAAACATTGGCTGAATAATACGTCATTTAGCAGCTTCGTGGTGGGGAAATGTTGTTTACGTTTTGAGGCTCTCTGGCAGGAAGTGGCCGCGCCGGCCGGGGCGGTCATAAAGCAACGCACCCGGCGTGAAGCGCTCGCGCAGTGTGTGCCTGTGTCATTCAAACGGCAACTTCCAGGATGTGTTCGGTCAGACGCACCCTTTGATGTCCAGCATCCCAAAAAAACACAGAGGACAGCCTAACTTACCTTGATGAACCTCCACGGGACAGTTTCACCCACTTCCTACTTGTTTCCGTGGCCCACTGAGTGAGGTCTGCCTCTCTCTCTCTCTCTCTCTCTCTCTCTCTCTCTCTCTCTCTCTCTCTCTCTCTCTCTCTCTCTCTCTCTCTCTCTCTCTCTCTCTCTCTGCTGGTCTCAGCTTTTAGTAGAAGATAGCCCGGGTCAGATGCGCAGTGGACGGTCGAAATAGAACCGCAGCAGGCCGGTGGACATGACAGGACTTGAGCTGTCCCGAGAGTTGGATGCTGTGAAAGATGTGCCGCCCAATAACAACACAGCAGCCATGGCACGCCTCGTTCCTCTATTATTTGTTCAAAAGCGTCACGGGAAGAGCGGAAACCGACCACGTGACTGCCAAAAGGGGAGGGCAAAAAAAAAAAAAAAACACCACAAACTGTATGAGCAGAGGTAGTGCTGCTTGCCTAAAGTTACCACGCCCCTTACTTGCAGTCAAACGTGAGCCTACATGAGGTGGTGAGTTGTTAATCTGCTGGGTCCACCAAGATTAAAAACAACTTGCATACACACACATGTATGACCATGAGGCGCTGGTGTAAAGTTGTTCTGTCGGCTGGACTGTAATGTCTCTTCTCCACACCAGGGGTCACTGTTGGGACAGAGACGACGTCCATAAATAGAAAGGGAGGGAGGAGGGTCATTATGTAGTAGGACTGACCTGTGATGTCAAGTGGGGTTATCGTTAAAATATATATATAGTTTTTTTTTTATCATAACAACAAAAATGAAATAGCTCAAATAGTCTATAGAAGAAAAAACAAACACGCTCTGACAATGAACAAAGGGGATTGTGATGTTATAGACATGCAGCATCTCCATCTTATTTCACAAGCGCCTCCATCAATGGTTTCCAATACTCTGCCCAATATCTTATAACACTGAGCAAAGGCCAACATGTTAAGTTCTCAAACAGTTGCTTATAGAAATAGAGACGATAATTTGCCTTTATTTAATCAGCTTCAGATAGATAGACAGCCAGATATATATATATATATATATATATATATATATATATATATATATATATATATATATATATAGATAGATAGATGCAATGAATGAGGAGTGATGCAAGAACATTGGGGGGATTTCTGAATCACATCCACATTTATTTCATACACCCCATACAAAATAAAAGCACTCACTAACTGAATCAGTCTCAGCAGAGTGGAGCTACTGCAAAACGTCACCTGATCCAGCCAGCAGTTCAGCTCTGTATGCTGTGATTTCTTGTTCATTTGACCTCCGTGATGCGTGATGTACATTCTGTAACGTCAGAGTGGAGAGGATGGGCATGTATGTTCACAACGAGGCCATGCTTCCACATATGTTACTCATTGTGCTGCATCCTGAAAAAACAAACATGAAATGAGCATTGGTAAAAAAACAACAACATTGCATTTTTAACATGAGCAACCTCCCTCTGAACATCTACAACTGACGAGTCCAGGTTGACAAAAGGATCCCAAAACTGCAGAATGATCTGATCGGGGGGGGGGGGGGGGGGGGTCATGGGATTTACTAGTATTTAAGAGATGGGTGTGGTTGAAACATGCTTCATGCCCGGATTTGAGGATCCTTCTGCAAGCGCCCACCGCGTGATCTGGCTGCTTGTTTCTGAATAATGATATTCAAAAAAAAACAAAAAAAAAACAGGAACCGTGTGGATAACTGACCGAGAGGGCCGCGGCTCATTATACTGTGACAAAACCCACGCAGTCGGTCTACTGATGGGTTGATGTCTTGCAGCTTATAGAAGCATTTCTCTTTTTGTTTAATGGCATTATTTTCTCACATGAGGCAGATTTTACTCAGTAATTCATTGTCGGCTCGGAGGCGGTTGTCCTGATGAAGTGTCGGCAGAGGGAGGAGGAAACCAGAGAGAGGAAGGAAACGAGGATAACGTCACGAAAAGCAGAATCGGAGTGAAACGGACTGTGTAGTATTTAATGGACAGAGCTTGATGCGGGCCGAGCACCGAGCCGAAATTCTGTTTGTTTACGTCGCATTTGGACAAAGATGTTTTTGTTAACTGGTCGGGCGTGAAAAGAAAAGGAGGGGAAAGCATTTCGAGGAGGAAACGGCAACACAAGCAGCAGCAGCAGATCTCATCTTCTTTTTTTTTTTTTTTTTTTTTTTTTTCAGGAGGCTCCACTAAAGCAGAGAAATGGAAATGTGTGTAGCCCTCCTCCGTTTGCCTGTTCGCTGAAGGGTTTGGGAAACAGCCTAATCGTGACACACGGACTTTAAAGTGGATCTCATTTTTTTTTTTTTAATGAGTGAGAAAGACGTATAGTTAAAACCCTTCCACGGGATTCCTTTTTTTTTTTTTCCGGGGGACGTTGCTTTTTTTTTTCGCGGAAGAAAAAAAAAAAAAAAAAAAAAAAAAAAGCTGCAAAATCATCGGGAGAATTAACAGGTAGCCACCCCATTATCAAACACTGTGACAGCCGCTGTAGGCCAGCGCAGGGAGCGTAAGATGGCTGGGCGATGATGTGCTCTATTCGTGGCATCATTTCGACTAAATTAACTTAGCTACATCCGCATTTTAGGAGCTCAGCATCTGAAACGAGATGTGGTCAAGGCCTCCATCAGCCGCTCGGTGCTGATCGATATGTGATGTAGCCTGTTTTCACGGGGGCCTGCCCTTCTTATTTGGAGACACTGGGCTTATATATAAATGCGGCGGGCGGTGAAACAAAAACAAAAAAAGACCCTTATGGAGTACATCCTATATATCTGAATCTGGCTTGTACCCGCTTCTTTCTTTACTGCGGCTTTTTTACACCGTGCGGAGCTCCCAGCACACAGGCCTATGCGTGTGTGTGTGTGTGTGTGTGTGTTAACCTGGGTTACAGTGAGCGGAGCCGCACAGTCTCTCTGACATTAACATTTGCTCTGTCAAAGATGCAGCGGCTTCTGCACTCCATCTCCAGTGTTGCAGATGCAGTCATGCCATGTCGATGTAGCTCCACATCAGATGTGCATCCGAAGGGGTGGGGCCAGGCACACTTTCGGGCATCATTTCTCTCTCCTTGTGTTATAAAATGTGCTCTTTAAACATTTTTTTTTTTAAAAAAAGAGGCCACTACTCCCCCCAGATGTTCAGATGAGGCTTTATTCTAACGTTAACCCTCCTCATCGTCGTGAAGGAGGTACAGCCTCTTGTCTGGCCATGCATCAGTGCAGGTGGAGTCATGTTGGCTGTGATGTGTGGGGGTCTTTTTTTTTTTTCCACTCCGTCCATCGGCATGACTTCGTCACAGCTCTGCTCGCCATCCAGTCGATGCTCGCAGGCAATTCGGAACATGCATCCGAGCATCTGGTCGGACCCATCCAGGCCTTATCTGTGATGCATCACCCCCCCCCTCTCAGCTTTTTATCCTCCTCATTGGCTAAATGAGCAGCTGTGCCAGGAGACTGAGACCCATGATGCGGCCCTTTTGGCTTCCATTAGTGCCGTGTGATCCATCTGGTCGCAGGTCCCCTCCAGGGAACAGTGACCTACTGTAGCTGATTGCTCTTCCTTTGCAGTGTGCACTGTATGCATGTTTGCTGTGGATTTGAATTGCTGCACAAATGCAAATAGAAGCTCCTTGTTTGGGAAGCGGTTTTGAATGTGTAACTGTGCTCCTATCAGGAGCAGGAAATGCTGTTTCCTCCCGAAAGCTTGATGTGATGTACAGTGTGAGAGCACCCAGTTGGCCCATAGCTAAATGATATAACTCCTGCCATGTTCATTCTTCCAAACCGCAGTGCCTCCGACGACATGCAGATGACTGTATCCAGCATTAGCACCAGTTCTGACTTGATACACAACCTGTAATTGCAGAGTGTAACAAGTTCCCTCTGCTTTAGAGGGAGTGTTCGCTCAGTAGCGATGCTGGCTGCTCGATGGAGGTTTAGTCATTACAGATTATTCTCCTCAGTTAAACCAGGCATGGTTGCACAGCCATAAACAGATTACAAGGTTTTTTCTCACTGTGTGGGTTCAGTAAACCGTAGAGATTAAAATGTGTGTGTTTTTATTTTATTATTTCTTACAAACAGTGTTTTAAGTAAATTATTTAACCTAATTGATTCATTTTTGATGAAAGTGGACTCCTGGATTATAGTGGATTATCAAATCATAAAACTATGCTAATCCCTGTGGGGCTCACTCATATACAGCAATTATGAGATGATACTTTATGTAAATCTGAGACTGACATTTGAAGTTTTTCCACGGCCAACAGGTGACGGCTCAGACAAATCCAAAATGAGTGAGCTGGAGCAGCTTCGCCAGGAGGCCGAGCAGCTTCGGAACCAGATAAGAGTGAGTCCAATGTTTTTAGAGTTTAGTTTTCATCCACTGATATATTTACATGTTGTGTAATGTCTTGTTTCTTTCGTCCTATGATTCCCTGTCCAACAGGATGCCAGGAAAGCATGTGGAGATTCAACCCTGACACAGGTAAGAGCCCCTGAATGTCTGCTATATCTGTTCAAGATGTTGGGGGTTTGATTCTAGTGATAAGAAGTGGTTTGGTGACCATCGATTTGGAAACGTGATCATAAATTCATTATTTTTGGGAAAATATAGATGCTTAGTTATTGATGATTTATAACTAATAACATGATCACCAGCAGTATAAACATGGAGGTTTAACATTTTCCTGTGCTGTGCTTTATACATTACTTGAATATCATCTTTTGTAAATTAGATTTTTTTGTTTTTTACATTTAAATGTATTTGTATCATCAAATTTGGCATGGCATATTACAATATTGTTACAATCTCAAGACACTTCACTGTGGAACCTCCCATCCCACAGTTATCAATAAAAAAGGGTGATTTTTATTAATACTAATTTGCTTTGTTCAACCTCTCCCCTCTAACCCAGATAACTGCTGGTCTGGATCCCGTGGGGCGGATTCAGATGCGGACGAGACGCACCCTCCGCGGCCACCTCGCCAAGATCTACGCCATGCACTGGGGCACTGACTCAAAGTGAGTCTCTACTGTAGCAAACACTTCAAACATTGCCGCTGTGATAGCATGCTGAGCAAAGTATAGCCTCACAAAACTAATAGCTTCAAAAACACGGAGCCAAAACATCCAAAAAGCAGTTTTAGCTTTAGAACGCCACTGTACAGACTCAAGTAGCACAAAGGATATTCCAAGTGCGTTTTGCCTGTATTACCAGTAGAACGATCACTGTGGAAGACTGGCGTGTTTGTTTCAAATGAGTCCACAGTTTGAATTCATTCAGAAAATGAACACGAAGCCAAACTGAATGTCCATCAATAGATGAATGAAGTTTGAACGTTTGTGTCTCCAGGCTTCTGGTTAGTGCCTCTCAAGATGGAAAACTGATCATCTGGGACAGCTACACCACTAACAAGGTAAAGCCAGCCGAGTAATTCTTCTCATCAGCTGGATAAATAGTCACATCAGTCGTCGGTGGTTGACTCGTCACAGCTTCTTTTGCTACCATTGTCATGACTTATTCTAACGTTAGCCAGTGGCATTAGCATTAGGTTAGTGTTATTACTAGGGTGTAGGGTTTTTCTTTCGAGGCCAAAAGTTTAACGTCTGTTGCCTCCACGCCTGCGTAGATACACGCCATCCCCCTGCGCTCCTCCTGGGTGATGACCTGTGCGTACGCCCCGTCTGGGAACTACGTGGCCTGCGGAGGCCTGGACAACATCTGCTCCATTTACTGCTTGAAGACTCGCGAGGGCAACGTCAGGGTCAGCAGGGAGCTACCTGGCCACACAGGTGAGAGAACGTCGCGCTCTCAACCACATCAACCGATGAGACCCCTACCTCGTTGGAAAGCTCTGCTCCCAAACCCCTGAACATTGAAGACTTCGTTCACGTGGTCAATTAATCGCAGGGCAGCGCCGTCTTAATAACCATCGACTCCTGTCTGCGAGACTCCGGTTTGTGACACTGTGGCTACTGTGCTGCTGTGCGTGATGTGCAGAATAGGCTGCAACGCAATATCAAGATGTCTCTAATACAATATAACATATCAGGTGTCTACACAACGGAAAGCTCAATAACAATTCCATCATGAATTGTTATTCGCGTGATCGATATAAATGTATAGATTTGCAGGAAATGGCATTCACATCACCTCTACCTTTACCCGAATGTTTTTTCTGTAAAGTCATTGTGCTGTTGCAATAATATTCGTTTTTTTTTGTGCCTGTTATATAATAGAGTATACCCTAGGAATGCCACTTTACTATCACCTATTGTTAAATAAGTATAGGATCACCTGTCCATATGCAAGTTTCAACAAACACCTGCTCTGTTCTCTCAGGTTACCTGTCATGTTGCCGTTTCATTGACGACAATCAAATCATCACGAGTTCAGGAGACACCACATGGTGAGCCACTGAGATCAAAAACACAGACAGTGTGCGGTGCGAGCGTGTTTGTCGCGAGCTGATCGGTGTCTAACTCTGCCTCTCCGCCCCAGTGCACTGTGGGACATCGAGACGAGTCAGCAGACCACGGTTTTCTCTGGGCACAGCGGCGACGTCATGAGCCTGTCCCTGTCGCCCGACCTCCGCACCTTTGTGTCAGGAGCCTGCGACGCCTCGGTCAAACTGTGGGACATCAGGGACAGCATGTGCCGGCAGACCTTCACAGGCCACGAGTCGGACATCAACGCCATCTGTGTGAGTGTGCTCAGGGAACGGGTGGCCCTGTGACCAAACAAGAACAAATATATGTATATCTTCATTCGTACTATTTAAAAAAAAAAAATGATCTGTGATTGCATTTTAAAGGGGCACTCGTCAATTTCTACACATGAAGTTCAGTTCATGCGTGATGGGAAACATTTTCTTCCTAAAACTCTGCAGGAGCTTTGTTAAGTCTTAAAAAATAATCCTAAATAGAAAAATATAAGCTTCACACACTAAGAAATAATAACAAATCTGAAGAGAGATGGAACAAAAATGGATCAAGAAACTGTTTTGTGCATAAACTAATATGTCCATTAGGAATTCCAAATGTTTCGCACTGGTATCGGCGCAACAATGGTCTAAAGTGGCAGTCTGTAAACCGCCTAACACACGATCAACAGAGCGCCTCCAGGATTTGTCTCGGTGACGTCACACATTGTCATGTCTCCAGCTTTGGGGGGGGGGGGGATTTAAACTGGGAGCACGCTAGAGGATTAACAAGATTATCAATTAACACCATATCTGAACATCCTGCATCAGTCCAGACTCCAACTGTCTGGATGTACCACACAGGTTAAATCTGATGGATGACAGCTGGACAGATTTGGTTTTGAAAACACCGCGATCATCTGATCAGATTCAGCCCGAGTGCCGAGACACTAGTAGCCAATGAGAGCATAGTTTTCTGTCATAGAAGGGCATGTAGGGAATAGGGGACTATATAGGGGACAGAATCACCTACTTGTTGTCTCTTCATATACCTGTATCCACACTTCCTGCTTCTCATTCATCTCCCCGTGCTCCTCCTCAGTTCTTTCCCAACGGCAGCGCCTTTGCCACCGGCTCAGACGACGCCACCTGCAGGCTGTTTGACCTGCGCGCAGACCAGGAGCTCAGCCTCTACTGCCATGACAACATCATTTGTGGCATCACCTCCGTGGCTTTCTCGCGCTCCGGCCGTTTGCTGCTGGCTGGTTATGATGATTTCAACTGCAACATCTGGGACGCCATGAAGGGAGACAGAGCAGGTGAGTGGGTCAGGCGAGAGGAAACAGCTCAAAGAGTAGGTCTAGAAAGGTTCAACCTGCAGCTCAGGTGAGGATTATCTTCCTCGTGGAGTTACTTCATTGAGACACCAAATGACTTTGCTTTTAACATTATTTGTGTCTTAGTTAGTCTGTAGAGTTCTGCAAGAAAGGGACGATCGTAGGTATGCGTTCATACACTTCACCATCAAATAAAACATTTACGTATATGAAGGATTAGAGGATGAAAAGGCAACAGTCCATATTGTATCAATGCAAAGTAAAACTAACACTTATCGGACCATCACCTGCAATATTTAACTCAGGAACCAAGTGAAAGCGTGTTTGGTGAAAACGTAATGCCTCATTTCATTATCCAATTCAAAGGCTAATTTACCTTCTTAAAAATAATGAAGAGTTACACAGATTCCTTTAGAAATAGCGGAAAGTGCAGTTATACTTTGCACATTTCAAATGAAGTTAATGATAACTGGTTGAATGGGCGACGGTCGATGTGATAGTCCGTGTCCTTAACTGAGCACCGTGGAGCAAATGACTCAACCAATGTATACCAATAGGATTTAGGTGAAAATAGCCAAATCGTTTTTGTTTTTACTGAACCAAAAACAATCATAATGTGTCTGTAATGAGTCGTAAAACAATGTGTAACATGGTATGCACATACATTGTGGTTTGTAATTGGAAACTGAGGGGTGTAAGCAGAAAATACAAGATAATATCATCATGAAATGGATTTAAAGAACTATAACACTGAATAATTTGTCAGTTTTAAGTTGACTTTTGAGTCATTTTTGGGTGTGCCAGACTTACCAGTAAATTCACACGTCTAGAGCCTTGTTTTGTGAAAACTGAACCTGTGTTGCCAGTTACAGCAGCAATAGACACAAGGTTGCTGTGTTCTGTGTGGTTTTTCAAAGGTTTCGGCGCAGTCTGGAGAGCAGAACATTTTTACAGCAACAACTCCTCTTTTGTTTGTCCCTGTCCCCCCTGCAGGGGTCCTGGCCGGCCATGACAATCGTGTGAGCTGTCTGGGTGTGACGGATGATGGCATGGCGGTGAGCACCGGGTCCTGGGACAGCTTCCTTAAGATCTGGAACTGAGCCACGCACATAAACCGCAAACACACACACACACACACACACACACACACACGCGCACACGCACGCACGCACGTCCAACAAACAGACAGACATTGCTCCCGTCTTGGGACACTGTTTGCACCCTGTATTCACTGTATGTAAGATTCAACAGACAAACTGCAACATTGTACTGTACATAATATATATGACTTAGATATGAGTTTACACACACACACATACACACACACGCACACGCTGTATGCAGGACAAGATGACACAAAACCTGAACACATGCCCTCACTACCTACAGCTGGTTTAAGTACAGTTCCACACACACACACACACACACACACACACACATAATCTGTAAAATGTAAAAATGTGACAAAAACAGTTGATTCTTCAGCTGCTCAAATAAAAAACACAAATGCCACTATTACCTGAAGCCTTTTAACACGTCTAACACGCTCATTCACTTAACACATACACATACACACACACATACACACACACACACACTTTTTCCTGAGAGACACTGCTCCTCGAGTTAAACAGGGGAGAAGACGTTATTTGACAATTCTGTCTTTGTTTACAATGAAGTCCAAAATGCACTTCAGAAAAAATTTTCTGTACTATTTTTGTCTCAGTACCACATGTATCTCAGCGATGCTAATGTGAAGGAAGAATGGTTGTGGAAAGAGAATTATGTGAGTCCATTAACACTGAAAACAACAACAACAACAAAACACTGACAGACAGGATGAGCCGATGATCGACAGAGTCCAAGGAAATATCAACTCTTATTTTCATCTGTTCGAAACATCATGTAATCACTGTTTTTATAGATATGTACCCCCGCACACAGTAAATCTCTTCAGTTTTGGTTTTCTTCTTTTTTTTTACACTTATTTTATTCATGTTCTCCCTGTGTGCCTCAGATACACGTTAAGGATTATTAATAGAGAATATTGATAAAAGTTAAATTAACAAAAACATTAAAGATCTGAGATTCAAAGTTGAGTGAAAAAAAAATAAAAACATTGTAAGACGCATCTTAATAAAGCAGGAGCCAGTATTCATACTTTGACTTTATCAATGTATTATCTGGACATGACAATGGTATAATTGTACATAATATTAATAAATAATAGCCTCTCCTGCCAGTGATTGTGGTTTCCTTTTTTGAAGCACCGTTTCTTTATTCATACACTTGTGAAGCTGATCAACCGGAGAGAAAATAAGTGTTTTCATGTGTCGTTCAGCCTGGTACGTGACATTAAAATGTTTGTTCTGGTACATTGACCCACGCTGTTAAATGAATGGTATAGTTTCTAAATAGCCTAGAAACATTTTAGCACAAATAAGAATAACTAACTAGTTATTCTCCTTTTACAATGAAACATTTATCACAGGCATCATTGGAAAGACGGTTATTTTAAGAATCTCAACTGAAATGTATTGCAGTGATTGTACTATTTAAAACCATTATAATAAAAACGGTGTAATTGCAACAACATAATACAAAGTTTAAAGTTGGAACACCTGACAGTGGATACCATAGTTGTAGTTAGTAACCTATTTAATTAGAAATGTGTGGAAAGAACCTAAACCTTCACAATCACAATTTAAATATCTTGAATGTTAAGAAACAGTCTTGCTCCGTTTCTACTGCAGAAACAAAAACATGTCACCTGTGCTCAGGTCACAGAAATGCTATTTGATACACTTTCCAATCATCACTCAGGTAAGGATCGTTTGTGTTTTCATATCTGTTGATTGAAGTTAAACTAAAATGTTTCATACAGGAAGAGATTTAGCTATTCTTGCAGGATTGAAGTGTCTTTACCTTCAGCCACCAGGAGGCGCTGAAGCTCACTCAGCATCTCAGGTTCACAAAATAAGGACACAAATGGCTTTATTACAAAAAACAAATCTTTAAGGCAATTCATTTAATCCTTTGAATGGCATGCCGGGGAATATTGAGCTGGGTTTCCGGTGAAGTGGACATTTTGAATTTGTTATGTCACACAAATCCAGTGACAGGGACAACAGGTCCAAGTGGATTTTAGCACCATCATGTGGTTAAACGGTGGCTTATATTTAATATTCTCACTACTATATTCTTAAAGGCCCTGTGCACCCACAGGTCAGCTCAATTATTCGCCCTGAAAATGCCTGTGTGTACACTCTGCTTGATTGACATCTGTATCTTTGCTGCACATTTACACCTTTATCATTATTAGTACAACTAAGTCCAGTGACCTCTTGTAATCCTAGTGTAGCTCCGCCCACCTTCAGCCTGAGCAAAGGTCTAATGGGGGCGAGCAGGGCCTTTAAAAAGTATAGACAATTATTTTGGAGAGGCAAGCTTAGGTCTCCAGTAACGAGAATTCAAAGAAATGCAGTTCATAGACATTCAAATCTGTACAACGGACATTTATTCAGAAGTCAAAGAAATGAAACCGGACTAATGAGATTAAGGTACTTTATTTTTCAAACAATTCTGTATTAAGACATGAATTCATTCAACACACAATCTTTTGAAAGTTTAAAGTTTTATCAGCCTATGAAATACAATCTGGAGTTAGTTAACCTCTCACAAGTAACACAGACACGCGCACACATACACTAAAACATTGCAAACATGTTTACCGTCTTAAAAAAAAAAAAAAAGAGTTATTGAAAAACAATAGATGTTGAAGTTCTGTCCAAAGATCCACATCGTTTTAGAGCTCAAGTGTGATCTGCCTCGCTCTCAGCTACAGCTGCTAATCCATTCACACGTGATTGATAAGAAATAGAAGCTATGAGAGAGAGGAGTGCCTCATCACAAGATTAACTATCCATTACTTCAGAGTCCACTAAAGGCAGTTCCTGGGATTTCACTATAGTGAAGCAAGAACAAGCATCCCAACAGGTGATTGTGTTAAACTGACGGGGAGAAGCAGCTATTCTTTGCGATTACGAACTAAAGTAAAGCGACACAAAAACCAGCCTACAGTCAGTCTGCCAAAGGCCGCTGAAGAGTCACTTCCTGTAGGCCACACGGAGATGGACAGCCACGGGTTGGATTTGTTCAAATGCTTGTATTGCTTAATATTTAAAAAAAAAGAAAGAAATGTCTCTCAGGACGATGTTCTACATGTTCAGCACTCCGACCTACAACTCTTTGTGATGACAAACTTTATGCATCTTGGCTGTTACATGAATTCAGCAATGAAATCTGTCCTGAAACTAACTTGTAGTGATGTTCTTTTAATGGCTCTTGGCACGAATTGAATATAACTTTTACATATTCTTGTTACAAGAACTGTGTTACAAAATGCAAACCCATTATAAGAATTTCTGCTGCATACAATTTAAAAAGCCTAATATCTGAAGCGACTGCCTCAATCTAATTGACAGCCTGTATTAGCTCACCCATAAACTACTCGTCCATGTTCATCACACGTGTACAACATTGCTGAGCCACAAGAGTTTGAGCAGGAGCTCGTTTTGAGAGATCTTTTGTTTATTGGCAACATGAAAAGGTCTTCATAAAACAAACAAGTCCGTTTTTACTAAGTCAAATTATTTAATCAAAATGCTATCCAGAAAAACAACAGTCAACACAAATCAGACAATAAAGAAGATTAAATGAATATGTCGCTATGGTATTATGCTTCATCTTTAAAACAATCATTCAACTGCAAAAAACCGAGGTAGAAATACACTAAAGTATTCCAAATAAACGTTATATTAGGCAACGTGAGTATGTGTGTGTTGAGAGGAGCTCTCCACTGGTTTTACACACACCAGTCTGTTTCAGTGGCATTGGCAGTAAGTGCACTGACTGACGTTGCCAGGCAACACCGGAGACGTTGCAAACATTTTGGTAGAGGAAATGTCTGCCCATCGCTCTGTATTCAGTGCTTGGGGCTCCACTTCTGAATTAGAAACACTAATTGAACTTTATAAATCCATGCACAACATTTTTATTCCATGTGAAAATCGAATGCCTACATTGCCCACAATGCACTGCGACTGCCAACAGTTTGGTGAGAGATTCTGTTACAAGTAGCAGATGAGGCGCGAGCTAGAGAGGTCTGGTAAATTCACTTCCTTCTAAATGCAAACCTCAAAAACAAATGTCCACATGTGCAGTCGTACTCCCCGACACCTGTAAACAGACTGGTGTGTAAAAATCAGCAGGAAATGCATACAAAATTAAAGTAGTCAAGAAATGATAATTGACTAATTGTCTTCCTCTGTAATCTGTTAATGTCACTAATTGATGGATGAACTTTTCACTTCCTAAATGCTGCCAAGAGTCAATAACCTCACATCCCCACCGTTTCCCCGTCGTCACCTGAGCATATTTACAGCCCGTCACCTTCACCAAGGCAAATTACACACGAGGCCAATCTGTGAGTCACCGCGAGCGTCACAGCGGACTCCTCTGGTAACAAGAAGACGGACGTTATCTTTTTTTTACGTCTACATAACTCAACAGACATGCTGCAGTAATTGACAGTCTACACACACACAGCTGTCTCAGCGGACGACTCGTTTCACTATCACCAACTACTTAGACTGATTACATACCGACGAGTTTGACGACTGCTGAGTGAATGAAAAAGAAAAAAAAAACCTCCATCTCTCCGTTGCACTCAATTATAGCTTTGATATCTGCCTTAAAATACATTGTGCTTTGATTATTAGAGCAGTACACATGTTCATATAAATACAAATCTGTCTTATAGATGTACATTCACTTTGATTTCTCAATATAGACTAATTTACACATTTTATAAAATAGGCCTTTCAGAATATATCAAGCTACTTTCCTCCCCCACTACAAGATTACGCAATCAACATCATTCAAGAATAAGTGCTTTATCTCATCTTTGCTGCAAGAACCTACATTTTCTGAGCAGACGTCACACGCAGAGTTTAAATCGGACACAAGTACTAAGTTTTCTCTACAAACGCGTTTCATACGTATGGCTTTTCACTATGCTGGCTCCCGCTGTGAGCAGATCCTTCACATGTTACACTTGATTAATTGGACACGTGGCAATTTAATTGTTATTGCAACTTTGTGAATGGATTATTGTCGGAAAATCATTTTTAGGTCATATATACGTGGTGCCAAAAAAGGCATTTGAAGTCCGTCAACGGGATATTAGGGATTAGACTTCAGTGGCACAAATCATATCAAAGGAGCAAATATATTTGTGCCTCTTCAATGTGAGATTTCAAGTAAGACGCGTGTGTGTGTGTGTGTGTGTGTGGTTGTGGTGGGGGCTCATAACCAATCCTTACATCGCTCACCTTCCAAACTCCAAGGCACTGCTTTAACTGTAAACATGGCAGATTGATAAAAAAATGATGATTTGACCATAAAAAGCACGAGTGCCAGAGCTCCTGGTGGATTGTAATTGTGGCATTAGAACTGAAAGTCATGGCACATACCAGACACTCAAGAAAACACATTCGCTAAAAAGGGGAAAACAACTTTGATACAGTACTATATACTCTACTTCCATGGCTTACATGCACACCATCTGCTCGAGATACACGTTTACTGAAGTGAAAGTGCTTTCCATGCCCATTTACAGTTTGTTTTATAATCTCACCACAAAAGTAGCCATCTATGTATATACTCTTTGATTAAACGCCCTCTGTTTTGACCATGTACTGCATTCTCTATAGCTTTATTTTTGCCTGTATGAAATATATGATCACTAGCCGAGGTTCCTCTTTAGAATAACCAAAAGCTTTTTCTACTGGCGGTTTAACAAAGAAATGACAGTTTTGTTCTTTTAACATCAACATGTCAGCTTCTATTTATAAGCAGATGAACTAACTTGTTGAAAAATTTAGACATTTTCCAAACAACTCCATGCTGATGATAGGAGTGACTTTTAAAATGTCCACCTGTTGATACCAAAGTGCTGCGGAAGCACGGTGGTGCTGTAACACCGTGTGAATCACTGATCACAAAGCGTGATTCATGTGTGGACCAACCCCACTGCTGACAGGAAAATCAGCACTCTACTTCCTGATGACGCTGCCTCGTACTTCTACCGTACTGCCCGGTGTATGAGAGCACACAGAATCTCCCTTGTGCAGCTGCCTAAACAAAGCAGACAGTTAATTCCCAAAAACAAATTGGGGGGGCGGGGGGACCTATGCAATACTAACAAACACAAAGTCAAGAGCTATAGGAGATCCAAAGCAGCTCATTAAGCATGATACCATAATATTAGTGAGAAGGCAGCTGCCATTTTTAGCTGTATATACAGAAAGGAACATCGGTTAGTGATCTGTAGGAAGAGTTTCTACACAAATCTTTATCCTCGCTATTTTAGCCGAGCTCCGTTTGCCCTGGCTTCCTGCACTCGCTGCAGAATATGCGGTGAACTTTGGCAGAATGTACAGATATAAAATATATTAAGTCTCAAGTGTTCCACCAGTCTTCTCCAAAGTGCCTGATGAGATGGAGTCCTCTGTGGTATTGCAGAGTCACCCTACTTTAAATCTTTCCACTGGCCCCCAAGACAAAGAAATTAACTGCACCACACCAAGCTGTTCTCTGCAAACACAAGAGATCCACACTAACTAAATAGTCTTAGAACTGAAATATGATACAGTAGATCACTGTGGTAGGAGGGTGAGAGGACCAGGAAATGATCTCCCTTAATCACTGTGATCTCAGCGACGCCCTCTTTTCACATTCCTCCAACGTCCTCTTTTACCGACAAATATCCCTCTCTCTGACACGCCCAGCCAAGTACACAGACTCCCCTCTTCAAACAAAGACTCCACAGATTAGCATATATTGCAATATAATGGCAATATAATTACAGTAAAAGTAAGATTACCAGTAGGCTAATACCAATACAGAATCACTACATATAAATAACACATTTTTGTATTATGTAAATCTATGAAAAAAAAAAAAAAAAAAAGTTTAGATACAAGCCTGATGAGTCAAATAATGAAGGGCTTCACCTAAACCATAGAAGAAGAAAAAAAGGCAAAGCAGGAGATTTCACATTCCTGATTGTGAGTACTGCACATGTATGTGACTTCTGATTGGTTTGATCAAGTTATTCATTGAAATCTAGTTTGCTTTTGAAGCGTTCAAGGCTTACTTAATGTGATTAAGAGTTGCAACATCATTTGCCATTCAGGTCAGAAAAAGTTAGTGAAAGCCGGACTTCAGGTTACCGTCTACTATACAGAACTAAAAATACTTCAATGAGCTACTTTGTCCCCACTTTAATGTCCCTTTGTAATATATTTTTCTGTACTAAATACTTAAACCTCATCAGAGCCCCATAACAACGGGGGTCCGAAAGCCACAGCAGATGGGCGTTCCAGCATTTTTTTTATTTTTCGACGTCCACGTGTCCGGCGGCAACACACCGACTGGAGGCGATATAAGAGGCCTGCAAATGATTCAGATCTAAGAGTAAGGTGCTACCTATTTACAGCTTCATTTCAACATACAGTATTGGTAAATAATGCCTTCTTCTTAAACGTACTGGAGAACCATCGAGGAATGTTTCTTTTTAACATACTTCACAATGAGGAACTAAATAGTCACGACAGAACACGGGTCCACCAAGTAAAGCAGCTCAAGACAAGAATATTTACAGAACAAATCAATAGATGGTATTAACATTTGAAGCTCATCAGGGATTTTTCATGATGATTCCAGGGAGAATGTTATCGGGGGGGGGGGGGGGGGGCTCTGTGGAAAGTGTGTCTTAAGGAGTGTACATGTAGGCTGGAATGGGTTGTTTGTGTGTGTGTGTGTGTGTGTGTGTGTGTTTGCCGCATGAGCGCGTGTGAGAGAGAGGGAGTTGAAGAGAAAGGGAGGAAGGTGTTCGCAGTTGTGTGCATGCGGTTGTGAGAATTTGGGTTGCCCTTCCTTCTCCGAACCCCGCTGGGTTCCGCACACACTGACCAGAGCAGCTGCTCCTTCACCAGTTCATGATGCAGTTTCTGTTCAGCGTCATGAAGTACACCTGGCTGCTGCCTCCAGACCGCACTGATGCAAAGAACACCTGAGGCACGGCACAGACACAAAAGGACATGCACGTGTTTAGGTTCAGCGGCCGTCAGTGGCCCGACTCCCCCACACCTTTAAGCTTGCGTCTCTCTCACCTTGTCATTTCGCTCACAAAGGAACTTCAGCCTCTGAGCTCGTTTGTGCATGAAGACACCGTCCAGGTGGCCGGTCTCCACGGAACGGATCTCAATGGCCTTCTCTCCCCATCCCATGATCTGATTCGAGCAGATATGAGCTGCAAGGCAAAACGTTAACATTAGTACTTTGACATGCTGCTTATAGTTTGCACAGCTGACAACATCCACTTTGATCTACGCCCATGTAAGTTTGTTTTGGGATTCGATCCGCACCAACAGATGTGGGCATCTCGCCCCACTGCAGCACCACGTCCTTGATGATGCGCCCGTAGGTGTTGACGTAGACCCCCTCGTCTTCGTAGCACAGCAGCATCTCCATGCCGTCTGAGCTGGGCAGGAACACGATTGCGTGCGGTGTCACGTGGCTCTGAATCTGTTCGGGAGGAAAACAGAAGGGATGACTTCCTGTAGGTTTCACATCGCCCGAAACACATGACGCCCGACGGCTGCGCAACTCACATGAACGGGGATGTAAATGTCATAGTTGTTCCCGGAGTCCACGTCGATGGCGTGGAAGCCAGCGCATGAACCGTAGATGACCTTTAACCTCTGACCCTCCTCCACGGTCAGGTCGACCAGGACGGGCCTGTGTGGCAGGTCTGCAAAAGACTGGAGTGGAGGGAGCAGAAAGTGAGAGCGAGAAGATGATCTACTTAAATGCTCTTCTGGTTGACTGATCTGGCATCACTAGTCCAGCTCAGAGGAAAGGGGAGACTTACCTTGAAGGCCATGAATTTGTGATAAGGTTTGGGCGCCCAGGCGTACACTTCCACCGCATTCTTCAAAGCAATCACCAGGAACTTTATCCTCTCGTATTTCACTGGAGAGAACAACCACAAGGCCATCTGACATCAGATACTCGCAATCAATAATTCACTGGGCCAAATGCATTTATGAGAACTTCTCCGGAGTGGAATAGACAGCGGTGATAAAACAGCCCCCCCCATCTGTCACTCACCCACTTTGTAGTGCACGCAGCCCTCCATCTCCCCCACAGTGGTCCAGCCCTGCTTCTTCTCCACCTCAGGGTCATTGTGGAGGATCTTGTTCCTCAGCCAGGCCAGGTAGTAGACACGCACCTTGTTTTTCTTGCCTTAATAGACACAGAGTTCACTTACAAAGAGGCTGATATCAGTGATTATTTAAATGCATTTAAATTGAGGTTGCTATGCAAACATGTTGATGGTATATTTCTGCTGTTATGTGTCTGATAAGAACATTAGTAACCAACAAAATATCATCACATTATCAATACAGTATATTGCAAAACACACCGATATTTCCTATTTTTAGCTCTGGATTGGCTTGACATATTTGTTCAAAACCATCTTTTCACAACACCTCCAAGCCCTTAAACACACGGCACACACACAAATAAAAAAAAGCTTTCCTGTGGCTTTGAAGTGCAAAGGCAAAAATGCAAAGCAAAACAATTACTCTGAAGGCATGAGCACAATTGGCATCTAGTGTTTGGCATCACATTAAAAAGACAGTCTTTTGCCAAAAGTACAGACGGCTTTCACCAAGTGTGGCGAGAGCAGACTGGTGATGAGCAGCAGTAATGACCTGATATGGTGATGAGCAGGTTGAGGCCCTCCAGGACGTCCATCTGCTGGAACCTGCGGGAGTTGATGAGGGGGTAAACCTTGCCTTGACCACTGCGGTCCAGCAGCTTCAAACCGTTCTCTGTGCCCACCAACAGGTTCACACCTGGGGACACACACACACACACACACATTAATAGCTTTGACATTTTGAATAAAATGATTGTAAGTATTGCATTTTCTTAGTATTTGAATTTTGTATTCTTTCATTTTCCTGCAACACCTCCACGATACAATTTTATTTTATTTAGAGGAGGAAAAAAATAAAGATAGCTTTAATAAATATGTGATGTAACTGCGACAATGTCACCCATTGACAACTATACCTACAGTACTATTGGAGGATGGAGAAACGGGACTTTGAAGTTGACACATTATAAAAACAACTTTCAGATAACTTTGGTTCTTGGTTTACAGCAAGTGAGAAGAGGCTCTAAGAGCAGGAATTGATTTGAAGCAGAGACATGTAGTTATTATTAATGTCACACTATGTTTTGTTAGTTTTGGTCATATTTTTAACCTGAGCCCTGATGGAGCCGACATATTAGTTATTTGTCAGGATGTTGAGCCAAAGATGAGGGTTAAAATAATGGCACCAATAATCTGACTGAACTCCCCGAGTCTGGTAACTCAAAAGATAAACATATTTTGAGTAATAAGTTGGTTTAAGAGAGCTAATGTTTCATCGTTACACTCGAGTATTGAATCTGTTCTCACCCCAGAGGGCAGCACACAGGATCTCCGCGTTGAACCTCTTCTTGTACTTGCGGATCTCAGGTGTGTCATTGGGGGGGCGTGTGTTGGTGGGATTGACGTTCACCATGGATCCTTTCCTCACCTCCATCTTCAGCTGCTCAAACCTGGAGCCTAAACAGGGAGGCCCCGATGGAAACGGCTTAATCGACGAAAGGAAAACGCAACCGCCGGAAAAAAATGGTACAAGCTTCGGAACGAGACACAAATCTCCCACTCATCCTTTTAAAAAGGGAATTTAGCTGATGAACAAGTTACATTCTTAATTAATTATGCTGTAATTTAATGACTCACCAGTGACAGACATGTTATCCCCTGTACCTCCTGGGGACTGGTACATGCCCAGATCCACAAAGGTGGTGAAGGAGGACTTGCCAGATGCTTTAACCAAACCTCTGGACTGATACTGGTGGAGCAGAAAGGTGTTGTTTAAGTGAACATCATGTCTGTGCAGACTTTAGTTTGCTCATTGTTTGATTTTAGTTTCAAAATGTTAAAAACATATTTTTTTGCCTACTGTACACCCGTTTGAGTCATATTTTTGATGATGTCTCCACTAACGAGCTGAACAGATTGTCATGTAATGTGTTATGGGTGGACTTGATGGCTGGAATGAGGGCAGATAAAAAAAATAAACCAGGAATTTAGGACTGATATATTTAGCATCAGTAGAACTTACATCATAAACAGAGTCCTTCCCAGGGGAGGAGTGAGTGGCTGAATCTGTGGGGGAGTGGGAGGGCTGAACCACATCTGGCAAGTTAGTGTATCCGTTATGGCTCCGCTTCTCTGGGGTCTTTCAGGTAAAAGAGAAAACACACACACACACACACACACACACACACACACACACACACACACACACACACACACACACACACACACACACACACACACACACACACACACACACACACACACACACACACACACACACACACACACACACACACACACACACACACACACACACAACTTATCGTCAATGGCAGACTTGGATCTATGATAATCTGCTGCACCAATCACCAGGATTTGACCCGTCTGGTTAGCACACCACAGTAACTACAAGAAGTAAAGTAACAGTCGTGAACAGACTCGCTTTGAAAAGGTGTTAAATATGAGTTTGGGACCTTATTTATTGCCTCAACATGGTGACAGCTGATGTCGGTGTCTCACAGCTATTGATGCCAACAGCACAAACAATGCAAACTACAGCAATCGTATATGCCAACTGACCTGAAGATGGTATCAATTGTGCAATCTATTGGGTGACATAAATGATCTAAAGTGATGCAAATAAATATTTGCTTTAAAAAACAAAAGTACATTTACCATTTGTGTGAAAGTAAGTAAAATTCCTCTGTATAATGTATTTTACAACGTTTTGTTGTTTTCTTTAAAATTAAAAACTCCCCATCTTTCCCTGACATTCAGTTGTCTCACTGTAGCTTGGCACAAGTATTTGATGCTCATTGCATATTCAAATGCTTCAACACAAAAAAACTGCCATATTCAATTCATCACCAGCCACCTGCAAGATGTATGCCGTCCATCACTGAATCATATTGCTGTCTCTCCAAAAATCTCAAAGACTTCTGCCAACCTTCTCTAACCCAGGGTGGTTTTTGGCATGCACAAAATCAAATGTATTATTACATTCATTTAATTCAGAGTGCTTTTTGAACATTTAATCTACAAAGGGGCTTTTCAGTGAAACCTGAAAGTCATCGCTGATGTTTTGGGCATCTTCATTTGCTGATACGAGACTTCATTAAGGGTGCAATGGTTCCACATAATGTATTCATTTGGTCAGTTACGTGTGTAAATAAAATAACATTGTCACCGAACAACTGTCCTGCAGCTTTGTAATATTCTTTGACTTGTATTGTGTTGATTTTCCATCAAGTCAAAATGCATTTTAAGCATCGTTACGTGCACAGATGACTCACCCTCTGCACCAGCATGGTCTGATCCCCGTAGCCTCCGGCTTGCTCTCCCTCTCCCACCTCGCCTTCGTCTTCATGAACCACCATGGTGTTGACTGAATCAGTGTCTGCGTCCCTGTGACTGAAATCAATAGAGGAATAGAAGTCAAGGATGACAGAAGACTCCGAGCCTGATAATGGAAAAAAGTGTGAAAAGAGAGTAGCGCAGTATTGAATACTGTACTTCAAAGTCAATTTGACAAATAAAGACAATGGTGTGCTTCTTGAATTGCTATCATTGTTAGTGTTACCGATCTGTGGGGCTTTCTTCCTCCTCTGCTCCCTCGCCACTCTCGCTCTCTTCACTACTCTCGCTGCTCTCCGATGAGGAGGAGTAATCATTGGCCTTGACTGGGGGCCTTGGCTGCTCCTCGGCACGCTCCTTGGCAAAGAGGCCATGGTCCTGCACACACACACACACACACACACACACAAATATTTACTTTAAGAATGCATTCAAAAATGTTGTCAACATAATCTCAGCTATCACAGAAAGCAGCAAATAGCAAATCATATTAAAGACGATCCAAACACAACTGAAGGTGAAGGCTCATCAGGAGGATGGGCTCAAAAACTCCCGGTACTCTGAGTTCAGAGCCTGCCACCTGGTGACGTGTTGGGATGATTTTGAGGCTTCAAGGCCTGTGTTGAGTGCAAGATGTCCACAACACATGAAAAAAGGCTTTTATTTAAAGAGCAGGATTTCATTCAAAGACAAAACATGATTACACCAATAAATAAGTGTAGAGCATGCGATTCATTCAACATGTATTACAGTCAATGAATGCAGATGCAAAGTCATGCATGAACACCGAGGACTGCATAACGCACAAGGACACAGTGATACTAACCTCCCCTATAGCTCTCTTGTAACTCTGCACAATTGAGGTAAAGTCAACAAACAGGGATTTAAGAAGAGGAGAGACATGAAGCTTATAAAACATAAAGGAAAGATAATGTGAGGAGAAAACCTTGAGTTAGTATACGACATGTCAGTTTACAAACCAGGTGTGGTTTTATTCAATCATATTATGTGTTGCATGCACCCCTACACTGATGTTAAACCTAGCTGTACAAGTAGGGGATACTGAAGAGACAGCTAATATATTGTCTGTTTGAAAACAACCACTTACTGCAGGGCGCCCAGGGCGGGAGGAGGTGCGAGACTCCCCCGGCTTATGACGGCTATCATGGGAGAGCATGGGCGAATCCATTTTGGAGGAACCTGCAAATAAGGTTGCAGAGTTATAATTCTGAAATCAGACTCACTGTAAAGACAGTCTGCAGAGAAATAGCATAGGGGGGGGGGGGGGGACGACTCACTGAGGATGCGATGCCTCTCTAGAGAGCCAGTCTGGGGAAGATTGGATATGATGCTCATACTGTCTCCTCTCTCCCAGCGATCATTGCGACTGAGATCTGGATTGCTGCAGTGAGGATACAAATGAGTTATCTGAAGTCCATCTACCATCATTTAGCAGGCACTCACTTCTGGAAGTATCTGATAAATCAGTGGGCTGCCTTTAGTACCTGGCTCGCACTGGATGCCGGATGCCAGAGGTCAGGTTGGTGTTGAGAGCTGTGGCAATAGACGCCGTCCTTTGTGGAATCTGAGGACGGAAACATCACAGTCTTACATTTAACACTGTTCTGACTAAATGAGGTCCGGCTAACATACTATTTGTGTGTCAATATGGGAGTCTTTTGCAAACTGGGGTTATGTTTTGGGTCTGTACACCTACTGCAGAGTCAAAACCAGCCACAAGATCTCACCTTGGGTGGGAGTTCCACATCTGGCAGGCGGATCCAGGGGCCACGATCCTCGATTTGGTGTGCCTGTGGTGCCGGGGTTTCAGAAGTCGGGTCAGAGTTTTGTCGCACCAGCTCTCTAGAGTGGATGGGACGGGGTGAGGGGGTAAGGGAGGGATCCTGGGTGGGGAATGCGGACATGGTCTTAGTGGGCTGGTCACAGAGGGACTGGGAACGAGGGACAGGGGCGGCATAAGGCTTCAGTGGAACCAAGTGAGCCATCTGGAACTGCGGAGGACAGGAGGAGCAGCAGCAGCAGCACACCAGGAGGGAGGAGCAGCAAAGTGGAAGAAAGAGAGGACGAGACAGTCGGAGAAGCAGGCCGAGGTGGAGAAGAATGCAAGGTTGTGTTTGTATTCCAAGGAGATGTTTTTAACATGTAGGGACAAAGTGATCACAGATGTGTGGAGAAGGAAAGGAGGGGTAAAGAAGGAAAACAAAGGCATAAATAAGGTAGCAGAGACAATGAAGGATAAAGCAGCTAAAGAATTAAGGGCAGAAAGGCATAAGCAGCTGTATCTTGTGTTGATTTAATCAACTGAATTTTACACCCACCTTTCCCTGCCCCCCCTGGGGTTCAACAGGCCTCTGCATTGGCGGGGTCTGAGAAGACTGGACCATTCCCGACTGGCTGATTGAGTCAGAGCGAGACTGGAGGGCATTGTCGGAGACAGTGGTGCAGATTTTGGGTGAGCCCTGTCTGTTGAGCTTACTTCGCTCCTCCACCTGAGATAAGGACGACAACGAAAGGAGGATGCACATTGCAGGCCAGTGTACAGCAGTTTGACTGTGGTGTTCCAAGCTTCAAATGTAGGCAACATTGCTACCTCACGGGCCCAAGTGGGTTTGTTGTTGGGCTCCAGGTTTTTGTTGTAGTGGTAGAGCTGGGGCTTCTTTTCTTGCTGCTGCTGTTGCAGAGACACCAGGTAGGCATGCTCCTGCTGCAGCTGCCTCTGCAGTCGCTCTGACTGACGCTGTTCCTCTAGCTGCTTGCGCTTATACTCCTGGGATAAAAAAAAGAAAAAAAAAAAAAAAAAAAAAAAAAAACACACTGCAGTCAAGTCATTGCTTGCCTCGGATTGAACACGAAAAACAGGTCAGGCAGGTCGTAAAAAACAAAACGCACATCAAAAGAATATTTTTAGCAAAACCTTTTTGTGCTGTATATTTAACTGACAATGAAAAACCAATAAGTCAACTGACTCACTTTTACACTGTGAGTTGTAGGCACAGGTCTCCTCGCCTTTTGATGGCCACGGCATACATAACGAAACAAGCACATTGCTTCTTATAACAGCAGAGATTAGATTTCCATTCTCAAGCAGGAAATGTCTCACATAAAGTTACATTTGAGAAACAACTTTAGGTACACAGAGTCAAAGTTAACTATTGTAATAAAGCTAAGATCTTTGCTGTTCTTAAATCACTACGGGCCACACAGCAAAGCATTAGATCTACAAGTCAGTCTACACTATAATGCTCACATACATGTTGTGTGGGTGGTGAGTGAAAGCACGAGACTGTGGATGACAAACAAACCAAAGTCCTCTCAGAAACCAATGTGGTGTTCCTGCACAGTGAGAGAACACAGCCTGGCACCTGGTGAGAATGCCTCACCCAGGTGCTTCCCTACGTCGGAGGACACGTTTGAATAGGCCGAGGACATAATGGAGGGATTACAGCTCAGAGGGACCTATGAACTCCTGTGGAAAGGGACATCTACCCTGCTGCCACCCCAACATATTTAACATGGATATATATATACACTCTTCTTTTTTTAAAGGGGGAATCTTCCACACTGCCAAAACTGTTTTGCTTCTCATTTTGTCTGAGGCCAGGGCAGTAATTATACGCATTTATATCGAAGATCACAGAATGCTAATTGTCCTTCCTGCACAATAAAGCAAAAGACAAGACCTAATGTTCTGTTGTGAACATTTAATGTTGGCCTAATTGTCTTGAATGGTATTCCCGAACAAAAAATAGCAGCGGAAAAAAGGTGTGAATATAGATTTGGAAGCAGTTCATCAAGCGTTCAGCAAAGAATTGTGGCCGACTTCAGAGCCCATCAAAGCCGCCCAGCAGCACCTCTCTATTTGTGCCTTTTGTTTGATTTCATTACATCTTCAGAGGTGACTTAGTCCTATTTGATTCACATCTTGCCCGGTACTTTCTTCATTACATCTAATGAAAGGCACTATGGAAAGACTATTACTATCAATCAGCTGCAGGAAACGTTAAGTTTGCATTATCACAGCTGATTCAAACATCAGGAGAGGATTAGAGTTTATTACAGGCACTGTTGTAATGTCGGTGTATGCAAAGAGGTTTTTTTCTGGTGGCCAGTGTACGTCATGTTATCCTAAAATGCTGACTGAACACCAAAATTGCCTCACAGCATTACGGCACTGGTCCTAGGGGTGTGCTACCACTTCAGGGCCACTGTCCTGTGGCTGACCCTGTGCTTTATGAAGATGCACATACCCATAATTCCTGTGTGTATGTGTAACGTAGGAGGCAAATGTGGTAAACTATCCCAATTGCCTCATAAATACAGTAGTGAGGATTCGGTTCCAAAAAAACAGGAACAAGGAGCCGACACTACAGCTCAATCTAAATGACAGCTCCTCGTATGCGTCACAGGAGCTAGCTAAAGCAAAGCTGTTAGGAGAGTGGCAAATCTTCCCTTCACTGTAAGAAAGAGTCAATAACAAACTCTGAAATCTGCCCAAAACGGCCCTCAAAAATCTAGGTCAGTGGATGCCTTTAGAAGACACGCAGTATCGTCTGCCTTTCCCTCGACCTAACAGCATCTACCTCAAACACAGGCAGACATGTAACACTGCAGTGTTTGTTTTGACAAAACACTGCAACACCGGTTTTCCTTATCAGAATCGAGGCTGTAAGGATAGAGGGTGGCATATGCTGTACCAATTATAAAGCCCCCTGAGGCAGTTTTGTGATATGCGACTTAACTTGGCAAAATAAGAAAACAAGCCATTTTGTTGTGAGGACACACAGTTTTTTTTTTTTTCTGTGCTGATCAATAAATGTCCTTCACTAATGATCTATTGTAACCGAGAGGACATGGAAACCTCTGCAGTCAAAACAAGACATGATAAAGGAGTAGTGAGGACTAGTTACCATAAGCAGTGCTTGCTCCTGAAGCAACTGCTGCTGAAGGATTTCTAACTGCCGCTGCTCTTCTTCTAACTTATGTCTGATAAACTCCTGAGGAAAGGTAAGGAGGCAGGAATGACAGGCATTAAAAGGCGGGAAAAGAGAAAAGACAGGACACAGAAAGATAAGAGGCACAGAACAGTTACGCAACAGCATTCCAGTAAACAACAGACACCGTGCGTCGCACTGATAACAATTCTTTAAATTAATTTCAGCGGCAAAAGCATGCGCCGTCTCCGTTCAGAAGTTATAAGAGACAAATACAAGTTGCCATTGAAACATGACATCACTCTTTAGCACTAGTCACTGCGTTGAGAAGGTTTGAATATTTAGTAGTACATTGTGGTCGTTTTGTGGCATACAATGAGTATTTGGGAGCACGGGGCGATGTTGCCGTGTTGCCAGACTCTTGTGTTACTGAGGGTAGACTGGAAACGGAGCACAAGAGACGCAGAGAGCTCACCCACAGAAAACTCATCTCTGAATAAATACACTAATTTAGACCCTTGCTGCTATGGCAACCTACTCGTGGAATTTCACCACCAGAGCAACTGGCACTGTGTTGCTGGCGGACACGCCCACACATGACAGCGATTGGTCGATTGCTGCCCCACATCTCCCGCGGTTGGTTACCTGCTCCCTCTCAGCCAACCTTCTATCTTCCTCCCGTCTCATATCGTCGAGCCTCCGGTGGGGACCTTTATCTTGCTGCCTCACCATGTCTCGCTCCTTTCTCTGTTGCTGGGAGAGAAGGGCGACAGGGAAAAAAAAAAAAAGGAGAGAAATGAGCATACAGGCTGTGTTTGCACAGAGGCATTTATAATGGATAGCCTGCTTATAAGCAAACCCTCCCTTGTTTTTTGTGCAAAGAGCTGGAAAAAGAAGACATAAAATGGAGTGGGGATGCAGGGCAGGAAACAGAGGCTGAGTCACTCAAACAAAAAACACACACACACACCTATTGCATCCTAATCATCATCAGTTTGCTGCTTTGAATCAAACTCAAATTGACGACAGCTATTCACTTTTGGTAGGGAGCGGTCCTTATCTTTTTTTAAAGGGACATTGAAACAGGGCTTGTTCTTTGTGCTGAAATGACACACGGCACACAAAGCTCTTGTCCACTCAGTTGTTGCTGAGGAGCCAGAGAAGATAGACGAGGAGGTGGTGGTATATCAGGGGAGTTCATTTATACTGCAGTGAAACACTTACCAATACTGCACAACATTTTCAGTATCGGTGCAAAAAGTGTGCCTCATTAAAATCCCCACAGAACTCCTCAGACATTTCACAGCAGCTCAGTTATGGTGATTCAAAATGAAAATCTCTGTGCAAAACCTCGACTTAAATATTCGCTACAAGCATAAAGTGTTCATCAACCGTGACAATTAAATCACAGCATAAACAAACTCTTTACTTCATTCTGTTGTCCTTTATACACGCATCAATATTTGCTCCCCAGTCCTTTATGTCTTATGCCTCTCTTTACACTTAACAGCATTTACAAACCAACAATGTAGCATAAGATCTGTGAAAAGGTCGTTCATTTAGACCTTTTCTGCACAAACTTGGTACTCGCAAAACATCTCACTCTAGGCTACAAAATCATCTCACTTTGGGCAAATGTTTGCAGAATTAATAATTCACACCTGTGTTGTTAGGTGGGCTTTCCTTCACTTGAAGTGATCTCACTCTATTCCCCACTGTTTACCTGTTTATTCAACTATGAATGTCAGCGAACAACATGTTGAAAATGTACTGTTGCAAGTTAAGGTGACCGGAGATTTTGTTCAGTCCTCGCAACTAGTTATTAAGTTATGGAGGCTTTAAGTTGGTGGGGGGGGGGAATGAATAAATAAATAAATAAATAAATAAAATAATGGATGGATAGGTTTTAGTTGTCCTGGTGTGTGTTTTTCATTTAGGCCTCATTTCTACATTTCAAAGTATAAGCTATTCAAACTGTTGTTTTATATTTTATTACTTATGTTCATGGATTGATATACGTTAAGTATATTGCATAAACGTTTAGCAGGCCGATAATAGAAGGCAGATTAAAACTGCCATGTACTTATGACTAAAGCAACCAATGGCAAACCAAATGAATAGTAAAAGGGCAAATAAAAGGGCAACAGCGAGTAGTTAAGTGGATGAAGAACAAGAGCAGACACACAGACAAGGAACATTATATTCTTGTTGCTCGGTACAGTTTTGCTTTGAATTAAAAATGTTCCGCCTGTTGCATAATGTATTAGTATCATGAGCCTCTGGTAAAATGTGCAAGATTACATTTAATTATAAAACAAGGGTGACGGTGGAAATAAGGCCAAAGACACCATTTTTTTTTTTCTATCCCCGACAAAATCTGATCTGTTCGTATTTATAAATGTATCAGAATGAATCAGAGCCAGCACCATACAAGGAAGAGGAAGACCACGATGATAAGACCAAAGTCAGTTGTGAAGATCTGGCTCTAGATGATAAACTAGAGACGCCCAATGAATGTGTTTTCATTCTCTGAAGTTGGGAGATGATTTATGCACAGGAGGTAAATTCACTTCAAAAGCTAAATTGCTGATACTCGGCCTACATTACAGCAATGTCTCTGAAACGCAACTACGTTTTGTAAATTGAGCATCATGTCGCTTAATGCACGTTGGGGAACTTTCCAATCCTTTCTAGTGATGTGCTTGTCATCACCAATGCTGAGTTTATGCAGAATTGTATTTTGGAGGTACTAAAATCTCAGCATTGGGTGCATTACAATAATCGTGGACGATATTGGAATGTTAAGTGTTGTGTCAAAACGGGGAAAAAAAGAAATTTAAGATAAAAAGGTGAGAAAAATATCTTTGTTTTCTTTAAAAAGGAGTATTTCGACATGTACTTTTAGAGAGTTATGTGCTGTAACTATTGTATCCTAGGAAATAGTTACAGCAAACATTTTAGTGGTGTTGAGTGGAGTATTTCTGAACTTTGTAGAGTCAGGCTAGTCTTCTCCTGTCTTTATGCTAAGCTACGATAAACGCCTCCTTGCTCTACATTCATGCTTAGCATGCAGATATGAGAGTAGTACTATTCTTCTCATCCAACTCTCGAAAAGAAAGCCAATACGCGTATTTCTCGTAATACTACTCCACTAAAAGTTGATGATTACCTCTTCGAGTCGGCGACGCTGTTCTTTCTGCTCCTCGATGCGTTTCTGTCGGTCGTGCAACAGTTGCCTCTTGTGCTCCTCAGGATCCCGACGCTGAGCAGCCAGCTGGGCCTGCTGCCTCTTGTGAGCCTCCGAGCGCTCTTTGTTCTCCTGCTGCAGACGCTGGAAGTCCCGCCTCAGGGTGGACTCACCGGGCACGTTGAGGATGGAACTGATGGCCAAAATTAAAGGAAAAAAAGAAATGAGGGAGAAGCTTTTGGGGACAATCATTCACACGGAGAACACAAGTCACTTGGACAGAGAATATATTGATGAATGCAGCTAATAAAGTGAAAATACCTCGACTCTCTGTCATCTCCACGATTTTCATCCTCTTCATCACTACCACTGTACTCGTACTCCGTTTCTTCTGTTATGAAAATTAGCATCAAGAGAAGTGAATTACGTGAAAAAGATGGTGGGATAATCTACAGTATACTGTAAAGTGTAGTAAACCATGGTGCATGAAGAGACGGGGTACCCTGGGTTACACCCATTTAGGCTCTTTCCATCTCATCTGCTCACCCTTTTCTCCCCTTTTCTTGCGCGTACGGTCGATATGGTCTTTGAGCTGAATTCGGACCTGGCGCTCAGTGGGCTGGTCCCGGATGAAGGTGTGCTTGAGAAGCTGCTCTGTGGATGGTCGGCTGGTATACGTCTTCACCAGACAGCCCTCTATGAAGTCAATGAATTTCTTGGACCTGGGTGGAACGGGGAGGTGAGAGGAGGATAAACGAGTGAGGGAGAGTGGGAGGGCAGGGAGGAAGGGAACCGTTGGCAGCTGGGCAGAAGAGAGATGCAAGTGGGACACGGTCCATCTTTAGCCACTTTAACAGGTCTGGCATTTTCTGGGGAGGGGTCATGTATGTGACATTTCTAGGAATGCTTACAGTCTTGTGTGTCACTTGGAAAAAAAATGATTAATAACATAACGCACTGGCCCATTTCATTCTCTAATGTCTTTACAGAATGTTTTGTATATTTGCATAGTTGTTCATCTGGGTCACACCATATTGACCAACGGCTTCTTTATGATTGGATTTTTTTTTTTTTTTAAAGCAATGTGAAAGAAACGTGTCATTCTGGATGCAGTGGGACCATAAACTCCACTAAGTGGGTCCATTAACGAGCAGCATAAAGATTAACAGGAGCAGGGTAGGAAAAAGAACACGGCAAATATGTTTTAAAAGCCTTCAGCTTCTCATCTGGCTCACGATCATATTTGTCTCTGGGACAAAGGACTTGACCTCTCGCACTTTGAAATCTGAGTGAGGGACGGCTATCCTAAACATCTTTCCCTAATAGAGGGACAAATGCACCCAAAGTAACTTGAAGCACAACATGTGCTTTGAGAAATCAAGAAATGTTTCTGTAATCACTTCTTCTAAAGGCAGCATTCGTTCCATTCAGTGCTGTTCTTGTTAAGTGTGTTTATATGCACTAAAGGGGTAGTTTGGCTTTTCCTAGTCAGACAGCGCTTTCCAACGGGGAACCGAAGCCGTTATCGATGCTCTCTTCAACGTCACGAGACTCCTTTAGAAAAACAGTAACTTTACTTTGAAGAACACGGGAGTTGCTGGTCTTCCGCTGCCTCTATCAGTTAGCTTGTTTGTGTTACTGTGAGACTTTGGAGAATCTGAACTAACCCTTTAAATCTCTTAATACACACAATAACACACAAACAAACTAACCAATCGAGGCAGAGGTAGACCACCGACTCCCGTGTTCTGCAGGTAAAATTTATGTTTTTGTCAAAAGGTTTCAAGAGAGCATAGATGGATATAACTTGTTCAGTTCCCAGTTGAAGAGGGCTGGCCAGGTAAAACTGTGAAAGTATTCTAATGGCGTGTATTTAAACTGCTATTGATTTCTTTAGGTGGGCCTTTTGTTCTGTGGCTAAATTACGTTTTGCTGCTGCCCCCGTCCACAGCAGTACTTTGCTCCCGTGCTGATACTCCTGTCTGTTTCTCCAAACAGGGGGCGTACCAATCGTCATCTATTGTCGGTAATAAGCCGTCTATTAATAAGTACCTCGTGCAACTCTTACTTGAAAAATTCTAAACTATCCCTTCAACCTGGTTATTGTTATTATAACAGAGCAACAACGTTACTGCAGTGCACGTAACTGTGCTCTCCTGCCATCACGTTTACTCTTGGGTTTGTCTTTGGAAACATAAGGTTTTGAGACTTAATGCACATTTGAAATCATATGAGGGGAGCCTGCTAGGTGTCTAGGATATGATATATCTAAGTAACACAACAGGATGGTTGATAACTCACCATTTTTTGGATTTAAGTTTTGGGGGGGGATTCCTGGGAATGAGGAAGAGGGCTCTCATCGGGTGCATGTCACACAAGGCTGCAGAAATAAAAGAAGAAGGTGAGTTGGTAGATATTATCAAATCCCCCTACCAAAGCTGAGACCTACAATAAACAGAAGGGAAAAGCAACATCAGAATAAATCAAATGTAAGACAGAGTATCATATACTCCCACACCTGGTGGTTTCTAAAAAATACTAGCCACCATTACTCAGTCTTTGTATCCTCAAACATGGTTACAGCTGCTGTTATCCAATCGTTCCTGGTGCCTCAGGCTTATTGTTATATTGAATGCAAGAGCAAGGGCTGTGAGTCAGTGTTCCCAGCGTAGGTAGGTAGCTAAACCTGACTGCTTAGCTTTACAGTTTCACAGTAAATAGGCTTTCACACGGCAGTCTTTTGGACGAATGCAACGTGACAGAGAGAGCCGAAGGCAGGAAGAACATTTTATTTCAGTATTTTAAGGGAACAAAAGGATGACAGCTACCGTTTGTGTGTGTGTGCGTCATATAACATGCATGTTTACCTTGTATCACACACAGCCATAATGTATAAGCATTAGTATTTATTCAGTAGACTCGCATGGTTTATTTTCATTTAAGAAGGACTGGATCACCCACTGACAGGATGTTGGCAGTTTTGTCAACATCCTGTCAGTGTGAATGATGTCATCTAGTGTTGTATTAAATACCTGGAGTGAACTGACCTGTTTGTTTCTGCTTTTAGCTGATCAATCGTACAGACGGTGTTTTTAAATGATTACCTGTTAGTCACCATACTGACAGCCCCGTGTTTCCTTATACGTGTGAACAAACAGTAAAAGGTATGGAGGGTGTCTGCTAACACAGCTAGTGACGAAAAGATTCGGTGAAAAGATGCTCAATAATTCACATGTTCAAAAATAAACAGAAAGCCAGTAACGCTGTAAGGCTAATGAATACATTACTGGAACTAGAACAATGATGCGTCTCAATGAACCAGCGACGGATACCACAGAGAGCATTCGTCAGTCCCGTCTTTACAATGTTGTCGATAAATTGACCGTAGTTCACCCGTCACACATCAATACAGATGTTCTATTGAATTATTTGACGACAAACTAAATTGAACTACTGCTTTAAATATATAACTCAATAAAAAAAAAAACAGTTAGAAAGGTTCAATACATCTGGTCTTTATCATAGTCATTATGTAAAATAAATAAATAAAGAGAGACAACGACTAGGGTTGCAATAATGATGATATCAATCAATTATTAATCAACTAATCAAATCAAAATATTTATCTATCTTATCCAAGACAAACGTGGCGTCTATATTTGTTCGGCAGACAGTTTAGCAAAACATAAAGTAATAGTGTTATGATTTTAAACAGAGAAATTAATTAATTCATAAAACTGTCTTCCATTATTGTCTGTCGACCAACTAATCATAAAAAATGGTTTCAGCCGTAAAACCTAAAAGAGATCTAATCAAAAAACAAGGAATATTGCGCCGTTGTAAGTGGAATACATACTTCAGTAATGAAACTGATGGAGTGAGTAATTACACACTGCATCATTTAAAAAGGTACAATCAGCTTCACAGTTGTCCCGTATGTCTTATGTCATTGGCAGCAGCAACATGGGCTACAAGAGCTCCGTAGTTCTTATCAGCGATGTGAACAAAAGGCTCTCAGAACATCATCATTGTAAGTTCACCACAGCTGTGATTCATTTCACAAACACTTTAGCTGCTACTCTTTAGTGAGATTTTCTTTTCTTCTTAGTCAGGTTTGACACCAAATCTCTAGACAGACATATCGCCCCGCTTACCAGACCAGAGAGCTCTGTGCAATCAGCCTCCACAGGCCAACTGCCAGCTCACGACTACACTACCTTGATTACAGTGAGTCAGCTGCCCATCTGAAGACTCAGACAACAAGGCCGCACATGCAAGACGGACTCATTCATGAGGTCTTCTCTGGCGGTGAGAAACGGTCTGTTGCTGGGTACATAGAAATGCATGTTTCAAACAAGAACAGGTTCAAAAGGAGTGTATACACTTACGAGGAGCTCCCTCTGCCATCTCAATGGCTGTGATCCCCAAGGACCAGATATCACTCTGCAAAATACACAAGGGACCAGGTCAGTGTCTACCTTTCATACGCTCCCGCAGCATAGTGCGGACACAAACGCAGTGCTTCCGTTACCCTGTAGTCATAGGTGGAGTCGGGGTTCTCGTCACAGGCAATAACCTCAGGCGCCATCCAGTACGGTGTGCCGATGAAGGTGTTCCTACGCCCGACGGTCCTGTCCAACTGAGCACTCACCCCGAAATCAACTGAATGTGGACAGAGCGATCAGAGGAAACAGGATGTGAGACGATGCTGGGTAGCAGATGCCTACTGTTGCTCTTTTACCCGAAACCTACAAGCATTCAACGTACCAAGTTTGACCTCTGCGTTCTCCGTTAGCAGCACGTTCTGGCCCTTGATGTCCCTGTGGATGACTTTGTGGGCGTGGAGATGAGAAAGGCCCTGTGCACAGACAAAGAAGTCAAAATGGCTCAGTAAGGAGTGACCTCTGCTGCAGACTTGTTTTGACTGGTGGGACGGCCATATCTCACCCGTAGGATTTCTCTGCAGATGTAAGCGATCCAGTCCTCCTTTAGAGAGCTGCCCTTAGTGTTCTTCACCAGGTCGGTCACTGATCCCGCCCCACAGAACTCCATCACCAGCTACATACAGACAAATGCAGACGTAGTGAGCACAATCAATGAGGCACACTGCTATAAAAGGATCAGGCCAGGTAAAAGGAGAGACCGACCCAAAGTTGGTCATCGTGTCCTGGTGGACTCTTCTTGACAAAGGCACCGTAGTACGTGGCTATGTTGCGGTGGTGGCTGTATTTTTTCAGCATGTTGATTTCAGCTTTGATCTCCTCTTCTTCCTCCTCCGTGACATCCATCACCTTGATGGCAGCCAGCTGGCCCGTCTTCACGTGACGGCCCTGACAAGTTCATCACAACAGTGGTCAGTAAAGTTTAAAATTAACTCTTTGACTGTCGCCCCATCAAGTGTGGCTAATTGCCTTATCGCACCACTTCACCGTTCTTATTTTACATTTTCTTCTCCAGCGTCTCTTATCTTTCGGTCACAGACAGTTTTAACTTTTCAGGCCGACAGCTGAAAAATGTACTTACATAGCAGTTAGCTAAATCTACTGTAATCTGAGAAATTAATGCAAAAAACATTAAACACAGAGCAGGCACTAGAGTGGTCTTTGGTGCCCAGTTTTACAGCAACTCATCGCACAGGTGAAAACTTAATGTCCTGAATGCGTTTATCTACGAAAAGAGCACGACATCATCGAGGTATAATTTAGGCATCATGTCTCACCTTGTACACCTGCCCATAGGTCCCATTGCCGACGACCTCGACCAGCTCAAAGATCCCTGCTGGATCCTACGGGAGACACGGTCAGATTCATGAGTCGTACAACATACAGACAGAGCAGGGTCAGATACACCATCAAAATACAAACCTCTCCAAATAAAAACAGCATTTCAATACAATAAACTGCATTTTGTTTTGCTTTTTATTTTTGCTAAATTAAAAAAAACGGCTACACTCGAAGCAAACCGTATCTATTTCTTGTTCTAAGTGGCTGATGCTCGCTTTGAATCCTACACATCCACACTTCAATGCCGGCCCTAAGCGGAGGTCGTATTTCAAGTTGTTACACTCATGTTTCCTCAGTTAAAAGTCACGCTTAGATAGTAAATTCATACTAAACTGCACCTGTTCTAGTAACTCCTGCCATCTGGCTTCAATAAGTCTGAATACAAAACACTGTTGAGGACACAAAATAAAACCAACAGGCTAAAAATGTTTAAATTAAAAGTCATCTCAATCTTTTGCCTTAACAGAACAATCGAGAATCTTTAATTGAATGTGTACGTCAGTTAAAGTGTAGCAGTAGATCTATTGACTCCATCAACGACACGTCAAAAGCACAAAGACTCGTACATAAAAACAACCCCAATGGTTTCTACTTTGTATTCACTAAAGCCAATATTACCATACAAATCATCTGAACTCAATCTTCCTAGCCACCCCCACACACACACACACACACACACACTCACCGCCCACCCACAACACGGAGGAAACCGACGAGCAGATACACTACATATTGATATTAGATTAGATATGGATTTGACATGGACATCCATCGGGCCTTTTCCCGATTTGTTCGTTTTAAGTTTCAATGGAGTGAACACACATTCTACTGATACCAGGGGTGCTTTGACTTAATTACGCAACCCCTCCCCAAAGACACAAGGGAATATGACAATCAGTTCCACCTTCAAGCAATTTCAATATGGCTTTAAGAAGATGTGTGGGTGGTTAGAGTGCTGCTTTGGGTTTAGAATGTACAGCATGACCTATCCTGCTTTCATCTGTTTCCAATGATGGGTTTTCTGCCTTCAATAGGGAGGGGGGGAAATTCCTTTGAGACAGGAAACATTTATGGGAAGAAAATAGCACATATACTTATGAACGATTTGGCAGTAAAACTGGGAAGTGACCACACATTTGATGCAAATGCACACACAACCCACATGACATAAAGACACCGTATTTTGAAGCGTGTTCGAACACTAAAGAGGGGGAACTGTAACGTAAAGCGGGAGGCAACAATGTGATGATATGGAAGAGAATAATGAGTGGGTGGCAAGGCAGAGGCGGTAGCTTCGCCCACGAGAGTGGGATGAGAGGAACGAAGTGATAGAAGGGGAAGGGTACAGTTATGTTAAGGATTAGCACCACCAGCACACACACAGTCAGACACATTGCAATGATTGCTAAAACGGCAAGGAAGCAGTACAACCACGGGGTAACTGGAGGAGAAACCTGCAGTCAGCCTGCTTAAATGATACAAATGGCAGCTCTGGTAGTACTTATGGATATAATGCCGTCTTATTAATGTGTAAACGTAATGTATTGATTAACCTCAGGGAATAATGCAATGCATTTTCCCATCAACCTCAGTTTAACAGGGTATAAACTTTAAAATGACACTGATAATGGTCCATTGGGAAGTTGACCACACATTTCCTGCAGGGGTGTCAACTTAGCTGACAGAGGAAGTCTGCCCTTTCTGTGGATACACAGCTGCATCAATAGTCAAAATCACTACTCAAACACTTACATTCCCTGAATATCAATATAACTTAATGAAGTTTAATCTCTGACATGACACTTTTACTGGTGTTCACAGTAAAGCTTCATATTAAAAGGAGTGTTTTTTTATCACTATCATGTACGCTTATTTATGCCAACCATAGCAAACATGGACTGTTCCACTGCACCAAAATAAAAAAAATCCCAAGACTAGATTTGTCACGAGTTTCATTTCCAGAGGGCCGGTACTCCTGGTTAACCAGCATCCAATAATCTCATCACACTATCAACGCTTCGGTTTGAAACTGAAAATCAGCATAAAAATCACTTTCCAATAGTTTTAAATTATGAACAAAACAGGTGAAACTCAGCAGACATATTTGTTGGAGTACGACCATGTTGGTCGCTTTAATTGTCTTAGTGTAACTTGCTATGCCACCTGTAGTTGAAACAGTTGTGCAGGTGGGTTGATTTTATCAGTGCTACTGACATTGGAACAACGTGTTACAGCACAAATGATTAGTTGTTGCTCGTGTACAGTGGACTGTTGCTATGTAGCCCAATGCTGGAGTCCTTCTGTGATTGAGCCACTTAAAGGTTCCCTGTGGAGTTTTTGTCCTCTAGTAGCGCTGTCGAGCTGTGGAGCCGTTTATCTATGACTGGGTCCCTAATGCGCATGAACATGGACGCACATGCACATGGACGCACATGCACGCGCACAAGGGTGTCGTGCTCCACAGTCCTGCCAATGGTTTCACACCATTCCACTCATCAACAGGTGGCAGTAACGCCCGAGACATGCAGCATGCCCCAACAAAGGCACGGAAGAAGAGGACCGTTAGCTAGTAAACAATGCAGGATTCAAAATACTAAAAAAAATGACTCTACAACGTTTTACGAGGGAGGAAATGCATTTAACACATTTGTTGGAGCTCAAGGATACACACGATGCCTTCTGGTGAGTGATACTGAATGTAAACATCTCACTTTTGTTTGTTTATAACAAAACTCCACAGGGCACCTTTAAATGGTCAGCTAACCCAAATCACAATTCATTCTAGTGGTAGATGGCCAGGCAGATATTGGTATTTTTTGTATTTTAAGGATTTCATTAACACTTTAAAACGGACAATTACTTCACTTTCCAACAAAACCCAACTTTCATATTCAAACATGACTTCAATTTACTGAACAGAGATATTATTGAGACTGATAATTCCCAAATTCAATGAAGTGATTGTATCTTATTTTAAATGAAAAAATAAACTCGGATAATATTGGCGATCTTCTCATATAACTATTGAATACAGATATGTTATAAAGAGCTGGGTCAGCTCTAACAATATGAAGGGATTTTGAAAAATCTGTTGATATAAAGTCAGCGGGAAGATAACAGAGGTCCAAGCAAGCCAAGATTGGGATAAACTAGCCCTGATCTCCTGTTAAGCCCCATAAATATGTGAATTCCTCAACACTCAATTATTTTCCATGGAGTAACCCACCCAGAGGAAAGTCTCTCAGAGTAACCTTTGGTCATTTTGATTCTAGACAGAGATAAAAAAAATAATAATGAAAAAGAAAGCTATTGTTGTTTCAAACCTGTAGCTAAGTGTGGAGACAGGGCTGTGATCTACCTTTCCAAAAAGGCAGTGACTGAACGCATAAAAAGCTTCTTTATAATGCTAATAAGGGTCTGTCTTTGGGGGATTTACTGCTGCAACACAATCATAGATGTTGACACTTCCCATTGAAATGGAGAGATGCATCAAAAGGGAGCATCAGCGCTGTGGTCTCACTTAAGAAACTGTAGCCTTGGAAAGAAGATTTTTCATCAAATCAGAATAGTGCTGACCCTTTTTATTCTCATTTGATTTCATTTCTTGTCTGGTAAAGTGGTTCTATTGTTAGAAGAGGGTAGTCATAAAAGATTGGTTGATTTTTATTTTAAACTGAGGCCTTCAAGGTGGACCACTGCTTATACCAGATCAGTAAGAACAAAGTCTAATACTTTTAGTATTTTAAGAGAAACCAAACCAAACAGACCAGATCCAAAATTCACAAGGAAATGGAGAGGATTTCCCATTCAACTTGGAATCACGACTGCAAAACACCTCCAAACAACCAGTGGCGGGCTGTGCATTTTATACCTGGGCCTTCTGTGCTGTCCTACTGAGCTACGGTTATTTGTTTCTATTGGTGTAATAATACCATGTTTAATTCGTATTAAACTGTTTGGTACGAGGCTTACGAACCGAACAATACGTTTGAATAATACTAGTACAATTGGAAAATGCAGAAGCTTAAATTGTGGGAAATATAATGTTTTCGGTGGACTGCGCTCACATAACAGACAACGGGATGTGTGACCTTTTGAACTGGAACAATAACAAAAAGCAGCTGGGGCCGGCCGCCGTTTGCGGGCGTTCAACGCCGGCCGCCGTTTGCGGTCGTTCGCCGGCGTCCTCAGGTTAGCATAGCATAGCATAGAGAAATAAGGGCTGAATCTTTATTATTATTAAATTATAAAATAGCTATAACTTTGTGATTCTGTTTAGGCCAGCAGAGAAGGCTTAGCTGGCCCTGAAGGCCCACCACTGCAAACAACAATATGTTAAACAATAGAGATCGTGTTTGTGCATCTCAATCTCAAGAGTTTAGAACTGGTAACGTTAGTTAAAAATACATTATTAAAAAAAAACAGACTAATAACTACATGACAATGGCAAAGAGTTTCAGGTGATGCACAAGCAACAGAAGCAGCCTTCATTCCCGTGTTTTTATATTTATTTTGTATTAATGCACTAATCACTAAAAGTTGTCCAGGCTGTAAACTCGCTTCTTTATTCGTTGATCTCTGAGGTGAATCTGTGACACTGAAGCAGCTCAGCTGCCTACAGCAATGCAGGGCCAAGGGACGTTTATTCCACCTCAACTTTTGTCGCGTGGGTGTTGAATGGTCGTGCTTGTGTCAGGCGGCAAACCGACACTTCAGTTCATATGACATAACATCCAATGAGTCCCGTCTGCCATCATTCTACATGAATAAAGTGCAGCACACGTATCGTAACAACAACAAATACTCACCCTCAGAGCGGCGAGGTCTATGTCGTCCAGGCTTCGTGTGGGGGCGTTTTCAGACATAGCTGTTGAAAACTTAGAGCCTTAGCTACCAAGTTAGCCAGATATTTGACAAGAAGTACTGACGGGGATTGTAAGCGGCTGCTACAGCGATCGAGACCGGCGTTATCTATGGATTAAATTCAGCAAAACGGGCTGTCCAATGTGCAGAAACGGTTGCGGAACAACACGGTTAGCACTTAGATTAGCGAACACATCGCAGATAGAGAGCTGCACACAGGCGCACCCAGCTGGCTAGCTCACGAGAGCTACACTGTTATCCGCAGTTGTTGTTTTTTTACAGAAATCCTGCTTACAATATTTAATCAAAATACAGTTTAACTTCACACAAGAGATATCAACAAAGTGGTAACGTCACCGTTAGCCGGCCATCGGTACCGTTCTACCAACAACGCGATGCACCTCCACTGTTGTTGAACACCTTGCTGCGTTCATTTTGACAAGACGTCTCTGCTGCTGTACAACATCCAGCTAATGTCATGTGTGAGAGAATGCTGCGTCTAAACTACCCGATAGGACTGGTGTGTCACTGAAGCATTCCTAGTAGAAAACAACATTTACGGCTCAACAGCGCAATGGTTGTTTTTTTAAGGAGGGACGCAACGTCTGATGTGATGGCGTCCGGGTCCGTCCGCACCAGAACCGTCTGTCAGGCTGTCAATATTAGCCTCAAATGTGTGTCCTCCCAAAATATAAAGACAAAGTGCGGAAAATGAAAATAATGGCCTCGTTTGAAATACGATCATTCGCGACTGCAGTTGTCAAACTTGTTAACACGACTTAAATATTCCTCAGTTTGGACCCGGAGCGCACGTTCGTCCGAACACCGAGTCAGGTGCGTGCAATCAACCGCACGTTAACTGGCTAGCTAACGTAGCTAAGCTAGTCGGCTAAATAGTCTTTTCCAGAATAAACTTTCCTTCTTCATCCATTTTCTCTGTTGACAGTCGCGCCTAGCACCGCCACAACCTTCCGGGGGGAAAAGCGCAGGCAAGCAGACGAGCACTATTTTTTTATTTTTTTTCGCGAGGCACCGCCGTAATACTTAAATTGGGGCCAACGACTCTTTAAAGTTAAGCGTTGCCTTCGTGCTAACGCGTCCTATTTGTATGAACTGGTAGTTATACTCCAACACTAAAGACACGGTGCAGTTCCAAAAGCGGCGACAGCTAAACTTGTTATTTCGCCATGTTTTGCTTCCCGAGTCCTCCCTCCCACTCCCAGCCTTGTTGTAGTCTTGCGGGGTTGTACTGACGATTGGCTGCACACGCCTCAAGTGTTTTGCTCTGGACGACTACGGCGCTTCATCAGGGACAAATTACCTGTAAAATGACAGCGGAACGCAACTGCATCTGTCTGCTCCCAGCAGCACAGCCGAGGTCGTCCTCTGACAGACCTGTCCTGCAATGACCTACTCCGTCTCAAAAATACATTAAATTAAAATACAATTCTGCTGGATAACTAAAGAACACACTGCAATGTATCCTAGTGTGTCTGTGGCTATTAGTAACTAATTGACCCTTTCCTGTTCTTTGTTTTGCTCTGATGTGTCTGCTATCCTAAGAGCTTTATGCCAACTAGTTATTTTACATTAAGACAGGCCTACTTTATCTTCAACAGATCATAATGCTCATCAATAATGCATGATTCAAGTCTAAAGCTGTCCACAAAGAGTTAAAAAACAATCTAGCATGGTGTTTTATTGAAGATGTCAGCATTCATGTATTAAATTAACTTATTTATTGTGTTAAATAGTCCCCATTTACAAGTGCAGTTTCTATGTACACTCGGTCTTCAAAATGATCTATTAAAATACACTATTTGTTCCAAGAATGAACAGATAAAGGATGGAATTTAAAGTAGTGATACCACTTTGTTGCTGCTGTTTACATTCCTTGTGATGCAGGAATGTGCTACTGTTTTTGTTTTGTTTGCCATGTGTTTGTTGTGTTGAAAATGGGCTACAACAAAATGTTGTTGTGCATCCTTGTGTTGCATAATGACAAAAGATCCTTGAATTTTAGGATTAGAATGTTTGCCTCCACACAGTTGTTTTTTTCCTGTCTCTAGATGGTATCAGTAGTTCTGGCTGTGGAAGGCTATTTTTTGATACCCATGGCCATTTTGATTAAATTATTTTTTTTAAAGTCACATTGAAACTCCATAAAAATAAGTTTATTGAGGAAATAAGAAAAATAACATACCTTGAAGTTGAGATTGTTCATAATCGTTTTTAAATGATTAAGTAAGAATATTTATTATCTCTCTAACCCTCAGTGTTAGTAGGCTATACATCAGCAACCCTAAGGTAATAACCAAGATCTGCAGGTTTTCATACATAAAGATTTTCACATGGTGACTTTTTTGTTTAGTTTCTGTTAGTAGTTTATTGATAAAAATGTACTGGTAATGCTGGCTATTAGTCCAATAAAAACAAAAATCATGGTAAAACAGTACAAGGTTCTCAGTATATCACAGACATTTCGGTAGAATCTTTAAACAAAGTATAACCCTTTTGTGCTGTAAAAGACAGGTCCAAGCAAATACCCAGTTTCTAGTGTGCAAGAACTCATAGTGTCTTTTTAATATCTTCCTCTGTGAAAGGTGCTTCATGTAGTGACAAGGCAGAGTTCATGTGTGACACTTGTCATCTGTCAGATTCACTGATGCATTGGCTCTGGAGCAGCAGTATGGACCAGGCCTGGGAACCGGAGGGTTCAAGTTCAAGTCCCTGTACGGACCAAGTGCGGAGTGTTGATTGGTCCTGGAGAGGTGCCAATTTACCCCCTGTGCCTAGTGTTCCAAAAGTACTCCTTAGACGCTGTAACCACCTTGGTAGTGTTGTTGACAACAAATTCTGCATGGACAAAGAAGTTTGTGTATTTCACTGTCGTATATTCAGCAATTTAAAAAAAAATTATGAACTGGATTATGGTAATGCCATGCACATCAATCCAATATTTTAAGTCTCCATAAACATACAGATCTCTTTTTTTTTAAATGCAATGAGAAAACCACGAAAGAGTATAAAAGATAAAGTCCCATTCAAAAGCCTCACATTCTGCCTTTTGTCTGCCTCGCTGCTGGTTGTTATCTAAAATCTTGACATCATACAGGAGCTTTGCAGTTTCTGATAAACTTGGCAAGACTCTGTTCCAGGTCCTGCTTTGCTACAAGTTATTACATGATATTTCCAAATTAGTCAATGCAATATGGATGCTACATGTTTATCCAGTGCAAGACTTGCTCAATATTGAAACAAAACCTAAAACTCTTTGTGATTCAAGACTTGATGTTGCTCCGTGGGAAAAAAGTGTAGATATGGGAGACATTTTATGGCACCTGGACACGGAATTGAGGAGCCGGCGTGGAAATAGCTGAAGTGGATGCTGGAATGTTTTGTTCTGTTCTGCTGACAGAATGATGTAATAATAATTCACTTTGGTTGTCATGGTGACTTCAGAAAAAAAAAGAAGCAACATTTAGCCGTAAATCAACCTAGCAACCTTTAATTATCTTGTCCTCCTTTTCTTTCCCTCCAACAGTTTTCCCACCTGATCATTCATCCAGAAATATTTAAATGATTTTGCTCCCACAGAAATGATCGGTCCTCCTTCAACATATTACCGTCTATTTTTCCGGAAACAACACCCTGATGTAGTAAGTTATCCCTCTTATCGATACTCTCCCTTTTCTGCCCTCTCCAGTTTTTTGTCTCAGCTACCATCCAGTCATCTCTTTATATCCGTCACCATAACAACCACAAATGTTCTGACAGATTTGCTGGCACTGCAGTGAGAGGCGAAGCCTCAGAGGGAGAGAGGGAGTGCGATAGCGAGAGAGAGACAGAGACACCCACCCACCCAAAAACCTTGCACCAATAAATGTACACTATGTTCCCAGATCATGTGAGAATGCTTAATTTCCAATACAACCTCGCAATCCTCTCCTGACTCATACATTCATTTATGTGTGTCTAATACCACCACCAGACCTGCAGATCAGATTGCACTGTAGTGCAAGTTATGCAGCAGACGCGATCATCACGAACAAACTGTCCAGTTCAGGTTAAGCTACTGCTCTAAATCATGATGAAAAATCGACATGTCAGTGGTTATGTTCGAACTCATCGTCAGTCAAAGAGACAATGTAAAAAACGTTAACTGTGTTGAGGCGATGTCTTTCCTCACCATTGCAGCGTCAGAACTATTTAAGGTTATTGTGCTAAACATTAGAAACTACGGGGAGCATGTGGTGCAGCAGCCCCTTAGCTGTTACGTAGTGGTCTGATCTGAGCTCAGCTGCAGTTATGTCCACAGCCCCACCGGAGCCATGCCTTCTTTAGTGTTCAGTGGAGGCAGCAGGTTCTCCTCGCACAGGAACTTCAGCGGGAAGTGGACCAGCAGCCCTCGGACGGCCTTTAGCTCCTCTCTGGCCTGCTCAGGATCTGTGTCGCAGAGGCGTTCCTCGCTGGCGTATTCCTTCAGCTGTCGCATGTTGTGGACAGCGTTGTCGGGCAGGCATTTGAAGACCTGGGGTAAGAAAACAAACTACATCTATCTAACCCTGAATAAAAAGATCATGATTTATGATCCACCATCATTTAGATAGTTTATACCTTGTCGTATATGGTGGCATTCAGTTTAGCAGGTGCATTCCAGCCCAAGAAGAAGAATTCATCGCTGATTGGATCGTCAACATTGACACTGGGGTCTGAAGAAGCTCCAACAAGAACTCTGGTGGGGAAATTAAATAAATAAATAAATAACGGCCGAACGTTCAGCAAGCACAGGGCATTCAAACATCCAAAACGTTCTTGTAATGTCACATTATAATTTAAAGTCCTTAAGTGAGAATGAAACTATTTAGGTTCATCATAAGGAAAATATTACATCATTTTCAAATGAGATGATTTTCTTGTAAGTCTCCAAAAAATATAGATGGTTCCTCACTTGTTGCCAGATTCCATTTGGTAGCCGACCCTCCTCAATAAAAACAAGCTAAGCTAGCCTTGATATTTTCCATGACAGACAGATAGGTGACACACTCCCTTAGAGGTAGTAACAGTTCATGGTCATGCATAAACAGAACGCACATTTCAGGAGTTGCATATCTGGTCCTGACCTGAAACACTCTTTACGCAGAGCGAGTGTGAGGGGTCCTGCCTGGTACTCCTGCCCTCCCATGACGGAAAGGACCCGATCTTCATCTTCCACAAACACTGCCATCTCACTATCTCTGTTGCCCAGCATGCTGCGGTCATTGATGTTGGCTGATCCTGGAAAGCAAGTGGAAAGTACGAGCATTAACAATCTGTCATTTCAGAGGAGTCACTCGTCAAACCATATTCAACGCATGAAGCAACTCTATGAAATAACTTTATATCGGAAATATTCTTCACAATGAATCCAGGATTCTCTTGTTCGGTACGGTTTAATCTGTATATTTGTTGTTCAGAAATGGATTTGAACTCGAATGTTACAGGTTTATATTCTGTAAATGAAATGAAGTCTGTGAGTGCAGAACTCAAAGCTGACTAATCACAGAGTCTGTGGAAGAAATACATTGCATTCCTTGTGCATGCCTCACAATAAAGACCACCGCATTCTTTACGGCTTTAAATGTGACAGAGTAGTAGAAGGATAGTTTGATTTACATTAGCAGTACCTTAAGACAAAATTAGGAGAGTGAATAGTAAACAATGAGGCTCAATGAGATACAATTACAAATAGAAACGCAGGATTACATGTTTACATCGTTTCCTGTGAATCCCGTGTGTGTGTGTGCGTGTGTGTGAAGGCAATCTGAACCCAGCACCAGAATGGTGGACTCCACCACTAAGAATGAAAATTTCAGAATGTAAATACTTTAAATTACTTTCTGAAAGAATAGAACAACCATAACTAGTATCACAAATGGGGTTTGACTTCATGACATCTTTTTTTAGATTTTAACTTTTTAACTACTGAAATATTTAAACGAATGACAGAATCTCAAAAGAGGATCCTTTTTATTTGTGCAGCTTTTCGATATCCATACTGTACACTTGATCTTGGTATCCCCGGGCAAGTGTTCCTTTGTACACCTAATTTAAGGAGCTTAAACTTAAACTTTAAGGAGCTTAAACTAAATATTAAATGTCATTGTCTTTATTATTCATTTTAATAAATAAATGTCCATCTATTTGTCCACTTGCAATGTTTTTATTCTACAAGTGTTGACAGTGCTATTAAACTACAGCTAAAACTCATGGATTAAAATACACTGTAGTCTCATAGCTCAATGATGACTTAAGGTCAAAATGATAAAACTTTGAATGAGTTTGCATCAGTGGTGACGTACCAATGATATAGCAGCGGTCATCAGCAATGATGGTCTTGCTGTGAACATAGATGAGCTCTGTGACAAGCGACTGGCAGAGCTGGGAATGTTTTCTCAGGCCGCAGAGTGTGATGTACTCTGTCCACAGGTCCTCAACTGGGGGGCAAACCAGAATCACATTAATCACAAAGGATAACGCAAAACAATGGAAATGTATTAGGAAACTCACATAGACTCTTAAAATGGAAAAGAAGAAGAAGTCAAGGATGAAAATGGAAACTGGTGGGCAGATACCTAGTACCAGTAGCTTCAGTTTAAAGGAGCAACACGAAGAAAAAGAAAGAAACATGTCAGAGAGGAAATAGGTGGTATTTTGTGATGTCAGGTGGATTTTTGTGTGGAAATGAGAGCAGACAAGTGACAGAAAACTCACCTTCCTTAAGTCTTGAGAGAATAGAGTGCTCGCCTCGGCACATGGTCCTAGGAGATTAATCATTCACAAAAAAAACATGATTAACACATTATAGGATAAAAATATATCAATCAATCAAGTTGCACTTTTGGTTGACAGAAACTCCAGCCTTGTGCTACAACTTTGAACTAAAACTACTAATTAAATAACTAAAAAAGTAACTGGTGAAACAGCTACTTCTTACTTACTTACTTACTTGTAATACACAAAAGCTAAAAGAATGGAATATTATCCCAATTAAATTTGAAGCAAATCCTCAACTTTTGCATTTTGTCCATAAATGATAACGGGAAGAAAAGGCTCTCACCTGTAAGTGAAGTGCAGAATAGCTTGGATGGCATTTCCACCTCCCAAATTGATGTCTCCCTCAAATCCAGGAAGCAAAGGAACCACCACAAACACCCTGTACTTCTTCTGCTCTCTGCAGTAAGACACAATGTCAACAAGTGGACCATTTAAACATTACGACGAGTGGACTGTTCCTTTCACTCTTATTTATATTCTATGTTGTGATTTGTTGAAAAAATGCTGAAATGTACTCATTGTTTATACTCTTTGAAATGTGCTTTGTTTGACATGTTTAAATGTCACAATGAGCTTCATGAAAAACTGCTTTATAACTTTACGGTTCGAGATCGTGGGTATGCAAAATAAATAACGCGCCACGTAAATCTGTCTAGTGCAATGAAACCCGACCTGTGTGCACGCAAGATTCGATTCACAATTGCATCCCCGATCCCATTATAGACGGTCTTCCCATCATCGGCACAGCTGATGAAGAACTGGTTCTGAGGGCAGAGAAAAGGCAGATGGTGGCTCGGTATGAGGTGAGGGCTAACACAGGTAGGGAGCTGGCAGGGAAAGGGCCGAGCCGTGATTATATTCAGACTCATGAGAACTCATGATCAGACACACATTGGCTACAGAATCTCACAGTGTCACGTAAAGTGAAAGAGTCAAATGTTATGTAAGTAAATAAGAATCACATGCTGAAACATCAGAAATAAAGAGAGGCCAATCTTCATATACAAATAGATGCATTTCTATACAAAACAGAACCCACTCTTAAGTGTTGCTACTAAAACTATTTGCGGTAACAATTGTTTTTTGCCATGTATGCTATTATTTGAAAAACTATCAACAAATCATTAGAAAGCATTGATAGAGACGTACGGATTCGTCTGTTCCTGCATTACCTCGATGTAGATGTAGTGCTCGCTGTTCTCGATGGTGTGGATGTAGGCGTTGAGGATCGAGTTCTCATTGGTTCCAGTCGACCAGCGGTCGGCTGAGCGCAACACCTGAAGAAGAGACGAGTCAGTCCACGAGACACGTCTTTCACATCATAATAACTGCCTGTTACCAAATCAACCGTAACATCCAAGTTTAGCTCGAGACTTTAGAGAAGAACAAGGAACTTTAGCATTTAGCATTATTACGCTATTTATTTTTATATCTGAAACTTTTATCTGAAACTGCTGCTATCACTTTTGGTAGTAGTTTAAGCTATTTGTGATGTACTCAGCTTGTGCCTTGCATCAACTTCTGCTTTACATACATACAGCTCTAACAAAAAAATGGGAGAACTGAGTCCCTGAAACCTGAATACGGGATTAACTAAACCTGATAGGAAAGCTGTGGCATAATAAGGAGCAAGGGTTAAGGTTACAGGCCACTGCCCACCGTAGAAGAAGAAAGTACACACAGCAAACGCTATTGTTACCCAACGCTCACTCAGTCAGTACAGAGTGAGGACGGTAGCCTCTGCCATGCCAGTTGTGTTGCTAACGCTGGCAGTTCTCATGACCTGGACCACATTTCCCATGAAGCCCGTTAAAAAATGAAACACTTCCACTTCCACTTCCACTCCCCCATCCCCGTCTTTGGCAGTGCATTTGTTTTCTCTGGCTTAATTGAACAGGATAAACATGTTGGAAGTGATTTTCTTCCACAGGCTTTACTCTTGTTCCACCAACTGCCATCGCAAAAAAAAGCTCTGAATACTTAAGCTGCACTTCAAAAAGGCAGAACAGTGTGTCTTTGTTGTACTGTAAAGAAATCCACTTGATTTCCTGCTAGCTCTGACTCGGTGTCTCACAAAGTAAAATGCCAACGGTGTTGTTTGTTTACAGTAAATACATTTCACTAGTTTCCCCAACATAATTTTACATAATCCTTTCCTCAAATGAGAGTTCAAGGTTTCAAACCCTGATGTTGTCCTGATGAAAGGCATCTTTAAGGCTGGTTGGACACAGAAATCCCTTTTTCATGTGTGCACTTAGCCATACTTAAAATACTTTGCTTGTTTTCTGTGTTGCCATCATGTGTGACTCATCATAGTGACTTGGTCTTTGGTGCTTAAATACCTGCACTTTGGCCTTGCTGGATCCGGGCACCGTGAATGAGAGCGAGTCAGCAGTGCAGTGAGTCTTGGGAAGAAGGTAAGGATAGAACTCGTCCTTGTACTTGTTTTTGAAGATCTAGAGAAGACAAAACAAATGAATGAAAGCAAGATTTTCGACCTTCCTGCTGGTCCTGTTTCCTACAGAAGCCTTGATAAAAAACAAAAGTTAGATACACTTTGTTTTACTACTTACTATCTGACTCATATTGTTGTAGTTGTGGCTAATAAACCCAATAGGTTAGCGTAGCATACCATAATAAAGTAGAACGATTTCAACAGGTCCAAGGCAACAAAAGTCTCAGATTGCTTTAGCACTATGTGACGGCTTCAAATAATAATACACAAATTAGTGCTTTGGATAGTTACGGTAAAATATGCGTTAAAGCCAACTGAAGCTTATATGTGACTCATTTGTAAGGCTGAAGATGTTCCGGTCCAGTAAAATGATGAGGAGGTTTACAGTAATATGCTAATGTCAGAATAAAACCCAGGTATAGCTTTAAAATAACAGAGCTTTGCTTTGAGTCTGACCTTGGAGAAGTTCCAGCGCTGGATGAAGTGGCGGGCTACATCCCTGGCAGCTCTGCCATGAACAGCTGCAGAAAAATCACGCCACGGCATGCGGGGAACCTGGGTACGGTCGATGTTATCTGAAAAAAAATACAAAAAGCAAAACCTTTTCAGCTCCCTCTTTCCTCTCAGTGTGTTTGCATGTATAGGATACTTAAGAAGATTAAGACATTACCTTCAAATGGTCTGTCCAGTTGGACCCAATCTTTCTTGATAAAGTTGCTGTAGTCTTTGCCAAACCACAGTTTAGTGTTGCCAGTCAGGTCATCAGGGTCCTGCTCTGCTTGCTTATCTGGTTCAGCTGGTTTTGGACCACCAGACACACCATTATCCTAGTTAGCAGAGACATGTGTTAGTGTCCGCAGGGGTTGTGACATATTGAAAGCACACGGGTTCATGAACTAATATTAACACATTCATGCTTTATCAGTTTCTTACGACTGCATCTCCTTTGGGCTCCTCCTCGCTTACACTGTTGGCCGTCTCTCTCAAACCCAGGTCAGTCAGCCGGTACTGGCTGTCATCCCACCTCCCAAACGCCAGGTCAATCCCCCCCACAAAGGCGACTGTTTGGTCAATGGCCACGGTCTTTTCGTGGTGAGCCCACATCAACACCACAGAGGACACGTGGTCAGGATGTCGCATCACCTGGCGGCCATAGGGGTTCAAATTGATGTTAAGACATGAGATGAGGCCTCTGGTTAATTGCGTGTATCAAATTACATGAGCATGTGACAGACCTTGATGTTTGGGTGCATGTTCATAAGAGTCCTCTTGCTGTGCTCACTATTGATGCCAAGGGCCATCTCCATCTCTTTGTACAGCATAACACACACTTTGACTCCTTGTTCCTGCAGGAAGGAGTTAAAGAAGAGGTAACGCCACTTGAAAAATTGATCAGCACAGGTAATCTGTCATTTTAAAATGATTTAACTGGTATGGAGGAGAAGAACAAGACAGAGAGAATTCGTACTGCTTTGCGTTTGAGTATCTCATCCAGGCGCCAGTAGTTATCAGTGGCTGGTCTCTTTAGGAACACTTCAGGGCTGAGCCTGACAGGGAAGACATTTACATTAGTCACATTAAAAATACACTTCATGTGTAGCTAAAATATCTAAATGTTCCCAACTTAGTAAAACGAAGCCTCTTCATCACCGACTCCAGATCTTGCTGACACTTACCACCAATCTGTGATGAAGATTTCCTCCTTGGCTTGTTCGAGAGCATCAGCCAGGTCTGCAAAGTAGCCACTTCCATTCACATACCTTCAAACAAAATCCATGAGACATAAAGTTTAATGAATGAGGATGAAATATGAAAACAGATGAATCTCCGGGAGAACATGTATCTGACCATTTAGTGAGCGTGTTCTCCCGTGGCGGAGCGAACCCCTGGAAGCGTTGCACTTTGAGAAAGTCGGAGGTTTCTGCCAGCCGGTTGATTTCATGACTCCACCAATGAGTCTGTCGATAGCTGCTGCATTTGATGACCAGACTCCTGAACAAAAAGCAACAGGCCACGCGTCACAAACACAACATAACCTCAGGTATAAAATACATGCAGTATGCTGGAGCTCTCAGTACCTATCGGCAAACAAACGGCTGACCTACCGAGTGAAGTTCTCAATGCAGACTCCATATGTCGTGTCTGTGTGAGCACGGCCCACTTTCACTTTGAACTCCGGGTCAAACAGCAACACAAAGTTGATGCTGCCGTTGTCTCGGTCCATATACAACAGGAAGGAGTCTTTCACCACCAGCCAGCGCCGGGACCAGCGGAAACAGAGCTGATGATGGCCAATGCAGTTGAGGCCTTGGATCCGGTGACCCCCCGACCTCTTGAAGATGGGCCCCTCCCTGAGACAAGTTGGCACAATCAATCTCTATCACGCACTTGGTCATTAAACACACTTTTCCTTGCGCCTCACACACTCTCAGTAAGTTTGCTTACAAGCCTTTGGGACCGAGGTCCGTGACGAAGGAGAGAGCACCGACGGAGAGGAATTCCAGCTGAAAAAAAAAAGTAGACGTGAAAATGTCATCGTGCTGCAGGACATCCACTTTGTATTGTCTTTGTTTTAAAGCCGTTACCATGCTGTGGTCATTCCTACAAAATGCGTTCTCCAGCAGACCATTCAGGTACTCCTCAAGGTATTTCTGCAACAGAAAAGCAGGTAAATAAGTGTAACTGTTTTTGTTCTGTAGAGCTGATGTGTTACATGATATTTATAATACAGTTAAATTTAATAAAATAACTAAAATTATTTTAAATTGTATTAGAAATCATTTTTTCGCAAAGAAGTGGCAGTCCCAAAATATATTATATATACGATATTTCCGATAAATAAAATATATTACATTGATCAGCCTGAATAAGGACTCTGCAAAGACCAACACAGCAGCTGTAGTATGTACAGTGGTTAATAGAGAAGAAGACCAGTCTTCTTCTTTGAATAAAATACATTTTAATATCTTGCCACAACATCAATTAAGTGTGTGTATTCAAATGGCATTTGGTGTTCTGTGTAAACTATTTGTGTATCTGATTGATTTGTTTGATACCATTTTGCTGGAGGTCCTCCTGGTCCGTTCAGTCCCGTGTAGGCTGGGCATTTCCTCTGACATGGCTCTCAGCTGCTGCCTGTCCTTTGCAAATCTTTGAGAGAAATTTAAATATTCAAAACACTTGGTGCTCGACAAATCTGACGATAAAAACTCAGAGCAACACATCACAGGGATTTCCACTGCAGGTCTCTCAGAGCGAGAGGTTGATTTGCATGATTGAAATAAACAGAATAGTGCACCGACCTTCCCAGAGGTAGCAAGTGAAGTATCATCTTGTGCTTGTAAAGGTCTCGATGCAGCTCTTGGAAGTGCTTGTACTTCCTCTTCACTACCCAGTGGAAGTGGCCATGTGTCAGCTGCACTGTGTACAGAGTGCCTACACGGACCTGGAGGGACGTTATTGAAATGATGTACATGAGCATGGTGGTTTGGATTTAGGAAAATATCTATAGAAGCTGAGCCAGCTGGCTCGAAACAAACCAACTCAAAGTTCAAACACTCAGGCAGCAGATTTTATATCACATTAGTACGGTAAATCAGATTGACATGGTCAAGATTATCTAAAGCTTTCTATAAATACTTGCATCTTGTTAACAACCACCAAAGAATTTTTTTAAAATTATTTTCCACACGTGATTAAATACTGGTGTACCTTTGAGCGAGTAGTGTATTTCTCTGTGTTGTCCACTCTGCATGTAATAGGTATACCAGGCATTAAGAAAGGTATACCCTCCTCTTTTACGTCAGGAAGATGATGCACCACAAGGAAAGGGCGCCCGTCTGCGAATTGGAAGATTAGAACATTTCGATTAAAAGTCTTCTGATGCAGCCAATAGAGTTTCAACGGTTAAACGTATTCATAAAAGGGGCCGTTTATCTCACCACTGCTGGACATGAGGCCATCTATCTCATCTGCGGAAATGCCGTGAACGTCGTGAGAAAAGCGCCTTCTGGCCAGGTTCTGGGCCGTCGAGCTCTGAGCCGCCGGCTCGATCACGTCTGGGCTGGCCATCGCACTGTTGCTGCAAGTGCCAGCTGCCCTGATGATGCAAAGACAAAAAGAAAAGGGAGTTTCACAGTTACAGTTCGGAGTGTTTGCACCTTCCCACCACTAGGCATACAAAACAATTGTGAACCTGAGACCTGTCTACAGCAGAAAGAGATTTTAAAGACACAAGTTTAGAGATCACAGCATTTCATCACCTCAACAAATTAACAATTAAGTGATTCGGTATTCCAATAAAGGCAAAAGTGAGATATTTTGGAGTCTTACAATATTGTAACTCCACAGACTGCAAGTTCGAGGTTTTAGCTGCATTAATTACATAATTAAAAAGCTCTTTATATCACAGTATATTTTATTTTAATTGAAGGGATTCTGTGTATATTTTCTCTATACTGTACATGGCTTCATGTCTAATTATAGAAATGATCAAATGACTGCTGTTTTTGCCAGTGTAGCTATAGTTCAGTTATAAGTAGGCTGTTAACTTTCCTCAAAGTTTTAATTCTATTTACACTTTAGATGTCAGATCATCTATGTGTTATTCTATATGGTGCGTTTAAAACTAGAAACATTTAAAGTCATTTCAAAGTCTCTGCTGCAAAGTCTGAAGCAATGTTTTTGCAGTTATCCTTTGATTGAGGAAAAGTAGTGGACCTTTGGGTGGTATCAGTACTTCTACTGCTCCCATTAATAGTATCAGTAGTTTGTAGCAGAAGTGCATGAACTAAAAATAACATCAATAGATGAAGCAGCCCCAGCAGCAGAGTAGTCATCGACACTGCGTCACATGAGAAGTCTAGGACACAGCCACCAGCGCGAGAAAAAGGTGCGTGTGAACCCTTTTGTATCGTGTGTGGGTAGATGTCTTTGAATGGCTGAATGTTTCCTGGGCAACCAGGCAAAGGGGAGGGAGGGAGGGAGGGAGGGTGTGTGTGTGTGGGTGTGTGTGTGTGTGTGTGTGTGTGTGTAAAATGAGAGAGTTTGGGAATGAAAATGGGGATGAAACAACAACTAATAATACCAACCCTAAAGGACTCCCAAAATTGAGTGAAAATTAAAAATGTTCATCGATAGTTTTGATTCCATGAGAAATAAAAAGTGTTCCAACTATAGCTGTAGAGGACACAGATATGACTCTGTTGTCTTTTTGATTAACTTCAGCATTATCTCTGAACTTGCTCTATTATTTAAACTTCAATATTAGTGGTAGAGTTTGGGATCAAGATATGTGCCATATAAAAAAAAATCAAAAATCAAATAGAAAAGGTTTTTACTGAAGTACTTGCCAAATTGTTTCACTTGGACTGTACAATTTGGCAATACCATCCCCCACTACGCAGGCCAGTAGCAGGAAATATACATTCCTATCTTGTTTCCCATCTACCCACTGACTAAAGGAGAAACTATACAAGAGGCTGAACAGTAATTAGCAGGTTAAGGCCGGCGCAATACTGAACACTGGCTGGGTACATCAACTGGACTATTAGCTAGCTTCAGTAGCATCTAAAGACTTAATAGAAATAAAAGGACAAGTGATAGCTGCAATAAAACATACTTTCCTCTCACTAAAAATGTTTTTTGTTTTTTTTTTACTTCAAAATTGAATAATGTCTTTTGTCGATTATTTGTTATCTCAGTTACTGTTTATTCAATTATTTCCTTCATAACGAATACCATATCTTCTTTGTTTAAGACTCACTAGGCTTATTAGGCTGGACTCAATTTACGACTGCTGAACAACACTCTGTTGAGTTTCCATCATTTGCTGGAGAACATATTTAACATCAGGGATTACCATGAAAAGAACAAGTTGTGTTTTAATTGATATGAAACCCATATTAGGACCATTTCTTCTTTGTCATGTTTGCTGCAGAGCTAATTCGTCACTATTTCCAAGCTTTATTTGTTGTTTCCACTTATAATATAAGATATATTTTGGCCATTCTGGCATGCAAATTAACATTAAACCCTATCATTTAAATCTACTGCTGTTTGTTGAGAGATATATGTTGAAAAAAATAATATTTAACCAAACAACCTCTGTTGAGTGCTATGAATACTGGCAGTATAGCTTCTTTTTTCTCTGATCAGCCTTTACTCTCAGGTGAAAAGCTAACTTGTAATTGCCACAGAGCATACATATTGTGCATGACAGAATTATCTTAGAATATATTTCGTTAACCCTTTAAGGCAGAGAAGTCGAGTGTTGACTTGACAAGCTTTTCTTGTTTTTTGGAGTGAAACTTACTCAGGCGTCCTACCTGTGAAACACACTACACCCACCCAGAGTCCTCTACAACATGAGCCAAATTGGCCAGAGGGGAGTGCTTTTACTGAGAGCCAAGCAACATCTTACACACCAACTGTTCATCGCATAAATCTTTGTGTGTGTTTCAGTGGTGCTGGACCGGTTACCACTTAATGTTGCCAGCAGCAGTAACCGACAAGGCCATGAGAGATTTAAAGCACCTATGTGCAGGATTTGTCTTTGAATGGTCTATTTTCTTTCCACAAACAAAAACGTATACCATCAGAATAATTAAAAAGTTTATACAACAGCATGAACATATTTCACAAAGGGGCTCTAAAGATCAACTACACACCACCCGGAAATCTTGTTTTTACTGCTGACCAAACTAGTTCTCACCCTGCTGCCATGATGTAGAGGCGTACCCAGGGCGTGGTCGGTACGCCTCATCACTACTGGCTGTGGTTAAAGTAACTAAGTTACAAAAGTGGCTCAATTTAACTATAGTTTTTTTTTTTCCAAAGGTAGCCATGCCCGGACCTGTCACATAGGATCTGATACATTTATTACTCTGCTTGAAGAACAATATAACCCTAAATTATTAAATGTTAATAAGTTAAATAAATTGCACCTCAGGTATAGCTAGTTTCTCCCCCTCTTAGGGTCAACGAGGTAAATACAGTGTAGTATTTATTGTAAAAAGGTGCCATATTGAATAAATAAGCCTGATCTTTACAGATGTTTTATGTTCCCTGCTCTATGGGAAAGTTATGGTGTGTTTACATCATTTACCTGACCTTT